>NC_138032.1:12293042-12893042 GCF_964106645.2 Podarcis pityusensis | reverse complement strand
ATGTCTTGAGAAGACTGAATGGTTCTGTGTATATAAGGAGTTTGAATGTGTGCGAGAGATCTGAGTGGAGACCAAAGCAACATGCATATAATTTGTGCTTGGATGTGAATGTGGGCAGGTACGAATGGAGAAGGAACCACAAGCAAAAACATGTCTGTGAAGGAATGAAACACCTTTGAATGTGTTCTTACTTATGCAATGTTTGCTTTCTGTTGAGACATTGGGTTATTTAGAGCAGCAATTCCTAACCTTCTGAGGCCCAATGCCACATGTGGAAATCAGAGGAACTGCCATGGGCACCACCACAAAATGGCTGCCATGGGTGCCCAGCATACTCTTAAAATGGCTGCACTTTAAACTCGCCTAATGATGGGATTTTTAAATGTGCCATGGGTGCCAGCACAAAATGGCTGCAATAAGACCTCCCTCAAAAAAGAGGTAACGGTATTGTGTACCATTGGCTACCATCATACACCAAAATGACTAGGAAGCAACATCTTTCTATATTATGTGAAGCTGATGAAGACGTATTTGTGATATTATACATTTGTACAATGTACATGTGAATCCTTAGAAGGAATAACATGGAAAAGGAACAAGGTAAAATGAGAAATCTCTGCCTAGATGTGGAAACGAATGCAATGCCTGGTTCTGTTGTGTTCAGATATTGCACAAACTATTAGAGGGACTGATAGAACTATCATACTGATGAATGGCTGCATTCAGTGGCATTAAAGAAAATTTATGTTAGAGCAACTGTCACTAAAAACATTCATTTATCAAAGGAACTTACTTACTGGTCTCTAATTTCTATTAGTGAGCTATCAATACCACATTAGCTAATCCATGTGCATAATAGCAATCACGATGTTCCCCCAAACCCAGTAAACTTTCAAATTTATCATCTTCTTATGACTTGTCTTGGATTTTGATGGCATTCCTACAAAATGGTATTTATTAGCCCTGATCAGTTTATACCTGTAACCGTCTAATGTGATGTTCTATGCTGAGCCCAAATCTAATCGTGCAGGTCAAAAATCTCTCATCTTCTCAAAGCTCTGATTCTTCAAGTGAATTTCCCCTCTTGTCTGGATCAGTAAGCTACCCGCAGATTCACCCTACCTCACAGTTTGAAAATCTGAGTTTAACAAGTCAGTCTGTTTAGAATTTTGATAGGACACTTTGGTGTAATTTGTTCAAGTCTGGAAGGATTGACACTGACCTTTGAGAAGTTGGTGGGGTGGAGGAAATAGCTGATCATGTTGTATGTGATTGTTTGAGAGACTGGGATGAAAAAGAACCTCTCCTTCACAAACATAAGAACTTGGGCATTACAAATTTGTATTTGGGGGCTGTCATTTGTGTGGGAATGTTAAGGATAGTAGGAAAGGATATATTGAATAAGTATTATCCTTCCTTCATTCACACTAGTGAATGATGTAGCAGAGTAAATTCCCCTCAATCTACCTGGAAGCTAGTTTGCAAATCTGTTTGAATCTCTTAGTTAAGATTACTTTCTGTTATCTCCTTTAATCCCTCTTAAAAAAATAAAGACACGAGAGTCTTTCTGAGTAAAGTAAAAAGAAGTTTACTCACATTTCAGTTCACGATTTAATCCCTGAAAGGCAGGATTTTCTTAGCAGCTACATAAACAAACAGTGTGAGTTGATCTCATATGGAGCCTGAACTCATGCTCTTAGCCAGCAGAAAGCAAAATTACATTAAGACAAAATGGCTGCAGAAGAGCCACATGGCAGCAAAAGAGCAGCAACAAGAGAACTTCAAGACAAAAGGTAGACTGCGACTGAGAAAATGGCTGCATAACTCGGCTCTTTTAAGGAGTCAGCCAGAGCCACGCCCACCTCCCGGGTCACATACAGGGGGTGGAAGCTGTAGACCAGTGGAAGGGGAAGTTACACTGACTGGATGTCCCCCTGCCTGTGCCCCCTCTAGGGAAATAAGGAATGTTGCATTTGACTGCACAAATGGGTTACATCCCACACTTTGGGACAAAAATTATTAAGCATGGGGTCCAGGGTTCAAGATTTTATGAAAGCTCTCCTGAGATACAAGGCTTCCTGAATCATTATAATCGAGCGGGTAATAAAGTAAAGTTGAGAGTTCCTTGTTTGGGTCCCGATTACCCCCAACACCAGTTTTTAAGGGAACATGTAACACAGGAAGGTGCAATATGTTTTCCATTTTACCATGTGAATGCATCTATATATGCATCCCCACGGACAAATGCCCCTGCTTTGTTTCCCAAGGCTACCAGACAGATGTCAGGAAAAGGTCTTTTCTGCATACCCTCCACCATTTCTCTGATGAAAGTAGGGATGCCCTATTCCATCATCATACTACTGAAATATTATTTATACCCTGCCCATCTGACTGGGTTGCTTCGGCCACTCTGGGAGGCTTCCAACATATATGAAAACATAAGCATTAAACATTTAAAAAACTCCCCCATACAAAGCTGCATTCAGATGTCTTCTAAACGTTGTACAGTAGTACCTCAGGTTAAGCACTTAATTCTTTCCAGAGGTCTGTACTTAACCTGAAACTGTTCTTAACCTGAAGCACCACTTTAGCTAATGGGGCCTCCTGCTGCTGCCGTGCCGCCGGAGCACAATTTCTGTTCTCATCCTGAAGCAAAGTTCTTAACCTGAAGCACTATTTCTGGGTTAGTGGAGTTTGTAACCTGAAGCGTATGTAACCCGAGGTAAAGGTAAAGGTAAAGGCACCCCTGACCATTAGGTCCAGTCGTGGAAGACTTTGGGGTTGTGGCGCTCATCTCACTTTATTGGCCGAGGGAGCCGGCATACAGCTTCCGGGTCATGTGGTCTGTAACCTGAAGCGTATGTAACCTGAAGCGTATGTAACCTGAAGCGTATGTAACCTGAGGTACCACTGTATAGTTACTTATCTCCTTGGCTTGGGGGTCGCATAACTCCATACCCTCCAACATTTGCCCAATGAAAACAGGAACATCCTAAGGAAAAGCAGGGCATTCTGGGATCAATTCAGAAACCAGGACGACTTCAGTAAATTTGGGACTGTCCCTAGAAAATAGGGAAACTTGGTCTGTTTCTTTAGCGGAGTCCCGGCTAGGGAACTCCATATCCCAAGAGACCTACCTGGCTTCTCTCATCCCCATAGCATTTCAATACAAAGCTATAATATTGTTTTGTCAGGCCTGTTATGATATGTCTGAGCTCTGATGTCATTCCTCTACCCCCTAAGTATGGCTTTTATCGCTTCTAACTGCTTTTATTGTTAGCGTTTTAGCATCTAGCTGTCTTCTGCTGTGCTTTTAATTATGGTGTTGCAAGCTGCCTTGGACATCTTTTTATAAGATATAAAAGGCTGAGGGGGCAACTCACTCTGAAGCTGCACCCATCATAAACATGCAATTTATCTTTTTTTTAAAAAAAATAGTATTTATTAAGGTTTTAAATTTACAAAAAGGCAAAAGAAAAAACACCAAATTAAACAATAGCAAAACAATACATCACAATAAAAAAACAGAAAAATAGAAACAATTAAAAAACAACAACAACAACAAATTGAGCCTTCCCATAACTTATCTTTCATTTGCTTGTTTCCCTGACCTCCTCACACCTCCCTTTTTTGTATTCTAAGTCAGTTATCCATTTCAGCAAATCCTTTCCCTCTCTTCAAAATTTTTATCCTGAAAATTTATCTTGATCTTAATATGTTTACTTTCCCTCTTTTCACCAATTAACAGTCTATTTTTCTTAAATCTTAGATACATTTTTGCTAAAATCACATAGATTCATTCCCACATCATTCTAACATTCATTAATTTTACAATGTTTCTGTAAATAGTCTTTAAATTTCTTCCAATCTTCCTCCACCGACTCTTCTCCCTGGTCTCGGATTCTGCCAGTCATTTCCGCCAGTTCCATATAGTCTATCACCTTCATCTGCCATTCTTCCAGATATAAACATGCAATTTATCAATCAGCTTCACTCTCCCTTGGTGAATGGCACCTGTCCTGTATGGTTGGATCTTCTAGGGATAATGAAATAAGATTTGACAATGATCATCTGGTGGTGAAGGACCAACGCGGTGATGGGTCACTTCATTGGTTGTGCCAGCCTATACTAGTGGTAAACTGCAAATGCAAACCATATTGACATATTCCCTGCTATACCAGATTCCTCCCTCAGCAAACGTGCTGTTGATTTCCTTTCATTACCTCCCATCAGTTCTACTGATGATGCCACTGTCCAATGTAATAGCATTTCAATATTGATTTTCCAGACAGTCCTAAATAATGCTGTCATATTAATAACCTCCAAGGCACTCTTGGGGTCAGGCTTCGTGTATCTTCCTTAAGATAACACAATTGCAATGATCACCATTCTTTAGGGGGTCTCCAGGTCAAAAACACATTTTTTTAACCCGACAGATGATTACATGAACTGCTTGTTCCTGGGAGAGGGAGGGACATCAATATATTTGTTTAGTTTAATAATGAAATCTTGCTGCTGCATCTGCCGCCGCTTTTTAAGGAATTGGTATGTGTTGTGATCTGTTATTACGCTTACCGTGCAGCATTAATGTGATGAATACATCCACAATGGCACCTTTCTCACACTGAGTTCCATTTAACATTTGCCTCTGGTTTCCTTACATTCCCTGAAGCATTTACCTCTGTGGTTGCTTGCATGCTGTATCTGGTTGCGATTTGGGTAGAGAATGTCAGGAGCTGCTCATGAGGTGGTGTGGCGCTTCAGAACAACCCTCCTGACATGGACATCTCTGCCGATTGCCTCGATGGGACAGGGCAAGGTGGCAGCAATGGCAGATTGGCTCCACCGGTGCAACTGTGTAGCCACTGTGGAATGCAATCCATTTGTGCAGTCAAATGGAACATTCCTTATTTCCCTAGAGTGGGCACAGGCAGGGGGACATCCAGTCAGTGTAACTTCCTGTTCCACTGGTCTGGAGCTTCCTCCCCCTGCATGTGATTTGGGAGATGGGCGTGGCTCTGGCTGACTCCATAATAGAGCCCAGTCACACAGCCATTTCTCTCTCTCTCTCTCTCTCTCTCTCTCTCTCTCTCTCTCTCTCTTTCTCTCTCTCTCTCTCTTGCTTGCTGCTCTCCAGCAGCCATTTTGTTCTTTTCATGTAATTTTGCACATGAGCTCAATCTCCATATGAGATTCACTCACAATTTGTTATGTAACTACAGTGGTACCTCTCGTTGCGAACGGGATCCTTTCCAGAGGCCCGTTTGCAACATGAAAAACCCGCAACCTGAAGCGCCGTACCTGCGCCGTACCATGCGCGAGCGGCGAAACCCGGAAGTAACCCTTTCCGGTACTTCCGGGTCACCGCAGGACGCAACCTGAAAAAACGTATCATGAAGCAAATGTAACATGAGGTATGACTGTACTAAGTAAAGTCTGCCTTTCAGGGAACTGAAATGTGAGTAAATTTCTTGTTACTTTTAAGGAAAGACTCTTGTGTCTTTGTTTTTTAAAGAGGGATAAAAGGGGACACCAGGAATAATCCATCTGGGCAAGCCAGATTGGATTACTTAACTAAAGAGATTCACACGAAACTAGCTTCCTGCTATATTGAGGGGAATCTTCTCTGCTACATCATTCACTAGCGTGAGTGAAGGAAGGATAATACTTATTCAATATATCCTTTCCTGCTACCTTTAACATTCCCACAGCCACAACCTTGCTGCCATTCTCCCTAACCTCAGCCTCATCCAGGTAAGAGGAAACAAGGCCAGAGGGGGCCTCCACAGCTCTGCCCCACCACATAGGCCACTACTGAATAGGGCGCCTGTCAGTCTCTCAGTTTGTGATTTTCAGGTTGTGAGTTTTGTTGCTTATATAGCCAAAAGAGAATCACGCACATATATGAGGGAGGTATCAGCAGGATTGGGTGAACTTTGAGATTTAGAGAAGTACAACTGAAGCAAAACAAAAACAAAAACAAAACCTAAGGGCAGAACTGCCTACAACATAGGACTCAGTGAGTGGCCCTGTTTTATGTATTATACCATCTAGACGCCTACTACTGTGCCAAAGATACATAGCCTCATTCTTTAAAAAAACACAATAGAACTCAAGATAAAACAAAACCAACACTGCGAAAACAAAGCAAAACAGCAACAAAAGAAACAGAACTATAAAAGAAAACCAAGGCAACGAAGGAGAAGAATCTTTTCTACATTCAAACAGTCACTCTCTAAAACCAGCACAAGGTTTGCCTGATGTTGGAAGGCTAACAGTGAAGGGATAGAATGAACCCTGGAAGGAGCTCAAAACAGATGTCCTTGGACTTCAACTCCCATCAGCCCCAACTGGCATGACTAATGATCAAAGATGGTGGGAGTTGTGGTCTGGTAACCCCTGGTGAGCATTAGATAGGCCACCTTTGTTTTATAGCATAAGTGCCGCTGGAGAAACAGCTAATTTCACATAGAAAGGAGATTCGAAGCAGGGTTTCTGAGGAAGATCTCCCATGTGGGAGAAAGCAATTCTTTTAGAGCAGGGTTGGGGAACCTCAGGCTCAGGGGCAAATGGAGTCCTCCAGGCCTCTCTGTCTGGTCCTTTGGACTCTCCTCGTGCCCCATCTCCCCAGGCACAACCACTCTCCCAGGCCCTACCTCTCACTGGCCATGATCTGTATCCTCCTGGAGCACTGTTTCTCAACCTGTGGGTCCCCAGATGTTGTTGGTTTACAACTCCCATCATTCCTAGCCAGCATGACCAGTGGTCAGGGATGATGGGAGTTGTATTCCAACAACATCTGGGAACCCACAGGTTGAGAACCGCTGTGCCTGGAGTGTGGACTTGAGTGCAGACAATGACTCTTGCTTGCCTGGAAGGAGGATAGAGATGGATATGGAAGTGTGTTTACAACTGGTGACATTTGCGGTCTTGTTCCACTCACTTTTGGTTCTTCATTGCAACCGCCATGGGCATGTGACCTCCACAGGGTTGCCAAGAAGGAAACATAGCCCTCAGACTGAAAAAAGGTCCCATTTTGATTTAGTATTTCTGATTCTGATTCCTAGTATACAGCTGAAACTTGGAAAATTAGAATATCATGAAAAAGTTCATTTATTTCAGTAATTCAACTTAAAAGGTGAAACTAATATACGAGATAGTCTCATGGCATGCAAAGCGAGATATGTCAAGTCTTTATTTGTTATAATTGTGATGACCATGGCGTACAGCTGATGAAAACCCCAAATTAACAATCTCAGAAAATCAACACAGACTGTGGAAACTTCACACTGGACTTCAAGCATCTGGCATTGTGTGCCTCCCCATTCTTCCTCCAGACTCTGGGTCCTTGGTTTCCAAATGAGATGCAAAAGCTGCTCTCATCAGAAAAGAGATTTGGGGAGCCATGTCATCAGTTGGTGTTGGTCCACTGTGCTTCATTAAGTCCAGGGTCAACACAGCCATCTACCAGGAGACTTTGGAGCACTTCATGCTTTCTTCTGCAGACGAGCTTTATGGGGATGGTAACTTCATTTTCCAGCAGGACTTTGGCACCTGCCCACACTGCCAAAAGTACCAAAACCTGGTTCAGTGCCCATGGGATTACTTTGCTTGATTGGCCAGCAAACTTGCCTGACCTGAACCCCATAGAGAATCTATGGGGCATTGCCAAGAGAAAGATGAGAGACATGAGACCAAGCAATGCAGAAGAGCTGAAGGCTGCTACTGAAGCATCCTGGTCTTCCATAACACCTCAGCAGTGCCACAGGCTGATAGCATCCATGCCACGCCACATTGAGGCAGTAATTGATGCAAAAGGGGCCCAGACCAAGTACTGAGTACATATGCATGCTTCTATTTCTCAGAGGTCCAATATTGCTCTATTTGCAGTCCTTGTTTTGCTGATTTCATTTAATATTCTAATTTTCTGAGATTGTTAATTTGGGGTTTTCATCAGCTGTACGCCATGATCATCACAATTATAACAAATAAAGACTTGACATATCTCGCTTTGCATGTCATGAGTCTATCTCATATATTAGTTTCACCTTTTAAGTTGAATTACTGAAATCAATGAACTTTTCCACAATATTCTAATTTTCCGAGTTTCACCTGTACTTGCCCCACAATTGCAGATTTTGCCTTTTGCTTTTCTCTTAATAAATGCTTATTTTGCTCAATGTGTCTTGCACCTGCATAACTCCTGATGGTACACAGTTCCTTCACTGTCTTTGCACTATCACTGCCACGCTTCTTCCAAGTGGTTCGCTCCATAGCAATGTGTGAACTGGCTAATGTGTTCTCCAAGCACATTTTGTCATTTGCGCGATGCTCCCACAAGTTCCACTAAGCCAGCCAATGGATCATTGCATTCCCCCCCCCCTACAGTCTTATAAAACACTGCATTTTAAGTGCTCAGAAAATGTGAGGTTGGGAACGGCACCTTCATGGGAATAAGTTGCAGGCTGCATGCAACCAATGGGGGCAAAGGTGATTTACAAATAGGTATCAACTCTCGAAACATATCCCAAAAATGTAACAGTTTCCTTTAATCACAAATGCTTGATAATGATCAGAGGTTAAATAAAAAAGTGTTCTCTCAGTTGCTTTAATTATTTTCACACCCACAAAGAAACTTAACAGCAGTTTAATTAGAAATATTAGTCGACTGAGCTGCATCTATAGCAGACATTGTGTCTGTTCAGGGAGAAATAAAGAAAGCTGGGGTTAGAGATCTGAGCAAATCTTTTTTTTTTTTAAAGCAATTTATTAAATTTTACAATAAAAATAGACATAATAAACAATGTAACATCGATCTTAACATATTTTCACATTTTCTTTGGACTTCCTCACACCTCCCGCTCCCATTTTCATCGTTAAAACATTTTGTCAGCAATTTATCATCTTGTTTAAATTTCTTATATCCCTTCTATGTTTCATAATCATATAATTCTCAAAAGGAGCTAATTTTTCACAGTCTTACTTATTTTCTTAAAAGAGCTTCTAAATTTAGTGGTGCTCAGTTGTTTTAGTCTAGCATCTTATTTAGCATTCACTCAAATTACAATACTTTTGTAAATAGTTCTTAAATTTCTTCCAGTCCTCCTCAATCCTCTCTTCTCCCAGGTCACGGATTCTGCCGGTCATTTCAGCCAGTTCCATGTAGTCTATCAGTTGTATCTGCCATTCTTCCAGTGTGGGTAGATCTTGGGTTTTCCAATGTTTTGCGAGAAGTATCCTTGCTGCTGTTGTTGCGTACATAAAGAATGTCTGGTCCTTCTTTACCACCCCTTGGCCGACAATACCCAAAAGGAAAGCCTCTGGTTTCTTAGTGAAGGTATATTTAAATACCTTTTTCAGTTCATTATAGATCATTTCCCAGAACGCCTTCACTTTAGGGCAAGTCCACCAGAGGTGGAAGAACGTTCCCTCGCACTCTTTGCATTTCCAACACTTATTATCAGACAGGTGGTAAATTTTAGCGAGTTTGACTGGGGTCATGTACCATCTATAAATCATTTTCATTACATTTTCTTTCAGGGCGTTACATGCAGTAAATTTCAGTCCATTATTCCACAACCTCTCCCAGTCCTCAAACATGATATTATGTCCAATGTCCTGTGCCCACCTTATCATAGCCGATTTAACCGTTTCGTCTTGTGTATTCCATTTCAACAGCAAGTTATACATCCTTGAAAGTACCTTAATCTTTGGTTCTAACAATTCTGTTTCTAGTTTCGATTTCTCCACCTGGAACCCTAATTTCTTATCATTTTTAAAAACTTCTTTAATCTGAGCGTAATGTAACCAGTCTCGCACTTTGTCTTTCATTTTCTCTAGACTCTGCAATTTCCATTTGTCTCCATCCTTTTCTAGTATTTCCCAATATTTTGGCCATTTAGCCTCCATATTGGGTCTTTTTCGGGCCTTGGCTTCCAAAGGTGAAAGCCACCTTGGTGTTTTATTTTCCAGCAAGTCTTTATATTTTGACCAGACATTAAACAATGATTTTCTGACAATATGGTTCTTAAAGGCCTTATTTGCTTTAACCTTGTCATACCATAAATATGCATGCCATCCAAAGGTATTGTTAAACCCCTCCAAATCCAGCACATCAGTGTCTTCAAGAAGTAGCCAGTCTTTTAGCCAGCAGAACGCTGCGGCTTCGTAATACAACTTTAAGTCTGGCAGGGCAAAGCCCCCTCTTTGTTTTGCATCGGTTAATATCTTAAACTTAATTCTGGGCTTTTTGCCCTGCCAGACAAACTTGGAAATGTCTCTCTGCCACTTCTGAAAGCACTCCGTTTTGTCCAAAACCTGAAGTGTTTGAAATAAGAACAACATCCTTGGCAATACATTCATCTTAATAGCAGCAATTCGGCCTAACAAAGAAAGTTTCAATTTTGTCCAACTATCTAGGTCTCTCTTAATTTCTGTCCAACATTTTTCATAATTGTCCTTAAATAGACCTAGATTTTTTGCTGTTATGTTTACCCCTAGGTATTTCACTTTTTTCACCACATTAAGTTCCATCTCATTCTGAAACCGTTCTGACTCTGTATTAGTCAAGTTTTTCCCCAAAACCTTAGTTTTCTGTTTATTTAATTTAAATCCAGCCACCCGACCAAAGTCATTAATCAGTTGTAATACTCTTTTCGTACTGGGCTCTGGCTTCTGCAAGGTCAAAACCAGGTCATCTGCAAAAGCTTTTAATTTATATTGTTTCTGACCAACCTGAATTCCTTCCACCAACTGATCCCTTCTAATCATGTTCAATAGCACTTCCAGAACCGAAATAAATAACAAAGGGGAAATAGGGCAACCTTGTCGTGTCCCTTTTTCAATTTTAAACTCTTCCGTAACCACATTATTAACTATCAGTTTAGCTTTCTGTTCTGAATATATCGCCTCAATCCCATTTTCAAAACCCCGTCCCACTCCCATCTCTTTTAAATTTCCCATCATAAATTTCCAGGAGATATTGTCAAAGGCCTTCTCCGCATCTATAAAAATTAGAACTGCTTTTGTATTTATATCTGTTTGCAGAAGTTCCAAAATGTCAATAATGTTCCTTGTATTAGCAAACAGATGTCTTCCTGGGAGAAAGCCAGCCTGGTCCTTATGAATTACTTCATTTAAAACTTTTTTAAATCTATTTGCCAAAATGTCTGCAAATATTTTGTAATCCACATTTAAGAGAGAGATGGGACGGTAGTTCTTAAGTTGTGTCTTTTCAGCTTCCGACTTTGGTATTAATGTGATAAATGCTTCCTTCCACGACTCCGGTGCCCTCCTCCCCTCCATAATTTCATTGCTGACCTCCATCAAAGGTTGTATCAAATAGTCTTTCAATGTCTTATAGTACTTGGAGGTCAGCCCATCTGGTCCTGGAGATTTGCCAAGTTGCATGTTCTGGATAGCTTGTTCGATCTCCTGTCGTGTTATTTTAGAATTCAGGATTGTCCTATTTTCTTGTGACAATTTAGATAATCCGTTTTTTGCCAAAAATTGTTTAATCTCAACATCATCTTGCGGCCCTTGGGTGTATAATTTTTTGAAGTATCTCTGGAAACACTTTCTAATGTCCACCGGATTCTGGATGTTTTTTCCATCAACCTCTAAGTTTGTAACAGTGTTTAATCTTTGTCTTCTCTTCAGCTGCCAAGCTAGCAGTTTTCCACATTTATTCGCCGACTCAAACGTTTTTTGTTTCATTAATTTAACCTTCCATTCAATTTCCTGATTTATCAGCTTAGAATATTGTGTTTGATAAAGTTTAATTTCTCTCAGAGTTGGCTGTGACTTCGGATTCACTCTTAATTTCTTCTCTAATTCTTTTATTTTATCCAAGATCTTATCTTTTTTCTCATTATGTGTTCTTTTCTTCACTGCATTCTGTTGTATCAAGAATCCCCTCATTACAGCTTTGCTTGCGTCCCAGATTATTCTTTTTTCCACCATATTATTCATGTTTATCTCAAAATAGTCCTTCAAAACTTTTTGGGCCTTCTTGGTAATTTCCTGATCTCTAAACAAATTGTCGTTCATCTTCCATCTAAAGGATCCAGTTGGTAATAGTGTCATATCCATCTTTACTGCATTGTGGTCAGAGCAGGTCTTTGGGCAGATTTCCACTTTTCTAACCTTAGGTGCCAGGCCTCTAGAAATCCATATTTGGTCGATTCTTGTCCAGGTCAGTTGGGCTTCAGAAAAGAATGTTCCCTCTCTTCCTAGTGGGTTCTTTGTCCTCCAAATGTCAATCAAGTCCATATTGTCAGTCATTTCAAAAAAGGTTTTAGGTAGTCTGCCGTCTTTTGTAACATTTTGACTTTGTGACTTGTCCATGTTAGTTGATACGACCCCGTTCTTATCTCCCATCATTATGATGTTGTTGTAGTCTAGATAATCCAGCATTGTCTCCTGCAACTTCTTGTAAAATTCCGATTTCCCTTCATTAGGTGCATAAATTCCTAATATCAGCAGTTTCTCTCCTTGATATTGTATCTCAATGGCCAAAATTCTTCCATGTTCATCTTTAAATAGGAATTTAGGTGACAGGCTCTCTTTTGCATATATCACTACGCCTCTCTTCTTGACTTTGTCCGAAGATACAAATTCCTGGCCCAATCTTTTATTTATTAACACTTTTCTGTGGAGCCTCGTCACATGTGTTTCTTGTAAACAAATAATGTCCAATTGTTCTTTTTTTAATATATGAAATATTTTCTTCCTTTTTTCCGGAATGTTACAGCCATTAATATTCCAGCTCAACAGTTGCAGAGACATCCTGAATTATCTGGTTATTTTTCAAGGGGTGGTGTCTTCTCAGGGACTTCAGGTTCCACAGATGCTGATGTTGGTATTGGCGTTGCCTCAGGCCCAGAAGGTAGTTCAATTCTTTTTTGAAGGTCCTCTCCGTGTGTAGACAGGAGTTTGTCTCTCTCTTCCAGTGTTCTAACTTTAACCTTTCTCCCTCTAAAGGTAAAAGATAATCCTTGAGGAAATTCCCACCTAAATGGAATTGCGTTGCTCCTTAGTAGTTTAACAAGTTCAGAATAGGCGGTTCTAAGGTCAAGCAGTAGTCTTGGGATATCTTTATAAATTTCAATTCTTCTGTCCAACACCTCCAGTGATTTTACAAAGTGTAGTCCCAGAATCTTATCCCTTTCCTCCTTTGATCTCAATGTTATCAAACAATCTCTGGGCCTCTCCTTCTTTATGAATCTTCCAAGTCTGAAAGCTGACACAATTTTAAAGTCCTTTTCTTCCAAGTTCCAGAACTTGGAGAATTCTTTAGTCAAAAACTCAGTTAGATTTCCTTCTTCTGCCTCTTGTAGTGATCTAATCCTTAAGTTATTCTCACGATTTCGCAGTTCTATCATCGAGAGATAAATCTGGTGTTCCCCAACTTGTTTAGTGAGTGGTCTTACCTCTTGCTCTAAATTTTCAAATCTTTGTCTGGTGTCCTCAGTCAATTTCCGATTTTCTGCTGAGGCCTCCGTTAGCTGTCCAATTGCTTGTGCATTCTGTGTCACTTGTGTGGTTAATTTATTTAAACATTCTGTATTTTTATCAATCTTTGCTGATTGGGCATCTGCTTTCTTGTCCAAAGCTTCCAATTTTTCAAAGATTTTATCTAGTATAGAAGCAGATGCTCCTGAGGCCATATCTTCCAATTGTAACTGCTCTGCTTCGCCCTCACCCTCCACTTCTGAGGGCAAAGCAGGCACAGATGATCTGCGTGTCTGTAAGGCTGAGGTTAGAGTTGTTAGAGTTGTTTGTTTAGCTCTCCCTCTTTTTCTTGTGCCACTCATTCCAACGTTATCTGTCAGTCAAGGTCACACTGAGTTGTTCCCATGGGAATGGAAAGGTCCAGAGCAAGCAAACAGCAAGGGAATCGAAAGTAAAAAGTGTATGTAAAATCACTGTTATAATCCAATCCTCTAGAGGGAGCTTAATCTATCTTTCAGAGTCTAAATTAATGTCCAAGAACCTTCAGATACAAATACTTAGCAGAGTTTATAAATGATTAACTTGTTGCAGACAGTGCTTATTTATCTCCAAAAAGAATGTTTCAAATTTAAAAGGTATCAATACCCTCAGATTGTTTCCAGTTCCAATATACAGTATCCAAATCTGCAGTACTGA
Source organism: Podarcis pityusensis (assembly GCF_964106645.2). Taxonomy (NCBI): domain Eukaryota; kingdom Metazoa; phylum Chordata; class Lepidosauria; order Squamata; family Lacertidae; genus Podarcis; species Podarcis pityusensis. Next base: position 12,878,894 of record NC_138032.1, on the reverse strand, counting down.
CAGCTCCCTTAATACTCAGGCAGCTCCTGACTCTGGGTTTCACCTTTAAATTTGTAATCCAATAAGAGGAGGAAAGTCAAGTACAAATAGAAATCCCAAATCTTTAACTTGAAGTCTTTACTTTAAAATGCAAGTTCAAATAGATGCTTAGATCTGTAAGACTTAGAGTCTCTTTCTTTCAGCCTCCACTCCTCCAGCTGATTGCTTTTTTTCAAGTTCAATGGCTGCGGAAGACGGACTTCCTGCTTCCACGTCTCTCCGCTCACAGCCAAGTTCAAGCCAATTTAAGTTTCCCTTTTAAAGTCTCAAATTTCGAGTGATTCAGTCTTTTACTCACAAATTAGTTGCTTTTTCATCCGGATCCGTAATTTGGCAGGAAAAGGGATCGGCGCTCACCGACAGCAGCAGCGCGGCTTCGCTCCTCAGGCTGCGAAACGGCTCACAGCGCCGCAACCCCCCTCCGTGCTCCGGAGCCCCTTACGGGGTTCCTTCTGCACTTGGAGGGTCGCTCTAGGCGCCCACCGAGCCTCAAGACCCCAGGCTCTTGCCGCCTGGGGTTTTCCGATGTGGGTCTCCGCTTCGCCGTAGCGGACGACCCGTTGCCTGCGGAGCCTCCTCTCCCGTTCAGAAGAGGACCGCCATTGCCGTTCGCGCCGCCCCCGGAAGTAGAGATCTGAGCAAATCACTGCAAATAAGTTATTTGTGCATGTATTATAAACTTGTAGGGCCATTTGCAGTGTGTAATAAAAATGCAACAATCACCCTCCACAAAAAATGTCTATAAAAGAGTGGCAAAGCCTAAAAGAAAAGATAACAGCATTAAAACTGCTTGAAATGACAATGGTTTGTTTGCTGACCATTCCATCTGTCAATTTTGTTTTCTTTGCACTTTTCCCTATGAATTTGAAATTTTGTTTTTTTAAAAAAAATTGGCCTAATCCAGCAGGCTATTATTGTGTTCTTATGTTCTTGATCATTTCTCTCCTAAAATATTCTGCTAGTATGGTGAATCTTCATCAGAATTCTTCTTGTGCTGTAAGGACATAAAAATGAGTGCAGGGCATATTTGTGCTTCCCTGAAAAACAACAGCATTTCACCTGGAAGGGAAGTGGTTGCTGATCCCCACATTAAGCAAATAGCTAGGTTTTGGCAGGAACATGACTCACATCGGTAATTGTCCTCATAATAAATATTGAGCTTTGGGGAACATGTTGCTGGAAAAAAAATAACTTTGTGCCAGCCAACCACGGCAGCTTGCTTTGTTGTTCCCAGCAAATTGATGGGCTCAACCCTGTCCTCTTGATGTTTATGCATTTCCACCCACTGCTACTGGTGCCAGCCACAGTTCTGCACCAGAATACTTCCCACCTCCCTTGAGATTCTTGGAAACGCAACCTCTTCACAGTTCTGTGATGCATTTCTTTCTCCCCGTCCACCCACAACATGAATATTTGTAGATGTGAAATAGAGGTGTTGAAACTGATGGGCATTTTCACTTGCCAGGTTTGTCTGAGGCTAAGTGCCAGGGCCTGCACAAGACAAAATTTTGGCACTTGGGGTAGACCCCCCAATGGTGCTTCCCTCCCTGCCAGGAAAGAGGGGTGAGGGAAGGTCAAGGAACAAGGGAGGAAGAAAGATTGACATTGGGATCTGCTGCCTTGGAGGATCCTGCCGCCTGAGGCAGGTGCTTCACCTGGCCTCAGGGGTGGGCCAGCTCTGCTAAGAACTCTATGCAGAGCTCAATAGTTGTATCTGCTGTCGGCATTCGGAGGGCTGGGAGACCAGCTGATAAGCCCCAGCTGTGCCATCTCCATCCATCGGCCTGTGCTCTGGGGTCTTGACACGCAATACATTTCCTACTTTTTGTGAATGGAAAATATGTGGAATCCACAAAGCTTCAGCAGTGGCAATAATAGATTCATTAGCCATGTTCAGGTATAGTCAAATTATTACTGGGGCAGGAGTGCAAGGCTGAGATCACTAAACTGGTGTTGACTTAAATGTATGTTTTTTTTCTGCTAAGAGAGAGAGAGAGAGAGAGAGAGAGAGAGAGAGAGAGACTTTTAGGGTCCAACCTTCTTAAGACAGGTTCCAACAACATGTCAAATTTATATAATTGATAATAAACATAAAACACAGTAACAATAGAATTGGAAGAGAAAAAAACCCAACAGTGACCAGAAATAACCTCAAAGCAGCAGTAGTCAGTTGGAATGTTTGGACCCTTGGAATGTTTTGGACTACAACTCCCATCGTCCCTGACCATGTCCCATACTGACTAGGGCTGTTGAGAGTAATCCAAAACATCTGCAGGGCACCATATTGTCTGTCCCTGCCTTAAAGCAACCCCTTGTCCAGTAAAGCTACAAAGGTGTGTAAGTGTCAACTGACAATAATGACAGCAACATTTCAGTGAGATCTGGGAAAAAGAGACGATACTATATTTATTACACTGACAATATCCTCAAAGAAAAACTTTGAGCTTCTTAGCATAAGATAATACCCACCTTAATTTAGAATAATTGCTTTGGTTATTATTGAGTCTGTGAAATGGACTAAGCAGGCAAATCCAGTCTGCTTTCTAGATACAGCAAATGTGGATTAATTAAGCATTAGATATTGGCCTCTTTATGGCATTCCAAAGTGTTGGAAGGAGGGATACATCAATCATCATGCTAAATACATGATAGAGTAGGGCCTGAGCCAAACTAGACTATAAATACAATAATTATCTGGGAGCATTCCTGTGCGGAGTGCAGTTCTGCCCAGGGATCCTTTAAAATTATTTTCAGCTGAAGATATGGGAGCTTTTCCACCATTGCCTGAGAGGAGAATATTTCCTTCTCTTTCTAGTGGCAAAGAAGCTTCATGCTAGCTCGCTTGACTATGACAATCAATGTTGCAATCCTCTATAGAAAATGATGAAGATTTGTCCATTATAGTTGTCTTTGGTAAGGTGGCCTTGGGGGCATTCTTCTGTTCTCTTGATTATACTTATATTTTGCTTTTCTCTCACAATCCAGCATGGTATAATGGTTAGTGTATTGAATTGTGACCTGGGAGATCTGGGTTTGAAGCTCACAGCCATGATGCTCACTGGGTGGTCTTGGGTGAATTATTGTCTCTCAGCCTAACCTAACTCACGGGGTTGTTGTGAAGATGGGAGAACCATGCAGAACATCTTGAGTTCCTCAGAAGAAACAGTGGTGTATAAATGCAGTGGTACCTCGGACGTTGAACGGAATCCATTCCAGAAGTCCATTTGACTTCCAAAACGTTCGGAAACCAAGGTGCGGCTTCCAATTAGCTGCAGGAAGCTCCTGCAGCCAATCAGAAGCCACAGAAGCCACGTTGAACGTTCGGGTTCCAAAGAACGTTCACAAACCATAACACTCACTTCTGGGTTTGCGGCATCCGGGAGCCAAAATGTCCAACTCGCAAGGCATTTGGGGTCCAAGGTACGGCTATAAATAGAAATGACATTGTTTTGGCAATGGATTTCAAACTTCTGCATATGCACTAGCATCAGATGTACAGAGTGTGTTGTGCTGAAACCTAGCCTCCCACTTCTCTAGAGTTTTCTTTCCTTTGAAGGAAGCTTCCACTTTTCTTCCCCATATGTAGGACACCTTAGAACAGGCTTCCTCAACCTCAGCCCTCCAGATGCTTTTGGCCTACAACTCCCATGATCCCTAGCTAGCAGGACCAGTGGTGGGAATTGTAGTCTCAAAACATCTGGAGGGCCAAGGTTGAGGCAGCCTGCCTTAGAGTGTCTCTATGATTTCCATGAATTTAAGGAATGAATATATCTTATTTCTGCAAGGAGTGTGTGTGAGAGAGAGTTATATCCTTAAATGTTTGTCCACTTTTCTGCAGCACACATTTCCTGATCCAATAAAGCCCTGTGAAAGAAGTTAAATCATGAAATTTTCCTCTGGGCCTTAACTGAAAGAATGGGAAGCTTGGGAGGGTGGTTCCCCGGTGCCGGAAGAAGCTGCTCTCACTCATTTTGCTTTTAAAGGAAGATCTTCCTTTTATTTACTTTTCAAGAAAATCGGTCTGCATTGATTTCTTGAAAAGCAAACAATATTTCATTTTCAAAATCACTAACTGCACAAATGTCAGGTGCATGGAATGCAACCTCCCTGCATTACCATGCTTGCAAAAAAGCTCAGCTGGGGCGTGATTGCGTTTTCAGGAAGTACAGGCACCTGGGAAGTCAGCAGAAGGCAGACACCTCTGAGAAGAAAGAAAGAAAGAAAGAAAGAAAGAAAGAAAGAAAGAGAAAGAAAGTCATTCACAAAGTTATTGGCCACCTCAGAAGTGAGGTAAGTGCAACCATCGCCACCACGTTCCACATGAGAATTTCACCCAAATTTTCCTTTCCTAATTTTAAAATGCAATTTATCTTCTCATTAACTGACGGTTTGGTGGTAGGCGATGGTGGTGCAGAATTTTTTAGACACAGCAATAAGTCTAGCTGCATGCCTAGACCAGGAATGTACTTCCAGACAAACCTAGAGAAGGTGCGCAGGACATTAGTGTGTCACATTGAAGGGGGACTGCCTCTAGAGAAGAAGCTCATCTTGCACAACATGCAAGTTTTAATCTCATGTTCTCTCCTAGATGCAATTCTTTCAAAGCTTAGACATGAGGCATCTTCTATGATGCTTCACCCCACCCCACCCCACCCAACCCAGTCCCTTTAATTGCCGCCTTCTTCTGAGAGCTCCATGATTCAACACTCTTTTCTTGCCTCTTAGGGTAGCATTTGCAGACCTACATATTTGTAGGCTGCAAGGACTTTGGCTCGGGACACTATTACTTACTTATTTACTTACCTACAACCTTCATATACCAAAAACTAGTTCTAAAATTGCCCTTGCCACCAGTCTCAAGATCCATTAAAAAGACCACAAAAAACCACACACACAAAACAAAAACGGGATGGGAGAGAGGAGGGCATGTGTGGTCTCCAAATACCTGTGGCGCTTTTAGCAGAATGCTCAGAGTCCCAGGTTCCTTAGTGCAGTAATTATTTATTGTGAGCTAAATATATATACAAATATCTACAGAAGCAGTTCATATAATCAGACAGAGTACCTGCACCTTGAGGCAAAAGAAGACTCCACACTCATCTACACCACACCACCATTACTATTGGACAGGCTTTACTTTTAAACCGGTGACAGCCAATCACATTACTGATGAGTCATTCCACAGAGAGTATTGCATCAGCCTGTTGCAAACTGAAGCCCACAGACTTACTTACACAGCATCCTGTGAATCCCAACAAATACTTCATGGATGTGAAAGAACCTCTTATCTTTGTATCCAATGAGTTATCAGTTGAAAGCTTTGGGAGCAAACTCTTGGAAGGAAACTCTTCCTCCCAAAAAGAAAAAGAAAGAGAGCTCTAACTGACAAGTGATACTGGTTGTAGCACATCTATTTTGCATATCAGCTCTGCAAATGCTGCAATTTGCATTGAGCACCTGAGGGAGGAAGTCTTATTTTTATCCTGCTGTTTCCCAAAGAGGTCAAGGAAGAGCTGTATTTGCAAACGGAAGATCTAGCTCTGTTGTCAAGGAGGCCAGACCTTGGCAGTCTGGGGGCTGTTCTGATTTGGGGAACAGAGAAGATGGAACACTTGTGATCTCATGCCTGAATGTGCCAAGTTGGGAATATGCTATGATCAGTGGCAGAACAGCCTTCCCAACCTGTTGCCCTCCAGATGTTTTGGACTTCCACTCCCATCTTGCATGGTTGACTGTCTGCAGATGATGGGAGTTGTGGTCGCACAAATACCTGGTGGGCAATAGGTTGAAGTGGGCTAGTCTAGAACATGGCTGATATTTTGGAAAGCAGTTAATATGTGACACAAATCACTATCAAATCAATTTGAGAGTGCCAGCACTGAAAGTTTCTAGATATTGATCACTAGCAGCGCTTTCATGAGAGCAGAGTATATCAGAAGGTCCAGACACTTTTTGGTGTCTCAAAGCAGCAGAGGTGAGAAAGTTCAGAATTAGAGAAGACTCTTGGTTGGAGTTGAAAATCCACTGATGAGATGTTTCCTCCCAGAAAACCCAAATCCCTAAAGTGTATTAAATGTAATCCCCCTTCCAAAAAAACCACACACAATTTTCTGAATGCCAAGGAGATGCCATTAAAGAGACAGCCTGTGCATAACGAGCAGGGCTTAAAACAAGAAGGGGAGCGGAAAGCCGATTGCCAGACATTAATGGGTCAGTAAGAACAGCACGTAGAAGTCTTGCTCCTTAAAACCAGCCAAGATGTTATAGTCAATTGGCAATGGGTTTGCAGATACTAAAATACTTGCTGAGTTAATTGTCTAGGACTAGGGCAGCAGGGAGGGCAACCCTTTGAAATTCCATTTTGAAACTCTCGATTATGTGAAATTATGAAAGTGCCTCAAAGAGAGATGAGCTAGAGATTGGGTGAACCACTTGGAGCAATGGCTCTTTCCGAAAGAGTTGGAATTAAATCATTATTTGCAGAGGCAAAGTCTCCTGACTTGAAATCTGTCAATGCACAGATGTTCAGAGTGAAGATAATAATGTCATAGACATGCCCTCCTCTCTCTCTCTCCCTCTCTCCCTCCCTCCCTCTCTCTCTCCCTCCCCCAAAAGCTATTTCAAAGAAGTTGCAATTGCCTCATTAGTTGCAGACCAGAGCTATTGAACATCATTGTACATGATGTTCTTGAACATATACAAATGACTTCCTGAAGATATACTAGATTTTGGGCAGGTTGTTGAAAATAAGTGAATTAGCAGGGCTAACTTGAATAGCCCAAATATGCTGTTTGCATTTATTTTCACAGCACTTTTAAGCACTGTTCAAACTACTAAAGTTAGTCATAGAATTATAGAGCTGGAAGGGACCTCAAGGGTCCTTGAGTCCAACCTTCTGCAATTCAAGAATCTCAGCTAAATAATCCCTCTCAAATGACCATCCAACCTCTGCTTAAAAACTTCCAGCGAAGGAGAGTCCACCACAGTCTGAGGGTGTCCATTTCACTGTCAAGTAGTTCCTACCACCAGAAATTTCTTCCTAATATTTAGTCAGAATCTCCTTCCTTGTCACTTGAATTCATTGGTTCAGGTTACCACCCTCTGGAGCTACACCAATTCTGTGAGTTTCACTGGGTTTTTTGTTTTCTCTTCCATACAGTAATGGCCCATTGGGATAGGTCTGTTTTTCCACAGCAGAGAAGAGGGCATACTGGGAGGAATAATGGCTTACCAGGACTTGGCCTATTGCATTTCCATGCATGCTTTGTTAAATTTGGCTTTGTGTGTTTGAGGTTCCTCCACCCCCCTCCAACCGCAGGATAACTTTCCCATAAAGATAGATCACAGCTGACAGTTTTCTGGCAGAATGATCGCTTATGTGGTACGATCAAATGGCCACCACTGGGCCCTTAAATTAAGTTGTGCCCCATCCCAGAAAACAATAAAGATGTTTGTTTGTTTGTTTAGGGCAAGTTGCCGACTTGTAAAGAATAATTCTGAAAATTCTGGTTTCCAGCCTTGTTTATCCATTTGTCACATTGATCCACTTCAGTCTAATATGAAAAGACAGCTATGGTGAGCCCTGCTGTTGAAAAACATGGTGCAGTGCTTGTGAGTAATCAGGAATGCCAAACACCCACCGCCCCACACAAAGAACAAGAAGTCAATAATGGAAAGAGCAACGCTTCTCTTGAATTGCTTTGCACCCAAGGGTGAAACAACAGGCTCCAATCAATAAGAGACCGGTTGCAACATCTCTTGAATGCTCTCTTCCTCTGAACGCAAACCATTGCTCAGCGCTATCCGCTTATGCCCGCTGAGGGGATTGAAGAAGTCTGACTTGCGCTTTAATGAGAGAGGTCCTCCTGACTTCCCCTCTGTCTTGCAAGCATTCAAAGCGCAGATCCATCTGTGCACACAACCTCTCTCCAGCTGTGCTTTGCAAGGAGGGTGGCGCCAGATTTGATGTCGCCTTCCATCCAACTGGCATAGGTTAGCACTGCTATGGGGCTGTTGGTCAGGCTCCTCATCTTTTGCATTGGACCCCTCTTTGAAACCTTGCAATTTGCGCTTACAGAATATAAGTAGATCTGAGGGTGCCACAGATGCCGTCCCAACTCAGTACATGTGAATTGCTTGTTTTTAATATATCTATATATATATAATATCCATAGTAGCCATGCTCATATTTCATTTTAGGATAATAAAAATGAACTTGGCGCAGGGCATTTCCTGGGGATTAATGGCTGGCTGAGGTTAATGGGCCTTGGCTATGCTCTGGGCCATCAACTCCTCCCAGCTGGTCATTAATCCGCAGGAAATACCCAGCATCAAGATGATTATATACCTTCATGTGGGTTCTTCTTTCCGAGCAGAATTCAGGAGCCCTCGGCGCCTGCTGCTTTTAGCCACAGTTAGAGCTTACAGCACTTACAGGCTTCAAATGTTTGCTGGCATTTCCGCTTAGTGGCAGCCCAAGAGTGCTGTGCTTCAGAGCTTTTTCAAAGAGCACCTACAGAACGAGTAGAGAATGAGCACTCAGCCTGCCGGGCTGCTAGGTGACCTGCTGATTGAGGCAGCTTTACCAGCATGGACAACGTCTGGGTAGGATAGCCTGTGGACCAGATTTCTGCTTCCTCTTCACGGCATGCAGACGAAAGCCACACAAGCAAGCTCAAAAAAGCACAGTGAGATACGTTTTCATTTGCAAGGAGAGAGTGAGCAGTCCTGGTTTTTAGATCTTTGGGAGACTTCTGAATGTTATGATGATCTGACGGGAGCAAGGAGGAAAGGAAAAAGCGGAAGAACAAAGTGTATCTAAGATATACGAAGTCCAACTGATAGATTTATTTTTTTTTATTCATCACATTTATATCCCACCTTTACTCCAAGGTGGCATACAGGGTTTTCTTCCTATTTTACCCTCGCAAGAACCCTGTGAAGTAGGGTAGGCTGAGAGACTGTGACTGGCTCAAGGTTACCCAGTGAGGACTCACCCACACATCCATTGGTCTGGCAATTTCTTCTGTTTGCCCCATGATTTCTAGGCACGGGTCCGAGAGGTGTGTTATTTGACCCACCTCCTTCCCATAGCTGTCAACTTTTCCCTTTTCTTGCAAGGAATCCTATTCGGAATAAGGGAATTTCCCTTTAAAAAGGGGAAACGTTGACAGCTATACTCCTTCCCTGGAAAAGCCCACTGTTTACTGCTGAGTCGGAACAAAACATCAATCTGCAGAAACCCCAATTGATATTTGTTCTGATTCATCCTTAAATTGTGGGTTTTCCTGGGGAAAAGTAGAGGGACAAAGAAAAAACTTTGAACTCTTGTCTCTCAGGCACCAGTCCAACACTCTAACCACTACACAATGTTGACTCTCACACCATACTGATATCAATCCCATTAATATCACTGAGTCCTACTCTAAGTAAAGTTGGATGCAACTCTGTGTCCAAAGCAAAAAGAGCAATTTCTCCCTGCATCAATACAATATTCAGGTCTTATGTCAAGCCACCTCCACAACTTACATTTCAAGCACTCTTATACCACTTTAATATAATAATACATAACAAATAAATATTCAAATGTCTCAATCATCTGCTCAAGAATTTTCCAGGGCAACTTACAGAAATGTCAAACATACAGAGTTTAAAACTGCACAATAAAACAATTAATCCATAAACATTAAAAACACACCCCAGAAAATTATAATCAATACGGGCAATTAACCAACAACAAATCAAGAACTAATGTTCAGTAGAAACAACCCATTGCATGCCATGGAATGTCTGAGAGTAGAGCAGAGTTTTAACTTGACACTGAACATATAGTAAAATTGGTGCTAGATGAGTCTTGCTGGAGAAAGCAAAACATAGATGAAGGACCACAACCAAAATGGCCCTCCTCCTTATTGCCAGTCCTTGAATCTTGAAACAAATGTTTATGTGCACTGGTGAGACTTGTAATTCTGGACCCCGGGTTCCCATTACCAGAACATGCCGCAGTTAGCCTCAGCCTTGCACCCTTCCTTTCCCTCCCTGAAAGGAGACAATCAATTTCCAGGCATTTTTTGCAAAAAGCAAAAGTTTCCCATGTTGATGGAACACAGAAAAGTGGTCCATGCAAACCACAGTTGCCTGTTTTGTGGTGGGAAACTTCAGCTCTGTAGACAAATGATGGAGATGGGGTGGATGAGCCAGAGGGGAGTCCATTGACTTCACCCCTTCGGTCACATCACAACTACAGTTCTGCACATGTTGCAGAGGCAACTTGAGAAGCGGGGATCTTGCCATCCTCAGAGCTACTCCCAGCACGGTCGGGGCTGTGGTACAATGGTTGCTGCAGGACAAGTGAGATCATCCCCACTCTCTCCACCCAAGCAATTTCCATAGCATGCTTTTAAATGCCTGAACAGAGCTTATGGATTTGTTACAAATTGTGGCCGGAAGCTTCAGATTTCCTCCACTTACATGCAAAGGGAGAGAGGAGCATGCAAGCCTGAGGCTTGCCATGACACAGTCATACAATACTAAATCATGGTTTTGTGTTCTGTCTGAATTTAAACCCCACACACATCTTTAAAACCAACAAATCTGAATAAAGCCTGAATTCTTGTCTAGAAGCACAGAAATGGAATAATGCTTTTTTTTTTTAATCCAATTTTTTACACCAGGGTTTAGCAACTCTTTTCTATTAATGCTTTTACTGCTGCGCACTTTCAGTCACTAGCATGGTGTGTGTGTGTGTGTGTGTTGTTTGCTTTGGACTGGCAACCTGAAAAGGAAAAAGTTGCTTTTATTTTTACCTCTCTGATGATCAAGCATTACTCTATTAAGAGATAATATTTGTAAACGAGTGGATGAATGCACAGCCTCAGAAACAGTAGGCTTTTTCCTCAGCTACAGACGTTTCTGATGATGTGAGAAAATGATCCAATGTCATCTCTAGGCTAAGCAAGCAGGACAGAAGAAGGGCAATGCCTTACTTCTATAAATGCTCGTGTTCACCATATCATGGTCCTCACTATGAAATCAAAGCCTTACAAAAACGTCTACCCAAACAAGTTTGCTTTAACTTGGGCCCCATCATGCCACTTTTAACAGTCATAGATTCCCCTCAAGAATCCTAGGGAGCATAGTTTGCTATGAGTGTTGAAAGTTGTTAGAAAACCCATATTCCCCTCACAGACCTACTATTCCCAGAGTTCCCTGGGAGAAGGAATTGATAGCTGCCCATTTTGAGAAACAGATGCTGAACTTGATGGACCTTTAGTCCTTTTAGCAGGACTCTTCTTAAGTTGTTCTGGACCTCCCAGTGTAAAAATTGCAGACACAGAGGAATGGAAGCCTTTTCCAGACTATTCAAAGAAACATTATAGTATGATGAATTCGTGAGCAGGATACGAACTATGAGCAACAGCAGGAATTAGAGGTTACTGTATCATTGTCATGATACAAAAGATATAAGATAGGGTGCAGCAAAGGGGAGAAATAAAAAACACAATTGAAAATGGGATGAGAGGTTGAACCCCCAAAGAGAAAACTCTATTATGTATTGGAATGTATATGTGATTTTTTTTTGAAAATTTAATAAAATATAATGGGGAGGGGGGGATGCAGACAAAACAGTGGTGCAATCCATTTAATGGCAGGATTTTTTAAAAAAAGCATAGTTATTGTTTTGTTTTAAAGCATAGAAAATTTAAAAATGTTTAATCTTGCCTTAGATCACCTATCTTGACTAGCGTTGAGGAAGAAACCCATAAGTGAATTAGCTGGTTCAAGGAAGGAAGATGGGTGAATGACTTGCCATCTCTAAAAGGAGAATTATAAACAGAACCTGAGGCTAGAAAGGTCTTGTTTTCCTCAAGTTATCTATAATTTAGGATCCTCCTCCAATTCCCACCAGGTCCCTCGGAACATATTTATTTAGCTACGCCAAGCTTGGCTGCTAGGTAATAAACACAGTTTGTGAACTGTGGATGTCAGAGGCTCAGATCTCCGAATAAAGAACACTTCCTCTTGTAATTAAACTTCAGATGGGTCAGTTTACCTTCCTGGCCTTGTAAGCAGCGCAACTTGACTTCTGTCACACTCCACATCTTTCTAAAGAATGACCTTTTGTTCTTCCTGGCATTTAATGAACTGTTAAAATAAGACCTGGCATAAAGGGGGCAGTTGTATAACATTGTGCATCCAGGCAGCACTTAATAACAGCCTCAACGAGAAAAATAAGTAAATACAGAACCCATCACCTGCCTTGTTTTCACACAGGTTCACAACATATAAGAAACAATAACTTTTCACATCCGTTTAGGCAGTTTAGGGCATCTATGGCCAACATGGTTGTAGTCACCCTAGAGTGTGCCTCTTTTCTGTAAAAAATATTCCATTATGAAATGACTAACCCACATTACAAAATGACAGACTCATATTTACTTGTTTGCCATATTAAAGAAATGATCACTAACATTTCAGTTGTCAAATATGATTCATAATGAATATGTGTGGGAAAGGGGTGCCAAATTTCTAATATCGAGAAACATTCACACAGTCACTCCAAATTTTGAATAAGTTCAATTCAAGGCTCCGCCGTCTGGACCTGGGGAAATGGACAAGTACATTGAGCCACACTACTGGTCGCTCACAATTGGCCTCAGGGGTGAGGAACATCAGGCCTGGGGCCCATATGCATCTCTAGATCATTCTTGGGACTCTCTCCAGGCTGCACACCCTCTAAAGCCACTACCACGACCCCTCGGTGGTCCTGTTTTGCACCACCCTTGAGGTTTTTTTGCCCGGCTGGGATGCATTCTTGAACTCTCACAATACACCTTGCTAGTCAGGAAGGAAGGCAGATAGGCTTGTGTGTTGCTGTAGAAACTAACCTACTGTACAAACATAAATTTTATGGTTGTTGATCCACCCAATTTTTGTCTCTCGCTCCGCCTATCACTGACATGCTGCCCACAAGGAAACGCAGCTGCGCTGTAGCCCGGGGCATCTCACTTTACCCTGTAGCATAACACAAGCAGGGAAGCCGGTTTTAGCATTCCGGCACAGCCTCCCACCCCCCTCTCCTCTCCGTCAAATCCAATCCAAATGTTTTCCCTTTGCTTATACTCTTGAGCTCTTTATATCTGTCATTCATGGCTGTGCCGGTTTCTCTGTTTAGCAGCAACATGCTGTGGGCCTTCCTTGGGTCAATAAGAAAGCCTCTGATCTTTGAAGTGCCACTGAGCGTAAGATCTGAATGCGGGAACCAGCACAGCAGAAGCTGGCAGGTCTGGGGAGACCCTGTTATAGGTGTGTGTGTGTGTGTGTGTGTGTGTGTGAGAGAGAGAGAGAGAGAGAGAGAAGGCTTGTATGGTTTTTTCCCACCTCCATGTGCATAGGGAACAATCCATAAACTCAGAGGCATAGCCACAGTCTGGTACTGCTGGCTGTGATTTGAAACACTAACTCAAGCACAGAATGCAACATCTCATTGCCTTGCTATAGTCTATAGGTAAAGGTAAAGGTAAAGGACCCCTGGACGGTTAAGTCCAGTCAAAGGTGACTATATGGTTGCAGCGCTCATCTCGCTTTCAGGCCGAGGAAGCTGGCGTTTGTCCACAGAAAGCTTTCCGGGTCATGTGGACAGCATGACTAAACCGCTTCTGGCGCAACGGGACACCATGGTGGAAACCAGAGTGCACAGAAACGCCGTTTACTTTCCTGCTGCAGTGGTAACTATTTATCTACTTGTACTGGCGTGCTTTTGAACTGTTGGGTTGGCAGGATCTGGGACAGAGCACCGGGAGCTCACCCCGTCGTGCGGATTCAAACTTCCAACCTTCTGGTTGACAAGCCCAAGTGGCTCAGTGGTTTAGACCACTCCAGAAGGTGCGGGGAGATTAGGAGGGGCTGTTCTGTTTGATGGCCCCACAAGGCTAGAGAGGGCTGGAGACCACAGAGCTGATCAGTCCCCACAATGCAGGGAATCAGTATTTCCATGTGAGGAGGATGCTTTTTCAACCCAAGGAGTGCATTTCCCCATGGAGAACCTACCAAAGGCCACACAAAGGTGGGCACAGCTAAAGACAAAGATGTGCAGAAAGATGCTGCATAGTAGCCTCACAAAAGTCAGAGAAGTGTGTATATGTTTGTGTGTTTAAGGATATATTCCAGCCACTCAAAAGCATTGACTCCCAGTCAAAACGTGGCAGCAGGTGCACTTACTTGTAAGTAAATAAGCCTGGAAAAGAGGAGATCGAGAGGAGATACGATAGCTGCCGCATGGGAGATGGAGCAAGCTTGTTTTCTCCTGCGCTGGAGGGTAGGACTCGAACCAATGGCTTCATGTTTGATAGTGGAACCGTCTCCCTCGGGAGGTTTTGGACTCTCCTTCCTTGGAGGTTTTTAAGCAGAGGTTGGATGGCCATCTGTCCTGGATGCTTTTGCTGAGATTCCTACATTGCAGGGGGTTGCACTAGAAAGATGACCCTTGATTCTATGATTCTATATTTATCAAAGCAGATTAATGGTACAGACTCAACACCAGGTCAATACAGCCCAGGAGCAATTACAAGGTGGAGAGTTGACGTGGATGAACCCAGCCTAGGAGCAAGGCCAAAGTTCACAAGGCCAACATTGGTAACAAGGAATTCAAGACTGTCCAGGAGCAGTAGAGCTGTCCCAACCAGTTTCCCTGCCCACCCGCCAAGCTTTTAAGCAGATGTGGGGAGCATTCACCTACTCACAAGAATCTCTATTCCTATGTGTAAATTGACTTTAATTAATATAACTCCCTTCCTGAATTCCACCGTAACTATCTTCCTCCACCCATTCATCCTCAGAGCAAGGCCACTGACCCATCCATTTTATGAGTACACAAGAATGCATCACATCTAGCTCTGAAACAAAGCTAGAACTTCAAAAATACAGGTTCTTTTATTTCAAAAAAGTGATTTGGTTTCAAAAAAGAGGATTCCAAGTGAAGCTTCCTGGTTCTTGCTAATGTTGTTTGCTTTGCTCTGCTTCATTTCCCCCACCCACCCCTTTTTGTTTTAATGTTTAAGCTGCCAGTTCCCAAAGAGCCTCATTAAGGGGTTGAAGCCTTGGAAGAACAAATTAATTCAGAAAGGTGATATTCTAGTTTTGGTGCCTGTCTTTGAGTGTGCGATGGCATGGCAGCAATAACAGGAGAGCGGGAGAGGGAGGGAAAGAGGAGACAGGGGAAAGACCCTTCATAGAAACCCCGAGAGATGCACAAAGAGAGGGCAGAGGCATGCATTCCTCAGCAAGAAGCCAGAGCCTAATTAGCAGCCATGAAATGAGCAAAGATGAAGTGAATAATCTGCCAGGGAAGTACAGTATAAGTCCATTCTGTAAACATAGGCTGGTGATTCTCAACGTAGGTGGCAACCTACATTAGGTCAGCGAAGCGGGGACTTCTTCCTGGAAATTCCCATTCATTTGTGGATTGGAACAATAAGTAGAAGGAACATTAACTCATCCCCATAAAAGTGCAGTAGATGACACTGTGTGTTCCATCCTTCGCTTGATTCCCAATGTATGGAGTCATTGTGGAAAGTCTGATTTCCCTAAGGGTTTCCTAAGAATACAACTTGGATCAAAGTGTACACTTACACCAAACAAAATGTTCTACTAAAACTGCAGGAAGCTGTATCAAAAGCTGCATATCTATATCATCTATCATCTATCTATCTATCTATCTATCTATCTATCTATCTATCTATCTATCATCTATCTTAAAAAGTAGAGACATCACCTTGCCAACAAAGGTCCGTATAGTAAAAGCTATGGTTTTCCCAGTAGTGATGTATGGAAGTGAAAGCTGGACCATAAAGAAGGCTGATCGCCAAAGAATTGATGCTTTTGAATTATGGTGCTGGAGGAGACTCTTGAGAGTCCCATGGACTGCAAGAAGATCAAACCTCTTCATTCTTAAGGAAATCAGCCCTGAGTGCTCACTGGAAGGACAGATCCTGAAGCTGAGACTCCAATACTTTGGCCACCTCATGAGAAGAAAAGACTCCCTGGAAAAGACCCTGATGTTGGGAAAGATGGAGGGCACAAGGAGAAGGGGACGACAGAGGATGAGATGGTTGGATAGTGTTCTCGAAGCTACCAGCATGAGTTTGACCAAACTGCGGGAGGCAGTGGAAGACAGAAGTGCCTGGTGCGCTCTGGTCCATGGGGTCACGAAGAGTCGGACACGACTAAACGACTAAACAACAACAACAATCTATCTATCTATAGTGAAATCAGTCGCATGTTTATTAAGCAAATGTTACATTTTGCAAATTCGCTATCAGAGCAATGCTGGTTCTTGTGATACTGAACTGATATTAAAAGCAGGCAGCCAATCTTGTTCAGTCCCACAATAGTGCTATTTTATGCCAACAACACCAGTTACTCCTCACATCCCGACGCAGTGCAAATGTGAGAACATACACAACAGCACAGTGCTTTTGCATCATTTACAGCACAATCCTATACATATATAATACTATTCTCAGCTTAAGTGTGTAAAACCAAAAGCTGCAGTCCCAGTCTCATCTTCTCAGAAGTCTCATTGAACAACCCCAGGTCAGTGGGGTTGGGATCTCGGCCTAAGACTACCAAACCTATGATGCAGTGCATATCTAAACAGAAACATGCACACAATACTTAAATTCAAGATCACAATTGAGAAAAAAACAGTGAAAATAATTTCCCCCAAAAAAATAGGCAATAGAAAGGGAGCCGGGCAAATAAAATTGGAAATGGATTTTTCTTTCTAATGCTGGCAGACAAATCTTTGGCCTTATTGGGGTGGTGGGTGGGTGACAAAGTACAACGGCATTGTCTCTGCATACCTGAAAACCTGCGAAACCCACACAAATACACCAAAGTGCCAAGATTTTTATCTTTTCAGCAGCAGGTGAAATCCTCATTCTTTGCCCACGCTTTTCAGCTTTTCTTAGTTTGTGTTCTCATCCTCCCGCCTCTTGCATTTTTAGAAGTACGTGTGGTTTAAATGTTTAACGCAGGTATAAATAGTAGGAAGAAAAGGAAAGGCAGGCAGGCACATTTTGAGGCCCAATCTGTGTGCATAACTAGCAATCTCCATGTAATTTGAAGAAAATAAGCTTAAATCATAGAGGAGTTTGAGTAAGTTATTGATATTGCCAGAGAAAGAGAAGTGGGGGAGAGGCTGTGATTCGCCGACACTTTCCCACTTGGTGGGCGCTTTTTTTTGTAAGATGTTTTCTATGTGTCTGAATCCCACTGCTGGGGAATCACACGTGCTGTGTGATTTGTATGCGTGGTTCCCCATCCAGCTAGGGATGCGCACACAGAAGTCTACTTACATGTGCATATGGCCCAAAGGTGCATCCAGGGAGAGATGCTTTTGGTTTTCATTCATTTTGGAAAGCACAGAGTCCAATAGATGAATCTCTTGGTGGTGGTGGTTGACTTTTTGTATGTGTGTGTCTGTGCAAGTCCCACAATATGAAGAGATCTTGCTTTGCATACCTTAAGGAGCAGGAGCAGAGTTGGGGGTGGGAATCGAGAGTGGACAGAGAAAAATGGTCACAAGCAAGATACGTATTAATGAAAAATATTTGTCCTCCTGCAAGCAGGAGCATTGGGATGCAAATGAGACAGCTGCGTTCTTTAATTGCAGCTGGATTAATAAAATGTAATTTTTACAACCCATTTGCAACAGACCGCTGGGGAATACATTTTATTACCACTCTGGGTGTCTTCTAGTTAATAAATTCGTGTCTTCTGAGCATAAGCGTTTGGCTTCAAATCCCAGATACAAGTTTATTAAAATTGTAATAGTTCTTGGAGACTATAAAATGAAATGAAGTGCACAAAATGTACATTTCCAGCACATGGCTCTCAAGCCATTTTTTACATGACTAATTTCCATGTTTCTGGCCTTGGCAGTGTGGTGTGGTTGAATTTAAATAATAAATATTTAACCAGCCACAGATATTGGTCTACATGCATTTCAAATGTGGGCTGTTTTAGCCCCCTTTGCAATCTTATTTAAGGTTTACATTTCATAGAATCAAAGAATTGTAGAGATGGAAGAAATCTGAGGGTCATCTAGTCCAAACCCCTGCAATGCAGGAATCTTAGGACGTGGTGGTTCTCTGGTTCAGCCAGCGTAAATCCCCAAGCCCTGACTCAACCAGAGATATGCTGCCCCAAATCCTTCATCCTGGCTTAGCTGAAACTCAGGGGGCTGAGTTGTGCCCTGGAAAAGGAGTGTTCCAGGGGAGTGGTTGAGCCAGGACCAGAGGAGGGAAACGTAGGTTGGTTGGATACTGTGTGCATTCAGTTTGGTCATGTTGGTATAAGTTAAGCTGGCAATGTTTGGGAAGCTGAAGAAGCTTGATCTTCACTCAGTAGAACAACGTTGGCAAAGTGTTTCCTAAGTTTTATTGACAGAAGTCTGATAGAGAGTCATGTTGAACACATGGAAATGTTCACCGCCTTCTGCTCTGGTAGGTTTCTGCAGTGCATAGGCTTTCTTCCACACATGCACAGTATCTGTCATAAAGATGAGCATTTCCTTAATAATGGATATGTTCTTGTTCGATTGGGATGCGGGTGGCGCTGGGGGTAAAACCTCAGCGCCTAGGACTTGCCGATCGCATGGTCGGCGGTTTGAATCCTCGTGACGGGGTGAGCTCCCGTCGTTCGGTCCCAGCTCCTGCCCACCTAGCAGTTCGAAAGCACCCTTAAGTGCAAGTAGATAAATAGGTACCGCTTTATAGCGGGAAGGTAAACGGCATTTCCGTGTGCTGCGCTGGTGCCGGTTCGCCAGAGCAGCCACGTGACCCGGAAGTGTCTGCAGACAGCGCTGGCTCCCGGCCTCTAGAGTGAGATGAGCGCACAACCCTAGAGTCTGTCAAGACTGGCCCGTACGGGCAGGGGTACCTTTACCTTTACCTTTCTCTTGTTCGATATTTGCAGAGCTTTAGACTCTAAAGTACATCTTGGTGTACAAACATAATTAGTGCCTTCCTACTGACAGAGGAAGAAGATAGCTATACTTTGCTAATTTCTTTAAGATGAGCCAGTCAATAGTTTCTTCATATTGATTGACACACATCTCCTCTAACCTTTACTCAGGAGCTCACTTCAATTAATTATAGCATCTTGGTGCTATTTTGTCCTTTGCAATATTCTTGCCAATGATTCTTTTGCATTCAACCCTTGATCCTGATGTTTACTGGTATTCATTTCCTGGTATTTGAACAGAAATGGTTCATAGTCCAGTTCCCGGCATTGCTTGCTGGTCTGGGGAAAACACCTGTCTAAAACTCTGAAACCCTGCCAATCAGTGTGGGCAGTACTAAGCTAGGTGGGTGGTCTGACTTTGTAGAAGATATCTTCTTGTAGTGGTCTTTTGTGTTCCAACCAAATGGATATTGGACAGTGTCGGTATGTGCAGGAGAATTTAATACCCCACTTAGAAGGTACCACTATGCGTTGATGTGAGGAGAAGGTGCGTGGACTTTCCTCCTGTGACTGTGTCTTGCCAAATGCAATGTGGTTCTTTTGTTTATGAGATTCAGAGGCACTGCAAACACAAGTGAGTGAGACGATTAAAGATTTTATTCTAAACAGCAAACATTACATACATTATCAAGCAAGCCCTTCAATCTGCCACTTGGAAGCCCTCAAGAAGTTGTGAAGCGACTCCCCCAGGTAGCCTTAGTTTGCACATAAATGATCGATCAGTCCGTGTGTGAGCTTCTCAAAAACTATGCCCAACACCATCCGATTTATAGATAGCTAACCTGTGTGGTTTGCCTGGCTGCCTACATGCTACTAGCTACATACAGATTAGCCACCTCTCCCAATGCTTCACTTTCTTCAAACAATGTCCAACATCAAAAGAAGGTACCCAACAATATCACTTCCTTCCAGCAGATTAGAGGCATTAAAGGCTGCTCTTCAGCCATCAAAGAGCTTAACAAGAGATAGAGATGGGGAAGCAAACAGAGGCAGGAAAGCCAGGAGACCATGTCAGTATCTTCAGCCCACAGGCAGAGGTACCTGGCCTCCCCCGAGGCAATTGAGCGAGATACTGGATGACCTCTCCGCTGCGTCTCCCGGCAGGCTAGGTCATAAACCCGGCGATTCTTCTCATTAGTCGTGAGAAGAACACACCCTCTGCCTCTCTCTGCTTCTCTCTCCCTCCCTGCATTCTCCCAGGGAGGAGAAATGAGACAGACAGGAGTCCTTTCTACATGTTTTATTCCTGTCACTCAACAGTACATAGAAATGTGACTGTTCCCTTCAGACTCCATCAGAAGAGTCACAACTCCTCCCCTGTACTTCCAGCACAGGTCATATGACACTCTGAGCTAACATCCGGTGCTCAGTACAGAGAATAGGCTCCACCTTTTCCCCAACAGTACATCTGCACTGTTTTGCATTCCAGCCATCTGGAGCTGGCTTTTGCCTTGGTGCTTTTTCCCAACATCCTCCCCCAAAAGCATCAATTGGCAAAACATTATCCAGAGAAGAGAACAAACAGTTGTTATACATATAACAGTCCCCTGTTGTTTCAGTTCCACCCTTGGAACTCCCCACCACTGGTTTCACCAGTGTACCTCTCTGGTTGTCTGGCTTCCAAGGAATGAGTGCTTCTGCATTACCTTGGCTAGCTACTCTCTGTTGTGTCTTTGTCTCTGACTTAGACACTGCTTCAACCTGCTTTGAGTTGTTAACAATAGCAACACATGCAACAGCTAAGTTAGCAAACTCTTTTGAGTACCTCTTTGGTGGTACACCCTTTGTAACTCTCTCAGACCTGCGTATGAGGTTCTGATCCTCTGTGCTCACTGGTTCAACCTTTGGACTCTGTTGAGAACCAGTAGCAATCAGTGGTTCTTCCTTCATCTGTGAAGGTCTATCCATTGTGTGAGATTTTCTCTCAATGACTGTTACAACTGAACTCTCTGAGCTATCACTGTCATCGTCAGTACCACTGTAATCTGTGACATCAGAAAAATCATCATCATCATCTGAATCGTTTCCTGTGGGAAATGTCTGTACTATCCGCTCTTGCTTTGGAGCACTCTCTAGGAACTTTGTGAGAATCACCTGACCAGATTCAGACAAAATTACTCTGTAGAGACCCTTTTCATAACCCACAAAAATGCCTCTGGCATTCTTTACTCCACCTGGAGCTTCTGTTCTCACATGAGACCCGAAAACCTTAAAATAGGCAACAGAAGGTTTTCTATTGAACAGCTTCTCAAAAGGAGAACATCCCAACTCTGTTGAGACCTTTCTCAACCACACATGAAGATAGGACGCTAGCGATTCGGCCCAATATTCATGTGGCAAATGTGAACTCAGCAATTGCGCATTCATCCCCTTTTGCAATTCTTTGTTCACTCTAACACAGACCCCCCTGTTCCACGCTTCTTGCGAAACTGCAACTTTGTGGTCTATCCCTTTTCCATCCAGGAACTTCTGAAACTTCTGTAACAGAAAAACTTGCTTGTCATCTGTGAAAAGACAATCAATGTTAGCATCATGCATACTTTTAACCTTGTCACAAAACTCCTGAAACTTTTCTAAAGTTTCTTGCGGTTTCTCCATCATATAAACCCAAGAATAATTAGTGAAACAATCCACACACAAAAGGTAACACTTTGCACTGCCTCTAGATGGTTCTAGAGGACCAATCACATCAACATACACCCGCTGAAATGCTCTGTCGACCTTCTTGGTCTTGGTCACCTTCCTGGTGCTCACACTGGTCACACCTGCAAGAGAGATTTCGTTAGAAACAGAAGAATTACATTTCATGTAATCACTTTGATCAAAAGTCAACAAATACAGTCCATCTTTCTCTTTGGCAGTAAGAAACAGTTCTCCATCTTTGTAGATCTTGCAGCTTTTAGCATCATAGGACAGTTTCAGTCCTTTCTTTGCAATCTGCGACACGCTCAGCAGATTAAATCTCAGTTCTGGAACCAGGTAAACATCACTTATAGTCAAGTTCAGACTCGCAAGATACACAGTCCCAATTCCAGCCGCTTCCAACTCCTGACCGTTGGGCTGTTTCACAGCGAAGCTTTGCTTCTTCAACGTCGTAAACAGTTGTCTGTGCGGGCACATATGAACCGTTGTGCCCGTGTCAATTATGAACGAGTTCCCAACATCTGGCGTGGTTCCTTTCGCCATCATAGCCTTTGCAGGTTTCACCTGGCACTTGGTACGGCTTTTGCCTGACGCCTCAGGCTTCGTAGAGCTGCTCTTTGCTCTTCTTGACTGGCGCGGCTTCTTACAGTTTCGCTGTAGATGCCCAGTCTGTCCACAATTGTAGCATCGGACAGCACTCAATGCTACTCCATGCTTCCCAGTAGCATCATCAGTGGGGAGATTTGAACTCTGTTCTTCCCTCCCCCTGTCAGCAACACCCATTGCTCCTTGTTCAGGAACACCAACAGTTCCAACAACCACAGTTCCTGCACTCTCCCCTCTGGGGTCAAAGCTCTCCTCAGCTTTCGTTGAGCTCTTAGGAACTTGGCCAGCATCATCTTGGCTCACCCCTTCTGGGGTAGTTATCCATCCAGACCCTGATGAATAACTGTCTCTGGTCAGGGGAGATGAGTTAGGCAAGTCTCCCCCCTTCTTGGCATCCATCTTGAAGCCAAGCCTCCAGCTCACACTGTCAAACAAGCTGTAAAATCCAACAGTTGTTTTTTCCTTTCTCACGCAGGCAAAACTGCAAGTTGTTTACGGTCTTTTGCACCTGGCAGCTAAACTCTGGCTGCTATGAAAAGTCCCTTCCAAGGGCACGTGAACTTGTAGCCAAAACATTCTCTGGTTTTGTTTCGCTTTCCCAGGCTCACAGTCCAGCCCCTTTGCCAGTAACTTTCCAACTTTCCGTTACCTAGCAACAATGCATTTCAATAGGACATCTTATCTTAACCACAAGAATTTGTGGAATGCAGGCCTCTTCTCCCGGAGCTGTATTTTTCCAAAACGCAGCTCCGTGAAGCAGTGAATTAATCAGACTGCGTTCACACTTTTAGCCCGAAATGCAGCATACCTTGAACTTTGTTGCTCTGGAAAACACCTCTTCTTTCCACCAGCTGTCTGTTGAGCCTCTGGCTTCTTTCAGACGCTTGCCTGCCTCCTTGGAGCAGAGGAGGACAATCCACCAGCCTCTCATGCAGATGTCCGATGAATCGCAACCATCCGAAGGCTGCCATATGTCAGTATCTTCAGCCCACAGACAGAGGTACCTGGCCTCCCCCGAGGCAATTGAGCGAGATACTGGATGACCTCTCCGCTGCGTCTCCCAGCAGGCTAGGTCATAAACCCGGCGATTCTTCTCATTAGTCGTGAGAAGAACACACCCTCTGCTTCTCTCTGCTTCTCTCTCCCTCCCTGCATTCTCCCAGGGAGGAGAAATGAGACAGACAGGAGTCCTTTCTACATGTTTTATTCCTGTCACTCAACAGTACATAGAAATGTGACTGTTCCCTTCAGACTCCATCAGAAGAGTCACAACTCCTCCCCTGTACTTCCAGCACAGGTCATATGACACTCTGAGCTAACATCCGGTGCTCAGTACAGAGAATAGGCTCCACCTTTTCCCCAACAGTACATCTGCACTGTTTTGCATTCCAGCCATCTGGAGCTGGCTTTTGCCTTGGTGCTTTTTCCCAACAGTTAGATCACCATCTCCTCGAAATACAAATATCTTCCGGCTAAATTGCCCATACAGTCTAGAAGGCACTGCTTGACACAACCAGGATGACACAGTGAAGGGCTTCATGCTTGGAGAGGACCTACCAATGCCTCACAGTGGCTTATCATGTCCATTGGCTTGTAAAGGTAAAAGTAAAGGACCTCTGACAGTTAAGTCCAGTCATGAACGGCTCTGGGGTTGCGGTGCTCGTCTCGCTTTACAGGCCGAGGGAGCCGGCGTTTGCTTTCGCAAACAGTTTTTTCTGGGTCATGTGGCCAGCATGACTAAGCTGCTTCTGGTGAAACCAGAGCAGCGCACGGAAATGGTGTTTACCTTCCCATCAGAGCGGTACCTATTTATCTACTTGCACTTTTTTGGTGTGCTTTCGAACTGCTAGGTTGGCAGGAGCAGGGACAAAGCAAGCCACCACATCTTTCCCAGGAGAGATGCGTGGCTCGGGCACGCTGCAGGCCCCGCGGTGAGTGTAGCCCAGCATTTTGTCACCCCCCCTCAGTGGTGACACCCGGGGCAGACCACACCCACCGCACCCCCCTTCCTCCACCCCTAGCAAGAGCATGTCCCTTCTGCTGGCAGGTTGATCCTTCCCAGGTGCACTACATATGCAAAAACAGTTAAAATATTTGCATATATAAAAGCAGTTTTTAAAAAACTACTACATGCTTTTAAAAAAGAAACGATTGTATGTATAAAAGAATTGCAAATAAATCCATGTAAGGACCTCCACTTAGAAATAAAAAAAATCTCTTTTGAAGCCTTATTGAAAGAGCAAAGGTCAAATTCCTCAAGAAGTCAGCACAACACTCACTTCCCCTCTCATCTCGTTCACAGACAATGCTGCTTATTCTTGAGATACTTGGAAGACATGGATTGGCCTGACCTAGTGCTTTGCAGAAGAGGCCTCTAAGTAAGGTAATGATGGAGCTAAGGCTTATTTTATAAGTGGTATGTTGGGGCTATGTGCTCCTACTTGAATCCTGTGCTATCCGACTTGGAAGCCCCAGATCCTATTACGTGAGCCATGAACATGCGCCATGCTTGATGCGGAACACTCTCGCATAATGAGGTTCACCTGGCACCCTCATTAACCTCTTTAGGTAAGAACTCATCTCTTCTCCCAGGCATTCATGTTTATTTGCTTTGTTGGTATTTGATGCAACTTATGTGCACTTAACTCGTTTGCATTCAGCTTTATGCGCTTGGGGAGGGGGGAGTAAAGGTGGATGGAAAGGGGTTTGGCATTCAGGAATAAAGACATTGGCTATGCTACCCACCACTGAACTGAATGTGTTTTGACTATATACAATTTTGGCTTCACACACTATCCCCAGATGTAGCCTTCGTGTAAGCTGAGAGTCACCTGCTGTTTGACTGAGTTATTGTATGGCTTTTATTGTACTGTGCTGTTCTTTTTTCTGATTTTATGTCATGCTTTATGCTTTTAAAATTTTGTCAGTCACTTGGAGAGTTGTTGCTTGAATTATTATTATTATTATTATTATTATTGACAATGACTTCTTAGAGACATTTATTACTTCTCATATCGTGGGGTGGAAACTTATAAGGCAGAAAGCTAAGCTCTGGTGATATTTGGTGATCTTTGGTTCAAAAGTTCTGAATCTATGCTCTTCAGTACACCCCACACAGATGTTTATGGCACCTCTTTAGTGAGGGAAATGCACTCCCTGTATGCTCAGAGGCATTGTGTTCTACAACTAGCTTGTGGAGAGACCCCACCACCACCAAAATGACCCCAAGAAACCCCTGATATAAGAATGAGCCCAGGCTGATGGGAAGCTGCTTTTGAACAAGACATTAGTTTATGCACTGGTCTCAGATTGGAAGATTTATTTACAATTGGTACCAAGTGCATGTTAAACCATGTGGCATAACCATGTGATTTCAAGATACTGCAGATTGTGGAGATACTTTGGGGCAATTGTGGTTGTCTTAGACACATGGGAAACCACAAGTCTCCCTGTCCTTCTTGATATTGCAAGACATTCCTTCTCTGTGTGCAGCATGCTGCAAACTTTCAGACTGGCAGGTGTAGCTTGGCTTTTGGTCCATCTCAGCCTGTCATTGGACTTGTTCTTAGATGGCTACCTTCCCAAGAGAACAGATGCTCCTTGTTGCTTGCATTGCTCTGAAGCACTTTGTACTGCATGCCAGTGGATGACAAATGTCAGTGGTGACAGTAATGGCTTCCATGTATCCTGAACACAGATTTTCCTTAGAGTCTAAGGCAGTTTGCAAGCTGCTCCTCTACATCCTGCTATAGCAGAGCTTGTACATTGCCCTAACCCATGGGTAGGCAATCTAAAGCCCAGGGGCCAGATCCAGCCAAATCGCCTTCTAAATCCGGCCTGCAGACAGTCTGGGAATCAGCATGTTTTCATATGAGTAGAATGTGCCCTTTTATTTAAAATGTCTCTCTGGGTTATTTGTGGGGCTTGCCTGGTGTTTTTATACGAGTAGAATGTGTGCTTTTATTTAAAATGCATCTCTGGGTTATTTGTGGGGCATAGGAATTCGTTCATCCCCCCCCCCCAAAAAATATAGTCCTGCCTCCCACATGGTCTGAGGGACAGTGGACCAGCTCCCTGCTGAAAAAGTTTGCTGACCGCTGCCTAACCCATGTTGTGGAACTCCCAGTGTATGGAAGTTCACCAAATTACCCCTTCCCTTCCTTTTAGGATGCTCATTTTCGTGGCATAGGCTAATTTCTGGAATCAGAGATCTGAACACAATTTCTTCCCAGTTTCTCAGTTGCATGTTTCAATTGGATGGTTTCAAGGTCTTTGGACAGCATGTTTGGATGGAATAGTTTGAACAGGTTTGATGAATTGATTGCATTTAATTATTTTTGTCAATGTGGTTGAAATCCAGTGAGAAGGTAGGTACTTTCCTTTGCAATTTTCAGAGTGATAGCACCATATCAGTGCTACATCTTTGGGGATGTTTAGAACCAGGTCCATGCAGAGATTGTCTGATGCCCAGGGTGGGAGTCTTGTTAGAATAAAGTTATAAACTAAAACAACGTAAGTCTGCCAGGCCCATGACAGTCCCCCCCCCCCGACTTAGACCTTCGAGGCCTGGGGTAAGTGTACCCAGCTCCCCCCACCCTCTCTGCACAGGCCTGGTTAGAATACTGGTGTTTCAAGTCAGTTGCCACTCACGACAGCCTTGATCAGCAATACAAGCCCAGTGCAGATTTGGGTTTTAGCCAGAACAGCTCCACACCAGCAAATTGCACCATTGAAAGATCTGGTTGGCTTTCAATGCATTACTGAGCTGAGTTCAAGGTGCAATCCTGTTCCCCCAGAAGTCAGCATGAAGCAAGCTGGTGTAAATTAAGCCAGCATAATGTTACACCAGACCCAAACCCTGTTCAGCAAGGGGACGGCTGCTGCATTGCCCAAGCTTGGCAGTGGGGAAACAAGCCTTTAAAGTAGTGTTTTGTGCCAGGATTCCAGGTCACATGACTGAGTTGAATGAGCTGAGGCTGCTCCTATCCCCAAAATGTCTTTTCTTGGGTTAGGGGACTTACAGCAGCCTTGGCTCAGCTAACTGAGCCCTGGCTTACCTGGAATGACCAAGTTATGCTGGTCCAAGGCTGGAGACTTAACACTGGCTGAGCCTGACTGGGCTGGGCATTGATTGGCTGAGCCAGAGATCCACTACATCTAAACTGCTCATTCCAGCAGATTGTGCCATAGGAATTCTCCCTTAGTCAATAAAGCCCTAAACAGCTGAAGACCAGGTTACCTATAGGACCAACATGCCCCTTATACACCAGCCAGATCATTCCAACCATCTGGTGAAGCCCACCTGATTTTCTGACAGTTGTTTCAGATTTGTTTAGTGTCTATGCAGACCAAGGTCTTTAGTGTCTTGGCACCGGTACAGTAATAGGACACGGTTCCTATTGAAATCAGGCACCCATAACTCTGATATTTTGCCACCTGTTGAAAACATTTCTGCCTTGCCAAGCAGTTTTAAAGCATTGGTGTGGTTTTGCATCTATCATTTGTTTTGTATTTTATGATTTCACAATATAAATCCATTTTAATGTTTGTGTTTCACATCACCATGCTATATTTTTTTTGCATGAGCAAATACCGGTACTCCTATGAATAAAAATAAAACGAATCATCTGGGCCAAGGTCATAACGCCAATTCCCGTCACCAGATAAGTAAGTGTCAAAAACAAACTAGGTTTGGCACTGAGCTGTGAAGATGACATAGAGTTAATTCTGGAGTGAGTCTGCAGAAAATTTACTCAAGTCCCATTGTCAGCATGTCAGTAAGGATGCTTAAGGGATTCAATATTTGCTACTTTTGATAGGAAGTGATCTGCACCTTAGCCGCAAAATCTATGTGTGCATCAGATTTTATAATTTTCCATTGGTTGCAACACAACTCTTGCTGGAGGCGGAATCTCAGAATGCATTCAAAAATACAGATTTTGAGATAGAACACTTTGGGAGAATATATAGTCAAAACTTTAATTGTGAATCTTGCTGCAGTGTGTGTGTGTGTGTGTGTGTGTGTGTGTGTGTGTGTAGGTAGGTAGATCAGCATGATAACAGGATGGAATTGAGCTATGAGCAGGAATGCAAAAATTACCTAGTCTGAAAATAGACTGCTTGGATCACCCTACCTATCAGTTTTGTTCGCCATATGGATTGGCTGTAGGAATTTTATTTCAATAGGGAAGAAAGATTCCTGTATGCAATGTTTTTTCATGTATTTTGCAGTAGCTGTTAAATTCAATGAAAGGAGATAAAACTCAGGAGACCATTTGGTTATAGCCACATTAAGAGGAAAAACACACAACTATATTAAATCCAATTTGATTCTTGCTTTGAAACACATGTAAAGAAATGACAATCTTTGTGGAAGCTTAAATTACTGCTAACTAATCAACACCACTTAGTGACTTGCTAACACTGTGTGTGATTTCTAATTACTTCTGTAGTTTGTCATTGTTTAACACAATCAAAGCTAATTGACCAGAATTTTTTTTTTTTTAGGTGATATTGTTGTAGGCTGCAGCGATGTTTTTAGTGTTATTGTTCCACTTTCTTTTAAGCACCCCAACCTTCTCTGCATCATTAAATCTTAAATTGGACTTTGAAAAGAAGTGTATTTTATTACAATTATCAAATGGAAAGGAATGTTCATTCCATGGTAAAAAAAAAATATACCAGAAGGGTCTTTATTGCCATTCTTTGCAGGTCAACGGTTTTTAAAAGGGGAAATTTGATTCAAAAGACATATTCTCATTTATACTACAGTAGTTATAGAAGTCAAAGGCAAGAGCAGGAACTAGTGTTAAGTGGGCATTGCTGCTTTTCCCTTTCAGTGGAAAATCTTAACGTCTAAGAGAAAATTAATGATAATGTAGAACTATTAGTGGATTGTGCAAATATGTCTTTGGTGAGTAATCTGTAGTCATTTTATCTTGTCCTACATATTATGAAATATGAAATCTATTTTTTCTGCATTTACCTATTTTTACAAATTTTCTTTCTCTTCCTTTCCCTTCTTCCTATGTGGAAAGAGAGGTCTTTGGAGCTGGGGTATAGGTCAACACAGGGCCACATTTAGGTTTGATGAGGCCCTAAGCTACTGAAGGTAATGGGGCCCTTTATATGTCCAGCTGTTCTTTCTCAACAACAAATTGTTGCTGTTTTTTGTGTGGAATATATGCTATATGGTAATTTATGGACCTAATAGGTATCTAAAGCCATTTGCACATAACAA
This sequence comes from Podarcis pityusensis, assembly GCF_964106645.2. Taxonomy (NCBI): domain Eukaryota; kingdom Metazoa; phylum Chordata; class Lepidosauria; order Squamata; family Lacertidae; genus Podarcis; species Podarcis pityusensis. The sequence continues at coordinate 12,849,340 of NC_138032.1, read as the reverse complement.
ATAGGAGCCTAAACAACACAAAACACTGTTGCTGTATGTAGGTTTTATTTGATTTGTTTTTTATCTTATATTTTGGAAATGTACATCCAGGTTTTTTTCCTTTAATTTTTTTTTTGGGGGGGCCAAGAGAGTGGGGCCCTAAGCTATAGCTTGTTTAGCTTATATGTAAATCTGGCACTGGGTGGACATGTAGTATCTGGAACGGAGGGAACAACCACAGCACAGTGGTAGAGCATATGCACTCCATGCAGAAAATCCCAGCTTCATGCCCATTGGAAAAGACTGTTTACCAGGTGATGAGAAAGATCCTGGAGATTCTGTGCTAGCCAGAGTTAGCCCTACTGAGTTAGATGGACAAATAGTCATGTTTCATGCCCTGGATCAATTGTTCTTCAAGCACAGAGCCATTGAGCTTAATGGCAGGGACAAACGCGGCAGGCAGAAGGTGCACTCTACTGACCAGTGAAAAGCAGCAGATGTTGGCAAAGCAGAGTAGTGTGCTGTGGTTCATCTGGTTTCCCAATGTGGATGGCATTGCCGATAACCAAGATGGAGTGGGGTGAAAAGCCAGGGAGGTCAGTGTGGCGAGGGTGCAGTGGCAGAGCTAATCCAATATCCCTGCCTCTGCAGCCACACAGCACTGACCTCCCCTCTGTGTTTACTCTTCTAGTCAGTTGCTGGCAGTGACCTCTGCAGTGGGACGCCAGGTGAGCAACTTACCTGCCTGCTGGCCATTACCGGTCAAGAGTTAACGTACCTTATGAACCTTGAATGCTGGGATAGCTCAGTCGGTAGAGCATGAGGTGCTGAATCTTAGAGTCATGGGGTTAAGCCCACGTTGGGCAAAAGATTCCTGCATTGCAGGGGGTTGGATTAGATGATCCTCACGGTCCCTTCAAACTCTACAATTCTATGGTTCTATGATTCTATGACTACCTGACTCTGTATGCTCGATGTTAATCACTGATGGGGCACATTTGGGAGTTCCCCATGCCCCTGAAGTTTGGCTGGGACTAGGGACCAGTATTTTAGTGTGCAACTCCCCATTGGAAGAAGTCTGACAGGAACCACCCCTGCCTTCTTGTAGGCATCTTCTGAAAACTGCATTGTTTATTTTCTTTTTCTTTCTTTCTTTTTTAAAAATATTTTTATTAGTAATTTCAACATAACATTTTATCAAAAAGCATATCTTCCTTAAATCCCCCCTATTTTCCCTCCCTCCTCCCCAAAATATAGCCCCCCTCCCCTACTCCCCCAGACTTCCCTCAGCTCCTCTCTCTGGTTTATCAAAATATGTTATTTTCTGCATGTTACAAAACTGTACAGATCCTTAATTTATCTATCTAGATGTTATCAATAAGAAGTTTGTGAATGTTTATTCAAAACCTGCCAAGGAGTCCAGTTCATTTTGTTGTTTCTTTAAATACTTTGCAAAGGGTTCCCATTCATCTTTAAAATCACAGTTATCCTTATCATGTAGTTTGTGTGTCAGTTTTGCCAATTCTGCGTAGTCCATCAATTTTTCTTGCCGCAGTTCTTTGGTTGGGATTTCCTCGTTCTTCCATCCTTGTGCTATTAAGACTCTTGCCGCCATTGTCGCATACATAAAGATATTTTTGAAAACTGCATTGTTTAGATAGACCTTTGTAATATGAATTTCTCTCTTTTTTAAAAAACCAACCAATGTTTATTGATTTTTAACGGTGTTTTTATGGACCCTTTTACTGATTTTATATTAACTCTGTATGTTGCATACCACCTTGATATGTTTCTAGGAAAAGTGCAGATTATAAGGACTTCAGAAACCAGGCTCCTAGTATTTGATCCAAGCCAGGCCAAGCTAAAAGTTTCATACACTCTGCCAAGTGCAAGAGCTGATGCAACATGCTTTTCCTTTAGTGCCTTAAGATGGCTCTGGGGCCTGAGTGCATGCTGTTTATGATAGGTTGAGGTCCCAACTTCCAACCATGAAGTCAGTGGTGCAATCCCTGGCAGGACTGAACAACGAATACATGTCATACTCTGGATTAGGGATAGGTTCAAAATATTTAATGCCAGTATATTTTGCATGTACTTGTCTCTGGAAGTTCTATGGGACAAGGAAACACAGAGAGAGGAATTTGATGAAGAGCTTTGTCAATTGTTGCACCAATGGAAGTATTTTGGCTTGCCAGATGGAATGATCCTCTGTACACTGTTCTGGGGGTTATCCATATGCCCTCAGAGCTAGAATTTTAAGGGGGTTCACAAGGGGAGGAGAAGGGATGAAACTGCTGTTGAACTAGCAGAAGTCATTGCATGAGTTTCTGCTACCAGGACTCATTAGTTGAAGCTGGCTTATAGGACCCCTTTACTGAAAGTGACTCCTCTTGAAAGTTGGTGGTCTAATGCATTCCATCCATTCATCTCTCAACAGGCACAATTATCTTACATGTGATTCAATAGGAGCATATTCTCTTTTGGTCAGCCGAATTCTGGCAAATAGCCTGCCTCAGGGTTGTGGTTTTGTGCCCCGTGTTGGGCAACAGATTCCTGAATTGCAGGGAGTTGGACTAGATGACCCTCATGGTCTCTTCCAACTCTACAATTCTGTGATCAGCAGAGCATAGTGCTATTATGCCCATAAGGGGAGCCTGCAACAAAATCTGATTTGGTATTGTTTTTATGCAAGAATTCCTACATGTGCAATGGTTTTAACTGTTTTGCATAGGTTATTATACTGTAAATCTCTTCAAGATGCTTTATGGGAAGCAATTAATAAATAATAATTTAGGGTTCTTTCTCGTTAAACTGAACATAGACCCAATAGCACTTCATATAGATGACTGTCCGCTGACAGCTCTTCAGATAGAAAATTGTCTTATGTAAAGCAAGATACATAGGGACTGTATACTGCAGATGAGACTCTTAAGGCTGGAAGAAAGTAGATTTCTTGAAATCCCATTGTGAATTTATAGCAGAGGCAAGATTTGGACTGGGACATTACCTACTACACCACCATGCAGAATCTCTGGTTTTGCACCAATTTTATTTAGGAACCCCAGAGAACAGGCAGAAGCTGTCCATATTTTTCACAGCCGCAGCACTCTTGAATTATTAGAACATTCAAAAATACAAGGCCAAAGTCTTGACTGGTGTAAATTGTCGCTGCTCGACTGGAATCAATTTTACATCTGCAGAGAATCTGGTGAAAAGCCCTTTAAGGTTACTTGATTAATACTTTAGCAGAGCTGGAAAATTATTAGAACATTCAGGGGCCTCTTCTGTCATTCCATGAAGCCCTTGACATTTATTGTAATTAAAAATCAAAATGCCTACAAAACATTTCTCTTGTTTAAATGTTAAAGAAGTGGTGCTCTCGTCACTTGAAAACACCCATTCATCTTGACCCTGAGTGTGGGAGTTTAATTCATCTAAGAAGGGAGTCGGGGGATTTAGTGATGAACTAGGCATGAAGTGAATGTTACATTCCTCACCTTATTCCTCTCCAGTATTTTGTTCAGGGTCATACACCCATTTTTGTTGTATTTTGTCATCATCTAATTAAACTGTGGGTACGTACTGAGAATACGCAACTGAGAGATAAGCTAGCCAAACTCCACCGCTTCTAACTGCCAGGCTGGAAGGTGGGGTGGCAAGGAAATTCTGGGTTTAGCTAGGACTGATTCCACACCTTGCCAGCAGCTGGACATGTTGAAGATCCAAAGAATGCTTGGCTGATCCAGCTGTGCCCCCTACTCATCGTGACCCTACCATCAAAATGCTTGATTTTTTTATGGTATGTAAGTGCCACCAGTTGTGAAGGTACCACTGACAGTAGCTTCACCTGCTCACAATTTAGGTGGGTGCAGTCAAGAGCTCTGCAGCTTCCATTGGTGGAGCCTTCCTACCCAGGCAGGTAGGGATGAGCAGTGGGAAAACCCTGCTTCACCCATACTCTTTCCAGCATGGTAGATCAGGTGGTTGGATTGCCCTGGCCAGCAGCAATCTTACGCCTGGGAGTTGTTGGCATCCGTCTGTCTTGAGGGACAATGAAAGAATATGCCATCAGGGGTAAAGTCAAACCATTGGAGAGTTGCAGCACCTGCTATGGCTGTAGAGACCGATATGGGAAAGACATGTTTTATTGCAGCTGGGGGAGATGAACATGTCTGGTTTTGCTGGCGTTTCTTCTCTCAGTGCTCCTTCCAGTGGTCATTCCTCCTCTGGTCACTACTGTGGATACACAACCTGACTGCCTGAGAGTAAGTCTCATTGAAGTCTATGGGGCTTACATCTGAGCATATATACATAGAAAATGTGCCAAGTTTCCAGAACAGGCATAAGGCAAACTCGGCCCCCCATATGTTTTGAGATTACAATTCCCGTCATCCTTGACCACTGGTCCTGTTAGCTAGGGATGATGGGAGTTGTGGCCCCAAAACATCTGGAGGGCTGAGTTTGCCTATGCCTGTTCCAGAACCTTTTCCTAAAGCAAAATGGCAACCAGATTGGAGCCTTCCCCCTTAAACACATCTGATAAATTGTAAGTTGAGTGCTTTGTAAGACTGGTGGAAGTATCTCTTGAACATTTTGAACATCCTTAGCTACTGCTTCATTAGATTTGTTGTAACCCACCCTGGGACCTGGGCAGGTAATAAATTATAATATTAAGAATAAAAATAATCGTCTTGCTTCATGCCAGTTGGTTGTGCATAGGATTACTCCTTTAGTGTCAGAACTGGGGCTCAGAAGATATTCTCAGTGTTTATAAAAATAACATGTGAATCTGCCCCCTGATAACAAACTATTAGAGCACAGCGCATTTAGAGCCAACCTCTGATGTTCTGACTTCACACATCTGCAGGGGCAAATCCCCTGTGCTGCAAGAGAGGATGCGATCTTGTAAGGAAAGTTTGTTACTTTTCACTCTCCCCCCCACCCCATTGAATCTCTGTCCACTTGATCAGGAAACGCATTCATGCCACACGCAGCTCTGCTTCTTCGCCTTCGTGATTGTGAGAATACTCTCGGGCAATTAATCTAGAACAATAGACACAGTATTTATGAAGGCAATATAAATGTTAATAGCAACGCAGATTTTGTGTGCAGAAGACAAAAAGGTCAGGTCCCCCCCCCATCATCGCTTGGGACAGTTTGATAATGAACGTTTAATAATGTCAAAATCGTATTGCTTATTCAGCAGAGATGAGATATCATATCATGGAAGTCTATCACCGATGATGAAATCATTACCTGAGCTGAATGGGAAGAAAGCCAGTCAGTCATCTGGGAGGATTTATTTAGATAGCTTCTAACACAAGGAGGACCTTGATTTAAATCACTTCGTAATGCCTTTTTGTCTCTGCCTCTTCATCCCCTTTACTTTCTGAGCTTTACAAACAGAATAGATCTGAATGACAATCGAGGAAATTTTCTTGGTTTCCTGTTTTACGCTGTTTCACCCCAAGTGCTCAAGAGAGGCACTAATCCTTTGAAAAAGAGGGCAGCCTTCTAACAAATTAACATTAAATGCATTCCCTATGAGCCACCAGAAGGCAAGGCAAATTAGGATTATCTTTTCGTTAAAAAAATAAAGTCTTAAGAAGAACACAGGAAGCTGCCTTATACTGAGTTAATCAATTGGTCTGTTGGATTCAATATTGTCTACACTGACTGGCAGCATCCGTCAAACATTTTGAGCAGGTTTCTTTATCTGCCCTACCTGGAGAGATCAGGAATTGAACCCGCAACCTTCTGTATACAAAGCATGTGGCGTGTATTCGGCCCTTTTCCAACGTTCAGCTTCCGAGTGAATTTTCTAGGAGAGGGGTAGCCAACATAGGACTTACCCACACATACCTTTACTCCCAATTTCCAGGCACAGCTTGTGCTTTCAAGCTTCATGTTTGATCGCCATTGGATCAGAGCAAACAGCAAGCCTCAGAAAGCTCAAATTATCATTTGTTGTGCTTCAGCCTTATAGAGCAAGTTTTCACAGAGAAAGCTCTAGGGCGAAAGAAAGAGCACTCAGAGATTGAGCTTTTCATTGCAGACCTGTGATTAGAAACCACAGGGCAAAATGTAAGTGGCTAATAATTTAGAGATAATTTTATTATTTATACCTTGCCCCAGCCCCAAGTTCATTATTTTCAGTGGGTCCACGTAGTTCATTGCCACTCAGTGTTTTCAACACTGACGGGCACCGAATCTCCAGGATTTCAGGAAAGCATCTCTCCACCCTTACCTGAAGATGCTGAAGACTGAACCTGGGACATAATAATAATAATAATAATAATAATAATAATAATAATAATATTTCCCCAGCCACTCTGGGTGACTTTCAACAGAACATTAAAAACAGAATAAAACTTCAAACATTAAAAACTTCCCTGAACAGGGCTGCCTTCAGATGTCTTCTGAAAGTCGGATAGTTGTTTATTTCCTTAACATCTGATGGGAGGGTGTTCCACAGGGTGGGTGCCACTACTGAGAAGGCCCTCTGCCTGGTTCCCTGTAACCTCACTTCTTGTACTGAGGGAACCACCAGAAGGCCCTCAGACGCATGCTACAACCCTTCCCTTTCAGGACAGATCAAACTTTTAGGGGGCTTCCTTTATGAGTACACCCTACGCCCGGGCTATCTGAAGGACTGTATTCTCCCATACAATCTTCAAGCTCCATGATCTTGATCTCTCATTCTTGCCACCCTCACAGGTGGTAGGGACCCAGGAGAGGGCCATCTTGGTGGCTGCTCCCAGATGTCCCTTACTGGTGAGGCTAGACTAGCTCCCTCCTCGTTGTCTCTTCTTTGGCAGGTGAAGGCTGTTTTATTCCAGCAGGCTTTGGTGAACCAAAGGAAAGGGCTTTTAATGGAGTTGTGCTGTGCGATCTTCATTTTAACATATTTGTTTTGACATTGTTTTAAATTCCATTATAGCTTAATTCCTTTTTAACTATTATCTTTTATATGTTTTTAGCTATCTGTGTTTTCCCCTCCCCTTCTTTTAATTTTTATGAGGTGCCTTGAGTCCCATTTCTGAGGGAAAGGCAGGACTTAAATGAATAAAGTCAGTGTGGTGTAGTGATTAAGAGTGGTGGACTCATAATCTGGTGAGCTGGGTTCACTTCCTCCACATGCAGCTGCTGGGTGACCTTGGGCTAGTCACACTTCTCTGAAGTCTCTCAGCCTCACTCACCTCACAGAGTGTTTGTTGTGGGGAGGAAGGGAAAGGAGATTGTGAGCCGCTTTCAGACTCCTTAAGAGGAGTGAAAGGCAGGATATCAAGTCCAAACTCCTCCTCTTCATAACAATGCTCTCAATTGAACATGGGACCTTCTGCATTATGGACCTGCTTTCAGAAAACTCATCAAGACCCTCAAGATATTGCAATACTTGCTCAGTGGCAGAGCGTGTGCCAGTCATGCATAAGGCCCCATTAGGTGATGGAGGTGGGTCAAATGAACAGTTTTATGTACCTGCTTTCCTCCCAAGGCCCTCAAGGTATTGCAAGCACTCAAAGGGGATGCTAGGGAGAAAGTTTGCCCATCTCTTTGTCAAATATAGCTTAGGTGATGATGTGCTATAGTGAGGAGAAAAGGATGCAAAGCCGCTTTTGCTTGGCATTCTTTTACAAGCAGGCGATAATGGTTCATCTAATGGCTGCCATGAGAAGTTGCATACCACCTGCCAAATTTGCATTTGCAAACACAGGGATATTTTTTATTCAATTCTGCATATGAACAATGCCAAATGGATGTCATTGCTTCCCCTCCACTCTCTCAGATACATTAATACATTTTTATAACTAATTACATAACTTCCCATAGCATTCCAGATCAGCAGTGCATGATAATTTGCTCTTTTTCAGTGACTGATGTTGAGCAGCAATGATTTCAATGTGTTTTTAATATTTTAAGTAAATTGAAGTGTGTGTGTGTGTGTGTGTGTGTGTGTGGTTGGTTAAAACTGTGTTTCCTTCCGTAGTAGATTATTTAATGACTTACTGAAATGATAGATTGTTTTACTTTAATGAAGAATTGTTTCTTAACTAGATTTATCATTTATCTGTAGCTGTCAGAAATCATTCAAAATTCTCGGTGTTTCCCCCTCTTTATAATGGAGAGAGATGCTTTTTTGCCTCGCAACCTTTTTGCTCAGTAAAAAGAGAAATGACCGTCAAATTCCACACAAACCTGTAGGCACCCTCCTTATTGTAAGTGAACAACCCACCTACAAATTTCCAAATTAATCAAAGCCCGTCTAAAGTTAAGTGCATCTAAAATCCGTTTGTTCAACTGGAAAAAAGTTTAAGGCATGTAGTTAATTCTCCAGTTGAAATCAACTGGAAATTAAGAGACCTTAACTGGGTAGATTGTGCCTATAGGTTTCCCTCCCCCTTCCTAAATAAATTAGTCTCAAATTAATTGTTCATATATGTTCATTTTGCTTATTCTCCAGCTGACTTAGCTTCTGATATGAAAATTCATCCTTATGTAGATTGAGAGAGAATCGTATGCCCAAGCAGCTACCATAAAGCAAGCCAGGGTAAGGTGAGCTGGCGCAAAGTTATACCACATCCAAACCACTGGGGCAACTGCTTCTGCTCTGCCTAAACCTGGCAGAGGGGGAAAAACCATTGCCTTTAAAATAGTGGGTTGCCAGGTCACATGACTGAACTGAACAGGTTTAGGATCCAACCTAAATCCCTTCTGCCTGGCTCCACCCCCCTACCACAGCCCTGGAATGCCCTTGGCCGACTTGCTTCAGCTCAGCCAGTTTGGCTCAGCCGGGGTGAACGAATTATGTTGGCATATCTTCACCTAAACCAGGGTTACGTACCTTGGCATCTCAATTTTCAGTGCAACACCCAGGGGCGTCTTGCCCATAGAGGCAAGGGGCGTGGGGCGCCAGGGCGCCAAGTTCTGGAGGGCACCAGGGAAGAGGCAGAGGCTGGGCATGGCACTTCCCAGCATCAGCTCGCTGCCCTCGCCTGCCTCACTGAAGCAGCATTGCACCCGGAGCCTCCGCCTCTTCCCCGCCAGAGGAGCCGCCCTCCAGCTGCTGCCCACCTCCTCCAACCCTGCAAAGGTGCCGGCAGCGCCATAAAAAGGTCAGCAACTCTGGGAAAGGGGGGGGGGCGCCAGAGGGATCTTTGCACCACGGCACTGGATATACTTAAGATGGCCCTGGCAACACCAAAATCCAGCATTCTCCCATCTCTCGCCTTCCACTGGATGTCACTGTTGTGGCACCTGCTATGGCTCTCCAGAAGCACTGCGCCTAGTGCGACCAAACCGGTTACTCTACCCACTAGATTCAACTTGGTTAACACTGGCTGGACTTGGCTGAGTTGGGAATCAACCAGCTGAACTGGAGATCTGCTGCATCTTAAGCTGCTCATCCAGGCAGATCTTGCCCATAGGTTTGACCCCTTAGTTGTGTTTTCATGATGGATCTTACACTGGACTGCAGTTCCACTGTAACATTGATCACACCCTGAATCATCTTTTTAATGGAGCCTTGAGTGCAATTCATCTGAATCAGCGGGTACTTGTCCATTCTATGGGTGATGCTGAAATCTCATCAGTAGAAGTTGTATGAACACTGAACATTAGTAATGATCTCACACTTTCCCCCTAAAAATCAAGTGTCAGAGAGGGTATTGGGAATGCAGGTCAGCAATAACTCACAAGGTGTCAGTGAAGCTAAGCCAATCTCATAGGTAAACTGGTCCTAAGTTGTTATGGGGTTTGTAGGCTAATAGTAACACTTTGAACATGGCTCAGTAGCATATCGTCAACCAGTGCAGATCTCTGAGCACAGGTGTTATATGCTGACAAGGCCTCACTCCTGTTGGCATCCATGCTGCAGCATTCTGCACTAACTGCAGGTTCTGAATCAAATGCAAGGGTAGCCAATGTCCCTATTTTCCAGGGACAGTCCCGGATTTACAGAAGCCGTCCCAGTTTCTGATTTAATCCTGGAATGTCCCGCTTTTCCTTGTTGTTTAGTCGTTTAGTCTTGTCCGACTCTTCGTGACCCCATGGACCAGAGCACGCCAGGCACTTCTGTCTTCCACTGCCTCCCGCAGTTTGGTCAGACTCATGCTGGTAGCCTCGAGAACACTGTCCAACCATCTCGTCCTCTGTCGTCCCCTTCTCCTTGTGCCCTCCATCTTCCCCAACACCAGGGTTTTTTCCAGGGAGTCTTCTCTTCTTATGAGGTGGCCAAAGTATTGGAGCCTCAGCTTCAGGATCTGTCCTTCCAGTGAGCACTCAGGGCTGATTTCCTTCAGAATGGAGAGGTTTGATCTTCTTGCAGTCCATGGGACTCTTGAGAGTCTCCTCCAGCACCATAATTCAAAAGCATCAATTCTTTGGCGATCAGCCTTCTTTATGGGCCAGCTTTCACTTTCATACATCACTACTGGGAAAACCATAGCTTTTACTATATGGACCTTTGTTGGCTAGGATGTCCCTATTTTCACTGAAGAAATGTTGGAGATCATGGCACTGCAGTTATCCCGTCTTGAAGCAACCAGCACATGAACTATTGTGCAATGTTTTCCCAGTCCAGAAATGTCATAGCTGTTGGTAAAGCACACTTCTAGCCAGTGGCAGAGCTGAATCCAGAAGCTGCAAAACAGCTCCTTCAACAGGAGGGCAATCCCATCCAGGAAAGGCAAGTGACCAATTTCTTGGACACAGGAATTGCTCACCTACAGTGCCTGCATGTTGCCAAAATTCAAGTTCAGCTTCAGTTCTACCCTAAGAAACTCACGCACCTACCTTCTCATATATGCCAACTTTATATCATTTTAAAAAATAATAATCTGTGGCTGCCTTTAATGCTTCGTCACAGTTTTGGTGAAGCAGTGTAAATAGGAGCAAATCCACTTGCATTTACACCACTCCTGACAGTGGCTTGACCCTACAAGTTGGTGCTTGTGTTGTTACATATGCAGGGCTTATTAGCAAGACACCCACAGACTTCTGTATTGATCAGCTGCATAACAAATTGCACACCAGGCAATCACAGTTTGTGAAAGGATCAGGGAAAGAAAGGGGGGGGGGGAGAGAACCACACACACACACACATTATTATCAGCAGGAGCCCAGAGTCATTATGCAGTTAGCGTCTGGCTTTGATCTGAAATCTCGTTTCTACCAAATTTACGCCAGTGACTTTAAGGAAAATTGTCCTTTAATTAGGCTGGTGTAAATGAGAGGTGGAAGCGGACCCTTTTGCCTATACTTCACTCTGCAAAATGATTATAACTCACTCTTCCGTAGCCTTTTAACAAGTCAAATTACATTCTGTGTCTAGTTAAATACAAGTGTTTCTGCACAGAATTGGGTTGGATGGAAGGCGCCTAAGGATGTTTGTGTATCCAAGTAACGTTGTTAAACATTACACATTGCTCGTTCTCAGTCCTGTATGCCTGTTATGTGGAGTTTATTCTCTCTGCCACCCACCCTGTTTTTCTGTAGTATGCTGTTTTGATGTCATGTCTGCTCCACCTACTGGAATATTGATTCTTAACCCCCCCCCCCCGGGGGCTTACTCTTAAAATAAAAATAAAAAATCAATATGATTTATATTGGCACTTGCTGGTGACATTATAATTTCGAAGTCTGCCAGCAGCTGGTTTCTAGCAAACCTCAAAATAATGCTAATGCATTGATGGAAGCTCATGAATTGGAACTAAAGCTATGGATGGCTAAAATAGTCATGTGAGTCTCTCAGTCTGACCTACTTTTTGAGGTTGTTGTAAAGATAAAATGAGTGAGACGGTCAAAGCCCAGGCTCAGCTGGCAGGTAGGATTCAGATGCAGTGGATGAGGAAGGGGCAATTGAATCAGGATTGCCCCAGTCCCTGGCAAGCCAACAAGTCCTGGACCTTGATACTGAGCCCAACTCTGGCAAGCCTGAAGCACCCTGAACCAGGACTATCAGATGCAACTCCTCCTAAGTTGGACTCCCCCAAGGGGCTGAGCCCCCTACACCAAACCCCTCACTGATACATGAGATGTACCAGTTGGAATTAAGTCACAGAGAGAAAATAGAGGGCTCAGCTCCATAGATCTCTATTCCCCAAGCCGTATGGTAAGCTCAGAGGGGTGATGGGATAAGTTGGAGTCATTTGCTGATGCCCAATGAGCTGTCCATGGTTCTGCAGGCCTTGCAGTTAACCACCCTTATATTCTCTAGGTCGCTGTTGTTTAGTCCTGTCCCACTCTTCGTGACCTTCTGGACCAGAGCACTCCAGGCACTCCTGTATTCCACTGCCTCCCACAGTTTGGTCAAACTCATGTTGGTAGCTTTGAGAACACTGTCCAACCATCTCGTCCTCTGTCGTCCCCTTCTCCTTGTGCCCTCCATCTTTCCCAACATCAGGGTCTTTTCCAGGGAGTCTTCTCATGATGTGGCCAAAGTATTGGAGCCTCAGCCTCAGGATCTGTCCTTCCAGTGAGCACTCAGGGCTGATTTCCTTCAGAATGGACAGGGTTTCCTAAATGTGGGTGTCCAGCTGTTTTTGGACTACAGTTCCCATCATCCCTGACCATGGGTCCTGCTAGTTAGGGATGGTGGAAGTTGTAGTCCAAAAACAGCTGGAGACTCAAGTTTGGGAAACCCTACTGTAGATCTCTATCAAATGTCTACACTTTGTGTGTGTGTTTTGAAGCTGTCTGCTACCCTTGTCCTTGTCGTTGTGATTACCACATTGAACTTTCATGTTGGTGATTTCAGATTTCTCTACTACTCCAGTCTACTGTCTGGTCATGCCACCCTTTGAACATGGGTTCTGCCTCTGCTGAGATCAAATGGTAGAGCGAACAACATTGCAGCACTCTGAATGCCTTGGATAAAGGGATAGGAATGAATGAATGAATGAATGAATGATGAATGAATGAATGAATGAATGCAGCTTTTAATAATAGTGCTAATAAAAATTAGGGAGAGCAGATTATTTTGGGATGTCAACCTTGCCCATTCCAGAAAGCTACAGGCTGGCATTGCTACATTAAAATCCTGTATAAAATAACCAATTGAAATAGATAAAACATAACAAGCTTAAACCCACCCCCATTTATTCTGGATTTTTTCTAGGCTATCCACCCCCAAGGAAACAATAAAAATGCGACGAGCACAATAAAATGTCCAATTAGCAAAACCCAATAAAAGTGTGCAATTACAAATCATGCGAAATAAAACATGCTAAGCAAGTGATGTTCTGTTAAAAACTCTTCTTGCCAAAAGCCAGATCATTGTATCCACCACACAAGTAGAGCCAGCTATACGAGGGGGCACAGGGCACACAGCTCTGTCTTCCAGGACCCCACTGCCAACCTCAGCATTGGCTCCTTAAGGAGGCTGCTTTGCTCTGGCCAATTCTACACCATACATTTAAGGTACTCTTATATCACTTTAAAAATCATGGCTTCCCCCAAAGAATTATGGGAACTGTTAAGGGTGCTGAGAGCTGTTAGGAGACCCCTGTTCCTCCCATAGAAATTCTGATTCCCAGAGTAATTTAACAACCAATCCCTTTTCCCAGGGAACTGAAAATCTTAGAGCCTGCACCCAACCAAAACCTGAAACGGTCCCCCTGTTGAGAACAACCGCCTTTCATGTGTTCACCTTGCCCGATTGCTCTTGCCACTTTCCGACTTAAAGTAGCTTATTCTCAGGTTGCATTGCTCTAAACCTCCAAATCCTTTCTTTTCTACCTTTGAATCAAAGGCTAGATTGTGACAAGAAACAGCCTGAGATTGTCGCTGGCCTTTTGAAACCAACAAGAAAGAAACCTTATGGGGTTCTATTAGGCACGGAAATGATCAGTAATAAAGTTTCTTTCGTGCCTGTTTTTCTTTTTTTCCTCCTGCGGAACAATATTATTCAACTTCTTGACACTAGGCACCCGTTTTTTATTTTATTTTTTCTATCCAAGGAGCTAATAATGTTATTTTTGTCCTTGCGTTATCGAGGCGAGACAGAGATATTTGTCCCTTTGATGCGTTAGATATCACATTATCCATTCCCCCACCCCATTACGATTTGGCAGGTGCTATCTCAAAGACCAAAGGGACAGTGTAAACATAGGTTCAAGTTGTCTTCTAGCACAAGGCCCGTTTGTGCATTCAGTAAGATCAAGTAGTGGAACTGTCCCTGGACTCTGCCACTTTGGAAAGATGGGAGGAGTCACAATTTTTAAATGTTCCTCTGCGGTGGAAGGGAAAGCCTCTCTGTCCTGGATGGGGGAGACATTTAGTTCAATTCACATTTGAAGACAACTTATGTAATTCAAACTTCCTGGAACAGCACAAAAACCAGAATGCCTCTGTCCTTCAAAAATCACACTTCTCTGGATTTTGTAGTGCAGATTTCCTACCACGTATCTTAGGGAGAAACATTTGTGAAAACAATTATATTAATGAAAATGGCATCCAAAATATATTATATTAGGAGAATTGTAGAGTTGGAAAGTACATCTAGTCCAACCCCGTGCAAGGCAGGAATCACAAAACACACACACACACACACACACACACACACACAGTGTATATTAGGAGAAATGAATATTAAAATGCTAATAAACTTTCATGCTGAATTTCAAAAATAAGAAATTGAGGTGGGAAGTAACAGCATTGTTCATATCAACATATCTGAACATGGAACACTAGCATGCCAAGGACAACCCTGACCCCTTTTCCCTGACACGCTACGTTACTGTGTGCAGGAATTTTCGTTTGTAGGAGTACAAAAGCTCATATATGCCAGATCAAATTGCTTGTCTGTCTGGCACAATATGCACAAGGAACTCATTTCAATACTCAGAAGAGGCATCAGTTAAAAGGATCACCTAACAGATGATGGAAAGTATCTGGAGAGTCCTTTTTGCATGCAGGATTTTTTTGTTTGTAAGAGTACACAAACTCCTATAGACCAGATCAGTTTGCTTGTCCGTCCAGCACAGTATGATCCTTTAAACTTATGCCTCTCTGGTTTTCAAGAGACTCTGTGAAAAATAGAGGAATATTGTTAAAAAGAGAATAAGATGAGGGAAGGAGATGTTTAAAGGGAATACTAAGTTAAGAAATGCGTTAATAATATAGATGTAAACGAAAGATCGGCAGAGGAACTGAGGGAAGTCAAAAAAAGAGATGAATGTGTGATAAAATGCGAATTGATTGTATAAAAAATTGTTTTTTTGGAAAATGAATAAAAATATTATTAAAAAAACAACAACTTAGGCCTCTTCTGAGTATTAAAATGAGTTCCTTGTGCTTACACACTATGTGTTCCACCACTGAGCCATGCTCCCTTCCCAACAGGAGACCATTCATTCATACACCCAAGACCCAGAAAGGTCAAATGCAGGTCAAAATGGTGAAATCCAGAATAAGGCTTTGCCTCTTCAGATGGGTTCTTCAAGTGTCTTTCAAACAGTGTTATGGGGAAACCTGGGGTGTCTTGGAAGTTTATCTAGCGTACTTAAAAGAGAAGATTGGAAATGTCTAACAAGTTTCCCAGAGAGAAAGCTTTTCCATTCATTTTCCTCTATATAGGTGCCTAGGGCACATTTTCAGTTCATGCAGGAGAACAGTGGAGCCCTTTAGACTTAGACAACCCCTGAAGTGGGAAACCTCAAGCCCAGAGGCCAAATGTGGTGCAGTGAATGGCCCTATCCCAGGGCCTGACCCTGCTTCCTTGTCAGCTTTTTAAACAGCATGTCTTTAAAGCTTCCTCTGATGGCATTTCCATTTTCTTCCTGTGCAATTCCCCTCCTCCACACAAACTTTCCTTTGCTAAGCCATGACTCTCTGAATGTTATTCTGTCCACGCCTGAGATAATAACGCATCAAAGTCAGAAAACGGAATTCGGCAGACAAGAAAAAATAAAAAAAAATCATGTGAAGATTCATAGGGCCGAAGCTACAGTATACTTCCCTTTCTAATAACAGTGGTGCTTATTAGGACTCTAGGACTCAAAAACGCTATTTACATTTCCCCCCTCTATTTTTAGCTTTTTTCAAGCATTACTTCAGAAAGTAATGCAGACTAATCAGGTTCGCTTCGGTTCAGTCGTTCCTCCATTCTCTCCTCACTGTCTTGCTGTGGGGAAAATTTGTTTTGTTGGTTTTGGATATTTTACGTGGACACAGAAGAGACCATGCTGGAGACCGTTTCTGTTTCTCTGTCCCCAAAGCAATTTTTATGTCCAAATTTAATCTGACCATGTCCCTTTAGAAAGCAAATTTTGTCATGAACTGTTGAAAATCCATTGTCAGATGGTCACAGCCATGGCTGTTATTTTCGTCCACTCTTAAGCCCTGCATTAGGTCATATCAGCAAGAGTGTAAAGCACTTAGATAAGCTGCCAAGCCGTTCAATCTTTTATCCCTCCCCCAAACCAGATCACTTATTTTATTTTTAATCTCTCTCTCTTCTTTGCTAGCTATCTAAGCCTTGCACTTTCACACATGTAGCCTAGTGGAAAGAATTGTTAACTTCAGGGACCTTTTCTCAGAGGTGGCAAAGTACATGCTTAGCATGTCTATATGGTCCCAAGTTATATCCCAAGAAGAAGAAGAAGAAGAAGAAGAAGAAGAAGAAGCCACCCATCTGAGTGCCCCAGCCACTCAGGGCAGCTCCCAATAGAATATTTAAAACACAATAAAACACCAAACTTCCCGATACAGGGCTACCTTCAGATGTTTTCTAAAGGTTGTGAGCCAGTGTGGTGTGGTGGTTAAGAGTGGTAGACTCGTAATCTGGTGAACCAGGCTCACATCTCTGCTCCTCCACATGCAGCTGCTCGGTGACCTTGGGCTAGTCACACTTCTCTGAAGTCTCTCAGCTCCACTCACCTCACAGAGTGTTTCTTGTGGGGGAGGAAGGGAAAGGAGAATGTTAGCTGCTTTGAGACTCCTTCGGGTAGTGATAAAGCGGGATATCAAATCCAAACTCTTCTTCTTCTTACTCATCTCTTTGAAATCTGATGGGAGGGCATTCCACAGGGCAGGTGCCACTACCAAGAAGGCCCTCTGTAGCATCACTTCTCATGGTGGGGGAATCATCAGAAGGCCCTCAGAGCTGGACCAGGCTGGACGATGGGGCTGGAGACGCTCCTTCAGGCATACAGGGCTGAAGTCAGTACCTACACTTTGAATCGTGCTTGGAAATGTACTGTGAGCCAATGTAGATCCTTTAGGACCAATGTCATATGGTCCCAGTGGCCAGCGTGATTCAAGAATCTAGTGGAATTAAAGCAATTTTTTGACACAACCTTAGGAGCTGCAGGAAGGTAAAAGGAACTGAGGAAAAAGGCCAGCCCAAGACATTTTGCTGCCAGAAGCAAATGCCAAGTTGGCAATGTCTCCTTATTTCACATAATAAGATGACTAGGCTTGGCAGTTGAATCTTACCTCAACACTGGTGATGGGACATTGTCTTCCACAACATCCGGAGCTAGGATTTTGATATTTATTTTGGGTGGTGGTGAGATACCCTGTGTGACATACACTGCTCTGCCCTTCAACAGAGGCCTTAGGACAAGATGGGGAACCTGTGGCTGAGGCCCTTCAACTTGCAACTAAACTCCAACTGGACTACAAATCCCATCATTCCTGACTATTGCCCATACTGGCTGGGGCTGGTGGGAGTTGGTTCACCCGCCAGCATTCAGCATCCGAGGCAGGTGTTTCCTCTTGTCTCATGATAGGGCTGGCCCTGGTGTGGAATTTAAAGGGAAACTGATGCATTTAAAATAAGCTGTGAACTTTCTTGGGCGGGGAGTTCCACACACTCGTCCCTGAGATTTTTATTTCTGTTGTACATCAGCCTCAATTGCAGACATCCATACAACAAAAGAAACTTTGCTTATACTCTCAGTTACATAATTTGCAGCTGTGTGGGCTTCCACCCAGTCTCCTGTGGTGGAGGAATAAGTGTCACTTGATTACATTTCTATTGCTGTTCTGAAACCTGTAATCTTTAGGCTCTGGCAATGTTTTAATGCATACGAGAAGGTGAGCTTGTGTCTGCGGCTCTGAATAAGCTGAATAGAAAAGGGGCCAATATTTGTCAAGGAGAATTCCTCACGTGACTCAAGAGGAAGAATACAACAGCAAGCCACAAAAGGGTTTAACTTCTCTTGTGAATACATATTGATTCAAATGGAGTGAAAGGGATGTCAATTAGTGTTCGGAGGTGTATGGTCTATAATTAAGAAAGAAAGGGGGGAGGGTGTTTTGCATCACCAAGTACTGAAATAAAGCGTTTGTTACATTAAAACCACTTGCCAGAATTCCATCGCACACTGTTTGCAGGGCTTGGAATGAATTAGTTCAGAGGAACGGAGTTCACTGAACTGGCTGAAAAGTTTCTGAGCTATATCTGAAAGTAGTTCCCATAATTGCCGGGTAAACTAAAGATGAATTGGGTTCATTTTGGGATAGACGTTTGAATGGCTTCTTGTTCATTTTCACATTTATTCCCTCTCCTTGCCCCAAGCAGACAATAACACACACCCACACACCCCAACCCCGATAATGCTGAATGCAATCTCACATCAGCTCCACCCAGTATGGTCCACAGTCAGGGGTGATGGGTGTTACAGTATAGAAACATCTGGAGGGCCACAGCTTTGCCACCACTGCCACAGAGTGAGGGTATGGTAGAGTGGTCATAGCATGCGCTGCCCTCCAGATGCACAACTCCCTTCATCCCAGACCCATTGGCCTTTATGTGGACAAACACAAACCCCTGTGTTGCAAAATGTAACAATCAACACAAATGCAAACGCAACACGCTGGCTAATAACTGGTAAAGGGGACCCCTGACCATTAGGTCCAGTCGTGACCGACTGGTAGTGGATATATAATTAATTACAATGTCATTCAAAATATACTAATACGCCACTTCAAAATAATGTATATATCATACAGTACATCTCAAAATATACAAGTGACTGTAAGTTGTTGTATATATAAGAGTCAAATGAGGAGTCAAACAAGTCAATGAATGGCGAGGAACGCCAAGCCGTCTCTCAAAGGAAGACGTCCTATAAAAGTCTCAAAGGAAGGCGTCTCTCAGAAATCTTAAAAGGAAATCTCAAGAGGACAGTGTGTCCGGAATAGTTCACTGTTTCGGAATAAAGTCTTCAACAGCTGAAAATGAAATAGAAGGCATTGCTAGCAATGAATGAGCAACCTGCATGTATGTTATATAGTAAACCAAAATATATAAAGAAGTACATGCGTTTGCATTTGTGTCCATTGGCCTTTAATGGCTGGTGCTGATGAGAGTCAGTTCAGCTACATCCAGACAGCACTGTGTTAACTATCCCTGCTCCTTTATATTGTCACTGCGGTCAGAGGCATGACATAGTAGTATTTAACGTATTTGTTATAGCAACCATTATTTCTGTTATTTCTTTTTTTAAAAAATATATATTATTGGTGTTATTTACTTGTTCTCCTGTTACTGCTTTTCTGATTCAATTGTGATTGTTGATTTTGCATTGCGTTGTGTTCATGGCTACAAGCAAGTTGTGTGTGGAGGTCCCCAAGCCACCCCTCAAAATAATTCACAAATCACACATAATTTTAGTTTAAGGTTTTTGGCATAAAATTTTGGGCCACAACTTTATTAAAATACATAATCTGTGAGTGGTTGCTTAGGCATTGGTTATGACTATCTGTCCCCCCGCCTGGGACAGAACTGACTATCCAAACTCCCTTGGAAGCCAGTGAAGGGATAACAACATTGGGGATCAGTTGAGCTGAGCGTCAGTCCCTCACCGCTCACCCAATCTGCTCCCCAAGGCTTGCCGGCCCTGGTCCCATTTCAGGGATTGGACAAAATTGTGGCAAGCCCCAGGATTCCTTTAATGGAATTCCCTTCCACCACCATTGGAGGGGCAGGCCCAGCCTATCCTGACCCCTCCTCCACCAATACTTATAACCAACGACTAACCGCAATCTTACAAGTTGTGACAAATTGCTAAGTAGTAGGCAAAAACCAGATGGCACCAGCCAATCAGCCAAATGGCAAAATTTCTACTAGGGCCCTGCCCCAATGGCAGATGACCCCATGACAGGCAAAGCAAGGTCAACTGGAACACAGGGTGGGCAGGTGATCCGAAGCACTCAGCGAAAGAGAAAGGAAAAGGCAAAGTGCCCCAATATTTAAAACCTTTGGTCCCACCCACTCAATTTGCAACATGCAATTTGCCCCAGCAACCCGGTCATCCAATCGTTGCTTCAGGCAATAACCATTTAACCTGCCTGGCAACAGAGGGTTGGCCTGTCGGACCCCACCGCAACACGTGCTCTCATTTCAGGGAGAACACGCTTTGCTGGGAACATATCTTATTTATTACCGGTATTTTGTCGAGGAGGATGTAATAAAGGCTGCATGCAAATCAATTGGCAGTGGGTGTGGGTGTGGGGAACTAAAATACTGTAGCTGCCAGAATTCTCTGCAAAATCTTGCCCTATGGCTTGTTGCCAAGCTGTATGCTCAACCCATCCCCCCAGAGACCTGCTCCTTCACACAATCTGAATGCCTCCCATTACAAATCACTAAACTAATCTGTGTCCTGTCATCCTTGAAATGCGCTACTCCATAAACTGCATATTCATAACCAGAGATGCTGTTGTGATGGATTGTTAGTGACAGGTGATCCGAGCTGTCATCCATTCCATTCTCTCTCTTCTGCCTTCCTGAGTACCCACCAGTGGATTGACATTTACACACTTGTTGTCTTGATGGTACAGAGTTCACTAAGTTAGAGCACCGAAATCAGTGGAGATATTATTTCATCGGTGCCCGTAGGCAGAGTAAAGACACACGGAAACCAACCTTTAGTCTACGCTTGCAATAAAGTGTTTCCCTTAGTTCAAGGAAGGTGCTAAGAAAAAGCTGAACAAAGACACATTGAAGTTATTTTATACTGAATATGCCCATGGGTCCCTCTATTCTGACTGGCAGAAGTTATCCAGGGTTCCAGGCAGAATGCTAGATGAGAACCTTTCGAGGAGGAGAAGCTGGGGACTGAACTAGAAACCTTCTTCATGAAGGGTTGTGTTGATAAGAGGCAGATTTCAGACCAGGGTATGGCTCCATCTCCTCCTCAGAGGTGCAGTTGCCAGAGAACTCTAGTCTCCAATGAGCCTGGGACCATGACAGACCTCTGTGTGAAAATGCCATACCTAATCTTGCAAACAGGGCTGCCCTTTTTCCTTGCTGAGACAGAGCAGCCAAAGGAGCCCTGACAGTTCTTAATAATAATAATAATAATAATAATAATAATAAATAATTTTATTTATACCCCACCCTCCCCGGCCAGAGCCGAGCTCAGGGCAGCTAACAACAATAAAAATTACAGCAAAAACATAATAGGGGAAGAAAAAAAAAAAACAATTTAAAGTATAGGTTAAAATGCAATTTAAAATTTAGCCTCATTTTAAAAGTAGCCTATAGATCAAAACCATAAGGGGAGGGAAACATAAGGGTCAGACTGAGTCCAAACCAAAGGCCAGGTAGAACAGCTCTGTCTTGCAGGCCCTACGGAAAGATGTCAAGTCCCGCAGGGCCCTAGTCTCTTGGGACAGAGTGTTCCTCCAAGTCGGGGCCAGTACTGAAAAGGCCCTGGCCCTAGTTGAGACCAATCTAACCACCTTGTGACCTGGGACCTCCAAAATGTTGTCATTTGTGGATCTTAAGGTCCTCCGCGGGGCATAGGTACATGGGTCCTAGGCTGCATAGGGCTTCAGTTGTTAAAGCATGGCACTCTTAATCTGGAGGTTGTGTGTTTGAGCCCCACATGGGGCAAAGAGATTCCTGCATTGCAGGGAGTTGCACTAGATGATCCTCGTCATCCCTTCCAAGTCTGCAATTCTGTGATTCTATGCCAGGGGTCAGCAAACTTTTTTAGGAGGGGGCCAGTTCACTGCCCCTCAGACCTTGTGGCAGGCTGGACTGTGTGTGTGTGCGCACACACACATACGGTGGAGGGGGGTTTCTCTCTCCCTCCTCTCTCCCCCAGTCCCTCCCCTCCCCCCCTGCTTTCCTACCTCCTCTGCTGCTCTGCCTGCGGTTGGGAGCCAGCGGCAGTGGCAGCACCTCTCCTTTCTGGGCCAGCATTCCCAGGCGCAGGGCCAGCAAGCGCGCCAAGCTCCTGCCGAAGCCCCATGATGCCCCCGTCACAATGCCCACAGCGCGGCCATGGAGAGAGAGGCCGGCGGGTGGGTGGTGAGTCTGGGCCAGGCCTCAGTGCACGGGCGGCAAGGCTTCAGAATGGGTGGCACCAATCAAAGCCCAGCTCCCTTCCTCCGCAGGGCAGGGAGTAGCCAGGAGGAGGGAGGTGGGAGGAGGTGCCGCCATGGTGTGTGTGAGGGGTGGTGGTGGAAATGGCACCCGAAAAAAGAAATCGCAAAAAAAATAAAAAAAAATGGCACTACTGATCCAAGCGGCAAATCCAGGACCATCTGCAGGCTGGGTTCAGAGGGCAATTGGGCCTGATCCGGCCCACAGGCCTTAGTCTGCCACCCCGTGTTCTATGCTGCCCCATTCTAAGGTGCATACCCAAGACTAGCTAAATTATTATGGTCCTTAGGCAGAGAATTCCACATGTGCCTCTTCCTGGAAAGTAAAAATACAACAACAATACATTAAACGACTAGCAATTTACTGCCCTTTCATGACCCCCCCCCAAAAAAATCAGCTTTCTGAACCAGTTGCCTCACTCTGCCTAATGGTAGGGCCAGCTCTTTGCACAGCACAAAGGATTCTAGGTTCAGTCACTATCATCACCACTTAACAATGGCTTTCAGGTAGCCTGTTACGTGTTCATATATCATCTCACTTGGAAACCTTTTCTTCCTTCCTTTTTACAAGCAGTCTAGGAGAACGATGAAGAGCAGAATAATCAGGATGTTTAGACCAAAGCCATATAAAGGAGGAATATACCCCAGGGGAGCAAACAAGGTTGCTGAAGGAAAGTCGCAGAGGGCTTTTAACCGGCGACTCTTAACTAATTTAATTGATTAAAACATTCCTACTGAAAAGTGATGTTCAGAATTGGCCATCAGTGCATCTCCCCATCACTACCTCTTCTTTTTTTAAAAAGTGCTGGAGCTCAGTCCCAGCTGT
Organism: Podarcis pityusensis; assembly: GCF_964106645.2. NCBI lineage: Eukaryota > Metazoa > Chordata > Lepidosauria > Squamata > Lacertidae > Podarcis > Podarcis pityusensis. The sequence continues at coordinate 12,826,197 of NC_138032.1, read as the reverse complement.
GGCTAATTAGTTTGCACACTGAGCTAGTTCCAGATGAGCAGATTCATCTGATAGGGTGTCCTGCGGCTGTAAGAGATGACCAGCTGCAGAACAGCAGAAAAATAGCCAGAGGTCTGATTGTGATGCAGAAATAGAACACTGTGGAGAGGGATGGTTGGGGGTAGAACCAGGTGCCGCATGAGAAATTTTAGCTAGGGTTCCTACTCCTCTCCCACCCACCCCAAAAGGCCATTTCCCTGATGCTGAGATGCTGTAGAGACCTGTGCAAGTCCCCAAACAATTTCACTGCTCTAGGTTGATCAAAACCCCTTTTGTTTGTTTGTTTCCCTTGCCATTCCTTAGATGATTAACTCAAATTTTGTTCAACACAACACTTTTGGGGTGTTTCCCCCACCCCCAGCAATTTTGAATCACAAGGATTTTTCCACCATCTCTCAAAACTTGTTTGACATTTTGCAGAGGTTGGTAAAATCACTGTTTTTTTCAGGAAGGAATTAAAAACATTTTAAACGATGTATAGAAAACCGCATATATTAGGTGAAAGTATCCATAAAAGTGCATATATTAATGTTTGCACTATACTAGTAGAAAATTACTTACCCAAATGTGCATGTTAGGCAGAATTGCAAAATAAAGTGTATATAATTTGCATTATATATATATCCACATTTAAATATGCATTTTTAAACATATTTTCTTACAAAAGACACATTTGAAATGCATTTTGATGCATTTGTTTTGGAGCCAACATCCATGCCAGAACATTCAGGAAGTGTGAAAGTGATGGGTAACTGAGATCTGATCTGTGTATTCATTCAGGAAAGACCAATCATTGGAATCAGTTTGCAATGGAATCCACAATGAACAAGTTCCTCAGTAGGCCTTACCTTGAAGTGCATAGAAATTGCGTCCCTACTTTTTTTTGTCTTTTGGAGCCACACACTTACATTGAACTTCAGCGCTTGCATTTTTTTGATGGCATATCTGAATCTGGATTGTGTTGGCCCTGCTGTGGTCCACTATTTCATGCAGCTAGATGGCCAGATTCCTCCCCATCCTCTCAAGCTCAGGAATACACTGATTTCCATTTCTGAAACGTTGAAGGGTCCAGAACGGTAGTTTAGCTCTTAAGATTAATCTTCCTGGGAGTTAAAAAGCACACAACAACAAAAGCATTCTCCACAGCTGTTCCTGCTGAGGATTTGTTTATGCTGCAATGTGGAAACTTCTGTTGGTGTTGGATCAAGGTGTTTTTAGAAGATGCCTTCTTTCAAATTCATATCACTCCAGATGCACTGGAAGAAGAATCAATATGATGCATTCCTCCTTCCCAAGTGGGGAAGCTGCAGTATACCAGTGACAAAGCGGTTTGCTCTATTCAAGCTGGTAAAAGATCAGATTCAAAAGCAAACTGAAGTGGCAAACAGGCAATACACAGAATAACAAATGGCCCTGACTGGGTACAAGGTTACTCATGCATATATCGAGAGGAGGTACTCCTGAATACCTGCTTTCAAAAACTGAAGGACTTTCCAAGTGAGTCTGAGAAATATCTTCCTCCGCAAACACACAAAAACACACACTTTGTAAACTGGGACATGTAAACTGTTGGCATTCCATGTGGAATATAGCATGATGGCCTGGGAGGAAATAAAATGTCTTTTACTTGGCTCTCATTTCACAAATCGTCACCATCATTTTGCTATTACCATAATTATTTATTGCAGTTATTGACGGCTTACTACGAAAATGTATCCAAAGGTCTTACAATTATAAAAGCATACATGTTCCAAAATTAAAAATGCACCAGAAGGATAAAAGAACATTAATTGGCTAAAAGTGTTCATCCTGCAATTCCATGGAAAGGACAAATCCTACCACACCCTGATGAACACCAATACAGGCTTGCATATCATTAAACTCTATGTCCCCTATTAAGATCCAAACGGAATACTGTATCTTTGCCCAGCATCCCAAAGTTGATAGGGGGAGGGTATCAACCAGCCAGGAGGCGAGGCTGTATAGCGGAGAAGGGGGAGCCAGGGGGGCTGACCTCCAACCTGTCACCAATAATTTGCTGCCATCTCAGCAATTGAAAACTGCTCCAGACCTTTCTAAGAAGTGTGTGGCTCCAAGCACACCAGTCTCATAGGGAGAGCTTAATGGGTGAACCCACCACAATGACTTCAAAAGTCTACAGGAGGGGCATAACCATTTTTTGAGACATCTTCACACCATTTGTCTTGTCTCAGACTCTTGATGCCATTCTTAAACTCTTAAACTTCTTAAACTAGCCATTCCTGTAGTGATCTGTACTCATAGCCTGACCTTGCTAATTATAATTGCTTAATTGACACTGAAATGGGAATGCCTGTATATTGCTAAAAGGTTTGACATAGGGAAATTCCCCTGGAGTATTCTAAGTGGTCTCTGAACTCCTTGATGGGTTGATAAATTCACTATCTGTGTTTTCTGCTAGGTAACACGTGTTTTAACCTTAAATCAGGTGACAAAGGTATTTGGTTGCAAATCTCCATTTTGAAAGGGAGTTGACTTTAGTCTTCCGTCTCAGGCTCTGTGGGAGTGAGAAGACTTACACAAGATATTGTATGGAATTATTTGGATATATCTTTGATGTCTTTGTTCTGTTTTGAAGAAAGTTCTGCAAGTAAAGTTTTGGATAATATCAAATGGGTCTGGACAATGCTTCCTTTCAAAAACAGTCAGTTTTTATGCATCCAGTTGCTTTCAGTATTAATATATGCAATAGACCTGTCCCATTTTAAGCATCACACAAAGCTTTATTTCTTACTTACACAAAAGAGCCTGTCATAGCATTCGGGATGGGAGCCCCAACAGTACCTTTGCTGTAGATGATACAGCTTTGATTGTTTATCTGTTCTTTCCCCCCCTTTTGTTTTTCGTTTCCTGGAAGCGGATGAGCTCAAGAGAATCATTTAGAAATCAGTAGCTGTTTTTAATAGTCTCATAGTATCAAATAGTTATACCAAAGATGAGCATTGCAAGTGGAAAGCATGCTTGCTTAACGATTATGTGTCCCTCGGTAGACACGTTGAAACCCTTGTTGTGTTAGTGGCTTCCCAGTCCGCCAGCCTCCAGGCTCCTAATATCCGCCACGAATGTCCAATTCCAAGTTCTTGTGAGGGAGCCATATGCTGAATATTTCACAAGTGCTTAGCAGAAAGGCAGTGTTAATCGGATCCTTCATCTTTTGCAGCTGGGGGGGAGGGGGAAGCAGAAAAACTGTTCAAAAGTGCAACTTTAATCTTCATTATAGTGAGCAATGAAAACGACTGACAGCTCAGAGAAAGGACTGTATGTGTTGTAACCCCACCTCCCGTTTAGTTGCCAACAACTGGCTTGCAAGAAAGCAAACAACACTAATGTGATGTGTGTTCCTACAAACATTACCATTTCAAAGTCCTCCTATTTTTAAGGAGAAAAATAATAATAAAAGGAAAGCAAACTGTACAGGAGCTTGTTTGTGGCTGTCATGGAATTTTCCTTTTGCCAAATGAAACGTACCTCCGCCTTCAGCATTTTAAAGTCCTTTTGCTTTGATTTTTATTGTCACCTTAATTGTCTTCCTGTCGTAAGGGGCCCTGTGCTTTGAAGGGCAAAATAAAATTTAGCTATGGCTTTGCCTTGCGCTTTCACTTTTCGAGAACACTGCCGTATTTTATATTACAGGTTGCCTTGCTTGGCTGATCTCCCCTCTAATGAAAGTACCTGATGATTGAGCAGTGCTTCACTTTGCTACCATACCTGGCTACTTCATTTTTCCATGCTTTAGGGTTGCTTTTGAACTATGTATTGAGGGGAGGAAGGGGGGGGAACCTCCCTGTGTCTGATAGAAGGGACTGCAGCGGATGGCTAGGTTAAATTCTCCTACAAACATGCCTCACAGTTAGAGCTGGGGAGGATTCATGAACCCCCATTTTACCTCCCTTGTACCCTTACACATATCCTCAGATTAAGTTGTATAATCAGTGAACCTTGGTAGCGTTACAAGGACATCTTCCATTAAAAAGATGGTTGCCACTATAGGAACATGGGGCAGCCATCTCTTTCTCCATGCAATTCCCCAGGAAGGGATTGCAGGTTGTGACATACAGTTGTTCCTGGGGAGCATTTTAAGAGAGTTGTTTGTTTGTTTGTTTTAAACTGTGTAGCTGCAGAATACCTCTAAGCAGCTCTGTAGGTTAAAGGCTTCAGACCACCACATAAGTACCCTTTTGTGCTGGTCCCGGGGTGTTACCGTGCAGCGTGGTCTAAGCCCGGTCCTAGGTAAGGAGGCTGTCTGTCAGGGGCGAAGTGAGGTCCAAAGCAAGGAGTTGGGCGTGGTCAGGAACTCAGGAGAGCAGGTCAGGGTGCCGACAGGAACAGGATACCAATGATGTTGCTCCTGCAACCTGGGAGTGGGCTGACTGGCCTTTATCTCCTCTGAGGCCTAGGGCGGTCCCGGCCCACAGGTGACTCGCCTCCCCTGGCCTTAAGGCGAGCACTCCTCCTGAGAGAACTTAGTTCCCTCCGCCTCTCTGCCCTGAGCCTCTGCAGCTCAGGAGAGGCTGGAGGGTTACTGGACCCAGAGGCAACCTCACCTTCCCCTGACAGGGCTGGGAGAGGAGCACCTGCAGGCAATGGGTCCTTGATCACCTCTGGAGCCTGAGCGGATTCAGCTGGTGTCTGCTCCTGAGGATCCGGCACAGATGAGGACCCTTCAGATTCAAGCCCTTCCCTGGCTCAGCCAGCCCTGGAGGCGGGGACTCTTGTGCAGGCTGGGATTCCTCCGGTTCAGCCTCTGAATCAGATTCCCAGGTCATCACACCTTTTGTTGTTGAAAAAAGTATATGGATTTTGTTTAGGAAATGGGATTAAACAGAATGAAACAGGGCTGGTTTTAATAGTATCATCAATTGTAGATCTGGAAAGCATCCTGAGGGTCATCTAGTCCTCTGCAATGCAGGAATCACTTTTTTATTGTTTCTAAAAAAGAAAATCTAGCATAAGACTCAAATACCATGATCCACCCACCCGTACTCCCAAACCAAGGGTACACATGGATTTTTCCCTTTCAAAAGAAATCTGTTAATTTTCACAGGAGAGTCCTAATAAACATGTAGGCTTCCATCCACCACTCCATACCTACTTCACCTTAGTGTGCCCACATATGGTACTGTGGTCTAAACCACTGAGCCTCTTGGGCTTGTTGATCGTAAGGCCGGCAGTTCGAATCCCCGTGACGGGGTGAACTCCCGTTGCTCTGTCTCATCTTCTGCCAACCTAGCAGTTCGAAAACATACCAGCACGAGTAGATAAATAGGTACCACTGGGGCAGGAAGGTAAACGGCGTTTCCATGCGCTCTGGCACTTGTCACAGTGTTCTGTTGCACCAGAAGCGGTTTAGTCCTGCTGGCCACATGACCTGGAAAAGCTGTCTGTGGACAAATGTCGGCTCCCTCGGCTTGAAGCGAGATGAGCTCCACACCCCATAGTCGAATTCGATTGGACTTAAGTCTCCAGGGATCCTTTACCTATACTGAAGTGAACAAGCATTCAAGCTAGTAAGGTTTGTTTTGAATGGTTGGTAATGTGTTGTAGGATAATCATGTTCCATTCTGTATATCTTTAGCCAAAGTGGGGGCGGGAGAGAGAAAATATCCTCTTTGCTCTTAAATCTGTGCAGAGCAGGACAATGCAAACAAAATAAGCTGGTAGAGAGATGCCTTTAACATTAAGCAATGAGAAAAGAAATTGCTTTTGAAAATGGTCAAGGAGGAGAGGAAATTTATCTGAAATTCTCATAGGTGGGGTATAGGTTTTTGTTTGTTTCAATTACCTTACTTTTAAGGTGCCTGAGGGGTGATTGTGAGTTCATTCTACAAATCAACTCACCAGTGGTCTGCACTCTGCAGTTTTCCTAGGTGCCCATACTTTTGTCAAAGATATCATGTAGGAACTGCACCCTTTTTTTCATATCAGGATGCCTAGGCAGCCAGGGAAGCTGCAGAGTGCTGGTGGGCTGTTTACTGGGGGGGGGGGGGGACGACACATACACACCACCTTGCAATGAGAAAGTCAGCTCAAAACCCTGAGCCCACCAAAGTTCTAAAGTGTCCTGAGAGTGAGATTGAGAAATGGGAGATTTCGTAGCAGGGGAATAAAATGTTTTGGGGATGGAGAATAGGAGAACTGATACCAGCACAGTACCAGGTACAGCATAAGAGTTTTTTCTATTTACATCTGTGAAATATGTAATATTGACCAAATATTTACCTAAAAATAGACCTTTTGTTTCTCTCTTGCAATGCCATGCTTTGTGTGGAAAACAGGAACGAGTAATGCTCTTCTAATTTACATAAGGTATTAAGAAAGAGTGGGGAGATGTCATCAGGAATGTTGATGTCTACATGAGCATAGAAATCTGCCCTTGCTCCAGCACTTGTGGGGGATGTTTTAGACAGATGGCAGCTGAAAATGCAAATTTAATTAAAATATGATGTGTGGAATATTAGAGGAAGTTATTAGTGTACTTAACTAGCTGTTGATCTCTAATGTCATGTGAGTTGCTGACATCCTGAAGTGTAGAACAAATTGTTTCTGAAGAAAAAGCCCTGTCCTCACTTTTATTTTTAAGTCATTATAAGAAGGAGTGTTTCATGTCATGAGGCTGGAGCACACAGTACTTTTTAAAATTGCTCCACTCTCACTCTGTCTACACACCCACCCCATCTCTGATTCCACCAGACATTCATGCAGGAGTGCAGCATATGAAAGGAGCCTACATGATCACAATACAACACCTGAAAGCTCAGACAGCACAATCAAATAGGGCTGGAGTCCAGTTTCATTTAGTGGGTTGCCCAAATCAAAGGGATTTCCTCCATGGACATATTAAATTTGTCATGTAAGGAGACAATTGCTTATACAAGCAGATAAGCCTTCCAAACACTTGGAAGGAATGTATCTGGAATCCACCTAGGGATTTCGGTTACATACAATCAGATATTCCTTTGCAAATGGATACATGAATCATCCTGCTCAATCCAGCAGCTGGAGCTGCAAATATCTAGCCCAATGAATAAAGCTGAAGGCCTGCCAAATTCAGTCTCATTCCCCATCTGTGGAATAGGTAAAATAGGTGTCACGGTGGCCCTTGACAGCTGACACCTTGTAAAGATCATGGCAACATCCAGCACCCTGTGAGCAGATTCCTACGTGAAAGATGTGATTTCCCTTCCTCGGAAACCTCCTACAATCTAGATCAGCTCCAAAGGCTCCCCCAAACACACAGGGTGACTTGGAGGGCATGCAAGGAGTTTCAAGGTGAAGTTGAAATCCATTCCACCGACAGTGACTGTTTCACTGTCCAATGGACATGGTTGGCTTTCACCCTCTATCAATGAGCAGGGCTTTTTTTCCAGCCGGAACTCACCAGAACTCAGTTCTGGCACCTCTCGGGTGGGCGCCATTGCCATTCTAAGAGAATGAGGGAGCCGTTCATGTTGAGTTCCGGCACCTCTCTTTCTGGAAAAATAGCACTGCCAATAAGCATAAGGTAATGTGGTTTTCCTTAACAATAGTCTCCCAGACATGAAAAAGTTTTGGATACATACCTTCCTAGTGCAATTTTCCAAGCAGCTTAATGCAATTCCAATCATCAAAGTTAATAACAAAGCCTTTCAGAAATATCTCATGGATTTCTGTTAGGAAGACTTTTATCCCCCCCCCCCTTTTTTTTTTGTTGCAGCTTCTCAAAAAGAAATTGCAACTTGTAATCTCACTGTATCCTCCCCTACACAGCAATTACATGAGTTGTGTGGGCTGCCTGAGAAACTTTGGCCATTAATTTTTTTTTAAGGGAAAGAGAAAAAAACACACACCTTGATATTACTTTTGATCAGAATGGAAATCATCTTGTTTCCCACTGTGGCTGCTTATATATAACCCAGGGAAATAAACCTTGATGGCTGTTAATGTCTAACGCGTAGGCCTAACAATGCAGTCACTGTTGCCTGGCAACGGGAGAAGATATACTGAAGTCCCAGAAGAATAAATAGAAGATTCAGCAACCGTGGGGTCGTCTTCAGAGCAGATGATAAAGAAATGGTTCTGAATGGTTTTAAGTAACATTTTAATAGCCTAATGGCAGATGCGTTAATTTTATATCTTGCACATTTTCTAGTTTTGGAAAAAAGCGAGACGTATGGCAGCAAATCCAGTGATATTTAGAGTAGGGGTGGGGAAAGAACTCTTGGCTTGCATCTCCAGACTGAAAGCTTCTGACATAGAGAAAAAACACACTCCTTTTCTTAAGAATAGCCCTGCTGAATCAGGCCAGCGGCACATTAGTCCAGCTTCCTTTTCTCTGTAGATGCTTATGGGAAGCCCATAGGCAGGATCTGAGTTTAACAGCACTCTCAAAGATCATTTGTCCATCCTTCTGCTGATGCAGAAAACAGGACAGCGCACCTCTACAGGAAGGGAATTTCATAGCTGATGGGATGCTGCAGAGAAAGTCCCACAACCTCCCAAATTCCCAAGGGCAGTGTAACTACTGCGCATTTGTTGAGGTCTTTGAGGAAGTCACTGTTAATAGTTCAGCATGGCTCGGATGCATACCTTATATCCACCATGAGCTGTCTGTACAGTATTGGTGGGGCCAAGTTTGTGAACTCCCTTGCAGTCAAGGTCAGACAGTCCCACTTCCTGCTGAAATTCCAGCTCTTGCTAAAGACTACTTCTTCTTCTTCTTCTTCTTCTTCTTCTTCTTCTTCTTCTTCTTCTTCTTCCATCAGCCTTTTAAATTGAATTATGATTTTATAGTTTTAACTCCTGTTGTATTCAGTCTCTTGTACACTGCTTAGAGGCTACTGCAGTTAAGAGGCATACAAATGGTTGAAATGAATAAACTATAGGGAAAGTAAAGTAAATCTTAAGAGGGTCTGCAAGGAACCCATTCATCTGAACCTATTTGTGTGTGTTCTACCTTCTTGGATCAACAAAAAATAATCCTCAGCCCCATCATCTATTTGGCAGGCATTCATATATAGCAATCTTGATCATCTCTCCTCTAGGCTAAGCATACCAACTCCTTCCTTGGAATATTCTCACCGTGGAATATTCTCATGTGACCTCATTAGTCAGGATCCTCCTTATGAGGGTCGTGCATCAAATGCTTATGTGAACAAAATTTAAAAGTGAAGGTACATCCATAGTCCTAAAAAGATCTCTATGGAAGATTTAAGCTTGTTCATGGGTCACACTGAATACAGGTGCAAACTGTCTCTACACATATGCGAAAGAGTGTACAGTTGCTGATTTGTACAGCTCAAGTGACACATCACTGAATACCACCTGCTGGGAATTGCAAGTGAGTGGAGTTCTGTTGTGCTCATGTCTAGCTTGTAGGCATCTGGTTAGCGACTGTGAGAACAGAATGCTGGACTAGATAGGCAATTCACATGATCTAGCCAAGTCATTTTATGTTCTTGTGTACACAGATCGTGCACTCATTGAATGTGATGTGTGAACACCCCTGCTCCTGATGTGCATTTACTTGGTACATGGAGCTGCCCCTGAGACTGACCCAGAAACTCCAGCGGGTGCAGAATGCTGCAGCGAGACTCCTTATGGGGTCATCGCTGTGAGATCACATTAATCCGGTGCTATACCAGCTGCACTGGCTCCCGGTGGAGTACAGGATCAGGTTTAAGGTGCTGGTTTTAACCTTTAAAGCCCTATACAGCCTAGGACCCTCGTACCTACTGGACCGCCTCTCCTGGTATGTCCCATAGAGGAACTTACGATCTGCAAACAAAAACATCTTGGAGGTCCCAGGCCACAGAGAGGTTAGGCTGGCCTCAACCAGAGCCAGGGCTTATTCGGCTGTGGCTCTGATCTGGTGGAACGCTCTGCCACAAGAGATTAGGGCCCTGCGGGACTTGACATCTTTCCACAGGGCCTACAAGACAGAGCTGTTCCACCAAGCCTTTGGCCAGGGCACAGCCTGACTCCCTCCTTTGGCAATCTTCACAGAACTCTACCCAATGGTTGCCATCAATTTGATTTGAAGTAATTTTTTAATGAAATGATTTTAAAATGTTGTATTATTTTATTGTTGTTAGCCGCTCTGAGCCCGGCTTCAGCTGGGGAGGGCGGGATATAAATATTTTTTATATATATTATTATTATTATTATTACTCTGAAGAGTGTCCCTGCATTTTGAATAGGAAATGCAGATGTTTCCTTCTGCATCATCAGAAAAACCCTTTAAAAAGCAGGATTCCCAATCACAAATGGTGATGATCTCATTAGGTGTTCAAATGAACACGTGTAGGTCAGGATCAGACTCTGTTTCTGTCATCTAGCTCCCATTTGCATGTTCATTCAAACACCTGAAAGGGATTTGCGTGTCCCTCCAAGTGGAAGCAGTCTTGGAGACAGATTAGGTTTTAAAAGGGGGGAAAAGTTAGATCGAATCATATCGCTTAATTGTCTGCAGAAGTAAAACTACAGAAAAAACCAAACAAACTTAGATCACTTCTCTTCAGAAACAATTGATTTGCTGTTTATAAAGGAAAACAAAAGGAAGACTTTATAAGACCCATAAACAACACCATGGAAAATTCAAATGCGGCATCATTTATCAATTTCCATGGAGCACTATACAGCCATATACTTCAGATCAATAGGCAGAGCAGCTATTAAAAGAGCTGATCGTGTTTCTGTTTGCCATAATGAAATTTAAGTTTAATGTAAAATATCTACAAAACAGTTCCCTGGTAAGGTATAGAATAGGCAATTACTACAAGCTGGCGCAGAAATATAGAAGAGGGGCTCAGTGCCGGTGCTAAAATACCTTTTTATTGGCATCTTTTATCATATTCATTGCCTAAAGAATGTTAACAAAAATAAGTGTATAAAATAGCCATGAAACACAATGAAGTTCAGTGTAAACAAACTTATACCTTGGTTCAATGAGCAAAACAAGCTTCTAAGTCCCCAGTTCTGTTATGGCCAGGAGCATTTGTCCAAGGTTGTTTATTTATTTGACACCAAAAAGGGGTAGTCCTGTTGGACTCCACTACTCATCAATCTCAGCCAGCGTGTCCAATGGTAAGGGACTAAAAGCGTTGCAGTCCAGAGCATATAGAGTGGACTATATTGACTACCCTGCCCTAGAACATAAGATGAGTGCTTCTGGATCAGACCAGGGGTTCATTTAATCCCAACACTGTTTTTCTACAATGGCTGACCAGATGCCCTGGTGAAGTTTACAGGTAGGGTGTTCTCGTTTTCCACTTCTGTGTGCCCCCAAAAACTGGCATCAGAATTTCCAACTCATTGAAATTTTATCAGTTTGGTCACTGAAGCACATTCTGCTTCACCAACATGGGACTATGGAAAGTCATCTCTGTATTCCCCCATCTTGGTGCTCTAGAGTTAAACTGGTCATGTAGTACCCTGTGACCGTAATGTTGTGAGTGGGGGCTTCTTACTGAGAAAGTGTAGGATGGCTGGAACTCAGTAATCATGAGGAGGACTCTAACTAGGTTAGTAAAGATATGGGTTGTTATGTAATGAGGCATTCAACTTGGCTGGAGTAAACCTGAGTCCACAAGGTAGCAGGGTTAAGAAAAGGAGAGAGCAGAGCAAATGTCACTTTGAGCATTTTGACATTTTTTCAGTGCAATCCTTAACACATTTACTGGGCCAGGGGTGGGAAGCTCAGTCTGGAGAACAGGTCAGATCCTGAACTCCTCCAACTTTCCCCCTGCTAGTGAGGCTCACTGACCTCCCAGAAAAGCAAAAATTCGACCTTTTCCTGTTAGGCAAAGATCAGAAGACGACCCGGATGGTTGCCAGAGTCCGTGTACAGATCTGTAGGCACAGACCATCTCCCAACTCAACTAGTTCGTTAAGAAAATCCCCAAACTCGGATCTATGGCTGACTCTGGGTCAGCTCACTGTGGTAGTTTATTGTTGTACATTGTTTTTAAATTTATTGTTGTACATTGTTTTAATTGTTTGTTTTCCTTATGTGACTGTACCTCCAAGTGTGTTTTATAAGCTGGTCTCCGACTGTAATAAATTATCTATCTACCTCCAACTCTCATGGGCCAGTTTGACATGTGGGCTGGACCACGTACTTGTCAATCACCTGACACCACCATCAAGTCAAGTGATAGAACTTCAAAGGAGAGAATCAGAAGAGCACTCGAATATTCTCAATCACTTTGGTTTCAAAGGAGCACTTTGACACACCACTCTGTCCTCCTGAGAGGAGGAAAAGGCATCGCCAGAGTGAAGAGAGACAATCGGGTCAGGCAAAAACATTAAAGGAGAGTGTGAAGGAGGGCAGGTGGTGCATGTGGCCTGGGGAGAGGCTGGGTAGGAGGTGTGAAGGAAGTCCTCGAGACCAGATAGAGAGTCTTTCAGATATGCATTGGGTTTCTGGGGCTGAGGTTCCCCAGCCCTGATCTGGGCAGTCTGTTGCATAGAAACATCCACCTGTGCAAATGGGAGGACCCTTTTGAGCATGGGTAGGCAAACTAAGGCTCGGGGCCCCGATCCGGCCCAATCGCCTTCTCAATTCAGCCTGCGGACGGTCCGGGTATCAGCGTGTTTTTACATGAGTAGAATGTGTCCTTTTATTTAAAATGCATCTCTGGGTTATTTGTGGGGCATAGGAATTTGTTCATTTTTTCTCCTTCAAAATATAGTCCAGCCCCCCCACAAGGTCTGAGGGACAGTGGACTGCCCCCCTGCTGAAAACGTTTGCTGACCCCTGCTTTTGAGTCTTCACAAATAGCTTCCCAAATAAAGGATGAGCAGAGGGGGTAAAAACATAGCATAAAGCATATCAAAACACAATATTGCTTAGATTGCCTAGGCTTGGCTGGGACATAATTACCAGGCAGAGCTCAAAATGTGCAGGTTCTGCGATACTTTATTCAAGAGAACTATTCAAAGAGTACAAAGCAGTGCTAACTGCCTGGTTCCCAGGCTAGCCTGACCTGGAACAACTTCAGTCAAGCTGTGTCTCTTAATGTAGGCATCAGATTGCACCCCGAGAGGGGAGAAAAAGCGCTGCCAGTCTTGCCTCTTCTTAAAATCTAAAAACATTGCAATCAGAGAAAGAGCAGCTATCCACCCATTGTAGCACCTGAGTCTGACCAACATGTCAGGTACTGCAGGAATTGAGAAAAAAGCAACTATCTAGACCACTAGTTCCCAATTGGCTAACTATTGAAGACCTCCTATTTTTCAAAAGTCAAGCCACGGACCCCCTACTTTTGAAAATTTTGATGACTCTATGGTAGTTAGCTGTGCAAAGCAATTTTTAAAGAAATGTGGGGTGGTCCCTAATAAGCAAAGGATTTTAAGTAGACTAAAAAAAAAACCCAGACCATAAAATTGGTGATATTACCACAAATTGCTTATCCCCTGATAGTAGGAAAAACTTGTCTCCATTGCTCCACTACAACTGGTTTAAAAAAACGATGGCGTCCTTAACTTGCAAGTGTTCTATATGCAGAAGGCTATTTATATGAGGCTATTCAAACATGCCATTCCTTACTTCTAATCTGAGATGGTACATCTTAGCAAAACTTTGCAGCGTATGGTTCTGCTAACTGAGGAATCTTGCACCTTCAAGACATAGGTGAAGGCTTGGTCAGGACTTGGTAAAGTATTGGTAAAGACTGAGTAGAAAACAGCAGGAAACCTGATTCTAAGAAATTGTATTAAATTAAAGTAATTTGGTTTGCTTTGTAATAATTTGGAAAATTAATAAAAAGAATTTTTTGGGGGGAAAGAATTGAAAAAAACCCTAGCTCATTCACAATAAAGGTGCTTAAAGTTGTATTGAAAAACATGTTGTTGTTGTTGTTGTTGTTGTTGTTTTTAAGAGTAGTCAACAAGGATAGAGAGGGAGAACTGGTCTCTCTCTAAATCAGTGGTTCTTGAAGTACATACACACACACCCTTGGGCTTCTTGAAATTTGCTGATGGACTTGGTGGACTCCTTAATTATTTTTCTGCCTGTTGCAGGAATTGTAAAGGGCATTGCTGGATGCCATGTGATTTTTTAAAAATCATATTTCTGTGCTTCTTTTATATTGCACTTTATTGTATTACAATTAGAATTCCACAGAAGTCGCACTAGAAGACAATACGGGGGGAAAATAAAAGCAGCAATAAATATAAAATAAAAAAAATAAATATGAAAATCTAATGTGGAATGCCACGGACCACCCGAATGAAGCTCATAGACAACTGGTGGTCAGTGGAGCACAGTGTGGGCCTTCTCTATGCTATACTATTATTAATATTCATTTAATGTGTTATTTATCTAAGAACACAGCCGGTTACGTCTCGTGTGTTTATTGAGTATGCTTTACCTGACCATAGATTGGTTTGTTGTTGTTTTGCTCAGTAAATATACAGCATTGTTTTTTTACTTTCAATAAATTTTCCTAGCCCTATCAATATCCCACCCTCAAAATCCTTCAGATGGAGATTTCAAGGACTTTGTGGGTGATCTGAATCCCCTTGCAAACAAGTAAGCAGAACTCTCTTGGCTTTCCTCACATTTTTGCATCAGTAGAGGACCCTGAGGTGTTTTGGTGAGATGGTGGTGGCAACTCTACTCCGCAGTGGGCAAGATCCTTTTCTCTAAGAAAGCTCATAACAAATGGGTCAATTCCAAATCATGCCCAGTGTGATTTTCTCATCACTACCTAGGTTCAGGCATGTGGATTCCAGTGAATCCTATCATTCGTTAGCTCAGGAGTGGGGTCTTGGGTTTTAAAAATAAAATTGTTTGGCTTATAGTTTGTAGCAGTTAAAAACTTGGGAGCTGGGTTTACCCAGTCCCTCCACCTGCAGTTCTGTCTCATTCACACATCACTAGCATTGTTTTCAAAGTGAAACACAAAGAGGCTCCATTGGTGAAGGGCTGGGGTGATGGTTATTTGTTTAATAAAAAAAATTACCCGAAGAATGATGAACTTGCCCTTGGTAACAACAGGACAAGTGGCTAATAAAATGTCCTTTTAGTGGCCAGTTCTTGATGATCTCCCGCTCTCCGTAACAATATCAGAAATATGGAGAATATCCTTGTGCGTTCTTCCCACATCTTGTATTCCAGTTTATCAGCTGCTAAGACATTGTATTGACTAAGGCATAAAAAGCAAGAAAAGAAAAATGCGACAGAGCATATGTATTTTTTGTCTCATTTTCTCTGTGTTAGCTTTACATCTGAAAAACACACACACACCAAATCTATAGGAAGCTATTTAAGCAACAGTGTGCATCTATGCTAGAAATACACATGGCAAACATCTGTGCTGTGCCAAAATATAAAATACTTGAAAATGGGATGAGTGAGACGTTTTCCTGCAGATTGGCCGGGTGTGTGTGTGTCAGACAGAATGGCAGGTCTATGGCTATCTAAAGTTAAGTCCCATCCCACCCCCAACCTGTCTAGTTGCAAGGCAGTAAACTTTAACTCTTTTGAAATTATATATTGATTCGTTCTCAGGGAGATTGCACACTCTTCTGTAATCCTTTAAGAGATACAATGGAGAAAAGAGAATATTAATCCATACCTTTAGTGGTAGTCATATTCGTTTAAGAAGCTTGATTGCCATCTAGGGATTTTTTTTTAAGGGGATGTGGGGGAAGGCTCCCTTTTTATCTCAGACCTTTTGAAGAACAAATTTTTTTTGGCAGATACTTCAATTTGGAATTAAATCAGTCTATGGCCATAAATGAAACACTGGTGATTAGGGCTAGTTTTGCCCAGTCAGTCTATACTTGTGGTTGTAGCCACTGGTAGTTTTGTACTAGTGGGAAGTACTTCTATTTAAGGACTTCTATTTGGGACGCTGGTGGTGCTGTGATCTAAACCACTGAGCCTCTTGGGCTTGCCGATCAGAAAGTTGGCGGTTTGAATCCCTGTGATGGGGTGAGCTCCTGTTGGTCTATTCCAGCTCCTGCCAACCTAGCAGTTCGAAAGCATGCCAGTGCAAGTAAATAAATAGGTACTGCTGTGGCGGGAAGGTAAACAGCGTTCCCTTGCACTCTGGTTTCTGTCACGGTGTCCCGTTGTACCAGAAGCAGTTTAGTGATGCTGGCCACATGACCTGGAAAGCTGTCTGCGGACAAACACTGACTCCCTCGGCCTGAAGCGAGATGAGCGCCGTAACCCCATAGCGGCCTTTTACCTTTTCCTTTTTTTACCTACTTCTATTTGACACGGGTGGTGCTGTGGGTTAAACCACAGAGCCTAGGACTTGCCGATCGGAAGGTCAGCGGTTCGAATCCCTGCAACGGGGTGAGCTCCCATTGTTCGGTCCCTACTCCTGCCAACCTAGCAGTTCAAAAGCACGTCAAAGTGCAAGTAGATAAATAGGTACCACTCCGGCAGGAAGGTAAACGGTGTTTCCGTGCGCTGCTCTGGTTTGCCAGAAGCTGCTTAGTCATGCTGGCCACATGACCCGGAAGCTGTACGCCAGCTCCCTCGGCCAATAAAGCGAGATGAGCGCCGCAACCCCAGCGTCAGTCACGACTGGACCTAATGGTCAGGGGTCCCTTTACCTTTACCTATTTGCATGAGACTAATTGTCATGGAACCACCTTATGCGCTGCAGGGACCCCCTAAAAAGCTGGCATTGCCCCACCCCCAAAAGCTGGCATTGCCCACTTTTGGAGGCCAGTGCACTCATTAGTGCTATGGGTGCCAGCCAGAAAATGAGTGCCATGGGAAATGTGGCATAACTCAAAATGGGTGGCATAACTACAAATGGGTATGCGCAGTTGGAAAAGCGCAAGTTGTGCATGGCCCTGTCAGCACCTGCAGCTCATTCACCCCTTTTGCTGCTCTGAGACACTTTTCTTGACACATTTTTGTGTGGAGAGTGACAGGCCTGCCTGAAGGTGCCACTTCTGTAAGGGATATGTTTCTTAGAGACCTTCCTAGCTTTGCTGTCCACTTCATCTGTACCTCCAGCTCTCTGGACAGGCGGGTAAAGTTAATTTCTGATGTTGCAGGGCAAACGTGGCTAGCCAGCTCTTTAGCTCTGCATTTACTGACTTCTGCTATTGCCAGCTGATGAACAGTGAGCTCCAAAAAGCTTAAGGGCTCTGCCTTGCAGCTCTCATTTCAATCTATCATAAAATGAGCCTCAAACTCTGGGTTTTCACCCCCTGAGATGTTCCAGTTTTAGGACCAAACTACATGTTATAATAAAAGCAAGGCCAAGATCTTAGAAGCTCTTTTTGTGCCAGGTCTACTTGGGTTACCTGATGCCAAAATAGCTTTTAAGCTCCATGCCTTGCTTGGGACTTGACTTACACAGTTTCAACCAGACTGCCTTTCAACAGTTGAAATCGCTCGTTAAATGTACATAAGATTAAGTCAAATTAAAGGTCCAACCAGACTGTGGTCCAACCAGTATTAACTGCAGGAATGTTTTCTGAGGCTCATAAAACATAATCAAAGGAGTAGAGATTTTCAGACCACTGTCCTTACTGAAACTCCTTATCGTTTTGTCATGCTTTGCTTCCCTTGAAACTGGTATTTTGCAGAAGCTGGTGTTTCCAAATTTATCTTGGAATTTTGCATGAGGTTTGTTGTGTTATTAGCTGGGTACAACAGTGCAAATGCTTTAAAAGTCCTTTAACCTTAACAGCTTTATGGGGGTGGTTGTTTTTCCCTCTGCTCTGTTCTGCATTTATTTTGGGTGAGAAATCTTCATTCAGTTTGCTTTCCATTACTTTAACAACTTGTGCATAAGTCCGGACTTACTTCTCAGCCCATGAGCCTCCTTGTAGAAGGATTTGGGAAAATCCAAGAAAGTGGGAGCGGCCAGTCAACCATGACATAGCAATATCTGAGTAAATCTTTCTGATTTAGATGGGACAGCAGTTTGCTTAAAAGAGGGGTGGGGGACATTTTTGGAGACTGCATGCTAGTTGTGGGCAGGGCTACAGCAACAGATGAGAGCTTCACCATTGTACAGTAGGGTACTTTCCATACACCTTCACAATTTCCAGACACGCAAGAGTCCTTATCTGAGTTCAAGGGCTCATTTCACCCAGCCAAGAACCTCAAGGAGCAACCAAACTGCTCACAGGAGCAGATTGCTGGCAGCAGGCCACTCCTCTGCTGACTTGCAACTGGGCAAGGGTCTTGTGTCAATTCACAAAGCCCTAAACAACTTGGGCCCAAAATATTTTAAGGACTGCCTGATCCCGTATACAGCACCTCAATCACTGAGCTCCTCTGATGAGATACATCTGGTACTTCCCTCAAGTCTTTTGTGGGGCAGACGCTTCCCTGTGGAACACCTGCCCGCAGATGTTCAGCAAGAATCACCCCTGCTTTCTTTCATATGTCTTCTGAAAACTATATACTTTAGACAGGCCTCAGCAATGTGAATTTTCTCTTTTTAACCAATCAATTTGTATCGATGCTTTGGTGATGTTTTCCGTAAGGCTTTGATGACTGCTTTTTGCTTATCTTATCTTTATATGCTGTATACTGTCTTGTTGCATTTTTTAAAAAACGATTATATATATGCCAATATACATATATGCACACTCACACGCGCGCGCGCGCGCACACACACACACACACACACACACGTATACAGAAGGAGCTCAACAGGTAGAATCATAGAATCATAGAGTTGGAAGAGACCACAAGGGCCATCGAGTCCAACCCCCTGCCAAGCAGGAAACACCATCAGAGCACTCCTGACATATGGTTGTCAAGCCTCTGCTTAAAGACCTCCAAAGAAGGAGACTCCACCACACTCCTTGGCAGCAAATTCCACTGTCGAACAGCTCTTACTGTCAGGAAGTTCTTCCTAATGTTTAGGTGGAATCTTCTTTCCTGTAGTTTGGATCCATTGCTCTGTGTCCGCTTCTCTGGAGCAGCAGAAAACAACCTTTCTCCCTCCTCTATGTGACATCCTTTTATATATTTGAACATGGCTATCATATCACCCCTTAACCTCCTCTTCTCCAGGCTAAACATGCCCAGCTCCCTTAGCCGTTCCTCATAAGGCATCGTTTCCAGGCCTTTGACCATTTTGGTTGCCCTCTGGACACGTTCCAGTTTGTCAGTGTCCTTCTTGAAATGTGGTGCCCAGAACTGGACACAGTACTCCAGGTGAGGTCTGACCAGAGCAGAATACAGTGGCACTATTACTTCCCTTGATCTAGATGCTATACTCCTATTGATGCATCCCAGAATTGCATTGGCTTTTTTAGCTGCCACGTCACACTGTTGGCTCATGTCAAGTTTGTGGTCAACCAAGGTAGGATGGAGCCACTACACTAGCTTCCTGGCAGGTGAGTTACAGTTGATGCATGATCATAAATGGGCTTATGATAATAAACTCCCTGCTTTCGGATGTTGATTCTCTCACTCTGTTAAATGTCAGAGAGAAGTTGGATGCTGGAATGAACCAAACCATGCAAAATTCCCATAATGCTGTTTCCGGAGCTTGGTGAAAAAGTCAGCCAAGTATGCAACATTTGTGGAAAAACATGGTTCCCATGGTAGGGTGAATAATGCTGATATGCAGATCTATGATGTGACTGCAGTTGGAATACTGGTCACATCACTTCCAGGAGGTTATTGTAGAGCTGGACAGGATTCAGAAAAGGGCAGACAAAATGATTGCAGGCATAGGCAAACTCAGCCCTCCAGATGTTTTGGGACTACAGTTCCCATCATCCCTGACCACTGGTCCAATTAGCTAGGGATTGTGGAAGTTGTAGTCCCAAAACATCTGGAGGGCTGAGTTTGCCTATGCCTGGATTAAGGGAATGGAGCAATTCACGGCAAGAATGTTACTTGCTCCGAAATGGAAAGAAGCAGAAGTCCCAGCAAAGGAAGAATGGATACCAAAACTTATGGGATATGCAGAAATGGCGAAACTTACCAGAAGAATAAGAAATCAAGATAACATTTTTTAATACATTTAAAGGAATGGAAATGGTTTATTGAATATTTACAGATAAACTGTAAGCAGATAAAAACATTGGCAGGATTATTGTAATGGCCTGCAGTTTCATAAGAGTATATATTTAAAGAAGATGAATAAATGAGCAAATGAGGTTAATTTGGATATGCAGAAGATATTGAAAATAAATTTAAGGAACCATGGAAAGAGGGGGAAGGAAGTCAAGTTTTGAAATGTCAGAATGATTGTAAAATTAGTGAAATGTATACAATTAGTGCAAAGCAGAGACATCACCTTGCCAACATCCAAAACAACAGCAACAACAACATACAATTAGTCAAATGTATAAACTTGAAAAGTGTGTGTGTGTGTGTGTGTGTGTGTGTGAATGGAACAACTCTCCCGTGAGAAAAGGCTACAACATTGTGGTATTTCTAGTATAAAGAAAAGGTGAGTGAGAGGAGACAAGATGTTGTTGTTGTTGTTTAGTCATTTAGTCGTGTCCGACTCTTGGACCAGACCCCATGGACCAGAGCACGCCAGGCACTCCTGTCTTCCACTGCCTCCCGCAGTTCGGTCAAACTCATGCTGGTAGCTTCGAGAACACTATCCAACCATCTCGTCCTCTGTCGTCCCCTTCTCCTTGTGCTCTCCATCTTTCCCAACATCAGGGTCTTTTCCAGGGAGTCTTCTCTTCTCATGAGGTGGCCAAAGTATTGGAGCCTCAGCTTCAGGATCTGTCCTTCCAGTGAGCACTCAGGGCTGTTTTCCTTCAGAATGGATCGGTTTGATCTTCTTGCAGTCCATGGGACTCTCAAGAGTCTCCTCCAGCACCATAATTCAAGATAGAGATGTATAAAATTATGCATGGTTTGAAGAAAGTTTTTCTTCCTCTCTCATAACACTTGAACTGGGAGACAACCAATGAAGGTGAGTATTGGAAGAGTCAGGACAAACAAAAGAAAGTACTTTCCCACACATAGCGGATTATGGCATTTGCTCTCACAAGAAGTAATGATGGCCACCATTTGGGTGGTTTTGAAAGTAGATTAGACAAATCCACTGTCAGAGGCAATGTTTCTGAATGCCAGTTACTGGACATCCCATGTGTTATTGCATTCAGGCTTCCCATAGGCACCTGGGACACCACTGTGAGAATGGGATGCTGGAATTGACAGATCACTAGCCATTGTTCTTATCTGTGTGATGCATGTTAGGTTAATAGTCACCAGTGCCCTACGCAGCCCTATGGAGAATTTCTGGGTGTAAGGGGAAGTCTTAAACGAGTGTTCGAGGAGGTAATAAAAGCAGTACCATGGCAGGCCAATACTTGCTAGAGGTCTGGATGAATTGCAGGCGTTACGTTCAAATTGTCAAACTCTGTGTGCATGCTGGTCTGCTCTGCAGAAGCTCACAAAGTTCCAGGAATGGATAGTGCGAGTTGCAATGTATCAAAAGCAATTTTGTTCCCACGACAATCTGGTGTTTCTGCTTCTTTCCGGCAGCTTGGCGGGTGAAATATAGCACAGAAATCCCACACGGAACATCACTTGTGCAATTTGCTACAGCAATATCCTGCGCCGTCTTATCTGCAATACGTCCTAACATGTTCCACTCGCGATTTATAGGCTCAGCCTTTTGATACGCACCATGCCCTCCACCCGCTTGCCTTGGCAGAAATCGGAATTTATGGGTGAACATCTAGATGAAGACTAGACTTTCTCTGAAGTTGACCGAACACTGGCTAGTGCTCATATTTGCGCCTACTATGTCTCAGTGCAGGTGACAATGAAGATGCCAGCCTCAGCCTGTGTTGCATCCTGAAGCAACCAACTGATGGAGCTCTTTTTGGTGGTCCAGAAACGAGTGGCTCCCTTGGGTGGAAAGGTCCCCTGGAGCCCCCTGAGACCTATTCTGACCAACTGGCTGCACATTTTGAGGATAAAGTTGCTTGGTTCCATGGGGGCATTGATTATGCAGTACAGTGGACGCTCAGGTAGCGAACGTGATCTGTGTGGGATGCACGTTCGGAACCAGCAGCGGCGCGTCTGCGCATCCGCGGGTTGCGATTCAGCGCTTCTGCGCATGCGCAAAGCACAATTTAGCGCTTCTGCACATACACGACCCCTGAAACCTGGAAGTAACCCGTTCCAGTACTTCCAGGTTTCAGTGGGTCCGTAACCCAAAAAAATGCAACCTGACGCATCTGTAACCCGAGGTATGACTGTAGTTGCAGTCCCAGCCAATGTGCCCAAAGCCATTGCATGTGTTCTGGAATAACTTGTGTAGTCTAATGATGGGAATAAGGTCGTTACATCTCTGTACCTATGTGCCCTCGATTGCTGCCTCTCTTGTCTTACTGAACCCAGTAAAGTAGGTTTGACTGGTTGGGTCCAGAGGATGCTTAATGCTTCATTGCATGAAGAGGCGGCCTCTGAACCCTTTGGTTTGCACTAACTACCAACCAGCTGCAGACACCCCCTGTTTCGGGAAGATGGCAGGGAAACTGCAGGCATTCAAAGAGCATATGAATTACCTAGACCTGTTTATATCTGGGTTCAGGAATGAGGGAAAATTAGGAGAAATGATTGTTGTTGTTGTTGTTTAGTTGTCTCTGACTCTTCATGACCCCATGGACCAGAGCATGCCAGGCACTCCTGTCTTCCACTGCCTCCTGCAGTTGGGTCAAACTCATGCTGGTAGCTTCAAGAACACTGTCCAACCATCTTGTCCTCTGTCGTCCCCTTCTCCTTGTGCCCTGAATCTTTCCCAACATCAGGGTCTTTTCCAGGGAATCTTCTCTTATCATTAGGTGGCCAAAGTATTGGAGCCTCAGCTTCAGGATCTGTCCTTCCAGTGAGCACTCAGGGCTGATTTCCTTAAGAATGGATAGGTTTGATCTTCTTGCAATCCATGGGACTCTCAAGAGTCTCCTCCAGGACCATAATTCAAAAGCATCAATTCTTCGGCGATCAGCCTTCTTTATGGTCCAGCTCTCATTTCCATACATCACTACTGGGAAAACCATAGCTTTAACTATACGGACCTTTGTTGGCAAGGTGATGTCTCTGCTTTTTAAGATGCTGTCTAGGTTTGCCATTGCTTTTCTCCCTTCATGGATCACTGCCTTGCCGTGACGAAGGGGCTTGAATAACTCAGAGAAGCTATGAGCTATGCTGTGCAGGGCCACCCAAGATGGACAGGTCATAGTGGAGAGTTTTGACCAAACGTGATCCACCTGGAGCAGGAACCGGCAAGCCACTCCAGTATCCCTGCCAAGAAAACTCAATGGACAAATGCATAGACAAGGAGAAATGATAGCAATCTTCAAATATCATCATCATCATCATCAACATCATCCAACCTTTTAGTGGCATCACATACAAACTTCCAAAACAAATCAATACAGAATTACCACTTCCCCAGTGGCACAAAACATTTGCTAAAAGAAAGGAGGCAGAGCAGTCTATCGTCACATCTCTTGGTCTCCAGGGAGATCAGACGTCAGCAGTGTGTTTCGACGACAAAAAAACCAAATAGAGATATTTAACCACTAACTTGGTGAGCTCCTGATCATTCCCCAGTAATAGAAAATGTATGACCTCCAACTCTGGTTTCCATTTGGGGATGCAGAGTTGAAATATCTTAAGGGCTGTTCACATGGAAGAGAGAGCAAGCTTGTTTTCTCTTGCTCTGGAGGGTAGGACTCGAACCCGTGGCTTCAAGTTGCAAGAAAAGAGATTCTGACTAAACATACAGAAAAAAATTCTGACAGTAAGAACTGTTTGACAGTGGAACAGTCTCCCTTGGGAGGTTGTGGACTCCTCCTCCTTCCTTGGAGGTTTTTAAGCAGAGGTTGGATGGCCATCGGTCATGGATGCTTTAGCTGAGATTCCTGCATTGCAGGGGGTTGGACTAGATGACCCTTGGGGTCCCTTCCAACTCTACAATGCTAAGATGAGCTTGAGTCATGGCAAGATGGAGACTCTGTGGTTGAGTGGTTCTTGTGTCCTAAAACTGGCCAGTTGCCAATCCTGAACAGAGGTGTACTCCCTCAAAGGAGCTGGTATGTACCCTATGGCACTTCTGGAGCCAGCTTTGTCACTGAAACCACATTTTTCCAGGTTAATAATAATAATAATTTATTTATACCCTGCCCATCTGGCTGGGTTTGGCTGGCATAACAGCTGTGACCATTCCTGGACTATGATAGATTGACCATAGTAGCCCAGTACCCCATTTCATGTGGGGCTTCCCTGGCAGTTGATCAAGAAGTTTGCAATTCATGCAGAATGCTGAAAACTGAGGCATATGGTGCTGTTATGTATATTACTCTTTTTACTTGCATTAGAGTAACAATTATTCTATGTGCACTTCTTAACAGTTTGCTAGTGTATCTGTGTTTTATTGATAATTTTAAATAAATGATTCTTTATTGGTAATTTTATAATAAGCACTGCTTAGACTGCAGGCATGGCCAAACTTGGCCCTCCAGCTGTTTTGGGACTACAACTCCCATCATCTCTGGCTAACAGGACCAGTGGTCAGAGATGATGGGAGTTGTAGTCCCAAAACAGCTGGAGGGCCAAGTTTGGCCATGCCTGGCTTAGGACATTACTATTTTTGATTTTTTGATTAAGCGGTCTCTCATCTGTCTATCTATCTATCTATCTATCTATCTGAAGGAGCTTCTCCACCCTCATCAACCAGCCAGAGGTCCAGAGCTGAGGGCCTTCTGGTGGTTCCCTCACTGCAAGAAGTGAGGTTACAGGGAATCAGGCAGAGGGCCTTCTCCGTAGTGGCGCCTGCCCTGTGGAACACCCTCCCAGAAGACGTCAAGGCAATAAAGAACTATTTTACTTTTAAAAGACAACTGAAGGCAGCCCTGTTTAGGGAAGTTTTTTATGTCTGATGCTGTATTGTTTTTAATATTCGGTTGGAAGCCGCCCAGAGTGGTTGGGGAAACCCAACCAGATGGGCGGGGTATAAATGATAAATAATAATAATAATAATAATAATAATAATTATTATTATTATTATATAAAATTTTCCTACTCATATTGAAATACTGCCCCTCAATGAGGCCAAACTTAGATTCACAAAATGTTTAGGGGTATGTGTAGCCCTGCGTCCTCCCAGGAAAAAAACAACACTGACTACTACTATTAATGCAGGGGGGCTGGATTAGATGACCTCTGGGTTCCTTCTAACTCTAAGATTCTATTGTTCTTATATTTATTACCCACTCTTCATCCAAAGTTCCCAGATTTGGTAAGGACATTAAAGACAACATTTAAAACCATTCAAAACAACTTTCAATTCTAAACAAACAAACATCTTCCTTGGTAAACTGAACCACATTCGCCTCCCTTTTCCTTCCTTCCTTCCTTTCTAGTAACTTCTTCATTTCTTTTCATTTTTCTTTCTATCGATGGACCTAATTAAAATGTTCCATATGAGAGAGTTTCTTTACAACCTTAAGTCTTGTTAAATATATTTGAGTTATCCCTATCTTCTTTTTAAAAAAAAGAAGAAGAAGAAATAATTGAATCAGCCCCAGAGTGGCATTTCTCTCCCAGAGGGTGTGAAAAAATGTGTTGCAACTGAGTTGCATATATTAAGAGAACAACATAGTGCTCTTTAATACAGCCACATAGTATGTATATTGTGAGCTGTCATGGAGCTGGAACCTCACAGGCTGTTTTCAGTGTGTATAGATAATTGCTGGGGGAAATGTATTGCAAATGCCAGTTTATATGTGAGCGCATGAAACTTTAATGCCTTTCAACGCAGCATGTGATACCAAAGCAAAACCTAGACATTTCTTATTGCCCTTGTACCTCTCAGCTCAGGCTGAGGCTCGTACACAAAAGTGGTGTTGTTGTTGTTGTAGGATCTATGGTGGGTCCACCGGATTTCAAAATGAAACGGGGAGGGCGGGGGAAAATAAAAAATACTGGCAGTCTGCTCTGTGGAAAGGAAAGTTACGCATTAAATAACTTTACCAAAACCACTCTGCAATTGAATTGTGAAAGTCACGGCAGGTGCCAAATTGCCTGTCATTCATCCTTTTTTCTACACATACCTTCTCTGGAGCATCGAAAACTCAGAATCTATGTACATCTTTACTGAGCAATTGGATAGAGAACTAGGAACTACATACATTTTCCTTATATTTCTATGAATAAGATTTTATGTTGGGGATTCCCCATCCTCCTTCTGAGGAGGGGAGATGCAGGTATTTGGGGTTTATTCTTGGTTTTTTTGTGTGTGAGAGAATATAAATGTGTGTAAATTTTTTCTGCCATTTGCGAACTTGGGCTGGGGGAACCCAGATTGGGAGGGTTTGGAATAGGTAGGTTAGTTTGGGGAGGGTGATCATTTTGATCATGGCTATTTTGTCTGAGAAAGTGAAGTTGGTGTTGTTCCATCTCTTCAGGTCTTTGTTGATTTGTCGCCACAAGGGGTTGTAGTTGTGGAGGTATAATGCTGATACAGGTGGCGCTGTGGCCTAAACCACTGAGTCTCTTGGGCTTGCCGATCAGAAGGTCGGCGGTTCAAATCCCCATGACGGGATGAGCTCCCGTTGCTCGGTCCCAGCTCCTGTCAACATAGCAGTTTGAAAGGAAAGCACACCAAAAAAGTGCAAGTAGATAAATAGGTACCACTCTGGCAGGGAGGCAAATGGCATTTCCGTGCACTGCTCTGGTTTCGCCAGAAGCAGCTTAGTCATGCTGGCCACATGACTCAGAAAAACTGTCTGTTGACAAACGTCGGCTCCCTTGGCCAGTAAAGTGAGATGAGCACCGCAACCGCAGAGCCGTTTGAGCTGGATTTGACGGTTATCAAATCCAGCCACTAAAGCACTTCTGTTCACTTAAAAGTCAGGCATCGTGAGGGTAAAAAGATACAGTGGTACCTCGGGTTAAGAACTTAATTTGTTCTGGAGGTCCGTTCTTAACCTGAAACTGTTCTTAACCTGAGGTGCCACTTTAGCTAACGGGGCCTCCCGCTGCCACTGTGCCGCCGCCGCTGTGCGATTTCTGTTCTCATCCTGAAGCAAAGTTCTTAACCAGAGGTACTATTTCTGGGTTAGCAGAGTCTATAACCTGAAGCATCTGTAACCCGAGGCACCACTGAATTTTGAAATACATTTAAAATACATAAAACATTTTTTAAAAGGCTTCTGATGTGGGGTGAATTTCTGTGGTGAGTGTGCCACAGTCAGAGCACTTCTTTGTGCTCCTTCCCAACTGGCAGCTGCTGCATTTATTTCTCCAGGTGCATTCCAGAATCCCAACATCTGGCACTCTGCTTTGCTGATGGTGACTCAAACAGTGATATATATATATATATATATATATATATATATATATATATATTCAATGAGCTGTTTAACACCCTTCTTTTTCATTTCTTTTTCTCTTCCCTGCCTCTCATTGACTGTGAGATGGTATTCTTTTATCTTTTCAGGTTTCGCATTTTAAAACTCTGATATTAATAGAGTTACATTGCGATCAGCCCCAAAGATCAGCCCCCAAACTAATCAGATTGGTGAGGCTCGCCTGAAGAGGCATATTCTCATGGCCTGCTGAAGCAGCACATTTTCAATTACTTGATTTTAGTATTATATTACTGCCACCAGGGAGTGCCATTTGGGTTTTGTTTCAGGAGTTCCTTGAGTTGGCTTCTGTAAGATCATACCCATTGAGACCCACTTTTTTTTAGCAGAAACATAAAAACAAGGCAAACTTTGGAGTTACCACCTCCACATCCCACACCCTCCAAAAAATTATTGGTTTATAACATTTCTTTTGCTGAGGGACCAGATGTAGTGTAGAGTCAATGAATTTCTGAGAGTGAGAGGTCTTCTGGAATGTAGAACAGGATCCATAATTAAATATAGTGTGTTCACATGAGTAGAATGTGTCCTTTTATTTAAAATGCATCTCTGGGTTATTTGTGGGGCATAGGAATTCGTTCATTCCCCCCCCCCCAAAAAAAATAGTCTGAGGGACAGTGGACCAGGTCTGAGGGACAGTGGACCGGCCCCCTGCTGAAAAAGTTTGCTGACCCCTGCTCTAAACCACTAGTGTCTCCAGACATGGATGTAGCAGCTGCATAACTTCTCCTGATTCAGATGATATGGAGAGAAAGAGCATACTGACAATAGCTTTGAGGATTACTGAACATTTGACTTCAATATTTGAAGGGTTCAAATGTGTGGGTTTTTTTGGGGGGGGGGGGTTGAGCACTTTGGTACCTGTCTGACATGAGATATAACTGTTATAAGTCCAGTGCAGGAAAAACAGGAGGTTTAGGAAGAGGAAACACCATATTTAGTGTTTATATTGATGCGTTAATTAAAAAAAGGATGTGATGGCAGATTACATTTTAAATGCAAATAATGGAGAACATTTTTTCAGCATAAAAGATTAGTGGTAGTGGGAGATTATCCAACTAAAGATTTCTACTTGCTCTAGGACACTAAGCTCCACATTGGAACTTCCCAGCCCTTTCCTTTCTCTGTGTGACTCCCTAAATGTGTTCTAGGCATTCCTTCAACCACCCAGGACAGATTTACAAGACATGCAGAGAGAGGAGAGGGTGAGGAAGTTTCACTGCAGCGCTAAACGTCCTTGTGTGCTCGTGGAACTGTTTAGTTGGACACCAGCCTAAACTGTTTTTCCTTAAAAAAGCACTATATTACTCTGCAAAGAGCATTTATTGCAGCTGCGTTATTTGTGTCATAATAACCAAAGGCACAGGTGTGCAGATGAAGAATAAGCACATGCAATCTAAAACGCAGGTGAGGCTTGGCTGCTTTTTCTCCCCAGTTCCAGTCTCCTAAAGTGGTTCCCCTGGTTATTGCCAGGGAAGGGTTCCAAAATATTTCTGCTCCACAAAAACCAAGCCTGGGTGGTGAGAGGTGGTTGTTGTTTAGTCGTTTAGTCGTGTCCGACTCTTCGTGACCCCATGGACCAGAGCACGCCAGGCACTCCTGTCTTCCACTGCCTCCCACAGCTTGGTCAAACTCATGCTGGTAGCTTCGAGAACACTGTCCAACCATCTCGTCCTCTGCCGTCCCCTTCTCCTTGTGCCCTCCATCTTCCCCAACATCAGGGTCTTTTCCAGAGAGTCTTCTCTTCTCGTGAGGTGGCCAAAGTATTGGAGTCTCAGCTTCAGGATCTGTCTTTCCAGTGAGCACTCCAGTGAACAATGGATAGGTTTGATCTTCTTGCAGTCCATGGGACTCTCAAGATCTTTTCTAAGGGTGGCGGCGGCCTTCCTTTCAAAACCAGAGAATCAGCAAAGTCTCCTGGCCTTGATTCAGCGAAAGGCTTCTTGCCCCAATTGTTGGTACAGCCATCATGTGTTTAAAAATGTCTGTGTGCATCATGCTGATATGAGCTCCTCACACAAAGTAACATGGGGACGAGAGGCGTATGTAAATGCAGGGTGGTGGGGAGAGAGAGCGAAAGTAAAGTGAAGCCGTCTTGTCTCAAAACCAAAGTCCTAAATTACTCCTTTAGTGGGGTTTTTATTGCAAGCAATATAACTAGTTGTTAGCACCTCCAGAGTACAGCTCGGAAGCAGTGCATTTTAATTGTTCTACATGTTACTTGGATGTTTCTACCGATCCTCAACCCAGCCTCCATCTATTACAAGTGCTACAGCAGTGAATTATCCAGGGCCCATAGAACTCTGATAATGACACACAAGGCGTCTGTATTGCTAGTTCAGATGCAGCCAAGATTAAGAGTGAAACAGATTGCTTATACAGTGGACCTGAAGTGTCAATAATGAGGGGCAGGGTGAGGGGTGGGAAGGAATAATTGACAGACAGACCATCACCTGTGTGAGAATGGAAAGCACTACAGTCATGCCTCAGGTTAAGAACTTAATTCGTTCTGGAGGTCCGTTCTTAACCTGAAACTGTTCTTAACCTGAGGTGCCACTTTAGCTAATGGGACTTCCTGCTGCTGCCACACCGCTGCTGCGCAATTTCTGTTCTCATCCTGAAGCAAAGTTCTTAACCCGAGGTACTATTTCTGGGTTAGCAGAGTCTGTAACCTGAAGCGTCTGTAACCTGAAGCCTCTGTAACCCGAGGTACCACTGTATTTTGAAATACGTTTAAAATACATAAAACATTTTTAAAAGGCTTCTGATGTAAACAGTTGTCTCTTTGGCACCAATGAGAAGATCACTGTTTTAATATCTGAATCACTTTTCACATGTCTCAGCGTGTCATACAGCAGGTATAAAAGAACAGGGAAAAAATCTAATATATCATTGTTATTTCCTCACTTTTTCATAAAAGTGATTGAAAGTGACTTTCAGCATAAAACGGACATTAAAACCAAGCAGAACAAGAAAAAAGGGGGGGGGGGAGTTTTGTAGCAATGAAAATAAACACCAAGGCAGAGACCTAGCACATTTTTTTTAATGGCATGTGATCACGGGCATGCAGTCCCTGTCCCATTTTTCAGGCTCCATAAGCTTCACAAGCAGCTGTGACTCAGGCTGAAGGTTGGCCCTACCATTAGACAACATGAGGTGGCTGCCTCAGGTAGCAGCTGCTGGTGGATGGGGAACATCCATTAAGTTAGTCTGTGTCCCTTAGGTCTGTTGGGGGACAATGCCCCCCTACATATAGAGGAAATAAAACTGTGGTCTGGCCAGTGAGAGAAAGACTTCAGCATGTCTGTAGGGGCAAGGCGTTAGATGGCTACATGACGGAGCTGAACCCTTCTCCACATATTGCTGCTGTCCAAACTTAATGGAGAAACCAAGATGGTGCTCCTAGGTGGCTTTGACGTGCTTTCGAACTGCTAGGTTGGCAGGAGCAGAGACCGAGCAACGGGAGCTCACCCCGTCGCGGGGATTCGAACCGCCGACCTTCTGATCGGCAAGTCCTAGGCTCTATGGTTTAACCCACGGCGCCACTCACGTCCCATCCAACAGTAAGATAGGAAGCAGATTTAAATTATATATCTGGATAGGCTTGCCTAAACGAGAATGTTTTTTAGAAAGCACTGAAAATACGATAGGGAAGGCACCTGCCCGATGTCCGTGCTGCCACACTAAAATTCAAGTGGGGATGCTAGACGAGGGGACCTAGAAGATTCCATCAGGCAGAAATGTTTCACCATCTGAGGTCTGTACAACGATGACTATTCTGTGCTTGATGGGTTTTGGATTGCACCAGCGGAGTCATGCAGAGTATGAAAACAAAGCATTTCTGTCTTGTCAACCCTGCTGGAAGAGGTCTTAAGGGGCTGGAAGCGACACTCCTCTTCTGGGTGAGAATATCAGCTCTTCTCAGCCGAGTTGCCATCCTGGCTCGCCGTCAGCGAGGCAGAGCTTGCCAAAGGACAGGATTCAATTCCAAAGTTCTGGGAGGTCAGCCCAAATGTTGAGACCCCTTCACAAATCACACTTCGCAGCTCATGCATATTATAACACAATTTCATGGGGCGGCTAGCGCGATCCAGCCTTCCTGTCGCTGGATAGCGAGTCCCTCAAACCAGACCTTTTCCACCTCCCATCCAAATTAAGGGTCCTCATGCCAGGAATTAGTTGCTTACTTTGCATTCATACTTGTAACATCGTGGTTTTCTTGAGTCTTGCCTGCCAAAGAAAAAAGCCTTGCTGTTTTAAAGAACATAAAGCAGGTATATAAAAATTTGCCAAGCATGAAAGTTTTTAAAATACATAGATGTCCATCAGGCAC
The DNA here is from genome assembly GCF_964106645.2 of Podarcis pityusensis. Classification (NCBI taxonomy): domain Eukaryota; kingdom Metazoa; phylum Chordata; class Lepidosauria; order Squamata; family Lacertidae; genus Podarcis; species Podarcis pityusensis. The sequence continues at coordinate 12,794,459 of NC_138032.1, read as the reverse complement.
AATGCACAGCAAAAATTAGCTCTGGCATTGCAAAATTGGAACCAGCAGGTGGGCACATGTGGGGAATCATCATCATCATCATCATCATCATCATCAGTGCTTTTTTCTAAAAAAAAAGTTTAGAGGTACTTTTATTTTCCTACTTATATTGAAATACTGCCCCTCAATGAGGACAAACTTAGATTCACAAAATGTTTAGGGGTATTCGTACCCCTGCATCCCCCCAGAACAAAAGCACTGATAATAATAATTTATTTATACCCCACCCAGCCCCTCTGGGTGGCTCTCAACAGAATATTAAAAACACGATAAAACATCAAACATTAAAAACTTCCCTAAACAGGGTTGCCTTCAGATGTCTTCTAAAAGCCAGGTAGTTGTTTATTTCCTTGACATCTGCTGGGAGGGCCTTCCACAGGGCGGGCACCACTACCAAGAAGGCCCTCTGCCTGGTTCCCTGTAGCTTCCCTTCTCATAGTGAAGGAACCAGCAGAAGGCCTTCGGAGCTGGGTACTGCAATCTCATAGGTAAGCTGGTCCTAAGGATTGAGCCACTCTTCCCTGACGCTGCTTTCAGTTGACAAGGCACATTCAGGGCTAATATTCTATCCACAATCTTGTTAGGTCAGCCTCCAGAGCAATAAGAGAGCCCTCCTGGATCAGCTCATCTAAGTCCAGGATCCTGACCTCACAGTGGCCAACCAGATGCCTGTGGGAAGCTTGCAGACAGGACCCCAGGCACAGCAGCACTCTCCCCACTTGTAATTCACAGGAACTATTATGCCTCAATAGATGTTGCAATTGTAGCCCTGGAAGTGTGCTCCACACCCAATGATGCATGGAACCTGTTGAAACTCCTGTGCTCTTGGGCAAATGCAGCCTTGAGAAATAAAACTGTCCTTTTTTTGGCATGAAAGATGTGCTCCATTTCTTTTTCCATACTCAGTTTATTAAGAGCTTTTTAATTTAGTGGAAGCATAAGTATTATCACATTTAGCTCCCACATAGACCACTTTTTAATAACTCAGTTCCACAGACTCTGGATGCAAACATCTGTTCAAAATGTCATGTATGTACATGTTAAAAGGTAAAGGGACCCCTGACCATTAGGTCCAGTTGTGGCCGACTCTGGGGTTGCGTCGCTCATCTCGCTTTATTGGCCAAGGGAGCCGGCGTAGAGCTTCCGGGTCATGTGGCCAGCATGACTAAGCCGCTTCTGGTGAACCAGAGCAGCACACGGAAACGCTGTTTACCTTCCCGCTAGAGCGGTACCTATTTATCTACTTGCACTTTGACATGCTTTCGAACTGCTAGGTTGGCAGGAGCAGGGACCAAGCAACGGGAGCTCACCCCATCACGGGGATTCGAACCGCCAACCTTCTGATCGGCAAGTCCTAGGCTCTGTGGTTTGCCCCACAGTGCCACCCGCGTCCCAATGTACATGTTACCTGTTAGCATTTTTCAATATGGCCTAGTTCAGGAATGGGGAACCTTTGGTCTTTCCTCCAGATGCTGTACGACTACAAATCTATTCAGCCTCAGCCAGCTTGGCCGATGGTCAGGGATGATGAGAGTTGACATCCCTATTCCCTGTGACCGAGATTCAGACTGTTTCAGACTGTAGATGCCATTCATGGGACTGAATGTTCCTCTGTGTGAAAACTTTTCCATTCACATAGGAAAACTACGCTCATGTCTAACCACTAGACTCTAACCTAGTGGTATAGATTTTGGGGGCAGTTAGTCTGGATGATGCTCGTGAATCCCTAAGAAACCTGCGACCTTGCATTTGTGATGTTATAATCTATGAGAGGAAACCTGCTGAAATGGTAAGTCAGGTTTCTTTGTAAGATAATGACCTTAGCTGACCAGTTACGTACTGCCATTTACATGTCTAGAGAAGCTGCCATAGATACAAATGGGTGTTCACAGGCACAAGGCAACCATGCTCAAGGTATTGGGCATGGGCGCATCTCAAATTCAAAGATAATTACATTATCTGGAAGGAGTTGCTGTGCAGGGCCAGCACCACAAGGAAGTCTCCACCAGGGCCGGCTCAAGACATTTTGGCACCTGAGGCAAACCACAAAATGGTGTCTCCTTCTGTGCCCAGAAGGGATGAGTGAAGATCTGAATCAGGAACAAGCAGGGAATGTAGATCTTCATTGGGATCTGCTGCCTTTGTGGATCCTGCCACCTGAGGCGGTCACCTCACCTTGCCTTGTAGATGGGCTGACCCCGAGTTCCCCCATCCCCTGACTGTTTTCTTGCTCCTGAAATGGCATTTCTCCCATTTTGGAAAGGCCTTCCCCACTCCACCCCAAAATTAGGCAAATCGCGAAATGCTAGGGTAAACACCAGCCATAATTCAATGTGTTTTCCCCACTTAAAAAAGAATAATAGTAAAATATAGTGTTGTTTTCCATCATGTGAACCGGGTGTGATAACTTCTCACATATCAATTGATTCCATTACACATATATTTTTTTCCTGTGTCACTTCAGGTGTTCCCCTTTCAGACTTCCACCAAGTGGATGGCCAGCTCACACTTGGTTGAGATGCACTTTGGCATGTGTTGGGTGTGCTTAGTAGGCAAAATCTCCTTCACACCTTCAGTAAACGTGTGTGTGTTGCCTCTGGACATCCCTATTGTGTGGAGACTGTTTCCAGTGGCATCTACCTAGCACCTGCAAAATGTGTCAAACTATTAGAAAAGGAGAGAGGGCAGCTGCTTGGGGGTGGGAGACTTGTGGGTGTGAAAAAGCTTTCAGTCTCACACTTTCACAATAGGTTTTCCCAAGTAGTAGCAGAAGAAGACTTACGTTCCAACACAGCACAGCACATCAGCAGCCCTTTAACAGCCCTCAAACACAAGTGAATATAAATAAAATAAGTCAACAGAAGGTAATGTGGTGAAGTTTTGGAGAGTTAAAAAGCCACAGAGCACATTAGTAGGTGCTAAAAGCTTCAAGTTCAAGATACTGTTTAATATGGAAAGTCAGCATTCAACAGCTGCACATTTATGTTCCCCATTGTTGCTGGAGACAATTTTTTTGCACTGCCTGGGGGAAAACAGCAACAACCAAACAACCACCCCCTCTGTTCTTATTTTGCACATATATATATATATATGTTGCAGGTTGTTAGAAGGAAAGCATGAAGCACTCCTCCTCAACCGGCATTCCAAAACCATGTTGGAAAGTAGAATTAAAATCTTTTAGCTTGATAGGTTTTTGTTGTTGTTGTTTTTAAAAAAATTATTATGGGAGGCAGGTGCACAATTCTCTCCTGTCACATGCATGCACAAGTTAATTGCAAAATAGTTCATGCATGCTCTGCAATGGGAAAATTAATTTGGATCCAAGAGTTAATTGTTTTTCAGTGATACTATCTTTAACACCAATCAAGTATTAATTGTGAAGCAAGCCATGTACAATTTTGTTGTCAGATGCAACTCCTTAGCTTATTAAGTCCTTCTCTGTGCAAAGGCAGAATGTGGTTAGATGTTGCGTTATATAGTCCACACCCCAAAAAAATGACCTTAAGGTAACTGTCCTGCCTATGGCAAAAAGAAGAGAAGGCGACAGTGGAGGAATAATTGACTACAGTTAGGAATGTAGGAACATGTTTATGGAACGGCATGTCTTTGATCCCTTTTTCCTTGGAACATGCTGAATTAATTTAGGTGGCAAATCCTTACTCCCCTCCACTAGTGGGCATTTTGATGCAAAATCCCACCTTGGCAAAAATCAAAGTTAGAAACTGAACTGTTAGAAACCAAAATTAAGAATTTGTCAAGAATGTATAACTTGCTGCTGAAATGGAACACTCAGGATGAAACGGTGAAATCTGCTATGATTAAATGGGCACAAGACGTTGGACACAACATTATGTTTGCTGACTGGGAACAGCTATGGACCACAGGTATGAAATTTACGGCATGTAATGCCCTAAGAGAGAATATTATGAAAATGATATACAGGTGGTACATAACCCCAGTCAAGCTTGCAAAAATTTACCATTTGCCTGATAATAAATGTTGGAAATGTAAGGAAATTGAAGGTACATTTTTTCACCTTTGGTGGACGTGCTCAAAGATTAAGGCTTTCTGGGAAATGATATATAATGAATTAAAAAAGGTATTTAAATATACCTTCTTGAAGAAACCAGAGGCCTTTCTCCTGGGCATAGTCGGCCAATTGGTGTTAAAAAAGGATAGAACTTTCTTTATGTATGCAACAACAGCAGCAAGAATACTCATCGCAAAGTATTGGAAGACACAAGAGCTACCCACACTGGAGGAATGGCAGATGAAACTGATGGACTATATGGAATTGGCGGAAATGACTGGCAGAATCCGTGATCAGGGAGAAGAGTCGGTGGAAGAAGACTGGAAGAAATTTAAAGATTACCTACAGAAATATTGCAAAATTAAAGAATGTTAGAGTGATGATGGATTGAAATTAAGTGGTTTCTAGCTGTACAGGCTTTAAAGTTATATACAGATCAAGATTAAGGATTAGGATTAAAAAGGTTAAAAGAATGGAAAATTGGCTATTAATAGATAAAAAATTAATGTTATATTATATTAAGATTAAGGATTGGGATTAAAAAGGAGGGAAAGGAATTGCTGGACAAACAAAACTGAATTGGAATACAAAAGAGGGAGGTATGAGGAGGTCCAGAAAATAAGTAAATTCAAAAGTAGTGATGAAAAGATGGAATTGTTTTTAACTGTTTTTTCTTTTTTTCCCTGTATTTTGTAAGGTGTATTTTTCTTTTTATTTTTAAATTCTTTTCTTATCGATGTGTTTCTTTTTATGTGAAATTTTAATAAATATCATTTAAAAAAAAAATCCCACCTTGGCATTACTCTAAATACACCATGATACTTCTGTTCTGCCTTGACACCACCTTTGTAGATTTATCTTTGTAGAGTTTCTGAAGCTGGTGCTTCTGTGGGCATTTGTGGCCTGCAAGGAACCAACACAAGAGCACAGTGAGATCAGTGAGAATATCTTCGTAAGAGCAGAAACATGCTGCCACTGAATTTGGAAGTAATGTATAGCAATTATGCCCAGTACCCTTGAGGTAAAAAAACGGCAAAGGACCCCTGGACGGTTAAGTCCAGTCAAAGGCGACTATGGGGTTGTGGCACTCATCTCACTTTCAGGCCAAGAGAGCTGGCGTTTGTCCACAGACAGCTTTCTGGGACATGTGGCCAGCATGACTAAAATGCTTCTGGTGCAGCAGAACACCGTGATGGAAACCAGAACACACGGAAATATCGTTTACCTTCCCACTGCAGTGGTATCTTTTTTATCTACTTGCACTGGTGTGCTTTCGAACTGCTAGGTTGGCAGGAGCTGGGACAGAGCAGAGGGATCTCACCCTGTCGTGGGGATTCGAACCACCAAGCTTCTGATCGGCAAGCCCAAGAGGCTCAGTGGTTTAGACCACAGCTTCACCCACATCCCTATAACCATGAATATGAGAATCAACAGGTAAATTTAAACTATGGGAACTAAAGGACATTTCAGTTGTAAGGTGTAGGACCAAAAGAAACAAAGGGTTGTATCCAAGCACAGAGTTCCATATGTGCAGTGCCATCTCCCCTTTCCTCTCCTCAAAATCTGCTCCAGAGGGTCCTCTGATCCTCAGACATTGAGGGTGTGCAGAGGGCTGCAGAGGAAAAGAGGACAAAGTTCTGTTGCATTAGCAGGTATCTGTTGCGCTAGTGGAACAGCAGCGTTGGCTACGACCCAAAGGATTGTTTGCTTATCAGTTACATTTCCAGCACATCCTTCCTCTAAGCTGCAGTGTAAAATGGGATTTTTCTATTTGATCTTCACACACATACACATTCCTGTGCTGTGCATATTAAGCGATGAGACACTGTCAAGCGCGAGGAGCACAGGAGACTGTGAGCTGCTGTTGCGGTGGGGCCTTGGAGTCATACTTGTACCACTGGCATCGGTGTCATTTACCTCGATGGGATTTTGAGGTGGGGGCAGTAGGATGGCACTGAGGTCAGGGCTGTGAGGGCACACTGGCATGGGTGATGGATTACAGAAGGATACAAGAGGACCCTGATGGATCACGTCAATGACCCATCTAGACCAGCACCCTGGAGATGCCGGATAAACTTCAGGGAGAACTTTCAGATAGAGTTGCTTGACAGTGGAATGGACTCCCTCGGAAGGAGGTGAACTCTCCTCCCTTGGAGGTTCATACGCAGAGGTTGGCTGGTCCCTTCCAACTCTATAATTCTATTATATTCATGTCCCACGTGGCTGCCAATGCATAGTCTAGCAGCACAAGGAAATGGTTCCCACTGTAATAAGGTGTTGTGGGTGGGTGTTTTCTAGAGGTCTGCTGTGCTAGATTTGGGTGTGAGGCGTCTAGAATCAACAGCCTACTCATCCCAAAGCTAACTGGGACATTTGGGGCTAGTCAAATCTTTCTCAGCCTCCTCCATATATCACTGGGATAAACGGGATCAGGCCCATGAACCGCTTGTGCATAGGGAAATGTGAATGGTGGTTGAGCAACATTGACTCTATGATTCTATGGTTCTCACAGTGGCCCATCAGATGCTTGTGGGAAGCCTGCAAGCCGGGCACAAGCTCAAAAACACTGTGTCCACTGGCAATTCCCAGCAACTGGTATTCCAAGGCCTAGGTTAAAAAAAAGGGTAAAGGACCCCTGGACAGTTAATTCCAGTCAAAGGCGACTATGGGGTGCGAGGCTCATTTCGCTTTCTGGCTGAGGGAGCCGGCATTTGCATGTTCAGACCCAGAAACTTCCCCCTTAAATAAATTCACACTTGACTCAAATTTTGATTTTGGTTTTTGGCAGAATTTAGACCACAACTTTATTGATTACAGTAAGTGACTGGTTGCATAGGCTCTGGTTCAACTAGCTCCCTGCCATGCAGGTAGTGCTGACCCAGGGCACCAACCTAGGTCAGCCGAGGGTGAACACCTGGATATGCGGAAAGCCAGGAATGGACTAACTCTGCCACCCAAATGTCCCCCTGGAGTCAGGCATGGGCACAGCCCCCTCTCAGGGGTTGACCAAACCATTGAGTCCCTGGATTCCTTTAATGGAATACCCTTCAGATAGGGATGGCAAGAGCGTTCCTGCCGTGCCCCTGTCCCAATGACAGACAACACATGACGGCATAGCAAGGTCAAGCGCAACAAGCCCTAAAAGCAGGGAGAGGTGGACCGGTGTTCCAAATGCACATGCCGAAAGAGGAACCTCTGGGTCACGTGCGTGGGCATAAATAGGTCCCTTGAACCGTTTGGACTGTGTCCCATTGGCCAGATTGCACCCAGCATTGAGGGACCTACCAATCGGGTGTTGTGGCTGACCAGTCGTACCCACCCACAACACACGGTGTCAATTGTCCAGGTCTCACTGCAATACGTGCCCTCTTTAAGGGAGGACCCAATTTGTCCACAGACAGCTTTCCGGGTCATGCAGCCAGCATGACTAAACCACTTCTGACGCAACGGGTCACTGTGACAGAAGCCAGAGCACAGGGAAACATCATTTACCTTCCCGCTGCAGTGGTACCTATTTATCTGCTTGCACTGACATGCTTTCAAACAGCTAGGTTGGCAGGAGCTGGGACAGAGCAACGGGAGCTCACCCCGTCGCCGGGACTCAAACCGCTGACCTTCTGATCGGCAAGCCAAGAGGCTCAGTGGTTTAGACCACAGCGCCACCCGCTTTTACTACCTCTGACAGTGAAGGTGGAACATAGATTGTCTCTATCAGTGCACTCGCACAATCCTGACATCACCACCACTCTGCCCTGTTCAGGGAAGCAGATGCACTGCTTGTGCCTGGAGGGTTGCCCTGTACTTCTGCATAGGAAGCTCAGCCCACCTAGCTCAAAATTGTCTGCAGGGACCGGCAGTGATTCTGCAGAGTTTCAGAGCCCTACACAGAGATTCATGGTTGAGTGGGGATGCCCGTCCCAAGTTCGGCTCCATACCATCAGAACTAGTCTGCCTCCCAGAGCAGAATAATAACCGAGGCACCTTGCTGTACTGTAGAGCAGCCGTATGAGTCCCGGCTTCTCCCCATTATTCACAGTAAACCAATATGACAGAAACGAGCTATTCTCTCTTGTTCGAACCTGCTCAGGTGTGGTCTGTACTGGCTGTGTCAGATGAAAGATTAAATTCTATCTTGAAATCAGATCCCGACGCAAAGAATTTGTCTCTCGGAACTATGAAGTGGCTGCTATGTAAAAAAGAAGTAGTAGTAAAAAGCCTGCTACCTAGACTGTGGGAAACACGCGAGGGAGATTGAGAGGGCATTTCCCACAGTGGGTTCACCTGTAAAGGGGGCAAAATGGCCATGGAAATATCTGCGGCAAACTGATACCAGGTTTAATCCCCCCGCCCCGCCCCAAATAAGCAGCGTGTGAAATCCAGCCCAAATCCAGCACTTCCAAGTTCTATTACGGTTAGTTTTCAGGGCAGAGGGATTTCAGCATCCGCTTAACTCTCACACTGATTTTGGGGTGAGATGGGGGGGGCATTAAAAAAATAATACTTTTCCCCCCAGGTAAGCCACCACCTGACTCTTTGTTTCACTTTGAAACAAAATTAAGAAAAGTTTAGCAAGGGAAAAAAAGTTTATGTGATTGTTGTTGTTGTCTGCCTTGTCTGTAAATCACATTGGGACTTTGAGTTTTGTGGGAAACGATGTATAACTTGAATGAACCTAACCTAAACCTTGTTTATGGTAATTAGCTGCGCTTCTCTAGGGAATGCTTATTTGCTGGTTTTACAGCTTTATCTGGTTGTTGGACATGATTGGGTCCGTGCATCCCCAGAGAAGATTTGATTCGGGTGAGGGACCTGGTGTGGCATAGTTGGTATAATGCCATGGTGAGGGGGACAGGCTAAGCTTCCATGCTCCTCTCAGCTTCAAAGCTTGCTGGGTAACAACATTTATTGCCCGTCAGTCTAATCTACTAGTTACAGAATAGCAGTCAGAGTAAAAGAGAGAGGGGAGGAATGTGAAGGATACCTTGAGATCCTTCAGGAAAGGTGGGAAATAGTGTACTGAACAGACAAACAAAATTCCCTTTTCTGCAGGGGCTCAAAATGATATAAATGTGTTTGTGCAAGTGCATGCGTGAAAAACGGGAATGTCACTGCATTGAGAATGTCTGTGTATGGTCTTCATTGTTAAGCAAAGTGACCTCCTAGACTAATACAGAGATGGGGTCCAAATTACTTTTTAGGTTCTGGGCCTCTCTAAATTCATTATACACACACACACACACACACACACACACACACATATATATAATGCATGCTTTGGGGTAAAATACATTTAGAAATGCATACATTTCAACAACAAAAACACTTATTTTGGGATTGATTTGAAAATAAATTTTCATATTAATGCAGATTAGTTAATTATTGATTAATGTAGAAGATGGGAACACATTTTTAAAAATATGATTTGTGAATGAGTGCATGCAAAATTGACCCAAATTGTCAATAGGTGGATCCATGCCTCTTGTAGACAACTCAGGGAGAAAGAGGAATGTCCCCATTCTCCTGTCTCAGTTGAGATTCATCAAAGCATGGAAAACCATTCTGCAAATAAAAACAAACAAACCCTAGAATAGTCTTGCTTCTTCCTTCACAGCATATAAGGGCATGATAACGCTCAGCCTTCTTAATTAGATGACATTTTACAGAGTGCTCTAAATGGGAACAAATGACTATTGGCACACATGCCATGTTGTATTTTACTATGTGTATTAGTTTAATATGCAGGGTATTTGCACAATAAGGTTGTAACTCTGTTTGCATTGCTCCAGTTGATAGCTCTGTAAACGCCAGAATAAAATAAATCGTAAGGTTTCATTTCTTCCTATTTTTTTGTTGTTGTTGAAAAAATATATCCAATTGTTCATTACCAATTTACTGCAGAATTACATTTCAACATGCTTGCTATTCCTTCAATGTATGTGGGGAGGGAGAAAGTAAATATTTCCTCAGAAAACAAACTCGTGGCTCAGATAAGACTATCTTTGCAATTCTGCCCTTGGGCTGAAAGGAGAAGGGTAGAAGAACATTTTCCCCCCATTCTTTGTTCAGTTTTGCAATCCTTGCTTTCCTCTACAGTCATACCTTGGGTTGAATGTGCTTCGGGTTGAGCACATTTGAGTTGCGCTCTGCGGCTACCCAGAAGTAATGGAGTGCGTTACTTCCGGGTTTCGCCCCTCGCGTATGTGCAGACGCTCAAAATGACGTCACACACATGCGCTGAAGCGGCAAAACGTGACCCGTGCACGCGCAGATGCGCTGTTGCTTCTTACGTTGCATTCAGGATGCAAATGGGGCTCTGGAATGGACCCCGTTCGCATCCCGAGGTACCACTGTAATATTAAGAGTCAAAACAATCATGTAACCAGTGCTGGCCCTACCTTTAAGCAGTTTGTGGCAACTACCTCAGGTGGCAGATGCTGGAAAGTGGGCAGCACTTGAAGGCCACTGCTGTGTGTACCACATGAGCTGCCCTGCATCTCCCCAGTGGGGCAGTAGTAAACTACTAGGACATTTGAAAAAGCTAAGCAGGGTCTGGTCTGGTTTCAAATTGGATGGGAGACTGTGTGTTGAGATGACTCTTGGGGTCCCTTCCAAGTCACAGTTGCCTCATCTTAACCTCTCAGGGAGGGAAGCATTATATATATGGCCCTGCTTGCAACTGAAGTACAGAACTTACAATGCAATCCTTAACAATGTCTTCTCAGAAGTAAAGCTTGTTGAATTCACTGGGGCTATAGCTTGTTTAGCTTATACGTAAATCCGGCACTGATTGTAGTTATGCTGCGCAAACCAAGTTCTGCTTGCGCAACAGGGCTTGTTTAGTATTATTCTCATAGAAGAATGGTTTCAGTTGCAATCTGGGAGTAAGCTTTGGGCCCCACTCTTTTGGGGGCCCCAAAACATTTTGAAGGAAAACAACAACAATTGGATGTACATTCCCAAAATATAAGATAAAAAACAAATAAAACCTACATACAGCAACAGTGTTTTGTGTTGTGTAGGCTCCTATGATGTAAGTCATGGGCCCCGCCTGCTAGCCTGCTCCCTAAAGTATCACTGGTTTGCCCATTACTATATATAGGATGCCTACATTCTGCATGTGCAAATGGCTTTAGGTCCATACTTTGGTCCATAAATTAGGTCTATTCGGTCCATAAATTACCATATAGCATATATTCAACACAAAAAAACAGTGACAATTTGTTGTTGACAAAGAACAGCTGGACATATAAAGGGCCCCATTACCTTCAGTAGCCTACAGCCTCATCAAACCTAAACCCGGCCATGGCTGCAACCCCTTCGTTTTGTTTTATGTCGTTCTGTGTGCTCCATGTTTCCTTAGCATTCACACATGTGCTTTTACACCCATGTACATCTAGAGACAAGATGAATCTGCCCCATGAGAGGTTTTGCTTCTAGAGACTAAGAGGAGGAGTCTGAAACCAGAAGCATGACAAGTTGCAAAAAGTCAGTTCAAAAAGGCATGCCACAAATCTTTGCTGATTTATCAGGGAGAGTTGCCAGAAAAAGTTGGCCTTTTCCTTGCAGATAGAGACAGCTGGAGATGTGCTTTTAAAGCACGATCATATCATGCAGTTCAGGTTGGAATGTGGTTAAGGTTGGGCCTTTTTAAACTTTCCTAAAAACCTTTCCCTATTTCTGTGGAAATATTTTTGGCCTTCCCAGTGAACCCTGAACTCCAGATATTAGCTAACTGGCATTACTTGCTGCTCTCCCCAAATCCCCACCTCTCCTGCAATCAGGTGCACAAAAAAGAAACAGACACTAAGAATCCCAAGCCTTCGGTGTTGTGACTAGTCACATTAGCTGCTAACAATGTACATAGCTCAAGCAGCGTGCTGCTGAGAAGTGAAAGTAACAGAGGAGTGATTAAAAAGAGAGAGTGAATAAGAGAGTCCAAAGTTAGACAGCTGCCGTGTTGTCCGAAGCACATGGTAATTCAGCAGAGGAGATCAAAGGATGTGATGTCACTTTATAGAGAACAGAGAAACAGGTCAGGCGAGCCCAGGTAACTCGGGAAGGCAGGTTGCTAATTATTCCCAGAAGAAAGTAAGGTGTACGGTTACATTGCTACAGTAGGAAGTCAGGAGGTCAAACTTCCCCAGTCACCGAGTCAGCTGGGCACTGCCTGGTTTCTCGGCAAAGATCCTGCTGTTTTCTTCCCCACATCCCACAATCCTTAGAACATGGGAGAGAAAGAAAAGAGCTTCGCAAATCCCCCCTTGCAAGGTAAGTGCGTGCAAGCGGTGAGATCACCTTTGTTGTCTGCGAGGAAGAGGGATTAGGTTTGAGGCGGTTAATGTTTAGCTCTCGGAAGCTACAGGCAGCTGCTGTCTGTCATCCCTGGTGGAGCTTTGCGCCTGCACGTGGATGTGTTCTCTGGGAAAGAGGGGAAAACCCGGTCCCTTCCTGCGAATCTTTTATGTTCTCTTTTTCTTGGAAATGCCTCCTCGATTCCCAGGAGTTGTGCTGAGTTGGACTGTGTTTTTAAAAGGACTGGGAAACATGCCATTCTTAGATGAAAGTCAGCATTTAGCTTCCGGTTCAATGTGGTTGTTGCAGGTTATATTTTGCGGTTTGCAGTTTCCTTGAGTTGGAGGACTATCTTCAGTTTGCAATGAGGAAAAAGTTAACTTGAGGACATGGCGTATCAAAATCCAGGAAAATATACGCACTTGCAAATTTACTGGTGCTCCTATCAGCGGAAGAACTAATTTGACTTGTAACAGTTATTTTGCGGAGCCAGCTAGACCAGTCCTAAACATGTTTACTTAGTTGCAGTCCCTGTTAAAATTCAATAGGACCTGCTTACCGGCAAATAGGCTTTTGCATGTTGCTGTACAACGTACATTGTCAAACTTGGCGGTGACATATGAAACAATGGCTTATCTTCATGACAGATGATTCTGGATAGGTGTGTACATAGCCAACTGTATGGTGAATACAAATTCTTCCTTGGCAACCAGGCAAACTTTGCACACATTGCTGTGCTTCTATCCACCCCCCATTCCTCTTTTTTGGCCCCCAAATAACTAAGATCCATACCTGTGGGCAGGTAAGCAAATGGGCCAGTAATGTATCTGGGGAAGCTGTTTCATAACAAAGCTTTGCTGAATGCCATCTGAATGGGCCAGGGTGGTGGTGGTGGAATTGGAAGTGGGAAAACTCCCTAGCCCCATTTTATTATTGTTGCATTTATTAAAAAAATAAAAGAGCACAAATTTCGTTTTAAAAATGCTTCTCACTCAGGTGTGACTATACCCGCAGATCAGAGCAATGAGGCCGGTTAGGTGACATGACCGCCGATATGGTTCCCTCTATTTAGTGGCTCCTTTAGAAAGACCCAGCCACTTCAGGATGGAGGGCGGAGGCACAGCTAAGGAAGCTGTGGGGCACATTAAGTAAAAAAAAGCCTCAGAATTCCTTAAACCAGGAAAGTTGAGATAGCGTACAGAATTTGTTCAGGGCGAAACAAATAGGCAAGGTTTGTGACTTGGCTAGGCCAAGGGCCAAGTAAGAGCCAAGATGGCAGCTCTAGCAGATGGCTCCAGATGATGATGATGATGATAAAAATAATTTATTTCCACCCCACCCATCTGGCTGGGTTTCCCCAGCAACTTTGGGTGGCTTTCAACAGAATATTAAAAGCAGAATAAAACTTCAAACATTAAAAACTGCTCTAAACAGGGCTGCCTTCTGATGTCTTCTAAAAGTCGGATAGTTGTTTATTTCCTTGACATCTGATGGGAGGGAGTTGCACAGGGCGGACGACACTACCGAGAAGAGAGATCTGCTGAACCACTTGGTGTGAAGATTAGCAGAGGGGGCCTGCTTGGTAGTTCTACCATCCATCTTCATAAGTTTTTTGGGGGGTGGGCTGGGAGAGGTTATTATCTGTGGTGGTTGCTAAGCTGTGGAACTGTCTCTTACAAAGGTGCACCTGGGACCCTCGTTGCATAGTATATGCCTTTGACACCTGATATATATTGTGGGACGGAGGTGGTGCTGTGGTCTAAACCACAGAGCCTAGGGCTTGCCGATCGGAAGCTTGGTGGTTCGAATCCCCGTGATGGGGTGAGCTCCTGTTTTTCAGTCCCTGCTCCTGCCAACCTAGCAGTTCAAAAGCACATCAAAGTGCAAGTAGATAAATAGGTACCACTCTGGCGAGAAGGTAAACAGTGTTTCCGTGCACTGCTCAGCTCCCTTGGCCAGTAAAGCGAGATGAGCGCTGCAACCCCAGAGTTGTTCGCGACTGGACTTAACTGTCAGGGGTGCTTTGCCTTTACTTTAAACGGCATTCCTGTGTCCTGCTCTGGTTTTGCCAGAAGCGGCTTAGTCATGCTGGCCACATGACCCAGAAAAACTGTCTGCGGAAAAACGTCGGCTTCCTCAGCCAGTAAAGTGAGATGAGCGCCGCAACCCCAGAGTCATTCGTGGTTGGACTTAACTGTCAGGGGTCCTTTGCCTTTTTTATATATGTTTTGGAACTTAGCCTATCCTCTTGATTGTAATCTGTATTTTCAAATTGTCGTAACCTGCCCTGGGACCTTATGGTGAAGGGTGGGTAAGAAATAAATAATAAAATAGCATTTGCATGCAAAATTATTAAAGAAAAAAAGTGGGTAGAGGGAGGGGAAGGAGAGGAAAAAACAAGAAGAGAACAACCAGCTCACAGCAACACTCTAAACATCAGTACAGTATTACTGTTTTGCACATACTGATGTTTGACTAGGTATCCAAGTGAAGCTGGTGTTTATAAAAAGTGCATTGAAATGTAGCAAGAATGTTAAGATCTGCAGACCATTTCAAAATAGATGGTGGGTATTTATCCTTCCAGGTTCAAAGTGTTTTATCAGCCTTAAGGGCTCACAAAATCAATTTTTTGTTGCTGTGTTGTTAATTCTCACACCATGGGAATATGATTTAAAAGCATGCAACACACAGACATCTGTGAATATCAAAGATTTCACCAGTGCAAAATGGAAATGGACAAGAAGTTGAGAACAACACAAAACACCCCTGGATGCACCTCCAGCATCTATCTGAATTAGATAATGTCTTCCTAAGGAGCTGTTGCATTGAGACCATTCTACTCAGATTATCAATATTTGAAACTTCAATCTCTGTTTTAAAGCTGATGATGATGATGATAATGATAAAAGCATTTTTGCAAAGCATTTCCCCTAATATAATGCATTTTTTACACATTACTTCCCCCCCCCCACACACACATATGTGACACTTTGCCTTAATACACTCATTTTTGAATGCATTTTTGAGTTGGCGTACTGCATCACACATTTCAGAGAGGTGTGAATCTTAAAAGACAGCTGCACATCACTTTGCATATTGGTTTGGGAAATGGGAATTGAACCATCCCCCTTCTCTAGTGTTCACTCGCTGCAGATGTGTTTATCCAGGGACCTGGTAACGTAACTTTAGAAGGAGACTTCTGCCTTTTTGGTTTTTTGCTCGCCTTATCTCTCCACCACCTTGAGCAAGCATTTCAGATTGTGATGGTGAAATATGCAGATGCTCATTTTCATGTGGATTAACGTGAAGCCTAAAGCAAGCAGGGTGTGGTTTTTGGAACAGGTAGAAAGTAAACACCAAATAATAGGCCTTTTGATGGCTGCTTGTTTCAAATTGGCACATAATTCAAAGACTTTATGTATCTGAGGAAGTTTGAGGTAATTTCGTGTATTTAGATCCTGTCTTTCTCCCATCATGAAGTCTAAAGGCACTGGTAAGGCACATTTAGACATTGTGGAAACTCAGACCTGTTTAGCTTCAGACAGCTTCCTATGCCTTCAGATCACACCACAGGACTTAATATACATATTAGGGTGTGGAACCAAATTTCCACACATATTCATTGTCTCTATTTTCCTGGGATGTGGTTGTTGTTGTTGTAGCAAATAAATTAATAAAAAAACAGCTGGTAGTTAAAATCCATTCAGAAGTACAATAGAATTAAGAATGTGTAGAGTGCATATGGCATTCTTCACCTGATTATTTGACGGCACATGATGCAATGCACAGAGGGGGCTGTGGGACCCCACCACAATCTTGGTCCTAACTCCAGCATCACACACTTCTTTGGTAACTCAGCGGTCAGTGTGACATTTGAAAGGAAAGCCATTGAGTTTTATCCAGTGCTGCCATTCCCCTTTTGCTTGTGCAACAGAACACCCGTCTCGTCTCTCCCATGCAGTCCCTGCCCCCCCTGAAAATCTGCATCCAGGGTTGGTCCTCCCACTGGGCAGAATGAGGTGGCATTCTCAGGTGCCAGATAGATGCCTGAGAAGAAAGCTGTGTGTGCCACACGGGCTGCCGTGCACCCTTAAGCGAGTGTGCTGCCATCAGTGGAGGACGCCTTCCCATTGCCACTGTTAAGTGAGATTCAAATGCTAGTCTGTTGGCTATCATGCATAGAAAGTGATGCATGTCTGGGGATGGAAGGCTAGCCTGTCAACTTCAGTTTCTCATTTATCCAGTCTTGAATTCAGTTCACCCCATTTCTGCAGCAGTTGTAATTGTGAAAATTCACCAGCCTTTTAGTGCAAACGTCTCCTAATGAAAACGTTTTTGTATGCAGTTTTGTATGCGTATCCCCCCCCCCTTTTGCTACTTTAATGTTTTCTTATGCAACTTTCACTGGTATATTGATTTTTATGCATATTCCCCGTAATACACACTTTTTAAAAAAAAAAAAAGGGGGGGGGGAAAGGCTTGGAGAACTGCATCGCAAAATTTGGGTAAGTGTAGATTTCAGTTCTCATATTATTTCAGAATGTGTGAATTTGAGAGGTTTGCTTTTATAAATGCAAACAGAATTGATTCCCCCCTGATTGCAGTGCTGGCAGTGAGGCAATGCCATGTCCATCAACTCAGGCCGCACCAAAGCCGGCTTGAGGACACCCCTGCCCATCTACTGCCAACTGTATGTTTCATGCCCTTCAGAAATAGATGGCAAGAGTTTTCTCATCCGCTTCAGAGCAGCTGTAAAGCCTCTGCTTAGCATATGCATTTGCATTGTCAAAAACTTTTTAATCGGATGCAACGACAGATGCACAAAGCGCTCGGCAAAGAGGGGTGGCATGTCTCCGTGGTGCCGCTACGACTGAAACAAACACAGCCTAATTGACAAATCATACTGCAACCTGCAAATATTGATTTTTCGGTGCGTGGGGTGGGGGGAGAGCTAAAGCACAGCAAGGTTAACTGTTTTGCCCAGAGTGGTATACCGTGTCAGCTGTGAAGCACTAGAAATAGAACCGAGAGCTCCAGTTTTCCATCCCTGTGCTCCTGTGCTCACTTGGTTTTAGGAGCCTTTCCAACATTCACAGGTGTGCTGGCCTGATTGTCTCTTAGCATAGCATGCCTGCTAATGCAGCGTGAGCTGAAGGTAGCACCATCCCAGTGCAATGAGAAGGGAAAGAGTGAAATTAATGGATTTGGGGTCCTAGTTGAAAAACAAACCCAACAAATTTAGGGTGCAGACTTAATCATTGTGGGGAGGTGTATAGCTTTGAGCAGGCATGGCCAAGTTTGGCCCTCCAGATGTTTTGGGACTACAGATCCCATCATCCCTGACCACTGGTCCTGTTAGCTAGGGATGATGGGAGTTGTAGTCCCTAAACATCTGGAGGGCCAAGTTTGGCGATGCCTGGCTTAGAGGGAGAACATCTGCATTGCAAGCAGAAGGTCCTAGGTTTAATCCTCAGCATCACCAGGTAGGGATGGGGGAGATTCTTGTCTGAACCCCTGGAGAGCTACTGCCTGTCAGTGTAGACAGTACTGAACTAATGATGATGATGATGATGATAAATTTATTTATACCCCACCCATCTGGCTGGGTTTCCCCAGTCACTCTGGACGGCTCCCAACAGAACATTAAAAACACGGTAAAAGATCAAACATTAAAAACTTCCCTAAAAAGGGCTGCTATCAGATGTCTTTTAAAAGTCAGATAGTTGTTTATTTCCTTGACATCTGATGGGAAAGCATTCCACAGGACAGACGCCACTACCGAGAAGGCCCTCTGCCTGGTTCCCTGTAACCTCACTTCTCACAGTGAGGGAACTGCCAGAAGGCCCTTGGAGCTGGACCTCCGTGTCTGGGCTGAACAATGGGGGTGGAAATGCTTCTTCAGGTATACTGGGCCGAGGCCATTTAGGGCTTTAAAGGTCAGCACCAACACTCTGAGTTGTGCTCAGAAATGTACTGGGAGCCAATGTCGGTCTTTCAGGACCAGTGTTATATGGTCTCGGCGTCCACTCCCAGTCACCAGTCTAGCTGCCACATTCTTGATTAAGTTGTAGTTTCCAGGCTACCTTCAAAGGTAGCCCCACGCAGAGCTCATTGCAGTAGTCCAAGCAGGAGATAACCAGAGCATGAACCATTCTGGTGAGACAGTAGGGTCTTAACTGGCGTACCAGATGGAGCTGGTAGACAGCTGCCGTGGACACAGAATTGACCTGCACCTACATGGACAGCTGTGAGTCCAAAATGACTCCCAGGCTGCGCACCTGGTCCTTCAGGGACACAGTTACCCCATTCAGGATGAGGGAGTCCTTCACACCTGCCCGCCCCCTGTTCCCCCAAAACAGTACTTCTGTCTTGTCAAGATTCAACCTCAGTCTGTTAGCCACCATCCATCCTCCAACCACCTAGATGGACCAATGGTCCAACTGGATATAAGGCAGATTCCTATGTTCCTATGTCTAGTAAGAATTGGTGTCTTATGCTATAACAGTCTTGCACTGGGAATTCTGCACCAGCTGAAGTTTCTAAACTGTTTTCAGAGGCAGCCCTATGTATAATGCATTGCAGTGATCTAACTCAGAGATTACCAGAGTATAGACGACAAAGGTGATGCTATTGCTGTCCAGATAGGGGCACAGCTGGGCCACCAGCAGAAGTTGATAGAAGGCAGTCCATGCCACTGAGGCCACCTGACATTGATGGATCGTGAAGTACCCCCAAACTGTGTACCTGCTCCTTCAAGAGCAGGCAAACTACCATCCTAGGAATCCCAGGTGATCTAGGAAACCACCCACTAACAGTACCTCAGTCTTATCTGGATCTAAGTTAGGGAGCAAGCCTTAATGCTGGCACAAAATACAACAGATTCAAATCCAGGAGGGAGGCTACTGTTGGTGGAACCAGCCCAAGCCTGGTACACTTGGAATTGGATTTACTCCACTCTAAGTTCTGCTGGGTTTGCAGGTCATGTGATGGAGCATCCAGTGTAAGTTTCTCCCTCTGCTCAGTCCCTCCCATGCCACACTCCCAGAATGCCCCTTTTGGGGAACTTATACCAGCTTCAGCTGAACCAGTAAGGGATGATGGGGGTTACTCCCGTATAGCCTCAGATGAGTCAGAGATCTATCACTCGCTCATCCGGGTGGATCTTGTGCTTGGATTGTCCCCTTGGTTATGTCCATTAACTACAATGAACCTACTCAGAGTAAGACTAGCATTGAGTACCACACCAGATTTATGGGTGCTGCCTTACACCAGGGATAGCTGAGGAATTCGATTTTGCTAAGTCTGATACAAACTAACCTGATCTACACCTCCTGTTCAGATCAGAACGTAGTTATCCTTTGGAGTTTATAATTCTCCAAATTGTGAGGGCGATTCTCTCCTTAAAAAAATAATGCATCAAAATGAGTGTTAAAATATGTTTTGAAATGTGTTGTTTTATGAGAAAATACATTCAAAATGTGCATTTAAATGCTAGTTAGGTGTACATTTCCATGCAGGTTTTTTTTTTAATACAGGTTGATTCCAAACAGGGGAGAAGGGGTGTTCTGCATGTAAAGCATATTCTTTGCTAGTGAGCTATCGTCTGTCTACACCTGTGTTATGCTTATTCCCAGCTGTGCTACCTGAAATCCTTTTTAAACTGGGAGATACCTTTCAGCTATGGACCCTCCAGGAGTTTAAATGGATTAACTCTCTACACTCCCCAGCCTCGGATATAGTGTTACTAATACCTGATTAAACAAGCCATCATCCTCTCCCCTGCATTGCAATGGGGAAAGCTCCCATTGGTGCATAGCTGTCGACGTTTCCCTTTTTTAATGGGAAATTTCCTTATTCCGAATAGGATTCCTCGCAAGAAAAGGGAAAAGCTGACAGCTATGCATTCATGTAAATAATAACTCTCCCCTTCCCCACAAGGTTAAGTACAAACATGAATGAGATGTTCCTCACACCAAATAAAATAATAATAATAATAATAATAATAATAATAATAATAATAATTTATTATTTATACCCTGCCCATCTGGCTGGGTTTCCCCATCCTCTCTGGGCAGCTCCCAAATTAAAAACAGAATAAAAGATCAAACATTAAAAACTTCCCTTAACAGGGCTGCCTTCAGATGTCTTCTAAAAGTCAGATGGTTGTTTATTTCCTTTACATCTGATGGGAGGGCGTTCCACAGGGTGGGGGCCACTACTGAAAAGGCCATCTGCACACACAGTTGCTAATGAAACATTTAGCATATGCCTAATTGGTTTTTTTTTTTTAAACAAGTGGATTATTTCCTTTTCATAAAAGTGTACTGGATCAGGCCAATGGCCCACCTAGTTCAGCACCCTGTCTTCACAGACCCCTAGCAAACACACACACACACACACACACAGAGAGAGAGAGAGAGAGAGAGAGAGAGAGAGAGAGAGAGACACTAACCAACCAGTGAAACCATGATCTTTAATACTGGCCACTGCTGGGTGGATTGTGCCACGATGGAATGGATAAACCGACCAGTTTCTTAGCTATAGTTTGTTAGCGACTTTCTCAATAAAGTTGGCTAGACACTCCCCCCCCCCCATGCAAACAAACATAGCCTAGGGGGAAATGGTTGTTGCTGCCCAAGTGGCTCATGTTCTATCAGTTTTCAGGAGTCTAGTTGATACCTGCAACTTGCATTGAATACAGACAACCTGCCACGTCAGGGTTTGTGCTTTGTCTGGAGCGAACGGAGGGAATTTCCTCCGCATGTTGGGTTCAATTACATGGAGCCAATCACTGACCTACAATGGAGACGAGGGACCTGGGGCCCACCAGATGATGTTGGACTACAACTCCCATCATCATTGACCATTCTGGCTGAGAGATATAGTCCAGAAGTATCTGGTGGACCATAGATTCCCCTCCCTGGGCCTAGATGGGGTGGTCCACAGAAATCATAAAACATTATTTCCAAGTAATGTGGAATCATGGGAAGATGCCAAGGAGTCAGACCATTGGTCCATCCAATGGTTTTTCCTGAGTGGAAGGGCCTCTCCAAGCTGGTGCTGGTGACTGAACCAGGGACTTCTTGCATGCAAACTGCATGATGTACCACTGAGGCATATTCTAGCTTGAAATTGGTATTTGCTGCATCACTTACTGAACTAGGTAAAGGTAAAGGGGCCCTGACCATTAGGTCCAGTCGTGGACGACTCTGGGGTTGCGGCGCTCATCTCGCTTTATTGGCCAAGGGAGCCGGTGTACAGCTTCCAGGTCATTTGGCCAGCATGACTAAGCCGCTTCTGGTGAACCAGAGCAGCGCACAGAAATGCCATTTACCTTCCCGCTGGAGCGGTACCTACCACCCTGAGCCCAGTCTTGGCTGGGGAGGGCGGGGTATAAATAAATTTTATTATTATTATTATTATTATTATTATTATTATTATTTTATCTACTTGCACTTTGACGAGCTTTTGAACTGCTAGGCTGGCAGGAGCAGCGACCGAGCAACGGGAGCTCACCCCGTCGCGGGGATTTGAACCGCCGGCCTTCTGATTGGCAAGCCCTAGGCTCTGTGGTTTAACCCATAGCGCCACCTGTGTCCCAGTTACTGAACTAGCTTGTGTCTATACCCATATTTGAAAGGGGGGGGGAGTACCATAGTCCTGCAGTTAGCACACATGTGGCTTAGGCCTGCTCGAATAGTCCCACAGCTAGCTAAACTTCTTCAAATTGCTGTTGCTACCTGACTTGACTAGCGGGTATCTCCAAAGCTTTACTCAGTAGCCGTGCAGCTAGCTAAAGCTATCCATTAGTTTCAACCTCTCCTTTTGAAGATTGACGCATAACCACTTTTTTTTCCCCAGTTGGGGAGGTTCCAGTTTCAGTGGGCTGTATACCATTAAAATTTTACAAGAATGCATTTGGTTGTGAGCACGTGGTGTTCCTTGCTTTATTTTATGTAGGGTGTTTTTTTCCCCATTTCACTGCTTCAAAGCATAAGGGTACATTGTAAACTTTTATTCCAGACTTTTTAATAATTCAACCGGTGGCCCTAAGCCAAAGCATCGCCAGATTTTGCCGCCTCCGCCCCCCCCCCCCTCAATAATACATGAAGATGTCCTATGGCAAGTTTCTGATCTGCCCACATTTTTTACCACATAAAAGTTGTGTAGCTTTTATGAGCTTGGCACTGCTGCCTTTGCACGCCCCCTTGATGGCTTATGATCCCACTCAGTCCCTATGGGCTCCATCCTGTCCACTGTGGATGCAGGGTCCACATGTTGAAGGTATGCCCCATTCCTTCCTCCATCCAATATAACAGAGCCCTGCATTTAGACACACAACACCAGACTTTGGCCAGGAATGGGAGGCAGCAGCAAGAGATCTAGGTTATTACAGTGGTACCTTGTTTCCCAAACTCCAAAAACTCTGAAGTAAGTGTTCTGGTTTCCGAACATTTTTTGGTAGCCAAACATCAGATGCAATTGTCAGCTATTGTTTCCGGGGTGCCTGCACCAATCAGAAGCTGTGCTTTGGTTTTTGAATATTTCGGAAGTCAAACGGACTTCTGGAACGGATTAGGTTTGGCGCTTTTGTTTTTGCTATTTATTTTGTGTTTTTGTTTTTGAGGCTTTTCCGGTTAATTTGTTTTTGTGACTGTGTGGATGATAATTTTTATCATCTACAATACTATCTTATTTATTTTATAGTACAGTACAGTGGTACGTTGGATTAAGAACTTAATTCGTTCCGGAGGTCCGTTCTTAACCTGAAACTGTTCTTAACCTGAAGCACCACTTTAGCTAATGGGGCATCCCGCTGCCACCGTGCAATTTCTGTTCTCATCCTGAAGCAAAGTTCTTAACCCGAAGTACTATTTCTGGGATAGCGGAGTCTGTAACCTGAAGCGTCTGTAACCTGAAGCGTCTGTAACCCAAGGTACCACTGTACATTGATTATTGCTTTCATTTCATGGATCAGTGGTCTCGTTAGATAGTATTATCCATGTTAAATTCTGTTTTAGGGGTTGTTTTTAAAAGTCTGGAACAGATTAATCAGTTTTGCATTACTTTCTATGGGAAAGCGCGCCTTGGTTTTGGAACACTTTGGTTTTGGAAGGAACTTCCAGAATGGATTAAGTTTGAGAAACAACGTACCACTGTACCTTGTTTGTGGGCATCTCAGAGACATTCAGTAGGGCGGGGGGGGGGATTCTCGATTATATGAACTTTTGTTATGATCCAGCAGCAGTTTAAAAAAACATAATGGGGTAAGTCTTCTTGGAAGAGCCCATGCTGTTATAAAGAAATGCCAAGGACTGACTCTGTAGCCTTAGGTGCTCTACAGCTGGTCCCTACACATTATATAGACCTTTTATGAATTTAGGAAGCAAAGACAGCAGAAAAGGAGCTGGGAGGGCAACATTGTAAGGAGACATCACCCTGGGCATTGCTGAGATTCCGCCCCAAATTTTGTCACATGAGCGGTGGTGGCACGATCATAAAAACCCCAGGGAAACTCCCCCAGTTTTCCCAAGCTGAAACAACATGGAAATGAGTCCTAAACTTCCCCTAGATTGTGTGAAAGATCACATAAAATGTGAAAACGAGCAAGAAAACGTCAGGGAAATGGAATAAAGTGCCATCTAAATGCAGCAGTTGAGGCACATTAAAATAATTGTTCTGTTCCCTTAAGTACAATTCAGCCCCCCCCCCCCCCCATTGCTTTCCCTTGCTTCAAACCAGTAAAGTTCCCATTCTCTCTCTTCTGTAGTCTGGGCTCGATACATAACATGCAAGAGACGGTTTCTGAATAGCTGACTTTTATATATGGAAAGGGCAAGCAGCCATTGTGGCTTTATTCTGGCATTCCTGGGAGTATGCCATTGTGCTCTAATGCACGGGCACAATCAAACCCTGAGCAGTTCGCAAAGAGTTTCCTGAATCACTGTCATCAGTCTGTAACATAACGCAGATAGGTCCCCCACCCTTCCATTCCCCTATCAGCAACTGTTTTCCTCCTGCCTTTCTCCTTTTGTTGTTTTTTGTTTAAATGAAACCCGAAGGGGAGCTCCGTGAAGCTTGAAAGCCAGCTCACTAGTACTCTGTGCTTTTATTTGCTCATAATTAGGTGCAAACCTTTCTGCCCATCTCGGATCAATGTCAGTGAGCAGCAGCTGCTTCTTGGAAGCAGTACAGAAGACTGAGTAACAGTGTGCATGTTTTGCTTTGTGCAAAACCCAAGGCATACATTCCTAGATCGCCTTCTCGTGTTCCTCTGGGCTAGTTTTGATTTGAAATTTCAAGCTACCAGACTGAGGTCTTTGAGTGCCTGTCAAATGTCTGAAATCAGAGATGAGATCCAGGTACACCTGGAGAAGATCAGTGAGGGGTTTTTCATGTTCTACCAGCTTTTGGCAGAAGCCAGGGATTAAGCTCCAAGGGCTCTCTCTTGTTGTTGTTGTTTAGTCGTTTAGTCGAGTCCGACTCTTCGTGACCCCATGGACCAGAGCACGCCAGGCACTCCTGTCTTCCACTGCCTCTCACAGTTTGGTCAAACTCATGTTGGTAGTTTTGAAAACCCTGTCCAACCATCTTGTCCTCTGTTGTCCCCTTCTCCTTGTGCCCTCCATCTTTCCCAACACCAGGGTCTTTTCCAGGGAGTCTTCTCTTCTCATGAGGTGGCCAAAGTATCGAAGCCTCAGCTTCACAATCTGTCTTTCCAGTGAGCACTCAGGGCTGATTTCCTTCAGAATGGATAGGTTTGATCTTCTTGCAGTCCATGGGACTCTCAAGAGTCTCCTCCAGCACCATAATTCAAAAGCATCAATTCTTTGGCGATCAGCCTTCTTTATGGTCCAGCTTTCACTTCCACACATCACTACTGGCTCTCTCTAAATCCCAGCTATTCCCTTTATGCTAATTGTCTTCTCTGCCATTGGGGCTGACATTTGCCAAAGACTTCACTTGCTGCCATTTCATGGGCGAGTCAGAATTTGGCGCTCTGCTACTTCACACTTTATGCACATGGTGTGGCCAGGAAATGGTGTGTATGCATCCTGGATGCTACTGGGCTTGCCTGATTGTGGATGGGCTGCAGTCATAAGGTCTACAGCTCTGCGGCAGAACATATATGCATTTGCAAAGACCCAGGTGTCCTACTTGGCATCTTTCATTGAAGAACCTCTAGTCAACCAGCTGAGCTGGGGGAAGCTTCCACCTGAAACCCTGAAGGACTGGTGGGCAAGCAGTGGCTAGAAAAGTCTCAGTGGGCACTGTGGGGTGTAAGCACATAACAGCCTCTTCTACCTTCTTATAATCTGGTCCCCTTTTAGTCTTTTTGCTTTCATGTTGTCCTCGCAATATCTTTGTCAATATCCTTATTAAATTGTGGCACCCAGAACTGAACACAGTACTCTAGGTGGGGTCTGACCAAGGCAGAATAGAGCAATGCTGTTACTTCCCTTGATTGGGACGCTATACTTCTCCAGCCTAGAATAGCATTCAGTTCCTCCCCTGCTGCATCACACTGTTGACTCATGTTAAGCTTGTGGTCTACTTAGATTGTTTTAACATGTACTGCTGACAAGCCTAGCCTATATTTGTGCAACTGATCCTTTCTGCCTAAGTGTGGAACCTTACAATTGTCCCTATTGAAATTCATTTTGCTAGTTTTGTCCAGTTCTCCAAGCTGTTAAGGTCCTCTTGAATCCTCTCTTGAAACCCCTCCCAGTTTGGTGCCATCTGCAAATTGGATGAGTATACCCTTGATTCCTTCATCCAAGTCATTTATAAAGATGTTGAACAACAACGAACCCAGAACAGAATCCTGCGGCAACTCACTTGCCACCTTTTTTGCCAGGATGATTAGGAACCATTAGTGAGAACCTTTGAGGTCGGTCTCCATCTATTCTGCAAATCCACCTAACAGTTACCGTATTGGCCTGAATATAAGCCGCACTTCCCCCCCAAAAAATTCTGACTGTGAAAAGTTAAAGTGCGGCTTATATTTGTGACCTTACGGTATGCAGCCAGGAACATGGGGCAAACAGAGCCAGGAGCATGGTGAAGTGGCGTCCACCCTGTGCGTAGTCCCCGTCCTCTCCCCTAAGACCGGGAAGGGAGAGAGCGAGGAAGGGGAAAGGCCGCTGGCAATGCGGCACTGTCCCCCCCCCCCCAGTATGCAGCCAGGAGCAGCGAGGAATGGAGTAGCTTATATTTGGGTATTTTCTTCTTCTCTTCTCTCCCCCCCCTCCAATTTTTAATATGCGGCTTATATTCGGGTGCGGCTTATATTCGGGCCAATACAGTACCTCACCCAGCCCAGATTTTACCAGCTTCTCTGCAAGATTATCATGGGGGACTTTTTCAAAAGCCTTACAGAAATCAAGACACACCTCTGCCACAGCATTCCACTGAAACTTGTAACTGTCAAAAAGAAAGAAATGGGGGTGTTTTTTTCTGGTGTTATTGTGTGGGTGGTGTCAGGGAACTGCCATCAGAGCCAGGGGGAGAGGGAGGGCTCCAGAGGGATTCCGGAGAGCGTCCCGGGAGGGAGAGAAGCAGCACATCTTCTGGGGAAGGAAATCAGCGTAGCACCAGTGGAGAAGGGGGGCAGATGGGGGAATCGGCGAGGTGGCTCCATGACTCTTCGCCGGGGACCAGCGGGGAGAGCACGGGTCCTCAGCTGCTCACACCCTCCCTGCGCAGAAGGCTTCCACACAGGGAGTCTAGGCGGAGACTAGGCGTCAAAGAACTTCTTTGCTGGAAGAAGTTCAAGAAACGCCCACTGACGGATTCTGCCAGCGATTGAGACAGCCACGGGTGACTGGCTGTCCGGACAGAAAAGGTTCACTCAGGCAACCCAGCCAGGTGTGGCGCCGATTTACGCACGAGCAACCCCTAGAACCATTACAGGTGGTTCACTAGGGAAGAACTGGGCAACCCAAATCTATCCTATTTCAGTGTGACTGGTGCTCAATGATATGTCTGCCCCATTCCGTTTTATGACAATTTTTTCAAAGCGTACCTGGAGAAAAAATGTATTCTTGTTTGTACACAAATTTTGTGCAAAATACGAATTTTCAATGCATTCATCATCTGTAAAATACGTGTTTTATATTATTTTAATGTGAAAATGTTCGTTTCTGTGCAATGAAAGTGCTTTTCAAAATCTGGCGTAGTGCGCAATTTGACTAGGGATTGTGTTTCAATCCACAAGGAAGTTCAGAGCATTGAGTCTGACCCAGCTAATTTCTCCCACAGACCTTCTGTTGTACATGAAAAAACTCTTTGAGAAGACTTGGGCCTTTTATTGATGATGCGTGTTGAATGGCATTGCCAGGCAGTGAGAGGGGCCAAGGTGGTGGATCAGATATCCTAAAGCAAATGCACTGATATGCTCCACTCTTGAACACTGGTAATTATTTATGATTTGACATCAGTAAATGGGGCGGGGGGAATCTGCAGGACTAGAACAGAAAAGCAATCTTTTCAGCTCATGCTCTGGGTAATTTGATCTGAAAGTCACTGAGGTACAAAAACACAAAATAACTCAATTGTGCTTCCACAGTGCACATTGTAGAGCTGAATCAATTCCCCCCCCCCCGCCTGTTCTCTTCAAGCTACCAATTTCTGCATCTTTTCCTCTATTGCTGAGCTTTTATTTTCCCCGTTTTGTTTTCCTTTTCCATTTTGGACCTCTGCCCACCTCCCCATCTCCTCACCCATTAAGATGCAATGGTATTTTGCAGTTTTGCACTTAAAACAGAGGTGTCATTGGAGCAGCTTGGTCCAGCTATTTAGACTGTTGAAAAACTTTGTATCTCCCCACCTTAATGACTCTGCAGTAAGCTGTAGAGCTCAAATCAAGGCCTGCTGCTACACGGTTAAATCATAAGCACATCATTCTCCAGCAAGTCTTAAGAAAATAAGGCGACACTTCAGCAGCCAATAAGGATGTGGGGGGGGGGGATTTGATTCCATTTGCATTTAAAGGTGAACCTATGTACCTAATTCACACTTTATGTGAGAATCAAAACACTGCCATTCTTCAAAGTCCACATCTCTATGAATTTTATGGTGCAGTTCTCAAACCAACCACTGTTTTAAAAACACTTACATTGGGGAAATGTGTGCTTAGAAATGAATATATTAATGAAAAGAACATATTAAAAAATGCATTATATTAGGGGAACTGCTTGGGGGGAAAGTGTACATTAGTACAAAAAAAGGGGGATTTACTAGGAGCAGGTCACACTAAAATGCTGACAAATTTTCATGAGGATTTAAAATAAGAGCTGCAGAAATGTAAAGAACGTAACTGAATATTGGGAAAAATGAGAAACTGGGAGAGTCAACATTGACAGATCTGACCGTTCTTGCTCACCACTGTTGCTTACCTATATTTAGTATTCAGTAGCATGGTGCCTTTTTTTGAGTACCGATTTCATTTGTCCATTGCTGCATAGAATCTGGACAACAGTGTGCCAGTGGAAAGCCTGGCTTTCAGATGGGTCATGTTGTTGTAAAGGAGGAGAGGCAAGGTGCACCAGACCAGGTAAGGTGCTGCCCCTGACTGCCGGGACAGACCATCCTTTAAGGTGGAAAAGAAAAACCCATCTCCAAATGCTCATGAGATGACTATCTGCAAGATGTCACATGATCAAAGGGGCATCTTCTGATGACCATCAGTGGACAGGCAGGAAGGAAGGCGTTCTTATTAGACACATGCACACTCTGGCACATACACACATCAGAATGCAGAACCTCCCTTCTGCTGATACAGCGGCTTATTCCCCTGGTTGTTCCTCAGCTTACGAAATTACATGTAAAAGCCATAAACTCTTTTTGTATCATTCATAAACATAATAAAAAAACAACATTATATCACATAACTTTGACTTGTCAATAATTCTCTCCTTAGCCTGAAGGGTTGGGGAAGAAAATTATTCCTGTTCCACATTTTAATTATGCCATAAACTTTGGGAAATGACTATTGATCTTCTACATATGGCATAAAAAGATTGCTTTCTTCTTGTCATATAAAGACATTCTGAAACATATTAGAGAGATTGAAGCACATGCGCTGAACACTCAGATCATTTTCTTCTGTTAAAAAAATGTGATTTTTTCAAAAATATGCAACCAAATACTTTTATCTCGGGGGGGGGGGGGTGCGCATTTTAACTAGTTATCTTCAGCCAAAGATTTGGCTGGTCAGTTAATACCAATAAATAGCTATTATTTATTTGTTTATGTACTGATTTCCATACAAAAATCCAAAGCAGCAAACAGTACAAAAACATAAAACCAAGAGCATACAGATTAGTTACACTTAAAACATTATATACCAATTATGACCTGTCAAGTGATAAAGTATGCATTAAATTATTTTCCCCAAGGGGAAGAACCTGAGGTTATCTCTAAAATCAAAGAGGGTTATTTATTTATCTATTTATTTGCTATTGTTTGGTGCTTTTCTCACAGGGGGAGCCAAAGTGACTTACCTTAAAACCAATAAAAATTTCAAAAAGCAGTTAAATGACTACAAGAGATTGGGACTTACTCTTCCCTCCCCACTAGAAGAGGCCACAATCCTACCCTTCAAATTTAGTGCCAAAAGCCCAAGTATTTCCATGGCCCCTAAAAATGGATAAAGATGGCAGCAGGCATGCCTCTACCAGGAAGAAACACCAGTGAGTAGGCTTGGTCTCATCATCATCATCATCATCATCATCATCATCATAATTTATTTATACCCTGCCATCTGGCTGTGTTTCCCCAGCCACTCTGGGCGGCTTCCAACCGAATATTAAAAACAATACAGCGTCAGACATTAAAAACTTCCCTAAACAGGGCTGCCTTCAGTTGTCTTTTAAAAGTAAAATAGTTGTTTATTGCCTTGACATCTGCTGGGAGGGCGTTCCACAGGGCAGGTGCCACTACCGAGAAGGCCCTCTGCCTGGTTCCCTGTAATCTCACTTCTCACAGCAAGGTAACTGCCAGAAGGCCCTCGGAGCTGGACCTCAGTGGACTGGACGATGAGAGTGGAGATGCTCCTTCAGGTATACAGGACCGAGGCCATTTAGGGCTTTAAAGGTCAGTACCAACACTCTGAGTTGTGCTCAGAAATGTACTGGGAGCCAATGTTGGTCATTCAGGACCGGTGTTATGTGGTCTCGGCGGCCACTCCCAGTCACCAGTCTAGCTGCCGCATTCTGGGTTAATTGCAGTTTCCGAGTCACCTTCAAAGGTAGCCCCACGTAGAGCGCATTGCAGTAGTCCAAGCAGGAGATAACTAGAGCATGTTGCCACCATATAAACGTCCTGTGGAGGGGGTGCACAGGAAAGGGTTTCCCAACAGTCCCAGATTGACATTATAATCAAACACCTCCCTGGCATTCGTTCTCCACATTTCCCCTTCCACATAGTCTAAAACTGGACACAGTCAATGCATGGGGGTGGGTGCAGGATCACACCTTCTGTCCCCAGCTGCCTAACCTTCATGCGTTCATTTTTATTTTATTTATTAAATTTGTATGCCAACGTTCATCACAAGATCGTGGGCTGTTTAGAAACATAAAAGCACAAAACGCATAGCGTAACATCACCACCTCCGTGTTCACAGAGCTTAGGGGGCAATGGGGACAAGGACACCACATTCCTCCCATTCTCATTGCCACCCACAAGTTGGAGGATCACTGTCTGAAGAGCGGAGCCTTTTGGAACTGTGGAGTTTCCCTGCGGATTTTTGAAGCCCGGGAAATCAGGATTCTAAGATGATGGTGGAGCCTCACTAGCACAGAGGCTACCCATGTCACTCTCCAAATTGTGGATAGTAATGGGAATGGCATGGTGGTTGTTGAGCTATTGCAGTTGTGGCCATTGTCACACTCGTGTTTTTAGAATGGGGCATTTGTGAACCTGGTATTTTTATCCTATTTTTTATATATAAAAATATGTATTTGTATATTACTTTTCACATGCAGTGCCAAAGTGTTGTGTCACAGGGTTAAAGCAATATGACACGAGAACAAATCAACATATACAGGGGAAACAAACCGCGGAAAAAAGCACTGCTAGGCTTGTATGAAGATCCTGTCAAATTTTTCAAACTTTGCCCTAGAAGAAGCTATACCTTTTGGTGAATTTTCGGTGGCAAATCTACACTCTGCTACAGGTGGTAATAATAATAATAATAATAATAATAATAATAATAATAATAATAATTAATGTATACCCCGCCCATCTGGCTGAGTTTCCCCAGCCACACTGGGCATCTCCCAACAGAATATTAAAAACACGATAAAACATCAAACATTAAAAAACTTCCCTAAACAGGTTGGCTCCTGTTTAGAGAGCCAGTGTGGTGTAGTGGTTAAGAGCGGTAGTCTAGTAATCTGGTGAACTGGGTTCGCTTCCCCGCTCCTCCACATGCAGCTGCTGGGTGACCTTGGGCTAGTCACACTTCTTTGAAGTCTCTCAGCCCCACTCACCTCACAGAGTGTTTGTTGTGGGGGAGCAAGGGAAAAGGACATTGCAAGCCACTTTGAGACTCCTTAGGGTAGTGATAAAGTGGGATATCAAATCCAAACTACTACTACTACTACTACTACTACTATTCTTCTTCTTCTTCTTCTTCTTCTTCTTCTTCTTCTTCTTCTTCTTCTTCTTCTTCTTCTTTTTCCTACTGGCTCTTGGACCCCGTGTGTAGTTAAAAAGGAAGTGAATCTGGCCTTTCATCAACTAGAACAATTGGAACATTTGTGAAAAGTCTGTGTCATTGCAACAGCTTTGGCAATGGTGAGGCAGAACCAGACTCACAAAGTCACATGATTATACCATGTTTATGAAATGGGGTGTGTGTATTGCATTACTTTAAAAATCTTAAGGGGGGGGGACTACTGAACTATAGTTGTTGGGAAATAAAGACTAATAATGCAAAAATGTAACTGTGAATAGAAGGACAATTGGACATCTCAGATTTGGGCTTTTTTGGATGTTCTGAAACATGCATTTGCTACACCTGCATTATAGCAAATGGCTGCCTCTGAAGAATGTTTGTATTTTGCTTCTTGCGACATTCTGTATCGGCCACTTGGTAAGACATGTTTTATTGTTGGAAAATATGCAGGTAATTATGGCCACAGTTGCAATTTAGTGAAATTAAATGGTCAGATGCCTGCCAAGAATTCCAGGACTCAAAGAAAAGCAAGAAGAAACCAGTTCATGCCTTTCTTCTCGAAACTGGGCTTCTAGACAAAAAATGAATAATGATGCATTGAGCAGAAACATCAAGATCCTTTGATTCAGTCTAATTCTTCCATGCGCTCTGCTGCTTTCCACTGTGAAGGCAGCAATGAAGGAGTGTGGTTGAAAGCCACAGAGATCTCACTGATGGATCTCACTTACTGTTGAAGTGCCTACCTGGATCCATCATGGCTGACTGTGCTTGACCTCACCTTCAAATCAGTACTCCACTTTCAACTGTGAAGGTGGCATTGGTAGAATGGTGGCTAGTGGTTATGGTGGCCTCACTAGTTGCCTTGCCTTGTGCTAGTGAGGTGCCCACTGTGCCAATTGTGATTGTCCATGCTTGGAAGTGATCGCACCAGGTGCCTAGTCTGATTGTGGACCAACCCAGAAGTGGAAGGTGAGGCCAGTAAGCCTTGGTGCAGTGATGGGGCTGTGAAGGGCAACACCAGAAGAACAGGCCTTGACCAATGACTCATAAGCTCATAGGGCTTGTGAGAAGAAGCAGACACACACACACACCTCATGGCTTCCTTCCACATGCTGGGGCAAGGTGAGAAGGGAACTGGAAATACTTGGGGGCTGAGACAGAACCTGAAGGGGGACAGAGTCCTTGTTGTGTTTTCTTCTTCCAAGTCATAGGCAGCCTACCTGCTAAGAAGTGGTAAGTGGTAGGCAGGCAAGCAAGGAGAAAGAATCAAACCAACAGAAAGACTCCAACTTCCATTTTCTGGTAATATTCTCAAGAGACTGCAGCCCTATGGCATGGAGCTTCCACCTTCTCTAACCTATATCAAAAGTTGAATATATATTTTTCAGCCTGAGAGTTGAATTCTCTCATGGGCAACCTTCCATGGTCCACAGGCCACTGGTGCATGTGGCCAGAGACAAAATGGATGGGGCAATGGATGTCACTCATACTTTTGTACAATAAGCTATATTCCAGCTGAGCAAAGGTCACATGCACACACATGCGCGCGCACACACACACACACAATCACAATCTCCATCCTCAGGACAGCAAGAGGCATCACTATAGTGCAATGATGTCTCCCCTTCATTGCCACAGCCAGGCAGCAGAACTTGAGGGGAGGACAGAACAGGCCCAGCAAGAGGCAAGGACTAGGGAGAGTCCTGAGGACCAGACAGAGAGAGCTGGAGGACCATATTTGGCTGTAGGCTAGAGGTTCCTCATGGTTTTCATATATAATTGCCAACGTGATTTTTTTCGTTCTTCAGCTGGTCGGTGGGTGGAACCAGTTGAAAGTTGGAGCTATAATTGTGTGTGTTTTCTGAAGAGCATGTGGTAATGACCAGCAATGATGGGCATCTTTAAAGCCTGAGTTACGCATTGTGCTTCCATAGGTTGTGTTGTAATAGGTTCTTTTGTGCTTTGGTGTGATAGGGGGACTTAATTTGGTGACTCTAATGGTGGGTGAGGTGGAGGCCGAATTCATACTCGTCTGTTAATATTTCTAGCACTGAGCAGCATGTGAAAGAATCACTCAGCTCTTCTATAGGAAGCCCCCCACTCACCTGCCTTTCTCCTTTCCACTGTGCCAGGTAAGGCTTGAAGTATAAATCCTGGCAATGAGAATTTCCTTTTCCCTTTGAATGCGAGGAGAAGGCAGCTGAACTCTCACGAGCGTCTGAGGTTGCCAAGACCTGTAGGCTGCATTCCAGCAGGTACACAATGAACCAATTAGAAACATGCAGGGTGACAAAATGTGCCGTACGGGGGCAGTCAGTCAATTTGGATGAAGTTCCACGTTGAACAATGCCTTTGGAATTCTACCTCATGTAAGCAACGGAATGCCAAGAACACACACACATTTAGAATGGAAGAAAGTTAGAAGAAAGTGGAATTAATTCTGATGGCAGCATGAAAAAGAGAACACACTGGGGAGAAATGATTCCAATTTACTTTTTCTTTTAGTTATTGGGAAATACACACACACACACACACACACACACACAGCCCTCCTGGATCAAACCAAAGGCCTATCTATTCCAGCATCCTGTTCTTGCAGTAGCCAGCCAGATGCCAACCTAGCAGTTCGAAAGCACGCGAGTGCAAGTAGATAAATAGGTACCGCTGCAGTGGGAAGGTAAACGGTGTTTCCATACGCTCCGGTTTCCACCACAGTGTTCTGTTGTACCAGAAGCATTTTAGTTATGCTGACCACATGACCCAGAAAGCTGTCTGTGGATAAACGCCAGCTCCCTCAGCCTGAAGTGAGATGAGTGCTGCATCCCATACTTGCCTTTGACTGGACTTAAACGTCCAGGAGTCCTTTGCCTTTTTCTTCTTCTTATGTTTATGGGAAGCTCAGAGGGACAATACTCTCCCCACTTCTTACTTCCAGAAGACAGAGGCATATGGACAGCAGAAGTTGCACTTTTTATGGTTGTCAGTTGCTTTCAATAGTTTTAATATTGTTTTAATGCTGTAATCTTTCCTGGGACCTTAGGGTGAAGGAAGGGTAAATGATGATGATGATGATGATGATGATGATGCGTGGCGATCATGGCTCATAGCCATCAATTGACATCCTCCTGTCAGATGTCAAGGAGATAAACAACTTCACAACTTTTATTGAAGTTTGAAATGTTCAATGTTTTACTACGTTTTCCTATTTTGTTGAAAGCAGCCCAGAGGGGCTGGGGCAACCCAGTCACATGGGCGGGGTGCAAATAATAAAATTATCACCATCATCATTGGTCTGACCCACACTTAAAGCTACCCAAGTTAGTGACCATCTCTGCATTTTGTGGAAGTGAACTCCATAGTTTAGCTAGTGGAGAAGTATTTTTCCATTGTCTGTACTGAATCTTCCAGTGCTCAGTTTCATTAGAATTCATGACTTCTTGTATTATAAGGGTGAGGGGACTTCTCCCCATCCTCTCTCTCCACTCCATGCATAAGTTTATATGCTTCAGTTCAACCTTAACACACACACGTAATATATAGCAGGAAAAATTCAATATATTGAATTACTTGAGTCTGAAGGCAACTTCACTCTGTTTAAGTGTTCACATGAGGATGTGAGCCTTTCAAGTGAGACTAAAAGTGGCCTTTGGACATGCACTTACAATGTAAAATGTCTGTAGTATTTGGGATTCGTAATTCATATGCTGCCCAATGTTCCTACAAGTGCATCCTCAGGCTGCCTCGCAGTGGTACAAAATGTCTTCAGCGTGCTTTAAATATGGTTGCGTGCATGGAGGAATGCACTCGGCATTTTTAAAAAGTGAAATCAGAAGTGGACTCAATGCACAATGCCTCCAATAAATACATCAGGGCCGCTTCATTATGATACGTTAGTTCTGCGGTCTCCTAGCAGTTGCTCCAGGAACTGGAAACAGTCTGAAAACAGGAGGAACTTGTGGCCTTTGGCTATCGGGCTCTTCTCATTCAAGTAATGAGAAAAATCCTTGGCAGCTTCATTTCGCTTTATTAACCACTTTTGTGATGGGGGCTCACAATGACATTTTGCCAAACATTATTCTGTCTGTGTCCGACATTTCTGAGCTTACTCTGAGTCCATCCAACTCCAGCTTTGATCAGCTTTGGCTTCACATCTATTGGCAATCTGGAATTCCCGCTGGAGGCGATGGGTGCAGATGGAACAAAGCATGCATTACCTCCTGCTGTTCAGATTAGATTGCTATGTTCTCAGAGGATCAAGAGAGAAGAATCAAGGAGTTCTAATGGCAGCATCTATAGCATCCCCCGGGTGGCGCTGTGGTCTAAACCACTGAGCCTCTTGGGCTTGCCGATCGGAAGTTCAGCAGTTCGAATCTCCGTGACGGGGTGAGCTCCCAGCTCCTGCCAACCTAGCAGTTCGAAAGCACGCCCGAAAGTGCAAGTAGATAAATAGGTACTGCTGTCGCGGGGAGGTAAATGGCGTTTCTGTGCACTGCTCTGGTTTCACCAGGAGCGGCTTAGTCATGCTGGCCACATGACTTGGGAAAACTGCCTGTGACAAACGCCGGCTCCCTCGGCCTGCAAAGAGAGATGAGCGCCGCAACCCTAGAATCGTCTGCGACTGGACTTAACTGTCAGGGGTCCTTTACCTTTACCTATGGCGTCCCCACCTAAGATTACCATGATCTTCGGCAAAAGTCTTTTTCACCGCGTGTGACCTGCTCTTTTAAACTGAAGAAGCCAGAGACTGCACTTGGGATGTTCTGGATGCAAAAATACACTCCAGTACTGAGCTATATCCACCGCCCACAATGGAAATCTTTAGAACAGGGGTCAGCAAACTTTTTTAGGAGGGGGCCGGTTTACCACCCCTCAGAACTTGTGATGGACCGGACTGCGTGTGCACACACACACACACACACACACACACAGTGGAGGGGGCCTTCTCTCTCTCTCTCCCTCTCTCCCCCAGCCCCTCCCCTCCCCCTGCTTTCCTACCTCCTCCGCAGCTCTGCCTGCAGTTGGGAGCCAGCAGCGCCAGCGCCTCTCCTTTCTGGGCCGGCTTTCCCGGGCGCCAGGTGCGGGGCCAGCAGGTGCGCCAAACTCCAGCCAAAGCCCCGTGACATGCCTGTCATGATGTCCACAGTGCGGCCATGGACGGAGAGGCCGGCGAGTCTGGCCGCACCTCAGCATGTGGGCAGCGAGGCTTCGGATTGGCTGGCTGCTGGCACCAATCAAAGCCCAGCTCCCTTCCTCCACAGGGCGGGGAGAAGCCAGGAGAAGTGAGGAGGCAGCGCCACAGTGTATGTGAGGGAAGGAGGGGGGAATTGTGCCCCCCCAAAACGCAAAAAAATAGTGCAGCCCAAACGATCACGCCAATACAAGAGGCTATTCCAGGACAGTCCGCGGGCCGGATCCAGAGGGCAATTGGCCCTGATCTGGCCCCCGGGCCTTAGTTTGCCAACCCCTGCTTTAGAATAAATCAGACCAGCTTGCTTTCCCAAGGCATCCCAATAGAAGCCATTGCAGGGTATATTTGTGTGTGTATCAGAGGAGCCAACTCCCAGGGGCCATGGGGGCTTCGGCCCCCACAAAAAGATATTTGAGGCAGCTGGGCCACCACAAAGTTGATGGGCATTCCCAATCAAGTGATGTGTGTGCACTGCATCATGTGATCGATTATGTGCGGGCAGGGCTTACCTGGGCCCCCACAGTATTTTATTCAGTTTGGCACCCCTGGTGTGTATCACCATCACCATCAATGAATGAATAAAATTATTACCCACCCTTCACACTAAGGTCCCAGGCCAGGTAGCAACAATTTAAAATACAACATTTTAAATCAGCTCTGTCCTCTAGAAAAGCGCAGAGAGCCTATGTTTGGCAGCCATTCTGAATGGATGTTGTTTCCATGATCACTCTAAAACTCTTGTTGACTACCTGGGTGTGCATTTCTGTGTACATATTTTTTAAATTAAATATATATATATATATATATATATATATATAAGATTCCAAACCCCTTTGTTCTCTACCAGTGGAGACCCATGAAACCTGTTTCCAGCTTCATGTGTTCCCCATGTTTTTTGAGCTAGCGTTTCAATTGGGTCACTCCTGGATATCTGACACCACACATGTGGCCATATCAATGCTCCTGTAAAACATCCCTGATACATTGTAGCATGGAAGGTTTTGCTCCTTTCTAGATCACATTTCCTGCGTAGTAGCTTTTCCATTCACGGGCTGCGAACTTTTAGTCTAATTTCTTTCTAATTTAAATGTTAATGATCCCTCTTTTGAGATGAAAGAGGGATATTTCTATTTGTTTAACATTCAATCACTTTGAGAAAATGAAGATTTATTTTATTCCCCCCCCCCCGAAAAATGATCACAGTAGCTATAATGTCTCAAGGATTCTCATTGAATAATTTAGTCCTTGCTGTGTGAGAGAACTATTTGCTTAGAACAGTATTTACAACAGCCAACTTTATAAGTGTGTCTCCTACATTGCCTTGCCCTTCACAAGCAATGCATTCTGCTATATTACTGCTTTGACACTTTTTATTACGGCCTTTTGATTTCCTCTTTTAAAATTAAAATTGTGGTGATTGTGTATACTTGTGTGTGTCTCTGTGTGTGTCTGTGTGTTATTCAGAAAAACAAATTTAAATGCTCATAGCTTATCTTGTTTTGCATTTTTGGGGTGGTGGTAGCAATTTTAATTGCAAATTTATAAATGGGGAAATGTTAGCTGTCATGTTTTATCTGAGGACAGGCATCAAGCAATCCTAGTTCAGCATTCAGCATGGACTGTTTGCAAGAAACAGTTTGAGGGTTACAGCTGTGGGGAACAGGGAAGGCACACAGCCATTATGAAACAGATGTAACTCCTTCATACATGCCCTGATTGTGACAATTATGTGATCATTCTGGACTCACACACGTTTAATTTATGTTCACAAAGTGCCTGCAATTTACTAAGACTGAAATCTTATATCCAGTTACTTTGAAGTAAGCCCTATTGAACTTAATAAGTCTTACTTCTGAATAGAAAGAATAGGATTGCACTGTTAGCACTTAGGGATGCAAGAAGGTACATTTTTCCTGTTCTGTCCTGTAATCGTTGCATGCATCACTGTTTCTGTCCCACTGCACTTCATCTTCCACCAAAAAATACATGGTTCAACCTGCTGTCCGCTACAGCAAAACTATGCAACTTACATAATTATGTAATTTACATACATTGCCATTACATCATTCCACTACATTAATTGCAGTACTGAGGAAACACAATGCAAACAGGGGAAACATAGTTAACTGTGTATCATTTGCAGACAGTAACAGTGAATACTGATTGTATTTATTGGATTGGTTTCCATTCTGGGCGTTGTATGAAAAAGCAAACATTGGCAATTTCTGTTTCTGTTTCAGTTTTTGTTAGAATCCAGCTCCCTGCCCTCAGGCTTGTACTCAGAAGGACTCAACATAAAATAATATTTGAAAATGGTGGGGGGGGGGGGCGAATAAGCAAATTTAAATACCATTTATTTAAAGTTAGGTCCCCAACCCTTACTCAGCCAAAGATACACCAGTGTAACCTGCTCATTGAAATTGAAATTGAAATACTTTATTGTCACTTGTACAACTTGTATACAGTGAGATTACACGAGCACCCCCCCCACTCAGCTCTCTTAGTCTTAATTCCCCTTGTTTACTGATGCACACCCACCAAACCCAAAAGTCAGTTGCCCTGTTGTTATCTTTTCATTCAGCAGCCCAACAGCCCACGGATAGAAGCTGTTCTTTACCCTGTTGGTGTGACTAATCATGCTTCTATATCTTCTGCCTGAGGGCAGGAGATCAAGAAAGTGCCGGCCAGGGTGTGAATCATCCCTGAGAATTTTCCTCACTCTCCTGAGGCAACGTTCTTCCGCTATTTCATCCAGCGGATTCACGGGACAGCCCATAATATCTTGTGCTGTATTTACCACCCTCTGTAGGCACTTCCTATCAGATTATGTCAAACCAGCGTGCCACACCGTGATGAAGTACAGTGGTGCCCGCAAGACGAATGCTTCACAAGACGAAAAACTCGCTAGACGAAAGGGTTTTGCAGTTTTTGAGCTGCTTCGCAAGACGAATTTCCCTATGGGCTTGCTTTGCAAGACAAAAACGTCTTGCGTTTTTTGCAAGTTTGTTTCCTTTTTCCTAACACCGTTAATACAGTTGTGACTTGACTTCGAGGAGCAACTCATAGAACGCGGTGTGGTAGCCTTTTTTGAGGTTTTTGGTGATTTTTGAAGCTTTTCCAAAACTTTTCCGACACCGTGCTTTGCAAGACGAAAAATTCGCTAGACGAAAAAACTTGCGGAACGAATTAATTTCGTCTTGCGAGGCACTACTGTATGAAAGGACACTTTATTTTGTTGACCGGTAGAAGGAGATCATCAAATGTTGATTGACATCATTCTTCCGCAATACTCTGAGGAGATGGAGTCTCTGTTGGGCTTTCTTAACCACCTGAGTTGTATTTATTTTCCAAGTAAGGTCTTCACTGAGATAAACACCTAGGAATTTAAAGGAAGAGACTCTCTTCACACAGCCCTCCCCGATGTACAGCGGGGCTAGTTCTCCTCATGCTCATCCCAGTTTAGCTGGAGCTTAGCCACCTGAGCCTATGCTGGCTGTGCCAAGGCCAGTGTAAGTCCCAAAGAGGGATGAGGTGGGGCCAGAGACAGTAGATTTAAGCTGGATCTTAAGCCCATTCAGTTCAGCCATGTGACCTGGCAACTCAGGGCAGGGCACTGTTGTTTCCCCTCTTGTGGGCTTAGGTACCACAGTAGCTGCAACAACTGAATGACTTTTGGATCTGGCATAACTTTACACTGGCTTAATTTACACTGGCTTGCTTTATGCTGGCTTCTTGTGGATAGGACTGGTCCCTCTGTTAATCTTATTGAAATATACTCAGAGTCCTGCAGTGATTTCATGCTCTTTATTGCAGGCTGTAAAACAGTGATTAAATTCCCCCCCAAACCTCAGGCCTTTATATACATTATTTACACAATGAGTCCTGTCTGATTGGCTGATTCTGCTTCCCTCCTAGAGCCTGATTGGTCTTCTCCTGCAGGCCAATCAGTTGTTGCATTCTATGATCCTACCAGCCTAATAGGCTGATTAACTTTTTCCTGGAGCCTGACTGGTCTTCTCCTGCAAGCCAATCAGTTGTTGCATTCTAGGATCCTACCTGCCTATTGTTCTAGGATTCAAGCTTAGTACATAACACTTATTCACCCTGCTTGCACCATCTTTAGTATGTTGTCGGACTCCAGTGCCCATCAGAGTGAATGGTCAGGGGGTGATGGGAGTTGGAGTCCAACAACCTCCGAAAGGACCATGGGCTCCTTGCCTGACATCAGGAATCCTAGGACACATTTGTTACTGTTTTGGTCACCTCTACTGAGCTTTTTCTCACTACTAGGAATTTATTTAGTTTATCAGCTAAATTTACACCCCATCCCTCATTCAAAACAAAGCACAGGGAAACTTACAGCCATGAAAATATCATATAATAATCATAATAAAGCAAAACCAACAAAATGCAATACAATGAACGTTAGTGAAAAAACTCTCTGCCAAGACCAGACCACAAATAATGCTACAGAATCTAAATGCCCAGATTAATAAAAATGTCTTCAACTGTTTCTTAAATATTTCCACTGGGGAAGACGGACTATCATTTGGGTGATATGGTAGTCAACCATCATAATTCCCACAGATTTCAAAGGAGAATAATTACGCACATAACAGGACTGGTGGTATTTAAGAGTGTTTAACTTTGGCTGAATCATGCCCATCACTGCAGCATACATACATTTCTTTGGGTGGTGGCAGGCTGGTGCGGGGGGAGGACATGGGAGAGAAGGATCTCCTAATTCTGCATTAAATAAGAACAGGCTAATAATCTTATATATGGTGCCATAAAATGGCATCCCATAAACTACAGTAATGGCTTTTATTCTGAAAATGCTCCTAGCATCCTAAGTGAAGAAGCATAAATGTGACTCCCCTTTCGAATGGAGAAGCTGATGCTTCTGTTTATGGCAACAGCTGGAGCTGCCGTTATATTTTATTTTGTCATCCCCGCCCTCTTTATGGCTCCAGGTAATGAAGCAGTCCATTTATGTGAAATAGTTGCATCACTAGTTTTTGCACCTCTTATCATTCTACTTCGTTCTGTTTTAGAGGGTTTTAATTGCTATTCATCTCCATACTGGGTTATGCTGGGCTAAGCACTTCTTGTCTGTTGTTGCTGCAAGATTCACTATTAGGCAGGAAGAACCAAAATTATTCCATTCAATCCTTATATTAAAAAGTGTGAGTGGAGTGTTGGACTATCTCAAGCCCCTTTGCAGCCATGAAGCTCACTAGGTGACCTTGGACCAACTGCAACCACTCAGGATCACCCTATTTCTGTCCCATGGCAGTTTCGCATGCCTTCAACGTTAGGGACACATCTCATCCCATTTTCTGCAGATTTTGCTAAAAACACATTGTATTTGAATTGTATACATTTTTGTATGCTCTTCTCTTCTCTTTGGTGATCACTTATAGCCGAGTAAGATTGTCTTCCATAAACACGGTTTTAACAGTGAGTCTGTAAGTGACTGTGGAGGCCAGTTCTGGATCCACACGTCCTTCCACAGTGGGAACATGGGTTTTTGGGTGGGAGTTGATCACGGTGTGGACTTGCCAAGCATGCCTTCCTCTTAGCACGTTTCTCCCTTGCGTCCTGAGTTCATGCTTCTTCAAAGTCCATGACACCTTTGGTAAAGACTGTTCTCCATCCTGGAAATGGGTGTGGTTTTGCTGGCTGGAATTGGATCTCTCCATATTGCAGAATTTTGTTAAAGGTCCCTCCTGTAGGTAATGAT
The DNA here is from genome assembly GCF_964106645.2 of Podarcis pityusensis. Lineage (NCBI taxonomy): Eukaryota > Metazoa > Chordata > Lepidosauria > Squamata > Lacertidae > Podarcis > Podarcis pityusensis. The sequence continues at coordinate 12,751,486 of NC_138032.1, read as the reverse complement.
AAGGCAATTATATCCACTGAACTGGATATAACACCGAATGCAAGCAAAGACAGCATTTACGCTTAACGTTGAGAGAAGCAAGGAAGTGTTGGCGATGCATGCCAGGAAGCATTAATCTTGTGCCTTTCCTTTAAAGGCTGTGATCAAAACTGGATTGTTGTGAGGGAGGCAGTAGAAAAATAGGCCCTTCAAGGCAGAAAGGTCAGAGTTCCCTGTCTCTTAAGAATGCCAGAATTCCTTTAAAAAAAAAAAAAAAAGGCTGGTTCAGCCATCAGTCAAGAATAAACGATGCCTCAAATAATCGGGAGGCTTGACTAAAAATGGCCTAGTAGCTGAACTGTGGAGGTAATTATCGCTGGCCTTCTTTGGTGGTTTCCTCTGGCAGAATGAAAGAGAGAGAGGTTCAAAGGAATGGATGACTTAGGTGCTCTTTAAGGAAGAAAGGGAAAGGCATTTCGGAGGATAAGAGAGCCTTGAAAGGCAACTAACTGTGCTGTTTTTGTCAGGTTCAGTAAATCCTCCCCAAACCTGCATAAGTCAGGTTGGCCCTGCACAACTTAGGGCTGACCAAGCTGAAGACCTACGGGCCACCAGCCATGTCTTAGACCCACCGCCTGCTTCTCAACTTCCCTGTTTTCAGAGTCCCAGACTCTGAGTCCCAGCAAAAACACAAAGCTTATTGAGCTTTGGTGGACAAGTTTGCGTGTTGGTGGGCTGTGTTTGGCATTTGTAGGTCACTTGTGAGACTTTCATAGAGACCCTCACCAAAAAGAATAAGATACGTGCACTAATTGTTGTAATTTTATTGATTGATTGATTGATTGATTGATGGTAAGGCTCAGACTATAAGGAAATGTTCATATGTTGATAGTGGCAAAGTCTAACTATTGCAAGGTTTGGGAAATATTTGCTAGGAATAGTATTCTACTAGAATAGCACTTGCTGTATGGTGTGGGATACAACTTTATTTAAAAAATGGATGTATAAACTGAGGGTTATAAGAGGTCAAAACAAGTTAGATAAGTTTATTGCAGTTTGATTTAATTCTGTAGACTACATCAATAGACTACATAGGCAAGCCTTGCCAACAGCAGACAAATGGAGTTGGTTGCAGTATTAAACTTATTTCATCCAATATGGTAACTCGGGTTTTGATGAGCCCTGTGTCTTTTCCCATCCTTGTGAAAAAGCATTGTATTGATTGGAGTATGTTTTGTTGTGTACACCTTTAACATTGCTGATTCTAAATATTGTTGGAATTCTTCAAGATTTTTCCTAGCTAATTTTACTTTATTTTATTTTTCTGATATATCTAATTTTGCTTTAAAAGGAACTATTGTTTATTTTATTTTGCTTAGTTTATGTTTAAGACAAAAAGAAATTATTGTGCTATATGTTAAAGCCAAATTTCTTTATTAAAATAATTAAGATAATCCATTAAAATGCTTTAAAGACCAATAATAATAATAATAATAATAATAATAATAATAATAATTGTTGTAATTCCAGCACATATTGGAATGGCCGTCTGGAATTCTGGCGGCCATGCTTAATCCTTTGATGGATCTACTAGACCAAGTGTCCCTATTTTCCAGAGACAGCCCGAGATTTACAGAAGCCATCCCGGTTTCTGATTTGATCCCAGAATGTCCCACTTTTCCTTAGGATGTTCCTGTTTTCATTGGAGAAATGTTTGAGGGTATGAAGTTATGTTACCTCTGAGCCAAGGCGATAAGTAACTACACAACCTTTATATTGTCATCATTGAATTCACACTTGAATTTTTACATAAAGTATGAATAGAAATGTATAATATAGCAAAAGCTAGTAGTACTCAACCCATCCAATTTATGAACAAAATACCATTAACATGGCTTAACAACCATCATCAATTTTATTTTTTTAAGAAAAATAGTAGATTTATTCAGTTTGTGCTAGCTTTGGGTCTCTTTCCATGCTTATTCTCTTCAATGCCTCAGAAGTAATATTTGACACAAATAATACATGTAATATTAACATGTACATGAGGAGAGATTTTTCTTTTAGGAAAGAGGGAGAAAAAAGGCTCTGCAGCTTAGAGATAAAATGCAATATGGCTATTGCTAAGGGAGCTACATTTATTTCTTTGAATAGCAAAACAAATTATGTGAGCAAGACAGCTGTGCATTGTCAATGCATAAGTTAGTGTTACCTTTGGGCTGAAGAAGTTAACTTGCTGTTTGCCAGATTTCTGGTTGTTGAAGCCCCTTTCGTTTCCAACAGAAAATTGTTGGCACAATTCAGGCTGACAGTGAAACGTGAGCATTTTAGAGTGTAAAAGTGGGACAAACTATCTGGTGTGAAAATTCTTCCGGGCCAGATTTGAAAAGGTTCAGGGTATGTCACAGTATCTCATTGATTTCCAAGTCTCTGTGATGCTCAGCGGGTGATCTGTGAGGTTTTCAGACATTTTGTAGGATCGGGAGAATAGCAGACAACTCACCAGAATGAAATTGCACCCATCAATGGCAAGATGCCAGCACATCTGTATGTATGTTGCAGATAGATAGATAAATAGACAGACAGACAGACAATTTCGGGCTAGCTTCTTCATAGCTGCTTCTAACCACTCTGAAAACAGCAATATACCATCACAGTAATATATCCTCTTATTGTGAAGGGTTTTTGTTTGTTTGTTTGTTTGTTTGTTTGTTTTACTTTACACTTTTTATATGTGGAGATTGAAGCTACGTCACATTTCAGTTCTTATATTGTTCCAGGAAGTGTGAACTAGGTAAGGTAAAGGGACCCCTGACCATTAGGTCCAGTCATGACCAACTCTGGGGTTGCGGCGCTCATCTCGCTTTATTGGCCAAGGGAGCCGGCATACAGCTCCCGGGTCATGTGGCCAGCATGACTAAGCCGCTTCTGGCGAAACCAGAGCAGCGCACAGAAATGCCGTTTACCTTCCCGGCGGAGCGGTACCTATTTATCTACTTGCACTTTGACGTGCTTTCGAACTGCTAGGTTGGCAGGAGCTGGGACCGAACAACGGGAGCTCACCCTGTCATGGGGATTCGAACCGCTGACCTTCTGAACGGCAAGTCCTAGGCTCTGTGGTTTAACCCACAGCGCCACCCGCATCCCTGTGAACTAGGTAGATTTGAATTAAAAAGTGAAGCCAGTGGAATTTCTCACCCATCCCTAGGTCCCGGTCCCAATGGTCAAAGAGAGTAGCATTCCCTTGGCAATGGAGCAACTCCCAGCACCATCGTGCCTGCTTTCTTTCCCACGACTCTAATGGTGGGCCCACTTTCTGCTTTCTCGTTGTGTAGAGAATTTTGTGCTATCTTGCTGCTGTGGTGGTGGTGGTTGTGACTCTTATTATTACCCTCACATTTGTGTTAGGCCTCAAGAGTGATCACAGTACAGTGGTGCCTCGCAAGACAAAATTAATTCATTCCGCGAGTTTTGTCGTCTTGCGATTTTTTTCGTCTTGCGAAGCACGGTGTCGGGAAAGTTTTGGAAAAGCTTCAAAAATCACCAAAGTCTTTAAAAACCTCAAAAAAGGCTACCACACCACGTTCTATGAGTTGCTCCTCGAAGTCAAGTCGCAACTGTATTAACGGTGTTAAGAAAAAGGAAACAAACTTGCAAGACGTTTTCGTCTTGCGAAGCAAGCCCATAGTGAAAATCGTCTTGCGAAGCAGCTCAAAAAACAAAAAACCCTTTCGTCTAGTGAGTTTTTTGTCTTGCGAGGCATTCGTCTTGCGAGGTACCACTGTACTTCTGAATCTCAGCATGGTACCATAAACATGATTCTGCCCTTTACCTTTTGGGGAAGCATAGGGCCACTTTCTAACACAAATTTTGGCTGACTACCAAGGCTGGCCAAAATTTACAAACTGTAATGATGTAATGATGGGGCTCTTGCTTTGGAAGTAAAAGGTTCCCAGCTTATTTTCCAGGTCGAGCTGTGAAAGTCACTTGTTTGAAACCCCGAAGGCCCAGGGCTGGTCAGTGTTGTGTAGGAAATGCTAAGCTAGGCAGACTAATGGCCTTACTCAATATTGGAGAGCATGCTATATATTAGTGAGCTGAAGTCTCTGTGTGTGTTCATAGATATATTTTTTAGTTTGACAATTGAAAATAACATCAAAAATGATGCATTTTCTCCACAAGGCCATTGTTTTTTACTGATGCTGTGTAGAAAAAACAAATGACATAATGATCCATTCAGGAAAAATGGAATGATAGTGTCAGTGCATCCAATCTACATTTCAAAGTAGTCCAGAGTATGAAATTCTCATAGACTTTATTTGCTGCAAGCATTGAAATTAAATTTGAGACATTGTGTTGACAGGCACACATTTATCACCGTGTGTGTGTGTGTGTGTGTTCAGACTACCAAGTTGTGTATGGTGGCAGCCTTCAAAGCCCTGATTACGTCTGGCTAGACTTCATTTCTCTGGAACTTATCAAGTAACCAAGGAGTTTACACCAAGGCACAATCGGGGGCCATGAATCTAATCCTACCAATATCCTGTTTATCGTCATGGCTTTGTGAATGGTATTGTGCATGCATAGAATGCATAAAAACTAATGTGATGCGTGTGGTGGTACTGGTGGGGGAGAGAATATATACCAGTAGATATAAACCAACACTGCTATGGTGTTACATTGAGAGGGATCCACACCCATGACATGCATCTGATTTTATATAGTCATATTTCATAGAATAGAATCATAGAATCATAGAATCATAGAGTTGGAAGAGACCACAAGGGCCATCGAGTCCAACCCCCTGCCAAGCAGGAAACACCATCAGAGCACTCCTGACATATGGTTGTCAAGCCTCTGCTTCAAGACCTCCAAAGAAGGAGACTCCACCACACTCCTTGGCAGCAAATTCCAATGTCGAACAGCTCTTACTGTCAGGAAGTTCTTCCTAATGTTTAGGTGGAATCTTCTTTCTTGTAGTTTGGATCCATTGCTCCGTGTCCGCTTCTCCGGAGCAGCAGAAAACAACCTTTCTCCCTCCTCTATATGACATCCTTTTCTATATTTGAACATGGCTATCATATCACCCCTTAACCTCCTCTTCTCCAGGCTAAACATGCCCAGCTCCCTTAGCCGTTCCTCATAAGGCATCGTTTCCAGGCCTTTGACCATTTTGGTTGCCCTCCTCTGGACACGTTCCAGTTTGTCAGTGTCCTTCTTGAACTGTGGTGCCCAGAACTGGACACAGTACTCCAGGTGAGGTCTGACCAGAGCAGAATACAGTGGCACTATTACTTCCCTTGATCTAGATGCTATACTCCTATTGATGCAGCCCAGAATTGCATTGGCTTTTTTAGCTGCCGCGTCACACTGTTGGCTCATGTCAAGTTTGTGGTCAACCAAGACTCCTAGATCCTTTTCACATGTACTGCTCTCAAGCCAGGTGTCCCCCATCTTGTATTTGCAATCTTATGAGGCATACAGCCCCCACTGAGGTAGTTTCCCAGCACGAAACCCACAAGATGTCATTATCATCATTACTGTCCTACCTTTTTTTTCCACCTCTATCCAATGAGACAATATGAAATCATTGCAATTGGTACTGGGAGCCACTAATCTGCAGTAATAGTGTTTCCTCTCTTTCTCCCTTATATCCTGTACTCATTCTGCCACTGAAACACCTTACAATACTTAGCATCTTATCTTAAGGGCTGAAATGGTTTCCCAGCATCTGTGCTCACTTATAAAGAGGTGAGGATGAGAATTGATGGAATTGCATGAAACCCCACAAGAAGAAGAGGAGGAAGAAAAGCTACACACACAGACGCTGTGGGCATTTGTTAAATGGACTGGAATCTTGGTCTGAAAAGCAATTTTGATCACTGACTGGCTTTTGGGGAAGCCAGAGGGTGGGGGTAGGAAAGGGAAAAGGAAGGTGGTGAATTAGACGAGCTAGGAAAATTGAGGGGCGGGTAGAGCTATCGCTCTATCTGTGTAATTTTTTGCTATTTCCAAAGCCTTTAAGGGTCTAGCTGTAGGCTTCAATTCCAGACACAGCTGGTTGCATCTGAGAATGTCACCAAGGCCTGATTGTAGTAACCACCATGCAAAACGTATGGGGGAACCAGAGGAGAATCCTCAGTTGTCACCACTTGCAAAACACAATGAAAGGGGAGTGCTGTGTTGTGTTATAGTCTTGATGTATTGTTTTTCTGACTCCCCTGTACCAGGTACTCATAGAAGCAAGACAGGCGGGTGGTTGCAGAACCATGGATAGTTCTGAGAGATTAACATTCTCTGGAAAAGGCCAGAGACATGCCCTCCAAGTGTCCTGATTTTCCAGGGATAGTCCCAGAATTCCAGAAGCCATCCCTGTTTCTGATTTGACCCTGGAATGTCTCTGTTTTCATTTTTCCTAACCGCCGCCTCTCAAAGAATTAAAAGTGGTGGAGATCAGCCCCCAGCCTTCCTGTCATTTTTGGAAAAAGAAGAAAACATTTTTGCTCTGTGTGTGTGTGTGTGTGTGTGTGTGTGTGTGCACACACACACAAAAAAACAACGGAGCCCTGTTCATGCTGAAAATAAAATACCTGCACCAAATGAAGAGAATGGTGAAGCTGACATACAAAGCCCTTCCTATAATTTTGAAGGAAAATGTAATTGCGATGCTTCCACAGACAGCATTTTTTAAAGGAAATTTGTGGAGTGTTTATTCCTTTATTGCAAATGGAGCCTTACGTTGCAAGCCTTTACATGTCTACTCAGAAGTAAGGTCCACTGTATTCAGTGGAGCTTGCTCCCATATAACTGGGCAAAGATTATGGAGCCTTACACTTTAATCCTAAGCATTTTTACTCAGAAGTAAGTCCCACTTAGTTCAATAGGATTTACTCTCTGGCATGTTCCTGATCATTCTCGGTTTCGTTGTTGTTGTTGTATATCCCACCTTTTCCCTTGACAAGGACTCAAGGTAGCTTACAGCTAAAATTCCATTCCATTCCGTTTATCTGTTGAAGTTGTTGTCCATGATGCCCTCCCTCACACAATTTTTCTGTACAACAATCTTGTGAGGTAGGTTAGGCTGAGAGGTTGTAATTGGCTCAAAGTGACCGACGTAGATGTGCATATGACGTTTATGTGTGTGGGAGACCAAACATGGGAGAAGCTTCCTGATGTAGAATAGAATGTCCCTATTTTCACCTGAGCGGGACGCGGGTGGCACTGTGGTCTAAACCACTGAACCTTGGGCTTGCCGATCAGAAGGTCGGCGGTTCAAATCCCCACGATGGGGTGAGCTCCCATTGCTCGGTCCCTGCTCCTGCCAACCTAGGAGTTTGAAAGCACGTCAGAGTGCAAGTAGATAAATAGGTACCGCTCCGGCGGGAAGGTAAACGGTGCTTCCGTGTGCTGCTCAGCTTCCTTGGCCAGTAAAGCGAGATGAGCGCAGCAACCCCAGAGTCGTTCGCGACTGGACTTAACTGTCAGGGGTCCTTTACCTTTACTTTTTATTTTCATCTGAGCAATTTGGAGGGTATGCAGAGGTGAATGGAGGCCTTGTAAGTCTCTTCCTCCAGCTGAACCTTCCCAAGCTTCACCCCCATCACCTAAAAACTGGGGCCTTTACAAGGCTAAACCTCTGGCGTGCAGACAAGCATTCCTTTGCATTTCTGTAGCCTCCCACCTTGCATGCTCTGTTGGACAGGTGCTGCAACACAGGAGGCAACTTCAGTGCTCTGAGGAGTCAGGCTCAGTTCTCCTGTTGCTTTGGCATCTTTCCCAAACAATAGGAGAACGGAGAGACAACCATTGCTCGAAATTTGCATTTCTCTGAATTATGCAACATGGGGCTCCAGCCGAGTGCTGCGTACAAAAAATGCATATGCTAGGTTAATGTGTGCATGAAGAGCACATATTGGTGAAAATAACATGCAAAAAATGCCTCGTTTTAGGGGAAATTGCTTTGGGGGAAATATGTGTATGATAGCCAAAATTGCATACATAGACATGTTTAATAGTAGAAATGCACACTTAAAAATACTGTTGCATTTTCAGGATAACTTTTTTATAGTAAAAAAAAATTGCAAACTGATATGGAAATGTAGAGAAGTCAATTTAATATCAGAGGAATGGGAAGAAGACAAAATTGACAGATTCACACACTCCTTCCCAAAAAACGATATAATGCCTTCACTGTCTCCCCCCACCCCTCATGTCTCTTTGCTATCTGTTCTAGCTAAAATTGCTCTGGAGCACAAGATGGACAGAGGTGAAGGACATTATTATACAAGATTAGAGGGCAGAGTCCTGGCATTGCAAAAGGGTTGGGGGCTAAGACCTGTCAAGGTCTAGTTGGCTCGAATGAAGCCCATGTCAGAATCATGACAATTTTCAGTCCCTTGAGCCTTTCTGTGAGTTTCTACTCTATTATGGTGGTTAGCATTAGCTGCTGTCACTTGAGTAAAAAAGAAAAGGGGGGGGGGGGAGAAGCTAGCTCAGCAGAATGTGAAACAGATAAAAAGAGAAATTACAGAGGCCAGAAGACAGTGGGAATCAAAACAGTACTGCTTAGAAGGCTTAGGTGTTTCAAAATGACAAGGTCATTGAACTCCTACATGACTTAGAGATGTGCTTTTATGCTGCTAGGAGCTTGCTTCATTTGGAGCAGTCTGGATATTATCCACTCTCTTCCACATGGAGAGATCATGTTGCAAACAGGGTCTGCATACAAATGCACTGTGAGCCTCCCCTGCCATCTCCAACCCACTACAAATGCACCACTATGAGCCACAACTATGTCCTGCTTCCTTCCACGGTTGGAGGCAGCCTGCCTCTGAGCACCAGTTACTGAGAACTGCTGATGAAGGGAGCACTGTTGCACTCGGCTCTTGTTAGTGGCCTTCCCACAGCCAATCCCACAGCTGCCTATTCCTGCATTGCAGGAGGCTAGACTAAATAACAACAACAACAACAACAACAACAACAACAACAACAACAACAACAACAACACCCCGCCCATCTGGCTGAGTTTCCCCAGCTACTCTGGGTGGCCCCCAATTGAGCGTTAAAAACAATACAGCATTTTTATCAATACAGATGACCCTCATGGTTCCTTCCAACTCTACAATTCTTTGATTCTTTGATTCTGTTATCCTATCTGGTGTGCCACTGTGAGAACAAGATAAAGGTAAAGGGACCCCTGACCATTAGGTTGCGGCACTCATCTCGCTTTATTGGCCGAGGGAGCTGGTGTACAGCTTCCGGGTCATGGGGCCAGCATGACTAAGCCGCTTCTGACAAACCAGATGTGATGGCCTGGGATTCCGATTCTGAGAGTGAACCGGAGGAATCCCAGCCGGCACAGGAGTCCCCGCCTCCAGGGCCGGCTGAACTGGGGCAAGGCCTAGATTCTGAGGAGCCTGCACCTGTGCCAGATCCTCAGGAGCAGGCACCAGGTGAAACCATTCTGGCCCCAGAGGTGCTTGAGGACTCAGTGTCTACAGGTGAGCCTTCCCCGGGGCCCAGTAACCCTTCGGCCTCTCCTGAACTGCAGAGGCTTAGGGCAGAGAGGCGAAGGGAACTGGTTTCTCCCAGGAGGAGTGCTCGCCTTAAGGCCAGGAGAGGCGGGGCTCCTGGGGGCCGGGACCGCCCCTGGCCTTAGAGAAGATAAAGGGCAGTCAGCCCGGTCCCAGGTTGCGGGAGCAACGTCGTCATTGAAGAGCTGTTTTGGCCAGCATCCAGTCCTGTTCCTCCAGTGTTCCTGTTCCCCGCCCGGCTACCTGCTTCTGATCTTCGAGTGTTCCTGTCCCCGCCCGGCTCCCTGTTTCGGACCTCACCTCGCACTTTGTGGACTATCTCCAGGCTAGTGACTTAGGACTGAACTTTGACTACGGTAACAGTAACCTTCCCCCCGGGACCAGCACAGTTTGCTCCCGCCACACCCGCACTCCCCCTTCGTTGGGGTGCGTTCGGGAACAGCCAGAGGCCATGGTTGACCAGGCAGCTGCGCTGGTGGCATTGGCCCAGGAGAACCAGGCCTTGACCCACACCGTTCAGCAGTTAAGCGATGTGGTTGCGGCGCTTCAGCAACAGTTGGAAACCTTTACAGATCATGGGGCCGACGCCCCAGCTCCAGGCAAGTACCCAGTGGCTTTGCCAGAGAAATTTGATGGGACCCTGGCCAGTTTTCCCATGTTCTTCGCCCAGGCCAAGTTGTATATTCAGGGGCGAGCCCGGAACTTCCCTGACGACCGCACCAAGGTGCACTTTCTGATCAGTTTGTTAAAGGACCAGGCGGCCAAGTGGGCTTTGCCACTGCTCCGGCAAGACTCTCCTTTGTTAACGGACTATGTGGGATTTTGTAACCACTTAGAGACTGTGTTTGGCAACCCTCTGAAGGAGAGCCAAGCCAATCGGGCGATTCGTCAGTTGAGACAGGACAAGTCCACAGCCGCCGCCTACGCCACAGAATTTCGGCTGTTGGCACAAGACTTGTCTTGGAATGACTCTGCACTACGGGACCAGTATCTGGAGGGACTGTCGGACGAGATACTGGACCAGTTGGCCATGATGGAGCGTCCCACCACGCTGGACGCCCTCATTCAGCGGAGCCTGCAGATAGACGATCGGTTGGAGGACCGTCGCCAGGCCCGGGACCGCCAGCACCCCCGGCTCCTAGCGCCCATCCTTCCCAACAGGTCCACGCCCACAGCCGAGTTGCCAGTCGAGCCAACGCAGCTCGGGGCTGTGCGACCTCGCCTCTCCCCCTCGGAGAAGACGCGGCGTTGGGAGGGAAACCTGTGTCTTTACTGCGGTGGGAGTGGACATTACGCCCGTTCCTGTCCCAGGAAAATGCCAGTCGCAGGAAAACCACCAACCTCTGTAGCCGAAGGCCCTAGCAACGTGGGGTCCCAAACCATGCAAGAGGGGCCCTCACCAGTGGAGTTGCGACATCTCATGGTTCCAGTGCGTCTCTACCCTCCAGGTGGGCCCTGGATTCTTACCCACGCTCTGGTAGATTCGGGGGCAACCCGCTCCTATATGGACGCTGCCTTTGCCGCTCATCATCAGGTGCCACTTCAGAACAAGCCAGAACCGGTACAGGTGGAGGCAATCGACGGACGGCTCCTGCGTTCGGGTGCCGTCACTCGGGAGACCCAGCCCTTGGTCCTGTGTCTCCAGCAGCACCGGGAGGTGCGAACTTTGGACATTGCCTCCATGCCCCGGTTCCCCCTGGTGCTTGGAATGGACTGGTTGGAGGCTCACAATGTTCAGATTGACTGGGTTAATCAGACTGTGCACTTCCCAGACCCATGCCCCCATGCTCGGTCCGAGATGCTAGCGGCCGCACCCACTGAGGAGGCAGCACCCACGCTCCCAGCCGTGTACCGGGACTACCAAGACGTGTTCGAGGAACGGGGGGCAGACCAGCTGCCGCCGCATCGGTCTTTTGACTGCGGCATAGACCTCCAGCCCGGAGCGCCCCTGCCGGTGAGTCGCTTATACTCTCTAACAGAGCCAGAGCGCGAAGCTTTGCAGGACTTCCTGCGCAAGAACCTGGAGCGTGGGTTCATTAGGCCTTCTACCTCACCCACCGCTGCGCCAGTACTCTTCGTTAAGAAGAAATGTGGGGAGCTTCGCCTTTGCCATGATTACCGGGCCCTGAACAAAATTACCATCCCGGACCGGTACCCCTTGCCCCTTATTTCGGAGTTGCTGGAGCGGGTGCAAGGGGCGCAGATGTTCACCAAGCTTGACCTCCGGGGGGCCTACAATTTAATTAGGATCCGAGCCGGGGATGAGTGGAAGACAGCATTCGGGACCCGGTATGGGCAGTTCGAATACCTGGTTATGCCCTTCGGATTGTGCAACGCGCCCGCTGTGTTCCAACGGTACATCAACCACGTGTTCCAGGACTTGCTGGACAAGTACATGGTGGTGTACCTGGATGACATTTTGATTTTCTCCCGTGACCCGGCTCGCCACGAGGGTCATGTCCGGACCGTGCTGCAGCGCTTGCGGGAGCACCGCCTGTATGCGAAGCTCAGCAAGTGCGAGTTCCATCAGCAGACAGTGGATTTTCTGGGTCACCGACTCTCTCCAGATGGGGTGCAGATGGATCCTGGGAAGGTGGCAGCGGTTCGGGAATGGGCGGCACCTCGGAACCGCAAGGACCTACAGCGTTTCCTGGGGTTCGCCAAATATTACCGGACCTTCATTGCGGCTTACGCTCGTCGCACTACCCCATTGACCCGGCTACTGCGCCCCAAGACGCCGTTTTCCTGGGACAGCGAGGCAGAGGAGGCGTTTCAGGGGTTGAAGGCCTGTTTCCAGAGAGCGCCGATCTTGCAACATCCGGATCCTTCTCGACCCTTTGTGGTAGAGACTGACGCCTCCAGTACGGCTCTCGGTGCCGTCTTGTCTCAGCAGTACGGACCTGATGCGCCACTCTTACCCTGCGCCTTTTATTCCCGCCAGCTCCTGCCGGCGGAGCGTAACTATACTGTATGGGAGCGGGAACTACTGGCCATCAAGGTGGCTTTTGAGGTCTGGCGCCACCATCTTGAGGGGGCACGACACCCGGTGGAGGTGAGAACCGACCACCGGAACCTGGAGTACCTCCAGACCACCCGCAAGCTGAACCAAAGGCAGATCCGGTGGGCGTTGTTCTTTTCCCGGTTCCAGTTCCGGATCCGCTACATCCCTAGCTCCCAAAACCAGAAGGCGGATGCCCTGTCCCGGAAACCTGAAGACAACACAGACACGGTACAGCAGGCAGTACCCACCACTATCCTACCACCGGCTGCATTCCTGGCCACCCAGGAGGCTGAGCCACTGCAGGCTCGGGTGCGGGAACAGCAGCGGGTCGACGCTTGGGCCCAGGAACGACTCCAGGAACTGGCCGAAGGGTCATGCCCTCAGTATCCGGGGCTGGTCCTGCATCAGGGCCTTCTGCTGCACCACGGGCGCCTGTACATCCCGCCAGGGCCGCTGCGGGCTGAGGTTCTCCGGATGACCCATGATGCTCCAGCAGCAGGGCACTTTGGGCGGTATCGGACCACCCATCTGGTAAGCCGTGAGTTTTGGTGGCCCCGTCTGAAGGCTGACGTGGCTCGCTACGTCGCTGGTTGTGATGTCTGCCGGCGGGCCAAGGGGCCTACCGGGCGACCCCCCGGCCTTCTTCAGCCGTTGCCGGTTCCACCACGTCCTTGGCACACGGTTTCTCTGGACTTTGTAGTGGAGCTACCCCCGTCTCGTGGCTGCACCTGCCTTCTAGTTTTCTCTGACCATTTCACGAAGATGGTGCACTGTGCCCCCTGCCCATCCGTACCCTCAGCTAAGGAAACCGCTCAGCTGTACCTTCAGCATGTCTTCCGCCTGCATGGCCTACCTGAGCGTGTGGTGTCCGACCGTGGCGTTCAGTTCACGTCCCGGTTTTGGCGTGCTTTGCACCAGGCCCTCGGAACAGAGGTCTGTCTCTCATCTGCCTACCACCCACAGACTGATGGCCAGACGGAACGGGCGAACGCGGTGCTGGAACAGTACCTCCGGTGCTACTGCAGCTACCAGCAGGATGACTGGGTCGACCACCTAGCATTGGCGGAGTTCGCTTACAACAACGCGGTGAATGCATCCACCCAGCAGACCCCGTTCCAGGCCAGTTACGGTTTTCATCCACGGTTGTTTCCGGATGTGCTGCCGGCATCTGCGGTCCCTGCGGTGACAGAGTGGCTTCAGGAGCTCCAGTCCCAGCAACAGCTGTTGATGGAGCAGCTGCGCCAGGCCAAGGAGGCGTACAAGGCCCAGGCCGACCGCCACCGCCAGGTGGGGCCGGAACTCCACGTCGGTGACCTGGTATGGCTCTCCACTCGCCACCTCCACCCTTCTCGACCTTCGCGGAAGCTGGACGCCCGTTTCACCGGCCCGTTCGCTATCGTGAACCAGGTCTCGCCTGTGGCATTCCGTCTCCAGTTGCCCGCAACCCTGAAGGTTCACCCGGTATTCCACAGGTCCCTTCTGAGTCCGGTGGCCCCACCCGACGAGTTCCACCCGGACCGTCCCCGACCGCAGCCAGTTTTGGTTCAGGGAGAGCCTGAGTACGAGGTGGAACGCATTCTGGACTCCCGATACCGCAGGGGAAAGCTGCAGTATCTCATTGACTGGAAGGGGTATGGGCCGGAGGACCGTTCCTGGGAACCAGCGGCCAATGTCCACGCGCCTGCCTGCCTCCGAGAGTTCCATGCGGCGTACCCCAGCAAGCCGGGTCCAGAACCTCGATTAAGGGGGGGGCCTGGGAGGGGGGATGGTGTGATGGCCTGGGATTCCGATTCTGAGAGTGAACCGGAGGAATCCCAGCCGGCACAGGAGTCCCCGCCTCCAGGGCCAGCTGAACTGGGGCAAGGCCTAGATTCTGAGGAGCCTGCACCTGTGCCAGATCCTCAGGAGCAGGCACCAGGTGAAACCATTCTGGCCCCAGAGGTGCTTGAGGACTCAGTGTCTACAGGTGAGCCTTCCCCGGGGCCCAGTAACCCTTCGGCCTCTCCTGAACTGCAGAGGCTTAGGGCAGAGAGGCGAAGGGAACTGGTTTCTCCCAGGAGGAGTGCTCGCCTTAAGGCCAGGAGAGGCGGGGCTCCTGGGGGCCGGGACCGCCCCTGGCCTTAGAGAAGATAAAGGGCAGTCAGCCCGGTCCCAGGTTGCGGGAGCAACGTCGTCATTGAAGAGCTGTTTTGGCCAGCATCCAGTCCTGTTCCTCCAGTGTTCCTGTTCCCCGCCCGGCTACCTGCTTCTGATCTTCGAGTGTTCCTGTCCCCGCCCGGTTCCCTGTTTCGGACCTCACCTCGCACTTTGTGGACTATCTCCAGGCTAGTGACTTAGGACTGAACTTTGACTACGGTAACAGTAACCTTCCCCCCGGGACCAGCACACCAGAGCAGCACACGGAAACGCCGTTTACCTTCCCGCCAGAGCAGTACCTATTTATCTACTTGCACTGGCGTGCTTTTGAACTGCTAGGTTGGCAGGAGCAGGGACCGAGCAATGGGAGCTCACCCGGTCACGGGGATTCGAATTGCCGACCTTCTGATCTGCAAGTCCTAGGCTCTGTGGTTTAACCCACAGCGCCACCCGCGTCCCCGAGAACAAGATACTGTAGTAGTATTGTTAAATGTTTGGAAAAAGTCAGAAGCTCAAGGCAAAATAAGTTCCTCAACTACATTTATTCAACATTTGTCAGTGACAGCAGCTCACTCATAGGAAAACAAGAACCAAACTGACTGGACAACACAATAATAATGCCGAGCATGAACTGACCGTTGACAGTTGAAAGTGCATGCGCTTACTTGCCATTAGAACATTCATCTACCAACGCTTATACGATTGGTTAGAACGTGCCTTGTAACATAAAATGTGTTAAACCCAATACAAAACGAGGATCCAGCAGGTTATGTTATTGTAAAAGCCATCTTCAAATATCTGAAGGGCTGTCCCATGGAAGATGGAGCATAGCTTGTTTTCTCCTGCTTCAGAGGGAAGGACCTGAACTAATGGTTTCAAGTTACAAGAAAGGAGATTCCGACTAAACATCAGAAAGAGCTTTCTAGTGATAAGAGCTGTCTGATAGTGGAACTGACTTCCTCAGGAGGTGGTGGGCATTCCTTCATTGGAAGTTTTAAAGCAGAGGTTAGATGACCATCTGTCATACTTTAGTTGAGATTCCTTCATTACAGGGGATTGCACTCAATGACTCTCAGGATCCTTTCCAACTCTACAATTCTAGGATTTTATTCTATGATTATTTACCACTGAGCTGAGCTGATGCCAATATGCTCAAATCGTTCTGCTCCACCCCAATCATTCTGCCTGAGGTCCAGTGCCAAGGGCCTTCTGGCAGTTCCCTCACTGCGAGAAGCCAAGTTATAGGGAACCAGGCAGAGGGCCTTCTTGGTAGTGGCACCCGCCCTGTGGAATGCCCTCCCACCAGATGTCAAAGAGATAAACAACTACCAGACTTTTAGAAGACATCTGAAGGCAGCCCTGTTTAGGGAAGCTTTTAATGTTTAATAGACTATTGTATTTTAATATTCTGTTGGAAGCCGCCCAGAGTGGCTGGGGAAACCCAGCCAGATGGGCGGGGTATAAATAATAAATTATATTATTATTATTATTATTATTATTATTATTATTATTATTATATTGATGGCATGCGGAGAGCCTTCCTTACCTCCTAGTTGCCCTCGAAGGTCATAACTGTCCATGAATGGTTGGTTGGGGGGCAAGGCCACAGCTGTGCCCTAAGTCCTGAAGCAAGAATGAGTTGCCAGTCTGCACCCTGTTATGAACATATGGATGGGCTGAAGTGTACTCTTGGTAATGGGGAAAAATCTAGTATTCCTGGTTGGGGGATACTTTATGAAAAAATTGCATTTCCTTCCCTGTAAGTGTCAACAGATGTTAAATGGTCTGAGCTGAGCAATCATATTTGTGATTAAATAGAAGCACAAATGTGTGGTTTGAAGTGGGTTTTCAACCTACAGTCTGTACTAACAATCATTTGGCCTGATCCTTGGCAGACCTGCGTTGGCAGACCTTCATTAGAGCCATTGTTGTACAGGAAGGGGTCAGTGCACCTGGTATTGTTACAAGGAGATGGAATGGAGAAAACAGTTAAGCAGCTCTAAGCCAGCGTCTGCCCAACTGATTGAAAGTTCAAACTATAGTTAGGTTCCAAACAATGGTTAACACAAGCAGGGGCTTGTAGTGATGTCTAAATTGAGCTTATAATTGTAACAGAAATGTGGAATTACAGACTTTCTTTTATTATTTTTTTCTTAGATGTGTTTGTTTATTACATTTGTATGTTGCACTCAAGGTGACGTACGCAGGGTGATCTATATATCTCCTCCTTGCTCTTCTTTGATAGAACCAAAGGCAGCATATTCCAGATTCCCTCCTATGTGCTCTCTCCCTGCTAAGGATGAGTCAAAATTGAATCACTGAGGTGGTAGCCATAAAAATGGGTGGTAGAGAATAGGCATGCAAGAAGGCATCATTTTCTGTTCCACCTTGCATTTGTCTCATGCAGCAACGATTCCATTTCCGCCAAAACCTGCGTTATTCATCACAGTTTCCGCTGTGGTGAAATTATGCAACTTGTGCAATTTGCATAATTAAGTAGTTAATTAGTTGAGCAAATTGCATCATTTGAGTTGCCGTTACATGATTCCATCCTATTCATATCAGTGTAAAGAAAACACTATGCAAATGTGAGGGGGACACGAGTAATTTTGTATTCATTGCAAACTGAAAGCAACAGCAGCAAATACCAATTGAATTTGCTGGATTGATTTCTGTTACAGACAAGGAACAAATAAGTGAACGTCAGCAATTTCCATTCCTGTTTCTGTTTCCATTGGAGTTCTCTGTCATCCCTAGAGAGGCACCATTGTCTTCCAGTTTGCTTCGAAATCTTCTGTATCTAGAAGCTGGGACCTAACCTGATGAACTTTATCTCTGAAACTGCATACGCTCAGTCAAATCCCAGTTAGACCCACCAGGGATCAAGAGACCCTCGTATATATCTGAATGTGCACCACAGGGCTATTGTGGGGATATGAAAGGATAAAGATATATTGCTGCTGAGCCCTTCGCATTTGGTGAGGGACAAATCTAGAGAAACAACAAGTGAAACTGATTTAAGGCACAATCCAAACTCTGGTGGCTGCGTGGTTTAACAAAGACATGGGATCACCACCACATTTGCAGCCCAGCCAAACATACTTACCAGGATAGAAGAGGGGGCAGTTAAATCACTTTGCCAGCCTGGATATATCAGAATCCAATGGATCCTTGGCTGTCTTAGTCCCTCCCAATCATGGACCAATCCATTTCGGAGATATTCATTGGCTGCCACCAGTGGGGATCCCACTGACAGCACCTCTGCCCACCCACCCATTCAGTGGCTATAATGGGGAGCTCCACACTGGCAGAGTGGCACTAGTTTCACTCTACAGGCAGAGGCTGGCATGAAGGAGACCTTTCCTCAATCCAACTCGCTCCCCAGCCCAGTGCAAAGACAACGGAAGGCCATAGGCCAATCTAGCCCAGCTCCTAGTTCAAGGAGATGTTCCATACAGTCCTGCTACAAAATAGCCTTTCAAAGATCCCAAGAATTGAACTAGGAACCTTGGAAATTCATTCAAGCCAAGTCCATGTCCTCCTTTCATAAGATGAATGAACATAAATCATTTAATGGAAAAAAATACATTTGCTAATGATCTGTTGTTTTAATTAGGTCTGGGAGGACCTGTGACCCTCCAGATATTGTTGACCTACAACTCCCATCCTTGACCATTAACCATGCTGGTAGGCCCTCATGGGGGCTGTGTGTGTGGCCAGCACATGTTCCTCAACCCTGATTTTCAGAATGACCTCTCATTCTGCAGTTGGACATTGACATTGGCTCCATAGGTCCTGGAAAGTCATGTCGCTTTATGAACTTCCCATTTTCTTTCTCCCGAACTTTCTCTCGCCTTCAGTTGTCTTCTAGAAATATCCTTAATTATAATCCTGTGCACCTTTAGTCATTAAACAATACCAACAGAGCTTCAGAGGGAGATAAATCCTGTCAGTTCATGGCAAATGCTGACACCTGCCTAATTTCCATTCCCTTTTAAGAAGAAGGATGACTAATTTTCAAAGAATCATCTTGGAGCCTTCCTGGAAATGTGTTCATGTCATTGGACTCAAATAGGAAGATGTAGCTTACAAATAGCTGTCAATCTAAAATAAGTACCTCTGGAGCTTTTCCAGCTTAGGTGGGTTTTTACCTTATTAAACGGAATATATGATTGCGTTATGAAAGGAATTTCCATCACAGATTGCAAAGTTTTGTCAGGCAAGGCAAAACTCCACAATGACTTTACAAATTCACTTCTAGCTGTTGGCATGTGGATAAATGGTAGGTCTGTGGACGAACCGTACTGCAGATAGTCAGGTCATAATAACTTCTTACTGCTGAAGAATGAATTGTCTCAGTAAAGCTTTGTTATGGAAGTACTTTCCTCTCTCATTTCCCTGAAAAGCAGAGTTGGAAACATGGGGAAAGCACTACTGAGAAGGAAAAGGGAGTATTGACACCATATATGTCATTCCTGTTATCCCTAGCTTTAAGCTAACTTCTAATTTTAAAAGCAAAAAACCAAAACCCTGCGATTGATCAAATAGTTTTATTCAATATATTGCATCCTCATGCAGGGGTACCCAGTTGTTTTGTTTCTATGTTACAATAATATTCATAATAAAAACAACCACCCAGTGGAATACTTTTCCTCGGAATATTTTTTGCTGTACTAGCAGTCCTACCTAGAAGATGCCATTTCCAGTGTTTCTATATGCAGTAAATAACGCAATAAAAACACAGCTGTGATAGAAGTTGTACAAAATGAATGGTGTTGATTTGCAGTTAAGCAAAATCCACATCTGGCCACAACTCATTTTACAGAGAGAAAATGTTTGTGTTTTGGAATAAGTTTTGGACTACACTAGATCACCCAAGAAAATCACTTGGTTACATTTAGTGGAACAGTTTCTCATTTATATACAGGTTTCAGAGGTCATAGTAAGACCTGCGCTATTAAAAGGCACATCCGTATCAGTTAACATTTTACTTCCCTTGACAGTCACTATTTGGTGCAGACCACAACACAACAGTGTAGAAACTTGTATCAAGTAAAACACTCCTTTTCTTCTTTATGGAGTTCCATTGGATCACACCATCCTCCACACAAAAAACAATTTCCAGAGTGGCAGCCTTGTTAGGAAGAATTCTGTTCCCATTTAAAGACAAAGTATGTTGAGATTAGTGCTTGCTCTGCATCCAATGCACTCCCACTGCTCGTTTTCTGAAGCCATATTCACATGATACTATATTGATCCTGTAGCTTCTTGACAAACCCTGCTATTCACTTCAAAATGGTCTGTGCACCTGAGACAGCCATCGCCCTGCAGGGAGAAATAACCTTGCTGTGTTTTGAGCCACTAATGTGACCATACCCTAAGAAATATCACCATCTTTCATGGACCAGAAAGTCAGTCTTGGGTCTGATGAAGTGGGCTCCCTAGTCTGTGAAAGCTTTTACCATTCTATAATATTGGTTAACCCTTGCTTTTTCAACAAGCCTTTTAAGTGGAGATTAGACTTCTCCCAGTCTCTGCCTGTATTGGATTTGAGACAGATTTAGATATGTCTGCACTGTTCATTGCTTATGGATGTTTCATCCACACACAAAAAATAATAGTAGTAACAGTGGCGGGGGAAATGTGGTTTTCCACATACTGATTAGGAATTCCCATCAGTCCCAGGCAGCGTGTTCAGGGATGATGGAAACTGTAGTACATCCACATCGGAAGGACCACAGTTTCTCCACCCCTTGTCTATCAGTGCCGCAAAACACTCTCTGTTGTTTTTCAATCCATCCATATAATGGGACTCCCCCCCTCACTGTCCCCACAATCCGTGTTTGAAAAACGCTTACTAAACAATTCCTGAACAAAATAAAATGTCTTTGTGGGTGGTAAAAGGAAGAACCATTCATGGTAAACGTCTCCCTCTGGACAGGAAGGTTTGCTAATGTGATTAGTAACATCTACAACTCATCAATTATCCTAATCACACACTCTTTGCTTTGTTGTCAGCATTATCACTCACCTCAAATCCTCACCTCTGACAGATACCCTGTAATCTTTGGTTGATCTATGGTGCCCCTTAAGGGACATAATTGGTTGATGTAGAGCCTGGTGGGTATTGAAACCCTTGTAGCGAAGTGCACATCACAAGGGGGGTCAAACAAGCAAATTATCCTTGCTGCAGGGATTATTTTGCTCTTTCTGTTGCCATTTGTCTGGGCCAGAAACAGGTTAAAGTCAGCATCCCAAACCATTATTGGCTCTTGTGACAACATGTGACCTATCTGCTGGCTTCCAAATATCTCCTCCAATGCAAAGCACAATTAAATGTTTGTCAGATGAAATCAGCCCCCAAAAGGGGCTGTGGTAGGAGGATTTACAAGGTTTAGTAGCAAACCAAGGTCTCAGATTGCTGTTTTATAGTTTTTCTCGTGTAAAATTTATAGGAGTAATCTGAATATGACCTTCCTCTAAGAATAGCAGTTCTTCCTTTAAATGCTTATCAAGGTAAGGGACAAGCAATGTTTGAGTACAGATTCATTCTCTCTCTTAATTCCCCATTCTGTTTGTACAATTTCAAGGACACTTCAAAGACAGAATCTGGCGCTTCTCATTCAATATCCTTTTTCGCTTTCAAAGTCCTAATGAAAATGAACTACGGTAGTAATTGCCAATGCTTGGTTTCCTTTCATTTTTCACTTGGCTTGGTGAGTTTCCAACAAACATTTCTTTTCAGCACACTGCGGATTTCTGTAGAGCTGCCATTAATCCTAACCTGGCTACGTACGGCCTGTGTCAATGTAAACCCCCGGAAAATCACATCCCTGCTTATCTGTGCCTTAGCTTTAAAGTTCAATGTAACTGCAAGAGCACTGACAAATGTTTTGTGCCAGTGCAACCACACTTCGGTGAGGATTACAAAGAGAGCAATATGGCCTAATAGGCCCATGCACCTTTTGCAATAGGGACTCTGATCCGACCACAAGAGCAAGTGTTCTCCAGTGCTTAGCAGAGCCAGCCCTACAAATAGGGGTGGCCATCTGAGGTGGCAGGTGTTGGGGGCAACAATAATAGCCCCAGTTGTTCTGAAGTTGAGCCCCCATCAGTCATTCTGCTCTGTTGTCACATGACCTGTCCTAGGGCCCGTAATCTGTCTTGCTGCTTCAGGTGCAGTATGCCAGTATGACAGACCACTTGAAAATTGCTGTGGGTTTTGGTGATCACTTAATTACTTTTTTTCTGTCCGGTGTAAATATCATAATGCACTGTGCTAGGGGCTGTATGATTTTGAACTGGATTTTTATTGCTTCATTTATTTCTTATGTATTGCATTTTATGGTATTGTTCCACAGAATTTAAATTATAATACGGTAAAAGAAAAAATAACAATACAACAAAAAATCAGTATGAATAGTTAACGCAATGGGTCTTCAACCACAAATTCACAGACATGCTGCAGACCACCTGAGGGAAGCTTGTGGACTAATGGTGGTCCACAGGTCACAGTTTGAGCAGCCCTACAGTGCAGAATACAGTGGTACCTCGGGTTAAGAACTTAATTCATTCTGGAGGTCCGTTCTTAACCTGAAACTGTTCTTAACCTGAGGTACCACTTTAGCTAATGGGGCCTCCCGCTGCCACTGTGTGATTTCTGTTCTCATCCTGAAGCAAAGTTCTTAACCCAAGGCACTATTTCTGGGTTAGCAGAGTCTGTAACCTGAAGTGTCTGTAACCTGAAGCGCCTGTAACCCGAGGTACCACTGTACTATCCCATCTCCACAGTTGAAGTAATATTCAACTTCAACTATAAGACTGAAGCTGATTCAGGACTGCCCTAATGGTGAGCATGGTGGACTTACACTAGGGAGACCCAGATTTTTGTCTATGCTTAGGGGGTTGCCTTAGTTTGCTATTAGATGTCTGTGGCCTTTTGTATTGCTACTCCCAGGGGTTGCTAACCATTCCATAAAGCAATTAGAATAATAAAGGAATAAAGGTCTGCACTTGAAACATCAGGGCAGGTTAAAGCATGCAATCAAAACAGCAGAATTAAACATGGGATATTAGCCAAAGTTTAAAAGCGCTGGCATTTAAAAAACAAAAAACCCATTTGCCTGATGCCAACAAGACATAAGAGTATATGCCAGGGACTTATATCTGATCTTAGTGCTAAGTTAAGGAAAATGTTACCTTCTCCTTGACAAGCTTGGACTTATCTCCAATCTTAGTGCTGTGGTGCTTAGTGTTATGATCAGAGATCATAATTCCTTTACCTTTAATATTAGCTGTTCGCGCTTTGTATGGAAATTACAGGACTCTGTGCCTAATATCATATGATGCCATGTGGGCGTGTTTTGCCCAAAATGACTTCATGGGCCAAATTCAAAGGTCAGATGGGCATAATTAAGCCAGAAGGCTGGAGGTTCCACACTTCTGGCATACAGGGAGATTTTTGTGGCGAAAAGCACTCATTCAGTGGATGTGCTGCAGGCGTGTGTCCACGCGCCTGATTCCCATCAATGACCATTCAGTAAGATCAAGAGGGGTGTTTCCAAAACAATCAATTTCCTGTGTTTGCTGGAAAGTGGACATTGACAGACTCCCATCACTTTTCTCACAGCAGCTGCTGTTATCCTCTCCTCTGAATCTTTTTCTCTTTCCTCTGAAGAGTCATTTCAGTCTACAGCCACTTTAAATGATGGCTTGTGCTATTAATAATCCTAGTAATTACGGGCCCTTGCTGCAACTCTGCCTTATTGGGAAGAGGCTATTTTTACAGAGTGCCAGCTTGAGAGGCCCATGCCCTTTGATCAAATCCTAGTGCATGCTTCCAGCAGAGATGATAAATTAACAATGAGGGCACACCTACCCTATGGACTTCACACTGGTCTAACATTATTTCCCTCAATTTAGAAAAGCCTGGCCATTGTACTTCTGGGTGGTTTGTTTTCTCAGTCCTTCACCAAGTTCTCAGTTTCTCCCAAAACTTCAGTTCCCAGAATCCTTTGGCAGGGGAAGCCAATGGTATACAGCTGCTTGGAGTTTGTAATGTGTGTGCCAGACTCCCATCAAGAAGAAGAGGAGGAGGAGGAGGAGGAGGTGGAGGAGGAGTTTGGACTCGATATTCACTCCCCTTAAGGAGTCTCAAAGTGGCTAACAATCTCCTTTCCCTTCCTCCCCCACAACAAACTGTGAGGTGAGTGAGGCTGAGAGACCTCAGGGAAGTGTGACTAGCCCAAGGTCGCCCAGCAGCTGCATATGGAGTGGAGAAGCGGGGAAGTGAACCCAGTTCACCAGATTACGAGTCTACCGCTCTTTAACCATTACACTGTGCTGACTCTCCATGCTGGATCAATCATATCATTCATTGCCACCCTAGGTGCCTTTGGGAGGAAGGGCAGGCTAGATATTTAAATAAATGTTGCAAACTTATCAACTGTTTCCTTTAATACACACTTCACCTTAAAGCTGTTCTCTGCAGACCAGTGCTAAGGACCGCATTGCTTTCTTTCTCCATCATTACTCAGAGCTGATGAATATATTTGTCAACCTTTCGACTGAGTGGTTTATATTAAGGCCATCTCCCTGATGAAGTGGATCCTTGAACTTGTGACTTCTCATTCATAGACGCCATCTCCAGCTCCTTTTCACCAGATGGTTAGATATCTCTTCTGTAAGCTATATAATTCTCAGTTTCAGTTTGGGTCGCTGGGCTGTTTTCCCCAAACCATGCCCCACCTGCTGAACCCCTGATGTCACAGAGAACCCCTGATGTCTCCAGAGGTGGAGATGCAGCTGTCAATGTACAATTTGGAGCCTTAAAGTGCACTCCAGATTGTGCACTGGCAAGGGAGGCTTGCTGCCATCACCAGTCAGCAAAGAGAGCAAGCTACTTGGGATTAGCTGCGCTAAAGGATTGCCTATGGAGAAATCTGTGATGATGATGAAGAAGAAGAGTTTGGATTTGATATCCCGCCTTTCACTCCCTTTAAGGAGTCTCAAAGCGGCTAACATTCTCCTTTTCCTTCCCCCCCCACAACAAACACTCTGTGAGGTGAGTGGGGCTGAGAGACTTCAAAGAAGTGTGACTGGCCCAAGGTCACCCAGCAGCTGCATGTGGAGGAGCGGAGACGCGAACCCGGTTCCCCAGATTACGAGACTACCGCTCTTAACCACTACACCACACTGGCACTGATGCAGCCTATCCCAGCAGAAAGCAGAGCTTAGAGTCACCAGCTAATAGGTGCTGACTTCAAGTCGTGTGGAATCAACTGGATTATGGAGTTCTCCATAGGGGGACCTGATCCATGAAGGGCCCCTTCTTGCAAGGAGACTGACTCACACTTTGAAGTGTCAGCTTCAAAGCACAAGCCATAAGCAAAGAGCCATACACAGTGCTTGGAAGCACCCACAATCTGCTGGTCAAAGCACTGCGCACAGATCTCCAGAAGATCAAAAGAGACTACGAGGCTCTGGGCAGGAAATTGAAGCAATTAAATGCACAAATTGTGATCTCATCTGTCCTCCCAGTTGAACGACGTGGCCCAGGGAGAGAGGGGAAAATAGTGGAAGTGAACAGCTGGCTTCGCAAATGGTGTAAACAGGAACGGTTTGGATTCTTAGATCACGGACTGCAGTTTCTTGAAGATGGACTTCTGGCAAGCAATGGGCTGCACCTCACAACGGTTGGGAGAAATGTTTTTGCCAAAAATCTCAGAAACCTCATCAGGAGGGCTTTAAACTGACTAATGTGGGGGAGGGAGACAGTGCTCCTGAAGGTAGGAGTCTATCAATTGATGAAGATGATCATCCAAATGTCATAGACCAAATGGAGCAAACAGCACACAGACCTAGTGGTGGGAGGAAAAAATCCTTAAATAAGAGTCACGGGGGAATGATTAATGGACTTCAATGTCTGTACACTAATGCGCAAAGCATGGGAAATAAACAAGATGAGCTTGAGCTCTTGGTACAGCAAACTAAATATGACATAATAGGCATCACTGAAACCTGGTGGGATAAGTCCCACGATTGGAATGTAATAATGGGGGGATACAATCTATTTCAGAGAAACAGACCAGACAAGAAAGGAGGAGGAGTGGCGTTATATGTCAGGGATGTGTATACCTGTGAAGAGATCCAAGATTTAGAACCTCAAAGCCAAAGTGAGAGCATTTGGGTCAAAATTAAGGGAGAGAAGAATAACAGTGACCTCATTGTGGGAGTTTACTATAGATCCCCAAGCCAAACGGAGGACATAGATGATGCCCTCCTGGAAAAGATGGCCAAGCATGCAAAAGGAAGGGAGATAGTAGTAATGGGGGACTTCAATTACCCGGATATTTGTTGGATGTCAAACTCAGCCAAGAGCATAAGGTCAAACAGATTCCTCACTGGCCTTGCAGACAACTTCATTGTCCAGAAAGTGGGAGAAGCAACAAGAGGAACAGCCATTTTAGATCTGGTCCTAACCAATGTTGATGACCTGGTTAGTGGGGTAGAAGTGGAAGGATCATTAGGCGCGAGTGATCATGCTCTTCTGAAGTTTACTATACAGCGGAAAGGAGCAGCCAAGCATACTAGGACTCAATTTCTTGACTTTAAGAAAGCTGACTTCATAAAACTTAGGGAAGTGCTGGGTGAGATCCCATGGACAGTAATACTAAAAGGAAAGGGAGTTCATGATGGCTGGGAGTTTGTTAAGAGGGAGATACTAAAAGCACAACGTCAGGCAATACCAATGAGACAGAAACATGGAAGGTGCCTAAAGAAGCCAGGGTGGCTATCTAAAGAACTTTTAACTGAGTTAAGATTAAAAAAGGATGTGTACAAAAAATGGAAAAGGGGGGAAACCACCAAAGAGGAATTCAAACAAATAGCCAGCACGTGTAGACACAAAGTCAGAAAAGCTAAAGCACAGAATGAACTCAGGCTTGCTAGAGAGGTTAAAAGCAACAAAAAAGGCTTTTATGGGTATGTTCGTAGCAAAAGGAAGAACAAAGAAACAGTGGGGTCACTCAGAGGAGAAGATGGTGAAATGCAAACAGGGGACACAGAAAGGGCTGAACTCCTCAATGCCTTCTTTGCCTCAGTCTTCTCCGATAAAGAAAACAATGCCCGACCTGAAGAATTTGGAGCAAATGATTCAGCAGAGGAAACACAGCCCAGAATAACTAAGGAGATAGTACAAGAATACTTGGCTAGTTTAGATGTATTCAAGTCTCCAGGGCCAGATGAACTGCATCCAAGAGTATTAAAAGAACTGGCAGATGTGATCTCAGAACCACTGGCAGTTATCTTTGAGAATTCCTGGAGAACAGGCGAAGTCCCGGCAGACTGGAGGAGGGCAAATGTTGTCCCTATTTTCAAAAAGGGGAAAAGAGAGGACCCAAATAATTACCGCCCAGTCAGTCTGACATCAATACCAGGGAAGATTCTGGAGCAGATCATTAAGCAAACCGTCTGTGAGCACCTAGAAAGGAATGCTGTGATCACCAATAGTCAGCATGGATTTCTGAAAAATATGTCATGTCAGACTAACCTGATCTCGTTTTTTGACAGAATTACAAGCCTGGTAGATGAAGGGAACGCAGTGGATGTAGCCTACCTTGATTTCAGCAAGGCATTTGACAAGGTGCCCCATGATATTCTTGTAAAGAAGCTGGTAAAATGCGGTCTTGACTATGCTACCACTCAGTGGATTTGTAACTGGCTGACTGACCGAACCCAAAGGGTGCTCATCAATGGTTCCTCTTCATCCTGGAGAAGAGTGACTAGTGGGGTGCCACAGGGTTCTGTCTTGGGCCCGGTCTTATTCAACATCTTTATCAACGACTTGGATGATGGACTCAAGGGCATCCTGATCAAATTTGCAGATGACACCAAACTGGGAGGGGTGGCTAACACCCCAGAGGACAGGGTCACACTTCAAAACGACCTTGACAAATTAGAGAACTGGGCAAAAACAAACAAGATGAATTTTAACAGGGAGAAATGTAAAGTATTGCACTTGGGCAAAAAAAATGAGAGGCACAAGTACAAGATGGGTGACACCTGGCTTGAGAGCAGTACATGTGAAAAGGATCTAGGAGTCTTGGTTGACCACAAACTTGACATGAGCCAACAGTGTGACGCGGCAGCTAAAAAAGCCAATGCAATTCTGGGCTGCATCAATAGGAGTATAGCATCTAGATCAAGGGAAGTAATAGTGCCACTGTATTCTGCTCTGGTCAGACCTCACCTGGAGTACTGTGTCCAGTTCTGGGCACCACAGTTCAAGAAGGACACTGACAAACTGGAACGTGTCCAGAGGAGGGCAACCAAAATGGTCAAAGGCCTGGAAACGATGCCTTATGAGGAACGGCTAAGGGAGCTGGGCATGTTTAGCCTGGAGAAGAGGAGGTTAAGGGGTGATATGATAGCCATGTTCAAATATATAAAAGGATGTCACATAGAGGAGGGAGAAAGGTTGTTTTCTGCTGCTCCAGAGAAGCGGACACGGAGCAATGGATCCAAACTACAAGAAAGAAGATTCCACCTAAACATTAGGAAGAACTTCCTGACAGTAAGAGCTGTTCGACAGTGGAATTTGCTGCCAAGGAGTGTGGTGGAGTCTCCTTCTTTGGAGGTCTTTAAGCAGAGGCTTGACAACCATATGTCAGGAGTGCTCTGATGGTGTTTCCTGCTTGGCAGGGGGTTGGACTCGATGGCCCTTGTGGTCTCTTCCAACTCTATGATTCTATGATTCTATGATTCTATCTCTGGAAGCCCTGCGTGGTGCTTTGAAGTCCTGACAATTGTGAGGACTTGTTCCATCACTGGATGCCACTGTGTAGTCAGGTGATTGACAGGTGTATGGCTAAGCCTACACCTAAAATTTCATCTGTGAGGGTTAGGGGAGATATGCATCTGGCCTACTGGCTGCATCAAGCTCCATACCCTTCATGTCTAAGGGGGAGTAGCAGTCAGGGGTATTGCTAGGGCTGGACCACTGGGTGTAGTTCCAGAGCCCTATGAGAAGCATAACCATCCCCATTTCTTTTGGAAGAGTGAAATAAAATGGGCCCCATTCTGCCAAATCTTTCTTGGAAGTAAGGAGGGTGAAGGGATGGGGGAATGGGCCCATTTTCCTTTTACTAATCAGATTAAAAGGAACTCATCCCACTCCCTGGCTGCTACCTAGACGTTAAGGAGTACCGCTGATAGCAGACTCCTCCTAGTTCCTAAGATGTGGTTTCCCAACCCTGTAAATTACCATATTTTTTGCTCTATAAGACTCACTTTTTCCCTCCTAAAAAGTAAGGGGAAATGTGTGTGCATCTTATGGAGCGAATGCAGGCTGCGTAGCTATCCCAGAAGCCAGAACAGCAAGAGGGATTGCTGCTTTCACTGCGCAGCGATCCCTCTTGCTGTTCTGGCTTCTGAGATTCAGAATATTTTTTTTCTTGTTTTCCTCCTCCAAAAACTAGGTGTGTCTTGTGGTCTGGTGCGTCTTATAGAGCGAAAAATACGGTATGCATCCATGTACACAGCTTTACTTGCACCATACCTTCCTCCCTTTTCTAAAATCTGAATAACTTGTTCATTGGCACAGAGGTATTTAAGAAAGAAGCTGCAGAGAAAAAGCCTTTCATCTAGATAGATAGATAGATAGATAGATAGATAGATAGAGAGGCCAAATGTTTCCAACAAAGCAGCTTGCTTGATTAAGAGAGCAACACCTTTGGCCATGCTCATTCAGAAAAGTGGTAATCTGAGATTTCCTGCACACAACTCCCTGGGCTTTTGATGGCTGCTGACGGTCCTTTTCCTTAATAGGAACGGCTTTGTGCCAAACCTGGTTAGATGCTTGGTGTCTTTCACTCCCAACATATATCCCCGGGATATTATTCCACGTGACCTTTCCTGCAGCTTTCCACTGAACCTAGTCAATTTGAGTGCATTTATAAGCTTCCTGCAGTCTCTATCTTTTCCCTTTGTGATGTGGGTTATCATTTTTATGCAGATGATAACCAGACTTATGTATCTCTCTTGGCCAGCTTTCCCTAGTACACTCTGTTATCAGTCTGCCTCACTGATGATGGGGAGGCCTAGAACTTTAAATCCAGCTTACTACTTGGAGCTTGCCTTATCGGTTTCCCAAGTATGTTAGCATGCGTATTACAAATAGTGTGTGCATGTGTGCATGAGCATGCGAGGATATTTAATCATCTTGAAAATATAGTTTGTCTTCACAAGCAGAAGTGGGATATTATTATTATTATTCCAGGCTCTTAACCCACTGTCACCATCCTGTATTAAGATGGTTGTTCTAATCTGATTTAGGATTCAAACATTCCCTAAGCAGTTTGCTACTGTACAAACACTTGGAGTATTCAGATGAAACAGCGGCAGCTGCAGCATGTCTGATAAACTAAACTTAAATGTCCACAGTGTATTCTAACACTACTCCTGCAGTGCCAACAGTTTTTGTACAGGCTTTATTCCAAGGAGCCTGATCCAATAAAAGTTTCTCTGCTTATAGTAGAGAACTCTACTGACTTCTTAACTCAGGTTGCAAGTTTGTCTCCCATTTTTACCAAAATAGGGGTGGCCCAACCATTAGGCAGATGTCTCTGGCCACTGATTTTGGGTGTCCCGAAAGGGCAGCAGGTAGTTATTTAGTTATTTGTGGGGAAAAAAAATTGCCTGAGAGGGAAGATCAGCTTATGGGGTTTTCTGCCTCAGGTATCAAAAAAAGGTTGACCATTCTTTGTGTTTTGCACTTTGACCAGAAGGAATGGGAGCGGAGCCACTTTCTGCCTGCCTCTGGAAGTAAAATGTATTTGGAGCGGGCACTCTGTCTGAGAAAGTTCAAGGCTCTTCTTCTCATCACAGCATTGTGTTTGTCTATCCCTTTCTAGATACTGGGCCACTCACTATTCTTTCTTGTATCTAAGGAATTAAGTTTACTCTTCTTATCGAAGAAATATCCCACGTACCTTGTAATCGCTTCCCTCCTGAAGGTTAATTTATGGGTCTGATATGCTACAACATCCTCCTACCTTCTGCCTTCAAAGTCCATTGCTCTCCATCATGCTTTCAGCCTGGGTCTCTCCCAGCCGTACCTTCCCCTTATATGTTGGCAGGGGAGAACAGAGCATGGGCAGGCCTCGGCCAGTTTATAACAACTGCAGCAAACACCGATTTGCACCCCAAAGCAGCTGCCCGAGGCACTTGCTTCACTGTGCCAGGATAGCAGAATTAGTCTACAAATGAAAAGCTTCCTTCACATCAGTATGCAGGTCATAGGGAATGGTGAGTACTTAATGTGCATTCTTCAGAGCTCTTGGGTTTTTTTTTCTATATCCTGAGCCAATATTTCTTGCTTATTCTCCAATAGTTCCTTTACAAGCCCACGTTTCACTCTTCCTATATGACACTACTTCCTGGCCTAATGATCATAGCTTATGCAGTGCCATTTCTGCCTTGGGGAAATTATGAATTGATTATTGTGTCTGGAGGATGGCAGAACACTTAGCTGTTGTTTTATAAACTGTCCTCCTTCAGAGCAACCGGTTTTGCCTACCACTTTTTGTTAGAAAAGTGATCAGGTCCTAGGGGCTTGAAACAAGCATCTCAGCTAACTGAACTGAATGAGATGGCCAGGCCTTCAAAGTTCTGAAGAATGTGTGGATTCAACATGATGACAGAAGTTCAGTTTTGCTTTGACTTTCTCCTGCTTTGGTGGTTCCTTGTGGTGGGCAAAGCTCATTATGGGGCATACCCAGAACCTTGATTATTTACAGGAGGCCGAGGTGAGGGGAGAGGGGCAGACTACAAGATCAAGGAGACCATTGTTGTCAGGAGTGCGTGCAGGAGCCAGGCCCTGTGACCAGTAGGACTTTGCAGGACTGGGATCTTCCTAAGTTTGTTCTGAAGAGGCAAGGCACAGCTGCACAGGTGAGGCCAGTTGGTAACTCACAGCACCACAGAAGGCTCAGGGGTTGGCTAACTCCATACCCTCCAACATTTCTCCAATGAAAAAGGGATGTCCTAAGGAAAAGCAGGACATTCCAGGATCAGATCAGAAAACAGAATGGCTTCTATAAATTTGGGACTGTCCCTGAAAAATAGGGACACTTGGAAGGTCTGCTAACACAGGTTCAGAAGCAGAGAACATCGATCCTGAAACTGCATCTATTTTAAAGGCAAGCAGAACTTAAGGCTCGCATGTGTTTTTTTCATAGCCTAGTTCTCCACACAAGTGGTTGTTTCCTTCTGCCTTCAGTGCTGCATAAGCACTGGGACAGAAAAAGGTTCAGATTGGCTCCCACCCCTTCTTGGTGCTCTGTAGAAACCCGCAAGGTTTCCTACATTTTGAGCAAGGTGATTATGCAAGTTTGTCAACAGGCATTCCAGGATTCTATAACTCAACAGCAGTGAGGGAGCTCTGGCTGCAATCAGTGGAGGTGACCTGCAGAGGGTTTTGAGATCGCAGAGTGGAGAAAACTTCCCTATTGATAGGAAGAAATGAAGCCCAGCATGAATTGATCTATGTCTTCTGTCAAAAAAACAAGCCCAGTTTTTGTAGCTTTCGAATCTCCAGTAATTGTAGTCAAAGGAGTAAAAAGAGAAATAAAATACCAGATAAGTGCTTTTATCTCCCCTCTCTCTCTTTTCCTTTTGGTCAGCTGTCCTGAAATGACATTTTTATCTCTGTTTCATGGTAGTGCCATGGCGAATTCAGAAGTGCAGGGTCAGTTCAAAACAGTCATAGCCAGATGCCCTCACAACCACACACCCTACTAAGATTATACAGTTATGAATAGATTTACTTCCTCCAATGTATAATTGCTTTTTAATTATGTTTTTAGTGGTTCCCATTTTTATATGTAAGGCACTTTGAGTCCCATCAAGGGAAAAGGTGAGGTATAAATAAATATATAACAACAACAACAACAATGCCTTCTAGGATTATAGAATCATCTTAAAAGGTAAAGGTAAAGGACCCGTGACAGTTAAGTCCATTCGCGGAAGACTCTGGAGTTGTGGCGCTCATCTTCCTTTACAGGCTGAGGGAGCCGGCATTTGTCTGCAGACAGTTTTTCCGGGTCATGTGGCCAGCATGACTAAGCCGCTACTGGTGTAACGGAAAACCAGTACACGGAAATGCCGTTTACCTTCCCTCCGGAGTGGTACCTATTTATCTACTTGCACTTTGACGTGCTTTCAAACTGTTAGGTTGGCAGGAGCAGGGACCGAGCAATGGGAGCTCACCCCGTCACGGGGATTCAAACTGCCAACCTTCCGATCAGCAAGCCCAAGAGGCTCAGTTGTTTAGACCACAGCACCACCTGTGTCCCTTAGAATCATCTTATAAAAATCATTATAATTAGGGATATATTGCACAATGGCTAAAAAGTTCCCCTTTCATGCTGATTCATGAAAGGAATCCTGCAAGCATCCTGCTGCAGAAATAGTAAGGTATCTTTGACCATGGACCGCTACATCTCTGTTACCTCTTAATACCTGAGATTACCAAATGAAGCCACTGACAAATGGAACTACTTCACCCAGTGTGTAACTAATGCTTCCATAATTCACTGCCACCGGTTGTGTTTACTACACTATTTTAAGGCACAATCCTCTCTGCTGCTGGGGCTTTGAGAATTTCTGTGGCTTTGCTGCTTATTATGGTCACAGTGGAAGGCGTGTGAGTGGGTGCAGGATGATCAGACGTGATCCAGTTCTGACGCCACCATATGATCACCGTGAGACTAGCTTGGGATCAAATGGAGACAGTGAGATGGCTCGGCCCTGCCCTCCTACCCACAGAATGCCCCAGCTGGGGTGGGGGTGGGGTTCACTGGCTCCTTTCAGAGAGGCTCTTGCTAGCAGGACATCCATTCATCCAGCAGTCAGTGGGAGCAGTTAGATCAGAGATGGCCAAACCTGGCCCTCCAGCTGTTTTTGGACTACAACTCCCATCATCCCTCGCTAACAGGACCAGTGGTCAGTAAGAGCTGTTCGACAGTGGAATTTGCTGCCAAGGAGTGTGGTGGAGTCTCCTTCTTTGGAGGTCTTTAAGCAGAGGCTTGACAACCATATGTCAGGAGTGCTCTGATGGTGTTTCCTGCTTGGCAGGGGGTTGGACTCGATGGCCCTTGTGGTCTCTTCCAACTCTATGATTCTATGATGGGAATTGTAGTCCCAAAACAGCTGGAGGGCCAAGTTTGGCCATCACTGAGTTAAATGGAACAGCTGGGTGGAGTGATGGCTCCATTCATTCCAAACACACACACTCAGCCTGGTGTAAGACTGGGGGACATAGGTTGCTCTGCCCAATGACCTCAAAAAGGATTAAACCATTTAAAAAGTACTCTGACTGTGCAATAGAACATGTTTGTCGATTGAACAAATGCCTAAAGGATAGGTCTGTTTCAATGATTATTTGCAGAGCTCAGTCAAAGATTTCAGATCAGCTGTTTTTTCTCTCAATGAAAGGAGTAGGATGATGGGGAGGAGGGAGAAAAGACTAATGTGGGGGTGATCATAGGAGAAAATTGCTGCTCCGTTAAAGTCCAGAGTTAATAAATGCTAAATAAGTGTGTATATCTGCATTATGTATGGTGGAAATCCGAGGACTAACTTAGCTTGCACTTATATGATCCATTATGCATGTCAGTTGTTGCATGGAAATTCCCCTGTATGGAAGCTACTGTGAAGACAATATGGAGAAAGCCACTACTGCATGCATTTTTTCTGTAGGCACCTCTTATGGGTTTGCCTAGAAAGCACTGGGGTTGGTCCTCTCCTGTAGACATTGCAAGCTTTATCCAAACTGTTGCCTCTTCCCTTATTCAGCTACTAGCAGACCTAAATCCATTGTGACAGCAGAGAAGGTGCTAAGCAGATTGAAGGAAAATAAATAGTTTATACATAATATATGCTACCCGACACAAATGTGTTTTATAGTCCTGTGACACAGGAAGCCTTGGGAAATCTTACACTCACAGGTGAATCTGCCATTACATTTTTCTTACGTGGAGCCACTCTTCATCCCAGCCACTATTTTTAAGCACAAAACCTCCAGGGCATCATATACTAAGATCTTCTTTACCTATTTAATCCATCCTTAAAATATGCACACATCAAAACAGCTTGGGGCGTCGCGGTGCCATTTCGAGTGAGAAAAGCTGGGTGGGGAAAAAAAATGTCCCGGCGGGGCTGAATCCTGGCTTGCATCCTTGTAGTTTCACAGCAGAGGTCAAAGAACATTCATTATATATATGTGTGTGTGTGTGTGTGTGTGTGTGTGTGTGTGTGTGTAATAATAGCAATGCGTATTTATAGTGACTTTTCAGGTCTATTCCCTGCAGTGCTACTGGAAAGCCTGTACTCCAGTCAGAGGCGTAGCAAGGTCAGGTGGTACCCGGTTCAAAAAATTTTTTGTCACCCCCCCCCAACATAGCAATTTTTGGGAACGTTGTCCAGAGTTGTTGAACTTTTTTAAGGGAAGGTTGCCCAGAGTTGTTGAGTTATTTTAAAGGAAGGGTTGGCCACAGAACAGATACGCCCACAGATTGCGCAAATCCGACCGACAATCACATTAAATAATAATAATAATAATAATAATAATATATTATTATTATTATTATTATTATTTATACCCCGCCCATCTGGCTGGGCTTCCCCAGCCACTCTGTATCAGCGCCGCCCACTGGAGTTTTTGTCACCCCCCTACGCATGACACCCGGGGTGGCCCGCACCCCCTTTGTGACACCCCTGACTTCAGTAGGGCCATAAGACTGCAGATCTCCCTCTCCACATGCATGGAATGACAGTAACTCCTAGGATTTTACTGAAAGATTTCCCTAGTGCTGCTCCCCTCATGATCCTTTTACCTAGCATTCCCAAGGATTGAACCTCGGATCTTGTGTGGGGTATTATCTGCCAGTGATGTATGGGAACTTCCCCTCCAGGATGGGCCAATGAGAACAGGCGAACTCTAAAGTATGTTGAGCATAAGCTTCTAAATGTTACAGTCATTCCAGTAAACAGAAGGCCAATTTGCATAGATCTAAAAGTGGAGGCGCACCTTGATTCTGAATAGCCAGCCTTCAGATAATAGGATTCTTTTGCACTATTCATTAACCTCAAAGAACCCCGAGACATATTCATAAGCCTCCAAGTCCAGTGCAGAAGATAATGTGATTACCACTGTAATTAATTGGAAATAATACTCAAACTTTAATTCCCTTTGCCATATGCTTCCCTGCATGCTAGAGTGCGAGGTGCTCAGAATCTATTTATGCTCCAGCTAGTGAATGGCGCATGCTGCATTGTTAAGCTAACCGTACTGCTGGTGTTTAATGTCATTTAGAATATAATTAACGTCAGATAAGTACCTAGCTGGACAAAGCATAATCTGGTCAAATCTCCATTCATAGATGGCTATGGAAAAACAGGGTGTAATAAGGCAACGTGGGCTGTTCGAGGTTACATTATATGGGAAAGAGAAGGCTGTTGCATGCAGAAGTTCTCAGCTTCAATCTCCAGCACTGCCAGGTAGGGCTGGGGAGAAACCTCTACCTGAAACCTTGGAGAGCCACTGCCAGTCCGTGATAAACAGGTATCTTCAATCTTTTCAGACTCAGGATCCACTTTTAACCCAAACCTGCATTTATGGACTCATTTATTAACATTTTAAAGGTAAAGGTAAAGGGACCCCTGACCATTATGTCCAGTCGTGACCGACTCTGGGGTTGCGGCGCTCATCTTGCTTTATTGGCCAAGGGAGCGGGTATACATCTTCTGGGTCAGGTGGCCAGCATGACTAAGCCACTTCTGGCGAACCAGAGCAGCTCATGGAAACACCATTTACCTTCCCGCCGGAGCGGTACCTATTTATCTACTTGCGCTTTGATGTGCTTTTGAACTTCTTGGTTGGCAGGAGCAGGGTCCGAGCAATGGGAGCTCACCCTGTCTCAGGGATTCGAACCGCCGACATTCTGATCGGCAAGTCCTAGGCTCAGTGGTTTAACCCACAGCGCCACCCGCGTCCCTTATTAACATTTTACTACATGCAATGCTCCTGTTGATCAGTCAGCAACGCACTAGTGGGTCTTGACCCACCAATTGAAGATCAGTGATGTAGACAATATTGAGCTAGATGGACCAGTGTTCTGGTTCAATATAAGGCAGCTTCCTAATGTCCCCGGAAGACTAAAGATCTCATTTAGCAACAGAAAGGAAGGAGGAAAATCTCTTTTACTCTGTTTCAGTGACTTAAAGTTGTTAATCTGGTCCAAGATGATCAACTTCTCATTAATCATAATAATTAGAGACAGATTTACTGAGCATTAGTGCAATTTTCAATCATGCTAATAGTTGTGCAATCCACTGTTCATTAATATAAATGAGGTAAATTAGGACCATGACATTATAAAGAAGAGGAAGGAGCTGCTGGAACTTTCACTGATCCTCCCCAAACTCCATCAGTTTAATTGTGATATGTTGTTGCTCAGTAGCCTTTTCTCTCTCCCTCTGTAACTACCATCTGGGTGGGTTTTTTTGTTTTTTAAGCAGAGATGGTTCCACAGTAATTGATGGGAGCCATTGAAAGGGTTGGATTTTAACTGTAGACAAAGATCTGCAGTAATTGATGGGAGCCACTGAAAGGATTGGAGTTAAACTGCAGTGTGTGATCTTAAGAGCTGTCTGCACCAAAGGGTGGTCCACTGCTATGTTCTCTAGAGACTGATCTGAGGGTTAGCGGTGCATTTTATCCACAGCCTGGCAGCTTGGCCATCACCTTGTATTGTCCCCAGTTCCCCAGACTTAGCATTGTTCCAGGGCAGTGGGTGGTAGAGTAATAGCGGGTGCAAATATAATAATAATAATAATAATAATAATAATAATAATAATAATGGTGAAGAGGATTTGGAGACAATTCTGCAATGTGGCTTTCTTTTTCTAGGAGGGCGAGAAAAAGAATCTTAGCCTTCCCCTGCCCCAGGAGAATGCCTTCTGATGATTTTTGGTTGAACTCTTACACCTCTTACACCTTCTCCTCCCTCCTTATCCTTAACAAGTGTAAACTTCTTTTTTTAAAAAATGCACCATGATTAAAGTTTGGTAGAGTCATGCAAGCTAAGTAACAATACTGTGTTTAGGGAGGACTTTCAGACTGACAGATCAGCCTTTGCTTATCTCAAAAGTCTACTGATCCAGCTGTCAAGTGAGGCAGGATTCTGAAGGCATATTGTTCTTATCAATGGGCTCCGAAACATTTTACACAACACTGAAAACCACCTGTTTTCTAATTAGTATTTTAAAACAAATTCTATAACTTTTTTATTTTTTTTAAAAAACAGTATTTTAGCAGAATTAATATTCTGGCACATAGACCGAATCTACCAGGTATTAGCTTTTGACAACCACACATGCCACTTTAGGAGTTGTAATTTGATGTAGTAATTTTTGCCTCTCTTTCTTTTTTTGCCCGGATCATGTTTTTGAATAACATTTTATTTGTGAAATGATTCCCTTGCCTCTCTGCACTAATAATCTATGCTTGCGTTGGTTTCAAAAAGCATCGCTTTGCCCTTGGCTACTGCGGGGAAACAGCTGCGATTTGAGATGTCAACTTTGCCATTAACATCAAGTGCTGTGAATCACTTTTCATGAATGTGTTTTGACTAGCACCACAGTATTGTTGGGTGTGGATAGATGAATATCTGGGAGACTGACTGCCATGTCAACTTGAGCAAAAACATTTGCTTTCTTTCCCCCTCCGATCTAGATTTTCCCTTGTTGATTACAAAGACTCCACCCCTCCATATTTAATTAAACTTTGAATGGATTCCTATCAGAAACGGCTCACCAGGTGGGGGCAGATCTGCCAAGTTAGCTTCCTGATCACTGTTGCTCATTGGAGGGAGAGGGGCAAGGTGGTGTGGTAGCCAATGAGCTACAGTACAAATACACCCGCAGAACCTAGTTAGAACGTATCCTTGAACTCTGATAAGATCTGGATGGAGGGTTGAGAGGTATGTGTGTAGAAACTAGCATGCTGTAGAAAACTACCTCCTACATTCAGTACTGCACCCACCTTTGCTTTTAGCCCTGCCTACCACTGTCCCCTGTACTGTAAGAAAAAACTGCTCCCTTTATCCCTTATGGGGTATCCAAGAGCCCGTATCAAGTCTGTAGGTTTTCTATTGGTAGGAGAAAATAACGGAGGCCAACCAGAGAATATTGAGCTGCAAAGCAGCTAGTAAGCCTGACCTTTATTAAACTGTTGCAACAGGGTCCCCCACTCACCCCACACAGGGAGAGAGGAGAGGAACCCAGAACATTGGTATGCAAGCTCTTATACATACAGTGGTACCTCTGGTTAAGAACTTATTTCGTTCTGGAGGTCCTTTCTTAACCTGAAACTGTTCTCAACCTGAGGTACCACTTTAGCTAATGGGGCCTCCTGCTGCTGCTGGAGCATGATTTCTGTTCTCATCCTGAAGCAAAGTTCTTAACCTGAGGTACTATTTCTGGGTTAGCAGAGTCTGTAACCTGAAGCATCTGTAACCCGAGGTACCACTGTATAGACTTTTGAAGTTGCCTACCCTGTAGCTCAAGACCACCCCACAAAACATCATACATACGTCACAAAAAGAGGTGGTCCCCAGCAGAAATTTGAGTGTGTTGCTTCTCTCCTGTCTGCCAGGATACCTGATAATGCCTTATCTGATTGACTTTTCTGAGTAGCCTGGACATTCCTTTGAGATGGTAAATACCGGTATTTAGTTCCTGAATCCCTTACACATATTGAAAGTGTGCTCAACCTAACACATACTTGCCAGACTGTATTTACAGGGAGGTGTAAGCCCCTACTGCCCAAAGACAATTGGAAAGCTTTTCCCATTTCCTTCCTCCTTGCAGAGAAATATTTGAGGTCAATTTGGGAGAGTCAAAATGGCTTCAGGATTGTTCTCCTGTACTATTTCAGACATGTGGTTTATATACTTATGTATGTGTTTGCCTTGTACATTTATGAACATTTGTTTTATATATATAAGACCTTAGAATTCCTATAACACCTGGAAGGTTACCCAGAATGGAATGTGACCCTGTCTAAAAAAGTTTCTCCATCATAGGGGCGGACTGTCAAATTCCAGCAGTGCCCTGTGTGTTGCCAAAATTAGGCACCCCCCCCTCAGCTTCCATTCTGCTCAATTCACTATGCCATAGTTGTGATGCCCTACAGTATCCCCCAGACTTGGCTCCCCTAGTGCAGCTTAGCCAGTCATGTTGCCCTAAATCCACTTCTGTCCACCACTGCCTTAAAGCTTTGCACAACCAGGTGGTGGCATGCAAAGGGAAAGGGAAGGAGGGTATTTTTCTCCTCCCTTGCCCATCGCACTGGCTTCTGGCTTGCTAACAGCAAATGTACCAGTACTAAAATACAAATAAATAAGAAGGAGGAAGCCACTTTCAATGCAGGAAGAGTTGATGTCTCAGTAGATGTGCATTGGACAGTACTGTAGGTCATGGAAATAGTGTTGCTGTTTTTAAAGTATATTACCACTGGTCGCGCTGTGGTCTAAACCACAGAGCCTAGGGCTTGCTGATTAGAAGGTCGGCAGTGCGAATCCCCACGACGGGGTGAACTCCCGTTGCTTGGTCCCAGCTCCTGCCAACCTAGCATTTGAAAGTATGCTAGTGCAAGTAGATAAATAGGTACCGCTGTGGCAGGAAGGTAAATGGCATTTCCGTGCGCTCTGGCACTCATCATGGTCCTCTGTGCACCAGTAGCAGTTTAGTCATGCTGGCCACATGATCCGGAAAGTGCAAGTAGATAAATAGGTACCGCTCCAGTGGGAAGGTAAACAGTGTTTCCGTGTGCTGCTCTGGTTCACCAGAAGCAGCTTAGTCATGCTGGTCACATGACCCGGAAGCTGTACGCCGGCTCCCTTGGCCAGTAAAGCAAGATGAGCGCCACAACCCCAGAGTTGTCCGCAACTGGACCTAACGGTCAGGGGTCCTTTTACCTTTACCTTTTACCACTGGCCTTATGGTGAAACACAGCAGTTAAAACAGTGGCTAGATGAGCGGTCAATAAGGATCTGGGGGAGAAAAGGGAACCAAAGGAGATGTTGTGTGAGACGTTGCAAAGGGGGCATATTTGCCTAGTCTAATCCTTGCACAAATGCCAGCCAGGAAGCACTTTGATGATGCCCTATAGAAGCACTTGAAAGCTGGTGAGAACGTTAAGGGGGAAGTACGATAAGCAGCAGTAAGCAAGTCAGCACTTTGATTGGAACCACGATAAGCAATGTTTCAACACAATGCCTGATTGAAAGCCAGCTTTGAACAGGAATGATGACTCCGTAATAGGGAACCGGCCAACTGGAAAATCCCATGCATGCTAAAATCACACCGTGGCTTGTGTGAAAACATTTCTTGAACATGCGATGCCACCTTCATATGAGGTGGCAACATCTGAGGAGGAAATTGCCAAGGCTGTGCTGCCCTTTCCACACACAAAAACCACATCTGATTTATTCCATTATAGTTCTTAAATATTTCTCCTGGAGTCTGCAGCGTTCCCAGCTGCTCAAGCTTCCCAAGGAGTGGAAAGGGCTGTCAGTGGTCACTAACCATTATGGCTAACCGTTATGGCTATGCATAAATGGTTGGAGGCATAAATACTTCTGAATACCAGTTGCAGGAAGCCACAGTGATGGTGAGGAGAGTGCTCTTGTGGTCAGGTCCTGGTTGCAGGTTTCCCAGTTGCATCTGGTTGGCCACTGTGAGAACAAGATGCTAGGTTAGATGGGCCACAGGCCTGATCCAGGCACTTCTTACATGCCCTTCCTGTCCTCTCTAGCCAGTCTCAGTTTCTCTTCTTCACCCTCCTTCTCCCTTATTGGCTTCCACTCATCTGCACTCTCTCTGCTGCAACCTCTTAAACTCCCACTTCCTTTCCTGTACATCCATCTGCCTGTTGCCATTCCCCATTCCCATTCTCCTCACCTTTTGTGGTACTGCATCCTCAATGTGCTCTGCAAATTCCACTCCGACAGGTATTCCTGCTTGGCAGGGGGTTGGACTCGATGGCCCTTGTGGTCTCTTCCAACTCTATGATTCTATGATTCTAGGCTCAGCTTACAGCATGACTGCCAATGCCTCAGTGTGCCAAAGAGGAATTCTTGCTCATCCTTCCTCACATCTCCCTTTTGGTAACTTGTGGATGCAATTTCTTTTTCTCG
The DNA here is from genome assembly GCF_964106645.2 of Podarcis pityusensis. Lineage (NCBI taxonomy): Eukaryota > Metazoa > Chordata > Lepidosauria > Squamata > Lacertidae > Podarcis > Podarcis pityusensis. The sequence continues at coordinate 12,709,577 of NC_138032.1, read as the reverse complement.
TTAATTGATGGGTGGTGCTTAGGAGACAGAGAAAACACCAGAACAATTTTTTGGGCACAGCATTATAAAATACGGAACATTTTTCACCTCCCTGGTTGAAAGAGATATTCATCAATAGCTCACGTCCAAGTCACATGACGCTATACATAAGCCAACTGAGTGTGTGCAATGATGTGAAAAACAGTCCCACAAAAGCAGCTCCCCGTCTAGTTTCTTACCGTCTCACGAGCCCCCTCATGTCCATCATTTAATAATGACAGGCTCGGAATTCAGTTGAGACAATCTGTAATTAATGCATAATAGAGTGCCTCATGATTTTCTGAACAAGATCCTGTTTGGATAGTCAGAAGGGTGTCAGTGCAGTTGCTTAACAGAATATCATGATCTATGAAGTTGAATATATATATATATATATATACACACATATAAAAATAAAAAAGTCTTGTCACGCCATCTTTCAGTATGGCCCTTGATAGATCATTGCCAACATTTAATTATATTGTCATGGTTGAAATACTCAAGCAAAAGAAGTCAGGCCAACCTTCACAGCCAACACTTGTTTTTTGATGTAATTGCACATATCAAACAGATCCCATGGTTGTTGCTGTTTGTGAACAGAGGCTGCTTGGAAGCAAACAGGTGCTGTGTGTTGGTGGTGCCCAAAACATTTTAATAAATGGAGCAAAAGTGCAAATTAGGGAGACCAGAAATGTCCAAAAACTTCATTTCTGGCAGTAAACCTGTAAGCAGTTGTAGATAAACACTCTGGATAAAGTAAAAGGTTTCCGAAAAGTCGCTGTGGATCATTGGGGGAAAGGTCATGATTTTATCCCCCACCAGCTGTCACAAAAGATTAATCCTATTTCCATACCTTCCTACATTTCTCCCGTGAAAATAGGGACATCCTATTCTCTATCAGGAAGCTTCTCCCCAATTGGATCTCGCTGCACACATAGACATCTTATACATCAACACTGGTCATCTTGGATCAACATTGGTCATCTTGGGCCAATCACAATGTCTCCGCCGATCCTACCTTGCAGGTTTAAAATATCCCAGCCCTAAAAAAATATGAGCAACCTGCATAATTTTAACACTGATACTTTCTGCATGGAACAAATAGAAAAGGTGATACCTGGATGATTGCGAACTTCAAGGACAGCCTGCATTTTCAGAAGTCTTCTGTATTGCACATTCAATTCCCTATAAAGATATTTTGACCCCGGTACACAAAGCCTATAAAAAAATTAACTGTCTTCACTACAGTCTTTCAGCAAGGCCACATTATTCCGTTATTCTCCTATCAGAAAATGAAGGTGAAGAACTTATGTTTGATTGCAAATTTCCTGAATATAAATGGCAGTTGAGATGCTAATAAACATTTACAGTATATCCCAGAACAAATTGTGAACATCACCATAAATCTCTAGGAAAGATACCTCGGCCTATTAAAATACCTGATAAATCATATTTACAAGGATGTGCTTGAGAAAACACTGTCTTTCGTTAACAAGCTTCCTTTAACAAAATTATGAACTCAGGAGTGTCAGAACTTGCAGAACTCCAAAGATGACTCCAAAGAATCTAGAATTCTACTTTGAAAGTTACCTTGGCATTCACCTAGCATGGCTGAAATGTATGTATTCCCAAGGTCATCAATTAACTGCATGTTGGTATGGTTGCTCAGACTATCAGTCTGTAGTCTGCTCTCATTGCTGTGGACATCTGCGGCTGGTAAAGTCATACCCATCCATGCCCACATGCCTTTTCCGCCACCCCAGAGCTGGAGTCTCTGATGTTTTTTGCTAGAGTGTTTGAGCCTCCATCTAGAAGGTATGCACCCAGAAGACTCTGCCCTTACAACCAGGCAAAGACAGGAGATAAAAGCCTTTGTATTCATGTTTTGAATTGATGCTTTTGAATTATGGTGTTGGAGGAGACTCATGAGAGTCCCATGGACTGCAAGAAGATCAAACCTCTCCATTCTTAAGGAAATCAGCCCTGAGTGCTCACTGGAAGGACAGATCCTGAAGCTGAGGCTCCAATACTTTGGCCATCTCATGAGAAGAGAAGAGTCCCTGGAAAAGACCCTGATGTTGGGAAGGATTGAGGGCACAAGGAGAAGGGGACAATAGAGGACGCGATGGTTGGACAGTGTTCCCAAAGATACTAACATGAGTTTGACCAAACTGCGGGAGGCAGTGGAAGACAGTAGTGCCTGGTGTGCTCTGGTCCATGGGGTCACGAAGAGTCGGACATGGCTAAATGACTAAACAACAAATTCATGTTTAGCAGGGCAAAGCTTGCAGCTTTATACTGCCTGCCAGTCATAAAGTGCAATGCTGTTTGTTTCCAAATGTGCCTGAAGAGAGATCAGATGCTGTATTCCCAGTCAATGACTAGGCTAGATTCTAGCTTCCTCATATGGAATTCAAGTTCATGCCCTGGTACAAAAGACTTGGTGGGCTAATTCTGGCCTCATTTCTGTTGTAAGTGAACAAGCCCTAATCATCACCGACTTTTCAGCAGTGACAGCTTATAAGTGCAGAACACACTCACGGCAAGAAGCTACACTGAAAAAGCAGTCACACAATTCCCATAGGATAAGCATTGTCCATATATTTGAAAATGATGTTTTGGGTTCTTGGGGCAAAAGGGAAGCCTTTGACTGGAAAGATGCCTTAGACTCTGCATTGGTGTAATTGTGCCATTGTATCAGCTCATGCCCATCTAATTAAGTATTATTTTTCGGTGGCGATAAGTCAGTTTCCATTGGAAAGCTCAAAAGCAAGGCATGGAAGCTGATAGCCTTCATTGTTTATTTGTCTCCAGAATCTGTTTTAATAGAGATATACTGCCCCTTTATAAAGAGGTGCCATGCACCTTCAGGCCACAGCATTTCATCCCATTCACTTTGATAATTTTCATAGAATCATGGAACTGAAGAGTTAGAAGGGACCCTGAGGATCATCTAGACCAACCCCTTGCAAAGCAGGAATTTGCAGCTGTCCCATACAGGAATTGAACCTGCAGCCATGGCATCATCAGCACCATGCTCTAACCAACTGAGCTATCCAGGCTGTTCCCCAGTGAACTGACTGGTTGGCCATCTTAGGACATAGGAAGGTGTTTTCTACTTAATCAGACCACTGGTCCATCTAGCTGAGTTTTGCCTGCACTGACTGGCAGTGGCTCTCCAGAGTTCTAGATAGGGGCCATTCCCAGCCCGACCTGTAAATGCCATAGATTGAACTTAGGACCCTCTGTATATGCTGTACCATAATTTCTTTCTAACGGTTCTTCTTTCTCCCCTCCTCCTCCAGTTGATATTTGAGTGATGAAAACATTGTGAGGCTTCTAATTCTTCTGAAAACCTTCATGGCTAAAACAAACTATTTTCACCCTATCTAAGTAAAGCGAGTGTGTCATCTGAGTTAATACCAATTTTGTAGTTCTGGAACAACAATTCCCTTGGTACGCTGGTATTTTTCAGAGCCGTGTAATGAAATGACAAGGAATACATTGTGGGCTAAAAGTAGGCAGAGGTGGAGGCTGTTTCTCGATTTCAGGGTGATTCAGAGCAAAGAACACTCAAATGTTACTCTTCACCTTAGAAAACAAGTAATAGCAAGTATGTCCATCTCAGAGGAAGATAAAGGTAAAGGGACCCCTGACCATTAGGTCCAGTTGCACACGACTCTGGGGTTGTGGTGCTCATCTCGCTTTATTGGCCGAGAGAGCTGGTGTACAGCTTCTGGATCATGTGGCCAGCATGAGTAAGCCGCTTCTGGTGAACCAGAGCAGCGCATGGAAATGCCGTTTACCTTCTCGCCAGAGTGGTACCTATTTATCTACTTGCACTTTGATGTGCTTTCAAACTGCTAGGTTGGCAGGAGCAGGGACCGAGCAACGGGAGCTCACCCTGTCGCGGGGATTCGAACCGCCAACCTTCTGATCGGCAAGCCCAAGCGGCTCAGTGGTTTAGACCACAGCGCTCAGATCTCAGAGGAAGATAGGACTCTTTAATATATACCAAAATGTACAGACGAGAGATAAGGTTGATTATTTGAAATCTTGTTATTTGGAATTCCATAAGCTGATTCTCAGATAATGGACATTTGCAGTCTAGCTGATGGATAGAGGAGCTGGGATGCACAGATCAGTCCTATTCCTAGCTCTTGACATGTTTGCATCCCCGCATGCCGCTTCCGCTCCCTGATATAGAGGATTTGTTGTTGTTGTTGTTTAGTCGTTTAGTCGTGTCCGACTCTTCGTGACCCCATGGACCAGAGCACGCCAGGCACTTCTGTCTTCCACTGCCTCCCACAGTTTGGCCAAACTCATGCTGGTAGCTTCACGAACACTATCCAACCATCTCGTCCTCTGTCGTCCCCGTCTCCTTGTGCCCTCCATCTTTCCCAACATCAGGGTCTTTTCCAGGGAGTCTTCTCTTCTCATGAGGTGGCCAAAGTATTGGAGCCTCAGCTTCAGGATCTGTCATTCCAGTGAGCACTCAGGGCTGATTTCCTTAAGAATGGAGAGGTTTGATCTTCTTGCAGTCCATGGGACTCTCAAGAGTCTCCTCCAGCACCATAATTCAAAAGCATCAATTCTTCAGCGATCAGCCTTCTTTATGGTCCAGGTTTCACTTCCATACATCACTACTGGGAAAACCATAGCTTTTACTATACGGACCTTTGTTGGCAAGGTGATGTCTCTACTTTTTAAGATGCTGTCTAGGTTGATATAGAGGATAGACTACAAATATTATGAATAGTAATAGTAAGTTGGGCGATGAGCCCAACCTCAGCGTTTTCAGATATATGCAATGGAAGTTCTTTTAGGGTTCTTAGAGCTCATCCTGGAGATTCTCCGCCATTCAGGAAAAAGCTAATATGTGTTGAACCTTTTGTACATGGCCTGGGATTTAGCTGCATCTGTTGGAGACAGGGGGAGAGGGCTGCTTGTTTGGCAATTAAATGTCTCTGTGAACTGAGAACTATGCATTGATTGATTGATTGATTGATTGATTGACTGGCTCATGCTCAACCAAGTAATGGAAAACTTGCCTGCATTTCCCTTTTGCCTTAATGCATTTAATGACTATAGTAGCCCTTTCTCCCATTTTCCTAACTTATATCACTTTTAGCAACACTTGTTGCTTTCAGTTGACACACCAGCAGGTCATATAAGTTTAATGGCCCCATCAGCATTTTCATGTTTGTGTGAGTAAATGCCTCTGGGGAGGACTTGCCAGGTTTTAATGAATGTAGATTTTCTAACACTGAACCTAAAATTGTGACGACTTCCATAATATTACATGTGAAGGGATGGGTGGATCAGGGTGGGGTGGGGGACAATGTAATTTACCCTGTTATTCCATCCTTCCCCCTTTACAGCGGTACCTCAGGTTAAGAACTTAATTCGTTTCCGAGGTCCGTTCTTAACCTGAAACTGTTCTTAACCTGAGGTAGCACTTTAGCTAATGGGGCCTCCCGCTGCCGCTGTGCCGCCGCCGCTCGATTTCTGTTCTCATCCTGAAGCAAAGTTCTTAACCCGAGGTACTATTTCTGGGTTAGCGGAGTCTGTAACCTGAAGCATCTGTAACCTGAGGTACCACTGTATATGCTGCCAGTATTTAGGCTTTACACCAGGGTCAGCCAACATGGTTCTTGCCTGTTGTTGGATTTCAAGCACATCAGCCCCAACCAGCAAAGCCAGTCTTCAGGAATGAAGAGACTTATAATCTTTAATAACCCCTGGAGCACCACAGTTGAGATATTGCTGACTTGGGCTATAGGGTTTTCATTTTGCTTAGAATTATCATCATTATTCTTGATTCTGACAAGGTAGATATGGGCCTAAGATCTAAGAAGTCTTTAACAGGTCACCCAAACTATCAGTCCTATGCTCTGGTGATTTTTAAATAGTTATTCCTTGCATTTAAATCCCATCTTCTTCTTTTCTCCAAAGAGCTCGTTAGCACATTTATTCTCATTTATTTCCCACATTTATTCCCCACAACAACATCATGCAGTGAGCTTCATGGCCAAGTGGTGTTTTTGAACCCTGGTCTCCAAGATCCTGGCCTGGTACTCTAACCACTACACCACACTGGCTCCCTAGTGGGAGATTAATATCAAATATAACAATACAGCACAGTTGCCTTGTTACTTTTATAACTTATCTAATGGCTTCCTTTGTGATTTCCTGCTAGCTAGTTCAACAGTTTTAAAGCTGTGGGCATCTTGTTAAGGTCTGCCTTTGTGAATGTGTTCTGAGCAAAAACAGAATAAGGTTGTATAGATTATTGCATGGTCAGTGACAATGGTTAGTCACCAGGGTGTTCTGAGAACTTAGGAGGTGGCCTGAGCAATCTGGAAGGGTTTAACTGCTCTGTCTGTGGAATTATATATCTTTTACCTAATGGAAATAAAATCTGCCTTCTGCTTTTTGCCCTCTAGCTATGGTTCGCCCATTCACATAAGGAGGACAATGCCCTTTATTTCATGTTTCTAAAAGCTTAAGTGCTTTCAGGTCTGGGAAATGAAAGTAAAGATTATTTGAGAAATAGACACTTGTAAGTTCCACTTCAACCATTTTGGAGGGTTTTTATACACATGCCTCACTTAAAGGGCACGGCTCCATCAATCAGATTTATTTGAAAGGTAGTAGATTTTTGTGTACTTGGTATACTGGGTTACAGCTTATCCCTAGCAATGATTAGTCATAAATCCTGCAATTATTCAAAGAATAGCCTCTTGATTAGTGGCATTGACTGTGTTATCCTCCGATATTACAACGGTATGGTAGCATTTTCATAATAGCAAGGGATTTAATTGCTGTGAAGATTTATTTGCCGAATACTAAACACTGTTGTAAGCAAGGTGTTTGAATTGTACCTTACAAGAGCCCAGAGTATTATCAGCTAATTAGGTACTGAAAGTGCATATGTAATGTTAGCCAAGAGTGCTCAACCTTCTGACACAAGCTTTTTTTAAAAAAGAAAAAAAAATTAAAATTATTACAGCAACTGTGATACATTTGGCATCATTCTGTTGCCAGACTGAATCATCTCTTTGAAGTGAATTCCATGTGGGATTTCAAATTGTGACTGAAAGTTTTTGTTATTTATTTATTTGGAGCATTTGCACCCCAAAAAGCTCCCAGAGCAGTTTACACACAATCAAGGCAAGACAATCTCTAACTGCAAGCTTACCATTTAAAAAGAAAAAGAAAAAAGCCCCACAAAGGAAAGGGGAAAAGAAGAGAAGAGGAAAATGAAATTACTATTTGTTCAAGGGGCAATTTCTCTAAATACCCTGGGAACAGCAGTAAGGAAAACTCTCTCAGTGCACAGTTAGGGACAATTATGACATCAATAGCCAATAAACCAATCCTTCTGCTTTTTTGAAAACTCTAAGCTAGGTCATGCTTAAGGGTGGGGGAACATTGCAATTCAGTTCCCATTGAAAGGCAAAGCGATCTAGTTTGCAGTTCCCAAAACAAGATGTGAACCAAAACACAATCATCCTTCAAAATTTGCACTTGTAATGCAGTTTCCTAGCCAAATAAGGTGTACAAAAATGCAAATACTAGAGTCAGGATTAATTAAAAAAATAAAATATTTGGGGAGTTCCTTGTAAAATCATGTATATTATGCAAAATATGTATATTAACAGAAATATACACTAAAATTTCATGAAAACATTTTTAAACTAAAAATCAGAAACTTAAGACCGGGGGAAAAAAAAGAGAAGCTGAGAGAAAAGGAAATTGGCAGATTTCCCCACCTGTACATATGTTGTGTGTTCTATAACAGTGCAGTTATTTCCTGGACAGAGAAAATGAATGGTGCTGTATATTTGAGAGAGTCAGAATCCGATTCACTAGCCTTGCAGGTAACAGCAATGCCACTATGCTCTATGTACAGACCAAGAGACTGTAAGCTCACTTTTCATGACACTGTTTGGTGGGCATGCTGGTAAGATCTAAATTTTAAAATTGATAAATAATTACGGAAAAAAAACATTGCCTGTACTATCACAGGTAGCCACATCAATGTCTAGAACTCTCACCTGCTGCCAAATAGTTCACATATAATCCACTTCAAGGTAGCCCAAGAGAAGAATATGGAAGAGGTAACCTCAAATAGATGGAGCTGATAGCTTTTTCTGTATCAAGAGTGGGAGGACCCAATTTGTTATGGCAGCTGGTCTTGAGTCAAGCTCATATGTCACTCCCAACCCCCTAACCATGATCTTCAAAGTGTTGCTTATGATCCTTAAACCTCAACTGTACTTCTCCAGAATAAGTGGTTCTGGGACAGCAGCCGAAGCCTTTCAGAATAACTTGCCAATCATCACTTTTTAAAAAGGAAAGAAAAATACAAAGGTTGAATAAGGCAGCATTCTTCTATGTGTGTCATATCCCCAGAGTCCTCTAGCTTTCACTCCTCTTAAAACCTTTCATCCAGCTTCCCTCCAGCTCATGCCTTTTATTTAATTTCACATGGGAGATGCCAGCATAGAGACAATCAAAACGTCTGTAGATCTGACCATCTGAACAACAAAAGACAGAGGGCCATGATCAGAATGTAGTTTCTTTCTTCCCGCCCACCCTCTGCTGAAAGGTGAAGTTTCTGCTTCTGTTAGGAAGAGTACCATTCTCTTGCATTTGTCACATGACAGATTATTCCTCCTTTGGTCATCAATGCTGCAACAATAATCATTGACAAAATAGAGCCAGCTGACACAGTTCCACGGACCCATCACAAATAGCTATTTTCCAGAAGGGTGCCTCAAGTTGGTGCTCACACACCGCATCCCCATGTGAAGAATGTCACAAGTGACAGGAGCATGTGCATCTATGCACACAGAGCGCTTTGTTGCTTGGGATGATGTACCTATTGGATCATCTGCAACCACTCCAGCCCATCCATCACCTTAAAGGGGCTTCTTTGGGTGCCTTCACTATCTGGTCCTGGTGAGGATGAGCCCATAGAGGAAGCAGGCCAGTGGGAAGTTTGGAGCAGATAGCCATAGCAGGGAACTGACGCAAAAGATGCTTGTATCAGAAGGCAGAAGTGAGAGACAAAGTTCCTTCAGTACCATGGACAGGTCCTAAGGAAGAGACAAGTTGTTCTGGCAAGAGCCCTAACCAGTAGGGCTCTTGTGATGGAAGTATGTGTGATCCCTTTCAGGTTAAGCAAATCAGGATGTTTAAAAGATGTAAAAGGCTTTCAGAAAGAGTAGCATTTTTTTAAAGGAGATCCCCTACAAACACCTACCTTAGCATCTTTAATTGAGATATCAAGACGAGAAGAAATTTGAGCGAGATTGGATTAAATTTATAGATTATGTTAAAGAATACTGTAAATATGTTGAAACATTAGCAGGATTGGTGTAGCATTTATGAAGTAAGTTGATATGTTAGTAAAAAATGAAGAAGTGAAAATTAATTGGAAAACTAATAATATGTAAGGGGATTATTATTATTATTATTATTTTAAAAAAGGAAACCGGGGAGGAAGGGGGGAAGTCAAACAAGATGAATATGGTGTTAGGATGAATGGAAAATTGTTATTTCAAAAATCTTGGAAAATAAAATATTTTTTAAAAAGAGAATATTGTATATAATTTCAGTGAGATAGTTTTGGGTTGTTGTTTTTTAAAACAACAAGCCTTTATTTATGTCCAGATCTGATATATCATTTGCTGGGATGGCAAAATGTTATAGAGTGTATCCAGCACTGAAAGTTCACAGGAGATGTGTGTCTGAGACCTCATTTCTTTGCTCACTAAGGCTCTGCTGCTGCCCTCCAAGAAGAAGGTGATGTGCAACACAGATTGGGGATTTATTTGTATTTGGAGGAAATGCTTGGCAAGCCATGAATCTTTAGCTGGCTTTCCTGACATGAGTATCAAGGCTTACTGCAGAGAAGTTCCGAGAGGAGAAAGGAATCTCTGCATGGAGGTTGTTAGGGAGTGTCTGGGAACTTGCTCTATGGTTGCCCTGTTGCTCTCCAGGAGTTGCTGTCAGTAAAGTGTCATGGTTTACACATACTCTGTCTGTCTTTCTCCTACACATACACATCTTACCATTCCATAGGGAGACTATGAATTCCTGTGCATGGCAGCTTAGAATGGGTGATTCTGTCCATTTCAATTTCTCAGTTTCCTTTCCCCCCAGTTTTCCACATTTTGCCCAATATACCCATTTCCCAAAGCAATTTCCCCTAATACAGTGCTGTTTTAGGGGTTGTTTTTCAAAGTCTGGAATGGATTAATCTATTTTGCATTACTTTCTATGGGAAAGCGCACCTTGTTTTTGGAACAGACTTCTGGAATGGATTAAATTTGAGAACCAAGGTACCACTGCATGCACTTTCTGTGTAAAATACACCATTTTCATTCACCATTAACATATGCATTCCGCAAGCATCTTTTATGTGAAACACGTATTTTTGCGCACACATTTTGCACACTGAAAATGTGTTGCAATGTTCAGATAAGTGTGTTGGGACGGAACCTCAAGCAAGTTTGGGAATGTCGGGTTGGCATGGGCTGTGGTGAAACAACTTTCTCCTGCATCCCTACTTAGAACGCCTCTTGGGGGAAAAACAAATCACTAGTAGCCAGGACTTGAAAACACAGAGTGATGATGGGCTGTGCAGTTCCTCCCTTAGCTGTATTAAGTCCTCCTGGGAATAATAGATTGTGGCAAGATGTTGGGAGGGGGGTGATTTCAAAGGGAGTGCTCAGATGCAATTGTTTTGCACATCACCTACACATGTGTCTCAGGGCTTCCGTTCTCTCCCAGAGATCTATAACCTATTTATCACAATGAGCTAGGTGCTCACGAACTGCCTAGTTCCCCCCCCCCTTTAGTACCTTCCAGAAGCAAAGCTGAAGATAAATTATTGACAATGTGTCTTAACCTTGATAAGTCATAGTACTTGAAGGCTTCATTAAGGAGAGATCAGTCAAGTTTAACTTCGTCATACTTTTCCGGCAATTGGCGTTCTGAACCTTTTGGAGCTTTGTGATGCAATTTGCATATATAATGAGCATAATGAATACATCCGAGGGTGGCATCCTTTCATGATATGAATTACCAAGAGAAAATTTAGATTACTTTTATATGAAGTATTTATATAGCCAGAATATTCTGGGAGACGGTGTGTCATATAAAGGAGGGGAGAAGGCAGAGAAGCAGCATTTAAGAAGGTTGATGGACTTTATAACATCACCTTGTGACTCCTTTCCTCCTATCCCAGGAGCCCTGGGAGCAGTTGGGCCACCAAGCACAAGCCCCACATGTCAAGGAATGATCAGGAGCACTTTTAAAGCCTCTATATGGGTCCTTATCAGCTGCGTCTTTGCCTGTTCCACTCCTGATGTCATGCAGGAAACCAGGTGTGTGGCAAGTGGGTGTGGCTTGGGGTAAATGGCCTCATGGTCCAAATTAGGACCCTTGCCAGGGTTTCCCACTGCTGGTGTGAGAGGGGATGGGCATTGTTATCTTTGTCAGTTGTCAAAGAGGCCCCTGTGAGGATGTCAGAGCCCAGGTGTGTGGGGGGGAATTCTGATTGGAAAAGCAAAGATCTCACAAACAAGCCTGCCCTTAGTAAATAATTAATCTACAGTCATTTCCTTTCCTCCTCTTTCTCTCCCTCCCTCTCTCTCTCCCTCCTCCCTCCCCGCCCGCCTACATAAGCACTGCACAATGAAGTAAATAAACTGCTGACTTCTCACAACGGTAATGAACTCTCAGAAGAACTAGAGGACCGCAAAATAGATCTGGGATATTTAGAGAGACAGATCAAAGGGGTTTGCCTTAGAAGCGGAATGCAAACAGGATGCAAAAGGACCTGGAGGCTTCTACCCTTCATTGGAGGAGGGTTTCGGAAAAGTAGATTTATTTTTCAGCTCAATGACTTTTTTAAAAAACACCACCACCACCACATTGCTTTGTTTAGCAGGTGTTTCATGATGCTGTAACTGAATGATTGCTGCAACCTTTTTCTCTACATTCCTGGGTAGCCATGGATCCTGAAGAGGGTATAACCCAAAATCATGTTGAGGGGGTACAGCCATGCACATTGGTCCTGACCCCCCCCCAGGGCCACATGTACACACTTTCCACCTGCTCAACCTCAAATCAAGTTGGGAAGGTTTAAAAATGTATTGTAAGTGCATTTAGTGGAATGCACTTACAATTCTCCTGGTTAGAGCAAAATGAATAAACTTGTGATCCCTATTCTGCCTGATGTCAGGAACAGAATGCACTTTCAAACACCCACCCCCATCATATATCTCCATTCAATACAGGAAGACTTCTGAAGGGGATGTGGACATTGCAGGAAGGGCTTATAGATATGGCCTAACACCACCCATTCACAAATTTGGAGCAAATACTTGCAGGGGGTGCATTTCAATCTATGTCGATTGTGTATGTGGTTGTTTGTAAGTATCTACATGTATCCATGTGTGTGGATAGGTTTGTTTGTTGGCCCCCATGTGCATGTTCATCATTGGCTACAGTATCTAGAACAGGGTTTCCCAAACTTGGATCTCCAGCTGTTTTTGGACTACAATTCCCATCATCCATGATCACTGGTCCTGCTAGCTAGGGGTGATGGAAGTTGTAGTCCCAAAACAGCTGGAGACTCAAGTTTGGGAAACCCTGATCTAGAATGACTTGTGTATGTGAATGGGTGGGTCAACAAAGGTGGAAGCACAATGGGTAGAAATTTAGTGCCTCAACTGCCAGCACTTCATCTGGTAGTCATGAGCAGATCAGTATCATTTTACCTCAGCTGAAAATAGTTTCTTTGGAATCCAGTTACCTAGCAACTTCTCTTGATCCTGACTCCATCAACATCCCTGCCATTTCCCATGCCTTTACTTTTAAACGACCTATTCCAATTTTGCGAGGTGTGCATTTAGTTTAATCTGTGAGTAAATATGTGCGTGTTTTGCTTTTCTGCCTGGGAAACTGGTCCACGCCATCCATGAAATAAATGAGGATGCATCTCCCCATTATTTTGTAGCAGTGATAATGATGATGATAATAATAATAATAATAATAATAATAATAATAATAATATCCCGTAGAGAAATTTGAACTAGATCAGGGATGTGTAATCTCTGGTCTGTAAGCCAGCCCTGGCCTGCCAGCCTTCCCCATCGTGTCAGAGACTCCATTTTGCTCAGACAATACAATCATAAAATGGTAGAGTTGGAAAGTACTTCAAGGGTCATCTAGTCTTACCCCATCACTGCAGGAATCACAGTTAAAGAATCCCTGATAGATGGACATCCAATCTCCTGTGAAGGAGAATCCACCATCTTCCAAGGTAGTCCGTTCCACTGTTAGAATCACAGAACTGTAGAGTTGGAAGGGACCCTGAGGATCATCTAGTCCAACCCTCAGCAATGCAGGAATCTCAACTAAAGCATCCATGACAGACGGCCATCCAACCTCTGCTTAAAAACCTCCAAGGAAGGAGAGTCCACAACATCTCAAGGGAGGATGTTCCACCGTCAATCAGCTCTTACTGTCAGAAAGTCCCTCCTGATGTTTAGTCGGAATCTCCTTTCTCATAACTTGAAGCCATTGTAACAATTACAGATAGGTAGCCGTGTTGGTCTGCCATAATCAAAATTAAAAAAATCCTTCCAGTAGCACCTTTAAGACCAACTAAGTTAGTTCTTGGTATGAGCTTTCGTGTGCAAGCACACTTCTTCAGATACACTGAAACAGAAGTTGCCAGATCCTTCTATATAGTGAGAAGGTGGGGAGGGGTATTACTCAGAAGGGTGGTGGGAATGGGAGATAGGCAGATAGCTGGGATGAGCCTGCTGACGACTCTTAACGACTGTAATGGGTCTTACAGGAAAAGGCAAGGGGTGAGAAGGTGAGAGATGGCTTAGTCATGTATAATGGGATAAGAATCCAATGTCTTTGTTCAAACCAGGTTTCTCCATGGTTTTAAGTTTGGTAATGAGTTGCAATTCAGCAGCTTCTCTTTCCAGTCTATTTCTGAAATCCCTTTGTAGTAAAACAGCTACTTTGAGATCTTGTATAGAATGTCCAGAAATAGACTGGAAAGAGAAGCTGCTGAATTGCAACTCATTACCAAACTTAAAACCATGGAGAAACCTGGTTTGAACAAAGACATTGGATTCTTATCCCATTATACATGACTAAGCCATCTCTCACCTTCTCACCCCTTGCCTTTTCCTGTAAGACCCATTACAGTCGTTAAGAGTCGTCAGCAGGCTCATCCCAGCTATCTGCCTATCTCCCATTCCCACCACCCTTCTGAGTAATACCCCTCCCCACCTTCTCACTATATAGAAGGATCTGGCAACTTCTGTTTCAGTGTATCTGAAGAAGTGTGCTTGCACACGAAAGCTCATACCAAGAACTAACTTAGTTGGTCTTAAAGGTGCCATTGTAACAAGTCCTACCAATACGAGTTTCTACCAAGGAGAAAACCATCTTGCTCCATCCTCCATATGACAGCCCTTGAGATATTTGAAGATGGCTATCATATCTCCTCTCAGTCTCCTCTTTTCCAGGCCGAACATACTCAGCTCCTTCAACTGTTCCTCATAAGGCTTGGCTTCCAGACCCTTGATCACCTAGGTTGCCCTCCTCTGCACTCGTTCTAGCTTGCAGGAATACATGAGCATCCACATTGAAAGCTGCCAATCATTGTTATTGTTCCCAGTTGCTGCCTCTCGTTTTCGATGGCATTCCCAGATACCACGGAGATCTACTGGGTGACATCTTTTCTCATGCAAGGAATCCTCATGTTGTCAAGCCTGCTACATAAAACGTCCATCAACATCACTGGAGAAAGCAATAAAACTGTCTTTGTCAGAATCTGGGACCTGGGAATGTGCCTGAGTGTGTTTTTCTATCTGAAAAGACTGCTATAAGAGATTATTTGTCAAACACTGTGCTGGTTTTCGCTGACATAACAAGCAGCTTCCTACAACAGGTTGTAACATCTCACACTTGCTTTCCATGAACTGGAACTGATCAGGAGTCACAAAGCTGCCGTCTGCCATGCTG
Organism: Podarcis pityusensis; assembly: GCF_964106645.2. Taxonomy (NCBI): domain Eukaryota; kingdom Metazoa; phylum Chordata; class Lepidosauria; order Squamata; family Lacertidae; genus Podarcis; species Podarcis pityusensis. Next base: position 12,694,490 of record NC_138032.1, on the reverse strand, counting down.
AGTTCATTTTGCTGAGAATCGCACATGCAATGTTTTTCTACACTTCAATGATTTATAGACCGAGCAAAAAAGCAGAAAACCTTGGGTGGCTACTTGCTGGTTTAATTTGCCGATAGACCCTCAGAAACGTTTGCTGTTGAGAATGCCTGCTAAAACAAATAGCATTTTAAGCATTTCTCCCTCCCTCTCTCTTTATCTCCTCAGCTATTCTCAAGTCACAAGTTCTGCCACAGTGTTGCAAAACAGAATATATATATCATCCTGTCATGATTTACAAAACAGTCATGGGCTATGCATGCTGCTGTATTTTGCAGCATTTTGAGAGACAATAAATGGATTGCTTATCTCTTTATAAGCAAAGGGCAAAAGCAGCAAAGGGTCAGATTCAGAGAAACCGTCTGATGTACCTTGAAGGGGTCCCTTGTGTGCAATAAAAGCCAGTAATTTCCATTCCATCTATATTTGTCACAATCAGTGCTGTTTCCATTTTGCTGCAGTTTGATTTCTGCCAAATGCAACATCATTTGTCTCGCTGTTCACTGTTTAATGCAAGTTACTTAACTTATGTAACATTTATGCCCTGCCACGTGATGGCATTGTGTGTGCAAGCCGCCACAGATGTTTGGGGCGGCCCAGCCCTCTAATTTAGAATGGGGGGGTATTGCCCCCCATGACCGACCACCCCCCCACATTCTCGTCACCAGTGCTTGAGGGTTTCCATGCCTGCTTTATGGGAATAACTCATAACATAATTAACAATCTGTTTTTCAAAATAAATTATGCAATTTCCATAGTTTAAGAGATTTTTTTGCTTTTGGAGATACTACATTACAAAAGAAGAAGAAAGGTTTCGCAAAGTTGCGATAATCCATTAGGAAACTATTTTTCACTGTTTTGCCATATTGCATGGGTGGAGGTAGGAAGATGGAGCATTGCAAGCAGTCAAAATGTTCCAAGGCGTTTTGATTTTCATAGTTCATATAAGTTTGTATAATGCGTAAGGTTCACTGAAGAAAGGTTTGGGTAGATACTAATCAGTAATATGCCACAGAACATTGGGCATGCACTTATCCATGTTCCCAGGGAACTAATTGAATCATTAAGAAAGGCCTTAGAAAATTGACCACATCACGTAGAGCTCAATTATGAGTTTGCTGGCAATCTAATTTCGCTTTAGTTGTCATTTTGGGTGTGTATGCATGTATGGCATGTGTTCAACTGTGTCAGGCAACTGTGGGGCATTAAGCAGCTTGCAAAATTGAAAGTTCTCTTGTATTTCATAAGCGGTGGCAGCAAAGCCGTTTCCTAGGACAGGTTGAGATTAACGGATTGAGGCCCCCCATCATTTAACGAATGAAATGGCTCCCATCCACCTCCAGTTATGTGCAGAGCTGCATGTAACAACTGGCTTGTCTACTGAGGCTTGACTAATGAATTCAGGCTCCACTACTTTATTAACAGGGCTCTGTCTGCAGAGCTTTCTGCTAGGCCAAGGAAGGAGAGGGAGTGTGGTCTAGAGGCTGGTTTCTGCTTAAGGGAAAAGGAACAGTCAGCTCATGGTGCCCCAAAACAACACAGCAGCCAAGTGTCCTTGTTTTATGCAGATGCTCAACTCCAACCACATCAAGAGATATAGCCAGACAATTTGCTCTGAAATGGAGCTTAGCCACTCTTACCTTTTGTCCTGCTCTTTCCAGGCAGAGGTCCATGCCCTGAGCATTTAAAAAAAAAATAAAACAGCTCTTTAAAGCTGAATCACAGCAAATTGGGGTTTTCCACAGATCAATGTTTGCTCTGACTGAGCTTAAAGGAGCAGGTTTTTGCAAGGAAAGCTCTGGGGGGGGGGGGAGTGCTCTAACAAGGAGCTTTAAATTGCTGGCTATGTCTGGAAGGAGCAGATGAAAAGCAAAGGTGTATAAGTCCAAAGTCAGGCACTATGATCCAGGTGAGAATGTTGGGACTTTTAATACATGTTTATTTTTGAAGCTGTGTGCACATGAAATTTTATGCTAGAATCAATGGAGACTGAGGACTATTTTTTTCTATGTGGTCCACACACAACCTAGATTTATTGTAATTTTTTGCCACTGAAAAGCAGTTCCTGAAAAACTGACCTTGTGTTGAAGTTAAATGCTCATTGCCAATGGATTCTGTATTACCCTGTCCACTTGAAGACAGATGAAAATAGTTATAGGTGGTCGCAGCAATGGGAGTGGAGGTTATCTACACCTGTCCATTGAAGTTGTGGGTATATATACCAAGAACGCAATCACTACTTCCTTCTTCTTTTTCCTGCATTATGTCCGAGGAGCAAAGGGCGTGAATAATTTAACAAAGGGGAGGGTTTCTGAATACATATCAAACAACCACACCTACCCTTGTGGACAGAGGGATGCGGGTGGCACTGTGGGTTAAACCACAGAGCCTAGGGCTTGCCGATCAGAAGGTCGGCGGTTCAAATCCCCGCAGCGGGGTAAGCTCCCGTTGCTCAGTCCCTGCTTCTGTCAACCTAGCAGTTCGAAAGCACGTCAAAGTACAAGTAGATAAATAGGTACCACTCCGGCGGAAAGGTAAACAGCTTTGCTCTGGTTTGACAGAAGCAGCTTAGTCATGCTGGCCACATGACCCAGAAGCTGTACGCTGGCTCCCTTGGCCAATAAAGCGAGATGAGTGCCGCAACCCCAGAGTCAGCCATGACTGGACCTAATGGTCAGGGGTGCCTTTACCTTTACCTTTTTACCCTTGTGTATCTAGAATCCTTCTAGACTGAAAGCAACATGTTGAGGACAAGCATGTATGATGCCAGGTTGTGGAAAGCTACATTTGTTTCCTTCAAATTTGTTTCCGTCTGTATGCATGCTCAATCTTCCTCCGTCTCTTTCCCAACCCCCTTTTCTTTTAAAAGAAAACTGCAAGAAGTTGCCTTAGCAATTACATACATTGCAGTAGAAAACTCTGGCTTTTAGTTGTCAGAGCAACCTATGTATTCTGGAACGATATGGATTGAGGAGAGATCCACAGAGATTTCTAAAAATTTTTTATAAAAATGTAACAATAAACGAGATTCATGCCTGGTTTGTTATCACCACCCACACTAGGCATACAAATGGGTCTTTGTGCAAAACAAACCGTTTTGCCACAAAGAAAACTGAAGGAAATGGAGGTGTCTTGCCTAAAAGCTTGATTTGTCAGCGGCGATGATTTAAGTCAGAGGCTTTAAAAGCTGCATTTCAGAAATTGCCTGTGAATTCTATTCTCAAACTTCTCACCGCCTCGCTTTTCCCCCTTCCCCACTTCTTTCTGTAGTAATTGTGTATAATTCCCTCCTCCTCACTTTCAAAAGCTGTTTAGAGTTCACATGGGGAACTTTACTGACATATGACAGGCCCACACCATTGGTAAGGAAACAAAACAAAACAAAAATAAAATAAAGAACCCTCACAGGTGCTTTTTTGTTCTTTAAAGATGCCGATGTCAGAAGTCAACATTCAAAAGCCAGTGATGGCTTCAGTTCTAAGCCAACTGGTGTTCTCATTTTGCAGGGTGCTCTAGAACAGTGGTTCTCAACCTGTGGGTCCCCAGATGTTGTTGGACTACAACTCCCATCATCCCTAGCTAGCAAGGCCAGAGCTCAGGGGTGATGGGAGTTGTAGTCCAGCAACATCTGGGGACCCACAGGTTGAGAACAGCTGCTCTAGAAGAAGCACTTGGTATCAGTGCCACTTCCAGGTTTGGGGAGAAGGCTGAGGCAAGATGCACATTTCACTCTTCTCTAAGCAAGCCATCTCCCTCATCACTGTGGTCATTGCCTTGCCATCCAATCATTGCCACAGCCTAGTATAGTTAAAGCTATGGTTTTCCCAGTAGTGATGTATGGAAGTGAGAGCTGGACCATAAAGAAGGCTGATCGCCGAAGAATTGATGCTTTTGAATTCTGGTGCTGGAGGAGACTCTTGAGAGTCCTATGGACTTCAAGAAGATCAAACCTATCTATTCTTAAGGAAATCAGCCCTGAGTGCTCACTGGAGGACAGCTCCTGAAGCTGAGGCTCCAATACTTTGGCCACCTCATGAGAAGAGAAGACTCCCTGGAAAAGACCCTGATGTTGGGAAAGATGGAGGGCACAAGGAGAAGGGGACGGCAGAGAATGAGATGGTTGGACAGTGTTCTCGAAGCTACCAGCATGAGTTTGACCAAGCTGCGGAAGGCAGTGGAAGACAGGAGTGCCTGGCGTGCTCTGGTCCATGGGGTCACGAAGAGTCGGACACGACCAAACGACTAAACAACAACAAGAGAATGGAAGGGCACACCGAAGATTAAGGCTTTCTGGGAAATGATATATAATGAAATGAAAAAGATACTTAAATGTACTTTCCCGAAGAAACCAGAAGCCTTTCTCTTGGGCATTGTCGGCCAATTGGTGTCAAAGAAAGATAGAATCTTTTTTATGTATGCTACGACAGCAGCAAGAATACTCATCGCAAAGTATTGGAAGACACAAGACTTACCCACTCTGGAAGAATGGCAGATGAAAGTGATGGACTATATGACACTGGCTGAGATGACTGGCAGAATCCGCGACCAGGGGAAGGAGACGGCGGAAGAAGAATGGAAGAAATTTAAAATCTATTTTAAGGACTATTATAAACTTGATGAATGTTAGAATGTCGAGGTTTTGAGAAAGAAAGGGTTACAGCGATATAAGATTAGACTGAAGGAAAGATCAAGAAGACATATGTTTGACAGAACTATTTAGAAGTTGCTGGAAAATTTTGGACATTGGGATGCAGAAAGGGGAGGTATGGGGGAGTCCGAGAAAGAAGGTTTATGAAAAAAAGGTCATGAAATTATACGTGTTTGTATGTCTTTTTATATGTTTGTATTGTTTTAAAAATTTTGTAAAACCAATAAAAATTTATATATATATATATAAAAAAAAAGAGAATGGAAGGGCACAGGTGCACAAAGTTGCAGATCCGCCTCCTTAACCAGAGTTGGCCTTCTATTTGTTGGGCTGTCTGGTCCAAGGTCACATCCACGCCATGCATTAAAAGCACCCTTCTACCACTGTAACAGTTGTGGAGAATCCTGGGGGTTGTCAGAAAGGTCAGTCCGAGAGTCTACAGGATTCTCTTGGAGGGAAGGCATAACTGTTAAAAATGGTATAAAAGAGTACTTTGGTTTACAGAGAAAGGGTCCTAAGAGGAGGAAGAAGGGGCTTGAAATTGTTCCACCACCTCTCAGCATTTGGAGAGCAGACTGAGCAAACACACAGGTCCGTCACTTCACCTCAGAGGGTGGATCCAGCCCAAATGCTGCTGATTTTTCATTGGCTGGTGAGGTCTCATTGCTTCACTTCGTCCTTTGGGATGGAATGAGAATGATCATGAGTTGCTCCATTTGAAGCTGGTTTTTTTTGCCTGCTGCTGCGTTGATCTTGTGTGTTTTAAGGATGTTCTGATTGTGGTGCATTTCCAGTTATTGTTGTACTGAACAGTATTTATTTATAGTTATTAAATTTGCATACTGCCCTTCATCCGTAGATGTCAGGGCAACTTACAGCATAAAAATACATAATATTTTTTTTTTAAAAAAACCACAATAAGAATGAAAACAAAAGAAACCAATAACAAACCCCCTGCCCACCGACTGAACTGTTGTTGTTTAAACACTGAATTGCTGCTAGGGATGGCACCGAGGACAACATCTGTGTCATGCCCAATTGTGTTGGGGTTTTAAAGACCATCTCCAGGTATGGCTGGGGGAAAACCCAGTCTAAAATCCTGGAAAGACCCTGCCAGTCAGTGTAGACAATGCTAGATAGATCAGTGGTCTGATTCAGTATAAGACAACTTCTTCTGTGATTCTTCGGATTCTCAAGTGTCCCTATGGAAGTGTCCATTTGGGGGGAAAACCCCCAAAGCCTGACCTTTACATATTGAGATGTCTCCTTAATTTGGATTTAAGTGGAGGTTTCTTTCAGTTCTGAAATATCTAGGTAAAGCAAGGAGGAGTGGGAGCCTGAGTGCACCCAGCAATGCAACACAGCTCTGTGAGCAAGAACATAGCCAGATGATGATATTTGTATTCAAATATTAAGTTCAAATACAAAAGGCAGGGAGCATATTAGCTGTAAAAATGAGACCTGTCATGTAACATAATGAAAACGAGCCAATGTGGAAGAAATTATTATCTGTACAGTGCGAAGTCAGATAATAACAACCATATTTAACAAACACGACGGAGGGGAACCTGTCAGAAGCCAGGAAATTAAAATATATCCAATTGTTAAAGCAGAAGACGACCGACTTCCTTAGGCCTGGTCCTGCAGGCGCAGACCTAAAGGAGGAAGCTTTCAAGCGTTCATCTGTGAGAGATGAAATTGTGAAATCTTCAATTTCATATTTCCATCCTATGCTGAGTGGTCCCAAAGGAAAGCATGAGTGGTACCCCCACCACCTTCACCACAAAACTCTGCCTGATGTTTCTTGGTTACTTGCGGGGTGGGGAATAAAGTGAAGGGCATTGGCATAGATCAACACAATGGGGGGGCATGCAAAAAATAAAATTAAAAGTACCAAATGGAGTGCAGATCTCTAAGCAGGGGTGTAATATGCTGGCATGGAAGCGAGAGCTGGACCATAAAGAAGGCTGATCACCGAAGAATTGATGTTTTTGAATTATGGTGCTGGAGGAGACTCTTGAGAGTCCCATGAACTGCAAGAAGATCAAACCTATCCATTCTTAAGGAAATCAGCCCTGAGTCCTCACTGGAAGGACAGATCCTGAAGCCAAGGTTCCAATACTTTGGCCACCTCATGAGAAGAGAAGACTCCCTGGAAAAGACCCTGATGCTGGGAAAGATTGAGGGCACAAGGAGAAGGGGACGACAGAGGATGAGATAGATGGTTGGACAATGTTCTCAAGGCTACCAGCATGAGTTTGTCCAAACTGTGGGAGGCAGTGGAAGACAGGAGTGCCTGGCATGCTCTGGTCCATGGGGTCATGAAGAGTCAGACACGACTAAATGACTAAACAACAACAACAAATATGCTGGCAGGATCCCACTCCTGTCAGCAGTTGTGCTGCAGCATTTTGCAATAAATGCAGCTTCCAAATCAAGTGCAAGGGAAGCCCCACATAACATGCGTTGCAGTCATTCTGTCTTGATATATACCAATGCCTGATACGTAAGTGAAACTGATTTCCTTTAGCATCGAGCTTTCTCCATGGAATCACCAAAATCTAAAGCTCTGGGTAGGTAGTGAACACCTCTTGTCTCCAGTGTGCATGTTTGCAAAAGTATGTGCATATAAATACTAAGGAATCATGCAGTGCCCACCTGCCTCTTCACACACTGCAGCTGCTGGGATGTATTTTAAACTGCTGACAATATCCAATTCTAGACCAATTATGTTCCTCTAGTATATATTTAACCAAAAGAATGAACATGATCCTGGTGTTTAAGTCAGTGGAGGCCTGGTGAATGCTGACTTGGTGAATACGAGTGCTAAAGGCAGAATAGAGTCCTCAGGAATGGGTTGCTGTGATTAGGGTCCTGGATATGAGAACTGGAATGTTACAGCTCTGTCTCTATTTTAATCTGACATTTTGGAGTAGGAAACTGGGTCCACCCATCTCTTATTCCTCTGATAACTTCATGCAAGGAATGGAGAGCCAGCATGGTGTAATGGTTAGAGTGTTGGACTATGACCTGGGAAAGCAGGGTTTGAATCCTCACTTAGCCATGAAGCTCATTGAGAGGCCTTGGGCCAGTCACTTGAGGTGGTAGATGATTTTGTCTACCTGAGCTCCACCATAGCCAACCAACTCTTTATTAACACTGAGTTGGGAAGTGTATTGGCAAGGCAGCTATGGTAATGGCTTGCCTCTACAAAAGGGTGAGAGAATGTGATGCTAACAGGGAAAAAGGTAAAGGACCCCTGGGTGGTTAAATCCAGTAAAATGTGACTATGGGGTGTGGGGCTCATCTTGCACTCAGGCCAAGGGAGCCGGCATTTGTCTACAGACAGCTTTCCGGGTCATCTGCCAACATGACTAAACCACTTTCAGCACACGGAGGACTGTGACGGAAACCAGAGTGCATGGAAACACCATTTATCTTCCCGCCACAGTGGTATCTATTTATCTACTTGCACTGGTGTGCTTTCGAACTGCTAGGTTGGCAGGAGCTGGGACAGAGCAATGGGAGCTCACTCCGCCATGGGGATTCGAACTGCCAACCTTCTGATCGGCAAGACCAAGAGGCTCAGTGGTTTAGACCACAGCACTATTCGCATCCCTGTGATGCTAATAACCAACAGCAAGATGAAGGTCTACCAGTCTTGCGTAGTGAGACATGGTAGTGAGACATGGGCAGCTTACACCACACCTCAGTGCCTTCCACATGTTCTGTGTCAGTAAAATTTTTGGAATCACATGGCAGAAACAAAGATATGTTCTCCCAAGCCCATATTCCCAGCATGCCTACACTGGTTTGGTCATGTCCACGGAATGGAAGATGGCAGGAACCCCAAGGATGTGCTTGATGGGAAGGATGTGCTTCAAGCACCAGGCCCATTGGCAGACCGACTCTGCATTACAAAGATGTCTGCAGACGTGACATGAAGGCTGGCAGCATCAACCCCACCATGGGGGAATCCCTTGCAGATGACCACAGTGCCTGGAGACAGTCAGTCAGGTCATGTATCCATAGCAGTGACCAGAGGAGGAATGACCTCTGGAGGGAGCTCAGAGAGAAGAAATGCCATGGTACACCTGCAGCAGCAGCACAACCGGACACCTTCACACTAACTCTCCAACAATTTGAGTTCACCCTCAAAGGCGCACTCTACCCTTGTCTCAGGAGACAGATGGATGCCAAACAAACACACAAATGGAAAAGGAAGGTCTGGCATGAAAGCCATGGTCTGGTCTGAGTATGGACTTGATGGACCTGTGGCATCTGATAGAGAAGTGCCCATCATCTCAGGAGAGTGCATTTGCTCCTGCCAATCAGTGGAAGCCTCTCGGGCACCTGGAGTGGTGCGAACCATCCATAGGGGCAGGGTGCGTGGTGATGCGCGGCGCCCATAGGGGCTAGGGATGGGGCACGCGGTGTCCATAGGGACGAGCAGAGGCAGAGCTAGTGGCAGCGTGCATCCCAGGGGGGTGTGCCAGCAGCAGGGAGCATCTTGGGGGGGCAGCGCCTGTGGTGATGTCGCCACCCCTCAGGGATGACACCCAAGGCAGGCCACACCCACCTTGCTCCGCCTCTGCTGCCAGTGTTCATTCGAGTGTTCCTACATACCTCTCTGTTTCCTCTTCCACCGCCCAATGCCTTCTGTTGCCTCTCCCCTAAGCATTCAAGACTGCATATGTTGGAGAGCAAAAGGCATTCTGTCTTCCTGCTCTTGCCTCCCGGCACACCTGGGGCAGATGATTTTGTTACAATAAGGCAGGCATTCCTTGTGCCTTTTCGCTGAAAGGATGTTCAGGTAAACATCAAGAGCCTCTTTTATTCACGTCTGCTGGCATATAAAGGCAGAAGGAGGGGGGGGGAGAGAGAGAGATGTCTACAGGATGGTAAATGTCTTTCAGGGAAGCAAATGTAGAACCCTGTGATTCTACACACACGCACACCCCTCCCGCTTCTCTTTTTATGCTTCGTTAAGTTAAAGCAATATTTATTTTATCAGCCAAGAGTCTTGCCTCTCTAGGACGTTATTCCCATTGTGAGTGTCAAGAAGCTTTTCCTCAGTCCATGTCTTTAAAGGGCTCGCTTCGATAAAGCACCTTTTTATTTTAGGTCAGGGAACATATAGATATATAATATTCAGAATCTATGTCTCCTTCAGCCCCACACCTTGACACTGAGCATAATTGAGGAGGTTAGCGTTGGCATGCTCTTACCTATTACCTGTCGTTTGAAATATGACAGTGCTGTAACTGCAGGACCTGGGGGACTCCAGCACTTGGGCTGTGCCATCTGATTTGCCTGACAGCCTCTTACTGACTTCAACCCTAAGATAATTAACATGGCCCTGGGGGCCTCTGCTGCCTTGCCTTTGCCTGCTTGCTTAATAAGGTGTTTGTTGCTTTCCCCTCTCTCTCTCTCGGTGTGCGAAGAACCTTCTGATTGTTGCTGCAATAAGGAGTATCAGCCATGACTGTCTGCTGGTTAACTGTGGCTGGGACTTCTGTTTAATCATTAAAAAAGAAGAAGAAGCAGATTAAAATTCCACAACATGTTAGCCAGCTGTTCTGCAGGGTAGGGCAGAACTCCTTTAGTTCTGCAGAGAAGGCATCTTAAGAATAGACAACCAGGAGGTAACAAGAAAAGGGATGTAGCTCAGTGGTACAGCATCTATCTTGCATACAGAAGATGCTGAGTTCAATCCCTAGCACCTCCAGGCTAGGCTGGGGAAAGACATTGTGTGCAGATGGTCTCAGGTTCAATCCCCAAATCTCCATATCGGAATCATCATCATCATCACCATCATCATTTATTACTTATACCCAGCCCATCTGGCTGGGTTTCCCCAGCCACTCTGGGCGGCTCCCAACAGACTATTAAAAACACGATAAAACACCAAACATTAAAAACTTCTCCAAACAGGGCTGCCTTCAGATGTCTTATAAAAGTCTGATAGTTGCTTATTTCCTTGACATTTGATGGGAGGGAATTCCACAGGGCGGGTGCCACAACCGAGAAGGCCCTCTGCCTGGTTCCCTGTAACATCACTTCTCACAGTGAGGGAACCACCAGAAGGCCCTCGGAGGTAGACCTCAGTGTCTGGGCTGAATGATGGGGGTGGAGACGCTCCTTCAGGTATACTGGGCCGAGGCTGTTTAGGGCTTTAAAGGTCAGCACCAACACTTGTGCTCGGAAACGTACTGGGAGCCAATGTAGGTCTTTCAGTACCAGTGTTATATGATCTTGGTGGAAAAAGCCTCCCTGTCTGAAACCCTGAAGGGCCACTGCCAATCAGTGTATAGAATACTGAGCTAAATGGACACACTGCTGGTCTATGACCATAATAAACTGGTTGATTGAGCTAAATGCACCAATGGGCTGATTCAGTCTAAGGCAGCTTCTTTTTGTTCCTTTGAGCAGGTAGATGGTTAAGATGCAAATGTTATCAAGGACAGGAGTGCAGCAAGTCAAACGGCTGTGTTTTATTGTATTTCCTTTGGTTCCAGAGTTAGAAGCTACTGAACAAACGTGCTGCTTAACCACAAATAGGGAATTATATATAGCACATATCAAGAATGCAAACACAGCTTACCAGACGGGGAGACATTCAACTGGTTAGCTCATAAACACCAATAAATTCAAGCTTCATTATATGGGCACTAAGGAAATTAGAAAGACAAATCAATGGAGCTTGTCACACCCATATGGCAGAAAACCTTTTAAATCTATATTCCTTGCTGTGAACATTATGCAAATTGGGAATTAGGAGCAAAATGGAAAATATACCATTCAATATTATTTGGTCATTTGAGAGGAGATATCTTCAAAGAGCAGATTTCAAGGAAAGAAACATGGGCGGGGGGGGGCACCCACAAATACAAGAAGACAAAGCTGGAAAATAGGTTTTGTTTTTTTAATGCAAGCATAGTAGAAATTGAGTTGGAAATAGCTTGGGTTTATTAAGGACTTACTGGGAACAGTTGGTTGTATTTCAGAATAGAACCCCTTCAAATTGTGCCCGACCCATTTTATTTCAGCCGCTTCCTATGGGGTGGAGAGAATGGGGCTAGAGAAGGGCAAGGAGACAGCAACACTAAGGTTATGTGGGTGCAAGAGATTGGCTCCACCTCCGCACCTATACAGCCCTGACCTTGCTGCCACCCTGACTCACCCCAGCCCCACCAGGAGAGCAGCAGTGGCCCACCAGGTCACCACTGAGTGCTGCATAAGAACAGAATAAAATCTTGTTGGTTTAGGATATGACCCATCTAGTGTAGCAACCTGTTCTCACAGTGGCCAATGCCAACCAGATGCCCACTGTGGATATTTTCACCCCCTTCCATTGCAAGAATCTCCTGGTGTTTTCAGAAAGGAGGGGGCAGAAACTGCTCTTCGCTTCTTCCACTCCTTCCTGACTCTGTGGGGAGTCTCTGTGTTATCTCTGTAGTGATTAGATGGCTGAGTGAGAGCTGTAACACTCATGCAAGCCAGTACCTCCTTGGTTTTAGTTTGCAGTAGCTATTAGAAAATAAAGAAGTTATGCTTCACATCTTTCTTCCGTGTTGCTCATACTCTGCTGAGTTTGGTGCTCACAATGGACAGTTGTGGGTCCAGTGCTCTTAGACCTGATTTCCAGGAGTAAAAGGTCTCTGGAAGTGCACCAGTTCACCTAGCCCAGTCGGGGCAGAACCGGTTATTGAGCCCAGTCGTTGGCATTGGCTCAAAGGCGTACTGACACCCACTAGCAGGAACCAAGTCCAGGAACACCATTCCCTGCTGCAGTTTCCAGCAACTGGCATTCAAAGGCAGGCTGCCTCCAAGAGTGTAAGGAGAACATAGCCATCAGGACTAGTAGACTTATTGATAGCCTTATCATCCATGAATTTGTTGATGATGCCACTCAAGTTGGTGGCTGTTGTAGGAGCAAACTCCATAAGTGCAACTTAAGTGCTGTGTGAAGTACTTTCTTTTCTCCATCATGAATCTTCCAGCTTCAGCCAACGTTATTAAGCAAGTACATAAGAAGAGCCTTGCTGGATCAGACCAGAGGCACATCTAGCCTGACATCTGGCCAACCAGATGCCTATAGGAAGGAGAACCTGAGAGCAATGGTCTCTGCCAACTTGTGATTCCCAACACCTGGCATTCAGAAGCCTGCTGCCTCAGACATGATGTTGTATAATATGAAGTGTTAGTAGCTGTTTTACTACTTCACTGAACAACAAAAACAATATGGCCTCCCTGTGCCCTCACCAGCATCCAAGATGGAATGCGTGGAGAGGAGGGCCACCAAGATGATAAAGGGCCTTGAGAGCAAACTGGTTGAGTGTGTTGGCGTGTTTAGCCTGCAGAATTTTAATTAGTGATTATTGCGGGGGGTGGGTGTTCATTCATGCAGGACAGTTTACTGTTTACTGTGGAGGTTTGAAGGAATTTGTTTTGGCCTCCTCATCTGAAGTTTCATACACAAGAATCAAAGCCTATTGATTTCCCATGTTTACTTTCTTTGACTAGTTTTGTCAGTATTAGCTCACTTTTATATTGAAATATATTTGTCCTGTGTTGACATATTCCGCAGAAGATGTGGCCTGTTAAGAATTTAATTTTTGGAGGTTTTGTACATTCGGTAAATATTTTACTGAGGTAAAGAACTCAGTATTCTTAAATAAATTTAAGGGGTGTGTGATATTGGTTGATAGGGTTTTTGTTTAGGACCATTCAGTTGTTTGCGTATGAAACACTAGATTGCCACTTGAGGTAAGGGAGATTCCTGAGGAGCCGGTTGTCACATAAGGTACCAATCACAGAATCACAGAATTGTAGAGTTGAAAGTGACCATGATGATCATATAGTCCAACCCTCTGCGGTGCATGAATATATCACCCAGCCTGGAGCTTGAACCCACAGCCCTGAGATTAACAGTCTCATGCTCTACCAACTGAGTCCAAATGCTGTGCTGCTTCAAACCCAGTTGCTGAAACTCTTTTGAAGCTCTCATCTGGGAGCCACTGTGTAAGATGGCACTCACACCTGGCAGGCTCTGGAAAAATAGGTGGCACAAGTGGCTCTGATTTCACACACACACACACACACACAGAGAGAGAGAGAGAGAGAGAGAGAGAGAGAGCACTATTTGGTGCCACCTGGTGGGCTTACCAGCCATAGAAGCAGTTCTACAATCTGCAGTGGACAACCAGACTTCCTCATCCCTCCAAAACAGGAGTGGGGGACCTGTAGCCCCTACAGATATGATTGGGCTATATCTCCCATCATTCCTGATCACCGCCCATGCTGTCTGGGGCTGATGGCATGGCAAATTCAACAACACCAGGAGTGCATGGCCCTCCAGACCATCTTGGATTCCAGCTCCCATCAGCTCCAGCCAGCATGGACAATAGGCAGGAATTGCAGGTATGGTTGTCCAGCAACGTCTGGGGTGCCCCAGCTTCCCCCTCCCTACTCTGAAAGCTATAAAAGGCTGCTCACTAGTTTCAGCAACAAAGTCTTTCTGCTGGGATGTTCCCCATAATGAATTGCCTCCTTAGGATGAGAAGGTGTTTCTGCTAAAGAGTCAGATCTGTAGGTCAGTCTAGGGTTCCATCTGCGCTATACATTGGAAGCAGTAGCATACTGCTTCAGACAGTCATGGCTCCCCCCCCCAAAGAATCCTGGGAACTGTAGTTTGTTAAAGATGCTGAGAGGTGTTAAGAAACTTGTTTCCCATTAAGATTGGCAGTTCCCAGAGAGGTTTAACCATTAGCCCAGGAAACCCTGAGGAAGCCCCACTGCTGAACAGGATTAACTTTAAGACAGATTCATTTACATCATCTTGCTTTACATCAGCTTCATGTGTTCAGGGTTGTTTCCTATGCACATTTAACACTGGAGTCAGCCCCAATGAAAACAATGAGAAGTACTTCTGAGAAGACATGCATAGGATTGCATTGCAGATATATCAGTCAAGACCTCAATCACAATAACAAGCCAAAGGATTTCAAAGCCCTTATTTTATTTTGTATTTTTTGGCTGTTTGATATGAGCTCAGCTGAAGTCAACACCGCAGCAGCAGAAAACTGTCAGCATACTGAAGACTCAGCATCCAGTCTCCTCCTTTCTTCGCATAATGGCCTTCTCAACTGCACACAAGTGGTTCAAGACCAATTCCCTTCCCATGGCACATTCCATCATTAGATGTTAAAGCTCCTGAAAAATGCTATTCCTCCATATTTCTGGCCATTTTAAATGTGCATCGACTTACAAATCCCGAACACTGCCATCAGCATCTTCTCAAAATAAAAGCTCACCCACCCACACAAACACACACACACCCCCTTCATAAAAGTGAGGAAACCATAACTCGCACAGTCTTCTTTAGCTGTAGAAGTGCAAACAATTTGTTGCAACGCAGCTGCGAAATGGCATTCTATACATAGCAAGTGGAAGAAAGACCATCATCATTAAAAGTTTCTGCTGTGCTGGCTTGTATCCAATATTGCATGCTATTTATTAAACCTAATAGTTACTTGTTATCTAAAGGGTCCCAAGTGACTTACACCAGTCGGTAGAGCATTGGGCTAAACCACTGAGCCTCTTGGGCTTGCTGATCAGAAGGTTGGCGGTTCTAATCCCCGTGACAGGGTGAGCTCCCATTGCTCTGTCCCAGTTCCTGCCAACCTAGCAGTTCGAAAGCATACCAGTGCAAGTAGATAAATAGGTACTGCTGCGGCAGGAAGGTAAATGGCACTTCCATGCACTCTGGCACTCGTCATGGTTCTCCATGCGCCAGTAGTGGTTTAGTTATGCTGGCCACATGCCCGAAAAACTGTCTGTAGACAAATGCCGGCTCCCTTGGCCTGAAAGCGAGATGAGCGCTTTTGACTGGACTTAACTGTCCAGGGTCCTTTACCTTTGACTTTTACCTGGGCAAAAAGATTCCTGCATTTGAGGGAGCTGGATTAGATGATCCAAACACTGACACACAAACATCCTTAGCCAAGAAGTCAACAATCTTTTCATATGCAAGCTGCAACTGGTTAAGGGTACTGTGAGTTGTTGTTGTTGTTGTTGTTTAGTCATTTAGTCGTGTCTGACTCTTCATGACCCATGGAGCAGAGCAGGCCAGGCACTCCTGTCTTCCACTGCCTCCCACAGTTTGGTCAAACTCATGCTGGTAGCTTCGAGAACACTGTCCAAGCATCTCGTCCTCTGCCGTCCCCTTCTCCTTGTGCCCTCAATCTTTCCCAACATCAGGGTCTTTTCCAGGGAGTCTTCTCTTCTCATGAGGTGGCCAAAGTATTGGAGCCTCAGCTTCAGGATCTGTCCTTCCAGTGAGCACTCAGGGCGGATTTCCTTCAGAATGGATAGGTTTGATCTTCTTGCAGTCCATGGGATTCTCAAGAGTCTCCTCCAGCACCATAATTCAAAAACATCGATTCTTAGGCGATTAGCCTTCTTTATGGTCCAGCTCTCACTTCCATACATCACAACTGGGAAAACCATAGCTTTAACTATACAGACATTTGTCAGCAAGATGATGTCTCTGCTCCTAATAGCTCAACTGTGAGTTGTTAGGAGACCCCTATTTCCCCTCACAGAACTACAATTCCCAAAGTTTTCTCTGAAGCTGGGTTGGTTGTTAAACCACTCCAAGAAATTGTAGCTCTGTGAGGGGAATAGGGGTCTCCTAAGTGCTTTCAGCACCCTTAACAAACTACAGCTCCCAGAATTCTTTGGGGGGCAAAGCCTTGTTTTAAAATGGTATGACAACGCTTCAGCTCTATGGTGCAAAAGTAGGCAAAGGCACAGCAAGCTGCAGCTCTACAGCCTCAGCTCAAAGAACCACAACGTAAAATCAAGACTTTGCAAAACGTTTCTTTGCAAAAGTGTTTGATATTTTAAGAAGTAGGTTACAGCCCATGACCAGATCAATCTGTTTCTGCTGGGACGAATAAAAAATATCATTGCACAGTTTTCAAAACACTTTGCAGTGGCTCCCCCCTTTTTAAAAAAAGGGTGGTTTTTATTGGGGTGCTGCAGTTATTCAACTGCACCAAACAATAAGATATAAAAATTGAGATGGTAAGTTTTTAAATAAAGTTCCCGGTTGAAATTTGGCACTGAGCGATGAAAGAAGCTTCAAATGAATGTAGCATTTCAAATTAACATAACAGAATTATAAAGCAATAAGCAAAAACTTACACATTCTGTCAGTCTTCCATCTAATTGGTGTAATTTGCATTGTAGCACTGGGAAGCATAGCAGGAAATGTGATTCTTCTTCTGCAGCAGACACTAAAGAAGAATTGTAATTAAGGTTGTGTGCAGGGCACATAGTTTATTTCTGAGTTCTCCCTATTTGCATTTATTTGTATTGTAATTGTTTTTTTATGGGGATATTTTTATGACTCTGTCATTTTATCAGGATTGTAAGACAAGAAAATCACTGTTGTTAACTTACAACAGCTGCCTATTATCTTTCACTAGTTATTTTCAGTGTACAAAGGTTACCCTTCTCAACTATTCTCTGAGGAACTTTAAGCTGAGAGGTAGTAATTTAGCAAAAGTGACCAGCAAGCTATTTGAATGACTAGGGACGTGAAGAACCTTGTAATGAGCACCAGAAAATCACAATTTAGATAATACAGTTCACCTAAAGCTTACAAAATTTATAGAGGCAGGGCCTTTTCAATAGTGGCCCCATATCTTCCAAACTATATTTTGAGATATATTGTATTTATATATAGCTGCATCTTTGTTTTTAAACAAAACTTTAACATGTATTGTTTCAAAGTGTGTTCTGTTGATAGCATCGTTAGCTGGGTCTTGTATTGTTTAGATGGCTGCTGCTTTTAGGGATAATTTGGTGATTAGATTGTTTTCTTTATTTTTTTTAAAAAGGTTTTATTTGTAGTTTTAACAGATTTTTCAGGGCTTTAATGATCTTTTGTAAGCTGTTTTGGCAAGGCCTTGCCCTATAGGCAGCATTTTTTTATTGAAAATAAATAAATAAAGCAAATAAATAAGTAAATACAAAGTAAATACTCATGAATCCAAACCAGAAAACAATCTTGAAGAATGTGAGATGTTATACTAGTCATAACCAAAATCTTCCTTGCTACTCTCAAAAATCGTTTCTTGCCTTCTTCTGAATTTATAAGTATGAGCTGCAGCAAACTTTAGGCTCATTTATTTGTTTGTTTATTGTTTCAGGTATTAATATATTCTTTAATATTCAAGGTTTCTAAGCAATGTAGAAATTGTGAATGAAGTGTGCTCCCTTCTCTATCTTCACATGAGGGGAAGATATTGAAAGCTTCCACTTTTGGTGTAGATTAAGCCACAGTTTCCCGATATGTCAGCTTAGGAAACTGTGGTATTATTAACAGCCCAAAAGTACAGTAGTAGGGTATTACATCGCACCATATAAGAAGCAAGTGTCAATAAGAAAAATTGTACAGTGGTACCTCAGGTTAAGTACTTAATTCGTTCCGGAGGTCCGTTTTTAACCTGAAGCACCACTGTAGCTAATGGGGCCTCCCGCTGCTGCCGCGCCGCCGAAGCATGATTTCTGTTCTCATCCTGAAGCAAAGTTCTTAACCTGAGGTACTATTTCTGGGTTAGCACAGTCTGTAACCTGAAGCGTCTGTAACCTGAAGTGTATGTAACCCGAGGTACCACTGTATATTAAAAATAAATTATGTAAGTTATCTAACGGAGGCATAGTGGGCAGCAAGACGAATAGCGGAGTTTTTGAGGAAGATGAACTGCAGTGGAGTAGAAACAGTGCTGTGTGGAGCAAATGCAGGGTGGGATGGGGAAAAGATGCCTTTTTATACAGCTAGCTGTGGCTATTTGAGATTTGCGGCAGTAAAGCAAAGATCTGGGGGGTAGGCCCTGTTTCTTTTGTGTACTTGCCTAAATCTCTTAGAAAACAATATGGTAAGCTAAATCAAAGTTTAAGTGGCCCACAGCCCAGTGAAGTTGATGGGATTATCACGCATGCACACACACATTTAGTTAAGATCTGACTGAGATTTTGTATTAGTTCTCTTGTTACAGTTTTTTCTCATTTCCATTATGCAATCTGACTAGAATTGTTCTAAATCTGAAGCAAGGCTTGAAGAAACACCATTCAGGTACCAAGGGACCTCAGACGTACATGGTGTGTGAAATATAAAATATTCACTACACATAGAAGTGTCTGGAAAACTCTTGGGTGCTTTCACCGCTGAGAGTGGAAAATTGAAATAAATTTGAATTAAAGGAGAAAAATTAACAGTTATAAAATTAGAAGTGCGTGAAATTAAAATGTGATTGCAATTTTGTTTTAAACAGCTAGCTTGACAAAGAAAGAAAGAAATACCAGGAATAATTTATTTAAACATCATAAATTCTTCCAGGAATAATGTGTACTAATTTTAGGATTCGTAGCACCTTTTGACTGGAGATGTCAAAGAACTTTAGAAATATAACATCAGTTTTGTGTCATTCCATCTCTGGCTCGGGATGCTCCACCCTCACACGTCCAAAAGAACACCACACCACAAGACATGTGCATCAAATACACCACAACAGGAAGGTTTCAAGAAGCAGATTCCAAATGTATCTAGACACTGACATGTGTACCACAGAGCAAGAGAAGGAGAAGTGTTCGTTATTTTGGTATATATTTTTTGTTTTAATATTGTAAACCACCCTATGATCTTTGGATGAATGGTAGTATAGAAATTATTATTATAATTATTGTTATGTACTGAAGTTTTCACCCTGGGCCAGCATGGGGATACTGTAGATAGTTTTCACTCAGGTCCACTTATGCAAATAAGGAATTGAAAGTGGCGTTCAGTAATTGGATAGTTACAGAAAATTGTTACTGTTGCGTTGTAGGGAGCTCTATATAAGCAGGCTGGATGAACCCTTCAGTTCAGTTCTTTTCTGGCCTGTGAATAAACAAGAGCTGTTTGAAGAATTGCTGTGTCGTCTGATATATTCACCCACAACGTAACAATTATTATTATTATTATTAGGCAAGGGATTCTCCTATTTTTCTACACAAAATAATAATAATTATTGCAGGTGTTCACTGCAGCTGCAAGGCTCTCCATAGCCTTTCTGTGTTTTCCAGTATTTTTTGAATACTGTGGGCTTTTTAAACACACCACATTTCCTGGAATGTCCAGGAAAAGTTTTGATAGCCAAGTCACCTTGGAGCAGCTGCCCAAATCAGAAATGAATTGTTACAAATGGAAGTAACCCTAGGTCTGGTGGGTTCAAAAGCATCTCGATATCCTTAGCATATGATCCTGGCTTGCAGCCATGGCCAGGATCAATCGCTGCGAAAAGGGGGTTAAGGGCTGTGTGACAACAATGTTTATATTTTAAAAGAGAACAGTGATTTCTTGCCCATTTGGTTTCAGAGGAAAGCTTCAAAACCAAGCCCTGTAGCATGCAAAAAGCTTTGAAGCCATGAAAAGCTTAGAAGTCACTTAAGAAACAAAACAAAAAATAACTTCAGTGTTTCTTTTTTTTTTTCTCTCCCCCAGACTAATGTTCTGCCCTATCTCGGTTTTGAAGGCTTAGTGTGCTTTTTAAAGATTTGGAACTAGCATTCAGAAGTGTGTAACCAAAATCATAACAGCTCTGTCCCTTCTCCTTCTCTTTTTCTCCCTGTGAAACAAAAATAATAATAATAATCTTCATTAAAATGCAAATAGGCACATCCTATAAACATTTAGATGAAGAGGGTATTGGAGAGTTTGCAATTTTAATAAACTGTTAATATGAAAGCTGTGGCTTTCTGGCTAAATTAGAATTTGCATTCTCTTGAGATTTGATGTGCTTAGAATGCTCTCCTTTATTTGTTGGGCTGTTAAACAATGCTAGCATATGGGCCCAGTTTCAGAATGAAGGGGAAGAGGAGATAAAAGTTTCCAACTAATCTTGAAGCTTGAAAGTGGATCCTGAGAGTCTGTATGATTGCAAAGAGACTGACATTTCAAGGCTGGAAGGATGAATGCAGCCCATAAATTCCGCCACCAAACATCCATGTCCTCTTATCCCAGAACCCTCTGCAAGGGCTTTCCCCCCAAACTCGCAGTGCCGTTTGCTGGACTCTTGATGGCCTTGTCAGGTAACCTCTCATACTGATCTCAAGCACACTGGCTTTGCTCAAACTGTCTTGGTTTCTGAGATTTAGCTTTGAAATGCTCTAATCCACCCCTTTCCAGATAACATGCAGGCCCCATGGGGATCATATAACCATGAAAGAACAACAGAGAGGGAAGCGTGTTTTCCCTCTGGATTATTACTATAATATATATATATATATAAATGCTATAAATACTTTATATACTATTTTTATATATCTTGGTTAAATCAGATCAGTGACGCATTACGAGAAACCTGTCAGGTTCTTTTGTCCAGGAACAGTTCTCAAGAACTAGCATGAGTAATTTATTATGCAGCACTGCTGACTTTAGGCTCCTGCCTGTGATGTTCCATTGGGGACCAGGCAAAAGAAACAGGAGCTGGATTTGCCAGACAGCTACAGTTTTCATGCAAGGAACACAGAGAACCAGGGCTTTTTCAGTTGCTGATGCTTTACTTGGAAAACAAAGAAAGTACGGTACCTCTGTCTGTCTGTCTGTCTGTCTGTCTGTCTCTCTCTCTCTCTCTCTCTCTGGGTGTGTTAGAATCTGAAAAGTACTACTTCCTATTTACACAGGTGAATATTGTTGGGTTCTTCCCCACCCCGTTTGAAAAGGACAAACCAGAACATCAAACTTTAGCCAAGAAGTCAGTCTTGTGACCCAACAATCTTTTCATATGCAAGCTGCAACTTGTTAAGGGTACTGTGAGTTGTTGTTGTTGTTGTTGTTGTTTAGTCGTTTAGTCATGTCTGACTCTTCGTGACCCCATGGACCAGAGCACGCCAGGCACTCCTGTCTTCCACTACCTCCCGCAGTTTGGTCAGACTCATGCTGGTAGCTTTGAGAACACTGTCCAACCATCTCGTCCTCTGCCGTCCCCTTCTCCTTGTGCCCTCCATCTTTCCCAACATCAGGGTCTTTTCCAGGGAGTCTTCTCTTCTCATGAGGTGGCCAAAGTATTGGAGCCTCAGCTTCACGATCTGTCCTTCCAGTGAGCACTCAGAACATCAAACTAAGAAGCCCAAATTACAGTGTGTTCCTGTTTGGTCTCATCCAAATGCTTCCATCGTTAATAGTAACGGTTGAGCTCCCTAGCTCAGCCTGGAAAGCATTTGACTTCACACCCATTCATGTTGGCGTTCACCTGTATCAGGAAGACAAGGGAAGAATGTGCCTTTGGGGGTGAAGTCAAATTGTTGGAGAGTTGAAAGGTAAAGGTAAAGGTACCCCTGACTATTAGGTCCAGTCGCAGCCGACTCTGGGGTTGTGCACTCATCTCACTCTATAGGCTGAGGGAGCCATTGTTTGTCCACAGACAGCTTCCGGGTCATGTGGCCAGCATGACTTGTTGGTTTCTGTTTCCCTCACTGTGCAGCAAAATGCTTGTCACAAGACAATTGTTTACATTCCACAGTCAGAGTTACTGTTGGGTTCTCACGGGAATGGGAGACTGGATGTGACATACACTGGTTTCCTGTTTTTCAGTGTTCTCTCGGTTTCTTTGTGTCGAGATGAGTTGCTTCTCTGCTCTCACAGAGGCAGGATGGATGTTTGTATTTTCTCAGCATAGAGTGTAAATAAACTTTAGCGTGTAGCACAGTACCTGCTTATCCTTTCGTTCTGCGGACTGGAATTCTGCTCTGCTGGGCTCAAAGCAAGATGAGCCGTAGTGTCAGCTCCAGATGGGCCGGAGCTGGCCAAACAAACTAACATGACTAAGCCACTTCTGGTGAGCCAGAGCAGCACACGGAAACACTGTTTACCTTCCTGCTGGAGTGGTGCCTATTTATCTACTTGTACTTGATGTGCTTTTGAACTGCTAGGTGGGCAGCAGCAGGGACCGAACAACGGGAGCTCACCCCGTCGCGGGGATTCGAAGCGCCAGCCTTCTGATCGGCGAGTCCTAGGCTCTGTGGTTTAGACCACAGCGCCACCCACGTCCTGATGGAGAGTTACAGCCCTGCTTGTGGCTGTAGAGACCGATACCGGAGAGACATCCACCCTTAGAACATTGTCGTTTTCCCCAGAGCCTTTTCTGGAGATTTGTTTGTTTGTTTGTTTCTTAAATTTATACCCTACCCTTCATCCAAGGATGTAAATCTGAGGGCTATTACCCCCTTCTGTCTGACAGTAAGAGCTGTTTGACAGTGGAATTGTCTCCCTCAGGAGGTTGTGGACTCTCTTTCCTTGTAGGTTTTGAAGCAAAGGTTGACTGGCCATCTGTCAAGGATGCTTTAGCTGAGATTCCTGCATTGCAGGAGGTTGGACTGGACGACCCTCAAGTTCCCTTCCAACTCTACAATTCCATGTCTCTATGATGCTTCTACCATGGTTAATCAATGATCCCCCTACACAGAAAGAAAAAAAAGAGCCTGCTGGATCAGGCCAATGGCCCACTTAGTACAGCATCCTGTTCTCACAGTGGCCAGCCAGATGCCTGTGGGAAACCTGCAAACAGGATACGATACGATAATCTTTATTGTCATTGTCCCATACAGAACAACAAATTTGAAAAAAAATCTACATCAGACTTTCAAAAACCAACAAGCCTGCTATCCCAACTATCCCAGCCTGGTTAGCCCCCTAAAAACTCTGATACCCCATAATTAAATGCAATATACTCCCAAAGAGGGACCTTACTCCCATAGAGACTACCTTAAAAGGTAAAGGTAAAGGGACCCCTGACCATTAGGTCCAGCCGTGACCGACTCTGGGGTTGCGGCGCTCATCTCACTTTATTGGCCAGGGGAGCCGGCATACAGCTTCCAGGTCATGTGGGCAGCATGACTAAGCCGCTTCTGGCGAACCAGAGCAGCGCATGGAAACGCCGTTTACCTTCCCACCGGAGCAGTACCTATTTATCTACTTGCACTCCACCTAGCAGTTCGAAAGCACGTCAAAGTGCAAGTAGATAAATAGGTACCACTCCGGCGGGAAGGTAAACTGAAATCCAGAAGTCTATAAGGGTGTAAGCATGCCTACTTGCCTACAGTGGGCAAGTTAAATTATAAGGCCTTCCTCAGAGAGCCTTCCCTAGGCAAACTGTTTGGAGATGATTGAAGGAAGCTGTGAAAGTTTTGCGCAAGAGAGGGTTTTTCGTATCTTCAGTTTCATCTCAAAAACACTTCGAAACATCAACCCCACTTTTGCACCAAGAACACAGTTTGTTCAATGAAGAGAAAACAAAAATATGGTTTGGGGGTGGGGGATAAAGATGGAAGTTTTTAAAACCTTGTTTATGTCACTGGAAAATAAAATACCTATGGCTTTTTGAAATAATACCAGCCTTAGCGACTACCCTATTCATAAATTCACCACAGGCAAATGCCTGGTTTTAAATAATACGCTTGTGTCTGACCTTTTAAGGAAATTACTAATGTCTTTGTTTAGAGTGCAGAGGGCATGGATGTGGCAGACTTGTTTTTCTGCTAAATCAAATATATTCTCCCAATATTACTGCCAAGTTGTCAAAAAATGGCACTTCATTAAGTTAATGTGACCTTTCAGAATAATACCTTTCAACCCTTTTGGTTGTGCGGATTTGTGGTTGTAGATTTTCTGAGGTGGAGGGAAAAAAGTGTAACAGTAACCAATTTCTTACTTCTCTTGAGGTAGACATTTTTCTGTGCCTCTGTACTGTGACAAAAATGCAATTTGAAAGACTCAGAGGATAATGTGAAGAGAAGCTCTGCTTACTTGGTACTTTTGCCTTGTTTTCATTAAGACTTTCCATATCAAGGAAAAGCCAGCAAAGAAACAATAAAATCTCAGAGTATCTATACCTATGTATTTGGTTACAGCTTGGGAACAGTTTACTTCTGGGATCACTTTACCCCATGTAGGCCCACTTAACCCTTTCAGTCTGCAAAATCTGCACAGTTGCTGGTGCCACACAATATTCATTCCACATCTGCTCAGACAAGCAACCAGCCTGAATCCAAAAGACACACACTCACTATCTTCAGTCTCCTCCAGCAACCATTGCAAACTTCCCTGTTTACAAGTCCTGGTCACAGGCTCCCAGAGCCTGCCAGCGGCTTGTGCCTAAAATAAGATTAGCTTCTCAATGATTCATTCCCTGGTCAAATC
Organism: Podarcis pityusensis; assembly: GCF_964106645.2. Taxonomy (NCBI): domain Eukaryota; kingdom Metazoa; phylum Chordata; class Lepidosauria; order Squamata; family Lacertidae; genus Podarcis; species Podarcis pityusensis. Next base: position 12,669,558 of record NC_138032.1, on the reverse strand, counting down.
CACCTTTGAGGAAAGATTAGCAGCTGATTTTTTTCCCTTGCTTTTTCTGTGATTAGAGGTGTTCCAGAGGTTTCCAGAACAGGAATTCATAACAGCCAGGAAAAGCAATGCCAATGGTTCTCATAAATGGAGCCAGCCCCTTTCTCCTGCTGCCACTGTGATATGTAACCCCCCTTCCCCACTCTCATTACTCCTCTAATGAGACTAGCAAAAGCAAGATGGACTTACTGAATGTCGAAAGCACCAGCACATCTGGGCATTACGTTCCCAGTTGGATAGGAACGTAATAGCTAAGTACACCTGCTCATCTATATTAATACGTCCTCCTTGTAGGAAGGTAAATTGCCTGTGGCATCATCAGTCCAGTTGAGTTGCTAATCTTTTTGCACATTGATATATGACAAGCAGCTACACTGCAGACTGTCTGTGCTTCTTAGAGTCTTGGAAATCAAATTGAAGTTGCCTTAGCAGCACAGGAGGATGAGGTGCTGACAGAATGTCTTAGTTCTGCAGACTGCTGCACCAAAAATCTCCAGTGACAATCCAAAAACAGTCTTAACTAGTTAACTGGTCCTATGCCGAAGATTTCTCCTTCATTCTCCAAGGTTCAGAAAAAGGCAAGCAAAATGGTCAAGGGGATGGAGCGACTCCAATATGAGAAAAGGTTGCAGCATTTGGGAGTTTTTTATTATTATTTGGGGGGGGCATGCAAGAGATGATGTGATAGAAATTTGTAAAATTGTGCATGGCATCAAGAAGTGCGGATACCATTTTTCTCCCTCTCTCATGACGCTAGAACTCAATGACATCCAAAGAAACTGAATATCCAAAGGGCAGCCCCATAGAAGATGGAGCAAGTTTGTCTTCTCCTGCTCCAGAGGGTAGGGCCCAAATCAATGGCTTCAAGTTACAAAAAGGAGATTCCGACTAAACATCAGAAAGAACTTTCTGGTGGTAAGAGGTGTTTGATAGTGGAACAGACTCCCTCAGAAGGTGGTGGACTCTTCTTCCTTGGAGGTTTTAAAGCAGAGGTTGGTTGCCCATCGGTCATGGATGCTTTAGCTGAGATTCCTGCATTGAAGGAGATTTTACTAGAGGATGGGCAAGATGACCCTCTAATTCTATGGAACTCGCTCCTGATGGCCACTGATCTAGATAGCTTTAAATGAGAACTGGACAAATTCCTTGAGGACGAGGCTACCAATGGCTACTAGCCACAATGGCTATGTTCCACGTCCACTTTGAGAGGCATCATGCCTCTGAATACCAGTTTTTGGGAATCACAAATGTGTAGAGTGCCCTTGTGCTCATGCCCAGCAAATCTAAAAAAATGTAGTATAAACACTGACAACTGGGAAATACTGGCCTGCGAGCGCTCCAGTTGGGGAACAGCCTTTACCAAAGGTGTCATGGGCCTTGAAGACACTCAAACTCAGGAAGCAAGGGAGAAATGTTCTAAGAGGAAGGAACGCTTGGCAAACCCTCACTGTGATCAACTCCTACCCAGAAACCAATGTCCCCACTGTGGAAGGAAGTGTGGATCCAGAACTGGCCTCCACAGTCACTTACGGACTCATTGTTAAAACCGTCTTTATGGAAGACAATCTTACTCAGCTACAAGGAATCGCCAAAGAAGATGCCCAATTTGCTGGTTTCTCATAGGCATTCAGCTGACCACTATAAGAACAGGATGCTGGACTGTTAGATGGCCTATTGGCCTGATCCAGAACATCTTATGTTCTAATGGGGGTGAGCTTGACTGAATGTATGGTTTTTTCTTTTTGTTTCTGAACCTGTTGCCCTGAACTTTGTTTCATAGAAGGCAGACTTAAGCACAGGAAGCAGATTTTTCATCCCAGTTAAATGCCGGCACGACTTTCTGTTGGTTGTTTGACATGGTTTGTCATTTGGACAGGTGCCTCAGGTTAAGCTGCTCTCGTTTAATTAAAGCCAATTTCAGGAACCAGGCTAATGAATGCATCTTTTGTGGCGTGAAAAAGCAGTACACATATAGGCTAGCAGCAGGGGGTAAATCAGCTGTGCACAAGTAACTAGCCTCTTTCAAACAACCCTAGAGGGTTCTGGAAGTGGTGGATGGTTTAACCCGCTCTGTTATTTGCTTGGTGGTTTGTTTGTAGTATGCATTGTTGTTTGTTTTAACTCTTTGATGGGTAGCTGTTATTGCATGTTCTGCAGCCCATCCTGCTGTCTGTATTGATGAAGGACAAATATCTTAAATGCATAAACAGAGTGGCTCAGAAATGAAGATTTGACCCCGTATTTCTTCATGTATTATTTGGACTTAGTGTATTGGCCCGGATATAAGCCTCACTCAAATATAAGCTGCACCTTTAAAATTGGGGGGAAAGGGAAAAAAGTGAAAATACCTGACTATAAGCCGCTACATTCCTTGCACCGCCATTGGGACTGATTTCCAGCAAGATCTTGTGGAGCTCGTGAGATCTCACTGGAAATCAGCGCTGATGCTGGCACCACTTCTCCCTCGGCAGTGGACCTGGCAGGACGGGAAATTCAGGGGGCAGCAGCAGCAGGGTAGGGTGACATTTTTTATTTTGCCCAAAGCAACAAACTGGGATGCATTACCCCTGGGAGTGTCAGATCAGAATCACTTGCTTGGACTCATGAGGGATGTACTCTGGTGAATCTCCAGTTGAGCCAAGAGGAGCTATATAGGTCAGTGGCAGAGTGTCTTCCTTGCAAGCAGAAGATTCCATGTTTGATTCCTCACATCTCCAAGTAGGGTTGGGAGAGACCCCTGCCTGAAATCCTGGGAAACCCCTGCTCATCAGTGTAAAAGGTAAAGGACCCCCCTGGATGGTTAAGTCCAGGTCAAAGTCAACTCTGGGGTTGCGTCGCTCATCTTGCTTTCAGCCCAAGGGAGCTGGCATTTGTCCACAGACAGTTTTCCGGGTCATGTGGCCAGCAGGACTAAACCGCTTCTGGTGCAACAGAACAACGTGATGGAAATGCCGTTTACCTTCCTGCCACAGCAGTACCTATTTATCTGCATGCACTGGCGTGCTTTTGAACTGCTAGATTGGCAGGAGCTGGGACAGAGCAATGGGAGCTCACTCCATCATGGGGATTTGAACCGCCAACCTTCTGATTGGCAAGCCCAAGAGGCTCAGTGGTTTAGACCACAGTGCCACCCACGTCCCTCATCAGTGTAGACAATGCTGAGCTAGTTGTAGCAATGGTCTGACTCAGTATAAAGTAGCCTACTATGTTCCTGTGAAGGAATTATGCCAGTGTGGCCCAGCTGAACTGGGAACCTCCTGGCTCAGCCAGAGATCTGCTGAATCCTAACTTCACTCAGGCTGGTGGATCTAGCCTTAGGATTGTGCCCTTAGCGACTGCCCGTGTGGAATGCAACGCTCAAATTATTACTGGATTTTCGCACACAAATATTTCATCTCTTTTACCTGACCTGCAAAGGGAACTATGGGAAAGTCTCGTGAAGGCTTACCTACCATTTTTGATATGGGGAAAGACTTGTTGGTTGTGATCCTGATGCACGTTGGACCGTTTCGTACAAAAATAACCCACCCATTCTGCTCACTTTGATGTGACAGAAAAGATCAACTTCTAGAAGAGATAAGTTGAATCAACTTCAAGAAATAAAGCTTCTTATGCGATTAAGCTATGTCCTGTAAAAAAAAGGGGGGGACAACACTCTAATTCTTGACATTTATCCAGTTAGCAGTGGAATAATTTAGCTTATTTCGAGAGATTACTTGGCGCACAAAAGGGGTTGGGTTATTTATATCGGTGTTAATCTGGATGTGATCTTTATTCTTTAGTGGGTGAGAAAATGTGGCGGTGTTTGTTGCTTTCATTCTGTGACCAAAGGGCTTCCTCTGAAAGTAAGTGAAATTCCCTGTAAGATGGATGCTCAGTACAGGAATGGCCTTTTGCTCAGTCTCTTCTGAGGTCAAGTACAGACAGGGTGAGGGATTGTGTACTTCTACTTCACAAAGGTCTTGCATGCTTTTATTTCATCTGGAGAGTAACTGAAAAGGTCTTGTGTATTTTTTGAAAAAGCTGTCTTGTTGAAGACAGGTGTTCTGAGCTACTTATTTTTAAAATTGCCTTAAAAGGGAGTTTAGCCAAATGCATTGAGGCTAGGTTCACAAATGTATACTAGCCATGGCTCTGCTTATTATGGGGTAGCGAACCTGCCAGGTGTTGCTGGTTTATTGATATATTATATTCCGCCTTCCTGCCAAAAGGAGCCCAGAATGGAAAACACATAAGTAGTAAATAAATACATTTAAAAATGTAATTAAAACATACTTGAAAACAGTTAAAAATGTCAAACACGTTTAAGAAAAGATGTAACCAAATCATGTGCTTGTGTAGGCTCACCCAAATGGGAAAGTTTTCAGCTGGCGCCTTGTAAGAAAGTACAGTGATAATGTCGATAGGCAGGGAATTCCAAAATACACACAAAAGCAGTGTTTCCCAAACATAGGTCACCAGCTGTTTTTGGACTACAACTCCCATCATTCCTAGCTAGAAGGACCAGTGGTCATGGATGATGGGAATTGTAGTCCCCCAAAATCTGGAGAAACAGTTTGGGGGAACACTGCGCTAAAGGAATGACTCCTTACAATCACAGAATGCATATTGCATGGCATTTGTACACATGCAAGTTCTCCAGACTGATGTGATCAGGTCAGCCTGTATGGACACATCTCTCATTAGCCTCAGCCAGCAGGAAGACTGCGTCTTTCCCAACCCTGGTGTGGAACAACAGTTGGGAGAGGGTGATTGCACCCATGTCCTGGTTGACATGCATTTGGCCACCGGATGGAAAAGGATGCTGGATCTGACCTGATCCTGCAGGGCTTTCAATATGTCAGTGCTAGTACTAGGGAATTGGTGCCTTGAAGAGAACAATATTAAAATGTGGGAAGTTGTTGAACTGAGATACAAACATAGCACCATATCCATCAACTGACCCAATTTGAGCAGGGCATCCCAGAATTACAGAAGTCACCCCAGCTTCTGACTGGATCCCTGGAGTCACTTGGATCCCGGAGTCACTTGGAGCCCTGAAAGACGTGGATCCCGGTTTTCCTCTGCAGGATGTTGGACGGTATTTAGCACACGCATAAAGCATGCCAGTAATTCTTAGCCGTTCCCACACAGTTCTTCTCCAGCTGTGGTTATAATTTGATCTTCAAAAGAATCCCATCTGCAGCTGGTTACCTGACAGAAGAAGCCTTTATTCACCTCTGTACCTTTCCCTCCCTGGTGATTACAACATTTTTCTGGTAATGTGGTGACTCTGAGTCTGTGCTCTGTGGTGTGTCATGCCCCAACTCTGTATTCAATCAGATGTCAGGTAACAATCCACCTTTTGAGCCGAGATCTTAGTGACTGATGAGACAAGTCATTTTTACACTATTTTTTTTTTTGTGTGTGAGAGAATTATTTTAATGCTTTTGCGTATGCCGTATTATGCACTTCTCTTTTCAATTTCTTATTTGTAAATTGACCTTTTTTCGATGAAGGGTGATGCACAAATATCTTAATAAACAAAATACTGCAAAATGTAGCTTTCACCCTGGGAATCGGGCTCAGAATGAATCATTTTCCCATTTGTTTGCTTCTGCCAATTCTAAATTGAACCAGGTGTGGGGTTGGGGTGTGTATTGCTTGCCATTAATTAATATGCTAAAAGCGGAGTTGCCATTTTTTGTCTGAAAGAAAATAATGGTGCCATCGTTGGAGGCAGGCGATTATTTTCTAACGTGGGCCAAGAGGCCAGTTCTCACTCACCAGGGTGCAATTTTGGAGGAACTTGCTGGGGAGGTGCTGAGGAAGAATGAAATTTAGCAGGCGAGGGCAATAGACATAAAATAACATCACATAAAAATAGGCTAGATCTGACATTTTACTAGCTTTTCACACCTTACCCTGATCGCTTATCAAAATGTGGTTTTACTGAAGTGATGAGTAAAATGGATAGCAAGCCTAGTTAAAAGAGACACACTTGTTTCTGCTCTCAGCCTTTTAGCACAGCTTCATAAAATACCCATTGTGGGGGAAAATAAAGGTTGTGGGAGGTATCTGGAATTTGTTGAGATGAATATTTTTAGTGGTAGCGAGCCTGCGTACCACTTAAGGAGTGCCTCCCAGATGCTAAAGGAATCATTAAAACTTCATTTTATAACCATTGGACCCGGCCTTAAAGGCTTTTGAACTGCTGGGGCCTTCTAATCATACAGTATTGCTCTCGTTTGCCGGTGAAGCGGATCCAATGGCTCTTTTCAGCATATGGTCTATTTCTGCTAATGAACGGGCAATTTATTCACTTTAACATATAGACTGTAAAACTAATCCTCCTGCAGAAACATTATGCTTGCCTGCCCGCTTTAACTCTCATGCTTCTTTGGCACCGGGGGTGGCGTGGGGGTGGGAATTGGTGGTCTCAGGAGATACCTTTCATAATTAGGACTATGGTCACAATTCATGCCAGCTATGGGGCCGGGTTCATTACCTCTGTTTCCTTTCCAGTAAAAGCTTGTAAAATTAAATGGAGTCACACCACTGAGGAACTGGATCAACTGTATTCTCAAGGGGGTAGTTCTGACTACCTGTCTAAAATTGTGGATCACTGGCATTTATTTTAAATGGGTTTAATGTGCATGCAGACCTTTTAAATGTAGCGAGCCGTCCAAATTCAAATATCTTCTGCATACGTAACAGATTGGCTTCTTCTCATTACTCAGAGAGAGTTCTCAACTATAATCTTTATGTACTGTGCCTGTACAATAAGGACACGTAGAGATGCCATTTAAGCAACAGCCTGTCCTCTGCCTATGATTTAACTCCCTCCCAGTGCCGGATTTACGTACAGTGGTACCTCGGGTTAAGTACTTAATTCATTCCAAGGTCCGTTCTTAACCTGAAACTGTTCTTAACCTGAAACTGTTCTTAACCTGAAGCACCACTTTAGCTAATGGGGCCTCCTGCTGCCACCGTGCCACCGGAGCACAATTTCTGTTCTCATCCTGAAGCAAAGTTCTTAACCCGAGGTACTATTTCTGGGTTAGCGAAGTCTGTAACCTGAAGCGTATGTAACCTGCAGCGTATGTAACCCGAGGTACCACTGTATAAGCTAAACAAGCTATAGCTTAGGGCCCCACTCTCTTGGCCCCCCCCCCCCAAAAAAAAATAAAGGGAAAAAACACCTGGATGTACATTTCTAAAATATATATAAAACAACAAATAAATAAATAAAATAAAACCTACATACAGCAACAGTGTTTTGTGTTGTGTAGGCTCCTGTAATGTAAGCAATGGGCCCCGCCTGCTAGCCTGCTCGCTAAAATATCACTGGTTGGCTCATTTCTATATATAGGGACGCGGGTGGTGCTGTGGTCTAAACCACAGAGCCTAGGGCTTGCCGATCAGAAGGTTGAGCTCCCGTTGTTTGGTCCCTGCTCCTGCCCACCTAGCAGTTCGAAAGCAGGTCAAAATGCAAGTAGATAAATAGGTACTGCTCCAGCGGGAACGTAAATGGAGTTTCTGTGCGCTGACTAGTTCGCCAGAAGCGGCTTATGCTGGCCACATGACCCAGAAGCTGCGGACAAACGCCAGCTCCCTTGGCCTATAGAGTGAGATGAGCGCACAACCCCAGAGTCGTCTGCAATTGGACCTAACCGTCAGGGGTACCTTTACCTTTTTATATATAGGGTGCCTACATTCTGCATGGATTGGTTGCATGGCAACATGTGCAAATGGATCTAGATACCTGTTAGGTCCATAAATTACCATATAGCATATAGCATATAACACACACAAAAAGTGTCAATTTGTTGTTGACAAAGGACAGCTGGACATATAAAGGGCCCCATTACCTTCAGTAGCTTAGGGCCTCATCAAACCTAAATCCAGCCCTGGTCATCTGCCTATGGTTTAACTCCCTTCCACTGGAGATCTGTCAGAAGATGAACCTCAGGTCTCCCAGAAGCATTTTAGGCCTGTTATGGGATGGCTTTGAGGAACTGGTGTTAAGCTGGGGGCATGTGGACCACCCTGATACTGCATGAAGTCATAGCCTTTAAGATCCCTCACCTCCTAGTGGCCGTCAGGCAATGCACCCCATCCACACTTCCTGCCCTATCAGAATCACCAGTCTTCTTTGGAGCACAGCTCTCATGGGTAGGGAACATGGATTCAGACTTTTCAGGGGGGCTGCTCCACCTTATTCATCCTGATGCTCTTGCATGATGCAAGCTGGAAGTGAGGATACGGATGATGGGAAAATATGGGCCCCATCAGATTCTTCGGTACTCTACTCTGCACCTTGTTTCTTAGCCGGAATTAGCGAGTTACACAGTATTTTAACAAATGTCATGTTTAATGCATCCTCATGGGGCATTATCATGAAATGTCAGTCACTCTTTGTTGAAAGAAAAAGGTGCCAAAATACCGGTAAGTGGATGGAGTGGATTATGCACATAGCCCTATAATCATTTTGTTCTCATTTGTGGGCTTTACTATACACAGTGCAAATGCTGCAAGTGAAACCCAGCTGTGCTTAATGCAGCCCACAGAGCTATCCTGTTGCACAATGGTATTACTTTTAATGAGGAGCAGCCGTCACAATTCAGACCATGAAATAGGAAGATTGGAAGTGACCAAAGAAGGTCATCTTAGCATAGCAACAGGCGGTAATCATGAACTGTAGGACGCATATTGCTGGGGACGTTGTAGCCGGTATATTTTTACAATTGGTAGAGATGAGAATCTCTAGAGTCACGGATCCTCATCTTCCTGTGCTCCCCCAATTTTACATCCAGATCTTTATTGCATTAATACCCATCTCTTCTTCTATACAACTCAAGACAGCTAGCACGGTCTTACCAAGGAGTCTCTTGTTCCAACTCTGACCAGACCCAAACCTGTTGAGCTTCAGCAGTGCTGGTGCATTATGGGTCTTCAGATCATAGCCCTCACCATAAGTCGCAAGTTCATTCTCCTTCCTACTGAGGCAGCTCATGCAACCACATTACTGTTGAACGATAGCCTGCAAACACAGTCGAGCCACTATATACATTAAAAAAACCTCAGTAGGTGTCTCCTTGCGTAATTATGGGCAGGACTGTAGCATAGATTACAGTCCCTACTAAAGCAACGTCATAAAGAACATTTTAAGGGGGTGCTCTCTCAGTCAAAAAACCGGGGAAATTTCAAGGGAAGCCGAAATAATTTCGATAAGACCAGGAGAAATACAAAGAAGGAATTCCTCACATCTGTCAACTTAGGCTAGATTGATACTTGAATAGCAAGGGTGACAGAGAAGATCTGGACACCTTTTGGGACAGCTACTTTTTTATATACATAGAAGAGAGATTGATTCATCAAAAATATGTTCAGAAATGTGTATTTTAGAATAAAATAAGCGCGGAATACATATTAAGATAAAATACATATTCAGATATGCATGTTATTATAGATTATGTTTTTAATACCTATTCAAATATGAATTTCATGGATTTATTCATATTTAAAATCACAGATTAATGTGGAAACAAGTGAAATGCATTTATGAATGCAAGGAGAATTGACAAGGATTGGAAATAGATTGATCCATTCATACTTATCACTGAATCAAGCACCTCAGATTTTTCAGCCCATATATTAAGGCTTGGATATCTGGTTGCTGGGCATGGAAAATCCAGCCCATGATAGATTTGATGCCGTAGCTAATGAGATACGCTGACTTTTGTCTTTCAACAAGACTCAGGGGAGGCTCAATAAAAAGGAAAATTAAAGCTTCATTAACATGATGTTCAGTTTTCAAAATCAGCTTGTCTTGGAGTGGTGAGCACTTCACCAGCCTACAAGCTGTTGTCGAATTGATTAAGATCTTGATTTGTACTGTGTCTGCAAGTGACAAATATTTATCTGGAAGTGGGCTCATTATGAGGATTCTCCTAATAAACTTTCACAGTTTATTTAGCATTTCAAGCTACAAACGTGCAAGACATGGCTGTAGCAAAACCCATGAGTTTTTTTGATGTTTCCACATTCAAGTGACCTTTCGTTATGCTTCTGCTTAATGATCTGCTATTTCAAAAGGAAAGCAAGCTACAATAACAATGAAATTAGTACAAAACAGCTGCAATTTCCGTACCCTCCCCTTCTTTTCCTTCTTCAGCGCTGCACTCTTTATTTGTACTGGTTCTCCACTGCATCTAATAAACATGATGGTGGCACTTTAATAAACTGTGCTGTTTTGTCTTTCTCACTTTCCCACAAGCAAATCATCTACCCATCTGGACCTTAAGGAACCAACTCATTAGAATAAATGTGATGCAGCAGGTTTACCTATACAGCTTAACAGCTTAGTGTCAGGGATATATAATGACACGTACATATAATTGACAGATAAATTCTGGGCTCTTTATGACAGATGTAATCAGAGCATGATATACACTAGTGATTTTCGAGCTCACTAACTTTCCAATTGACTTGTATTGCAAGCCCACCACAGAATCCCTGTGCATACCAGAGGACTCTGTTGTTCTTTTGGGGAAGGACCAAAGCTCTGCCTTGTTAAGTATAATTGTTTAATTGTACATTGAAATGGAAAATAACTCTGAATGCGTATTGCTAAAGGGGTCATGGGAAATTCCATTGAAGCTAAGAGGAGCTCTCTGGATAAGTCTTAGCAGGTTGATAATTGACTGTTGATGTGTCTCTCTGCCAGCTCTCATGTGGTGTTTAACCTTAGATCACATGAGTAAGGTGTTCAGTTGCAAATCACTGTTTTGAGGCAGTCTTTTGTTCACTAGCTAGTGAAGACAAAGGTGTGGAAATGAGTCTCTCCCGGGGAGAAGGCAACCTCCGGGCTAATGGAGACTGTGGGAGAGAAAGGGCTCTGTTTGTCAGCTGTGATTATAAATAGTATTTTATATTTGTAGGAAGCAGAACCTGTTCATGGACAAGCACATGATTTTGTACGACTATTTGGATGTCTCATTATTTGTTTTTCAATCTGTTTGAAGAAAGTTCTGTTAGTAAATCTTGAAAAATTGGATCTGGGCAATTTTTATTTCAGGAAGTAGCATGTCTTGGTATGAGACAGTTTCCTATATTTGTTCCTGTGTTCTAGGGTGCATGCTAAGTTTATGTGTGGTGCTTCCTGCAGCCCTCCAGGAAGTTGTTGACGGACTCCAACTCCTATCAGCCACAGCTGTCAGAGATGATAGGAGCTGTATACCAACAACATCAAGAGGGCAACAGGATCCCCAACTCTGCCCTATGATGTTTGGGCTCACTTTTCTCACATGAACTGAAGGTGCAGCCTAGCACATACACAACACTCCCCTATGGATTGGCATTGCAAGGTGATGTCTATCCTTGAAACTTCTCTGCCATTGCTAATCTGCATAATGAAGAAGCCCTGATAATTTCCAAGGAATTCCATTTTCTCCAGAATAATTCATTTTTTTAGTACTGATATAGATTCATCCATAGCTTGTAGTCTACAGACATACCCAAAGGAGAATTATCACAGCTTCTTTAGGTTGACTGGTTATTCCCTGTTAACAATGCCACATAGGAGCCAAGCTCAAACAGGAAACCAAGAGTTTATAAAATTATGAATGGTGGGGAGGTATTTTCTCTCTCTCCTCATATAATATCAGAACTCGAGATTGCCTGCCCAATAAAGTTTTTTTTAAAATCACCATCATCATCATCGTTATTGTAATAAAATATATACCATGCCCTTCAAAAAGATTTTCACCAGGGCGGCTTACAGTTATCAATAAAACAGGATCCATAAAAATACAACATTAAATCTACATAATAAAAAGCGACATAAAAGCAATTTCAGGGTGAAGTCAATAAGCAAAATGTTCAATTCAGGAATGAGGGAAAGATTATTTCATCACACAACATGGAATTAGCTTAGGAAATCCACTAGTGACAAGAAGTGGTGGCCACTAGGTTACTGGGGACACATTAACTGCATGAAAATCTACTTAATTTGTTGAAATCAGACTATTTTAATGTCTCGACTGCAGAATTTGGAGTGATGGCAGCTTGGAGGAGAATGTGCATTATCTTTAGATATGTGCTGCCTGAGAACAGGTCTAGACGCTGCACACACTGCAGGGCTCAGCAAACCCTTCTTTCCCTGCTGGATGGAGCTTATTGGGTCATCATCTCATCAATTCACCTGCACAGAGCACCTGAAAGGCAAGGGAGAGCTTTATCACAGTGGTAGACCTTCTGCTTTGCATGCAGATAGTCTTGAATGAGTATAAGGCAGCTTCCTTTGAAAACAATATTGACTGGCTGGTGATCTCATGGCCTCAATTTACACAGCGAATAGCTTTAAATTATATCAAGGGAGGTTAGGATCCCTTTCCCTAAAAATGCATTTCCAGTTTAAACAGTCATAATCGCTTCCTCCGTATGGGATGCCTCAATCTATATCTTCCAGCTATTTCATCACCCGGGCAAACTCCTATCCCAAATTTTGGTCTGCTTTATAATACATTGTATTCCTCCTGGATGTAAGTATATAATGTTGGCTTATTTTTGGTGCAATTTCTTCACACTCTGGGAGGTGTGTTTTTGGTGTGTTTTTTTAAAAGTAAATGATTACCTGCTGTATTGCCATCTGTTTATGAGCTTTGGAAATGTTATTTGTAACTTCTTTATAGGTGGGTCTTCCGAATGTGAAGGAAGTACAAAAAAGAAAAAGAAACCTTAGCAAAAAAGAGAGCAATCCTTAGCAGATGGGCTGGGTACCCAGGTCCTCTAAGCAGCCAAGCTTGATGGTTTAGAGTATCATTGAGTCTAATTTTTGTACAGATTAAATCATTCTTTCTCTCAAAAGTTGGCAGCTAGGTATTTATATCTGTAATCAATCTACTGCTTCTGGGAGAAAGACTTAAAGAAGGATAGACAAACATTATGTGCCTTAGGTCATTTTTAAAAACCAATGAGCGGAAACATTTTCCTTTGTGGGGGAGGAGAGGGAATTTTATATCCCATTATTGCTTCTACTGCATTCAGCAAAAATAGTTTACAGGTTCCTTAGATTGCCGTGACTGCAGCTGATCATTTTATCACTTGGCCCCATTAAATTTAGTAAGATCTACTTTAGAGTAATGTATGGAAGTGAGAGCTGGACCATAATGAAGGCTTATAGCCGAAGAATTGATGCTTTTGAATTATGGTGCTGGAGGAGACTCTTGAAAGTCCCATGGAGTGCAAGAAGATCAAACCTATCCATTCTGAAGGAAATCAGCTCTGAGTGCTCACTGGAAGGACAGATCCTGAAGCTGAGGCTCCAATACTTTGGCCACCTCATGAGAAGAGAAGACTCCCTGGAAAAGACCCTGATGTTGGGAAAGATGGAGGGCACAAGGAGAAGGGGACGACAGAGGACGAGATGGTTGGATAGTGTTCACGAAGCTACCAGCATGAGTTTGACCAAACTGTGGGAGGCTGTGGAAGACAGAAGTGCCTGGCGTGCTCTGGTCCATGGGGTCACGAAGAGTTGGACACGACTAAACGACTAAGCAACAACAACTGTAGAGTAATCCATGCATGGAATCAGGCTTTCGTTTGAAACCCAAGTTGTTGTTTTTTTCATTCTCTATTCTAATTGCTGCATTGTATGCCTTTAGGGGTGAAGTCAAACAGTTGGAAGGTTTACAGCACCTGCTATAGCTGTAAAGACCAATACAGGAGAGACATGTTTTGTTGCAGCTGGGGCAGATTAAGGTGTCTGGTTGTGCTCCTGCAGATGCACAACGGAATTTATTTTCTCTGCACTGCTCCCTGTGGTCATTCCTCCTCCAGTCACTGCTATGAATCATCATCATCATTTTATTTTTATACTGCCTTTCCATAGTTGAAACTACGCTCAAGGCGGCTTACAACATTACAAAATTCACATAATTACAAACATAACAGAAGTCATAAACAATAAATAAAACACATCAAAAAGTACACAGCCAAATGGAAACAATTTCCGTGTAAATCATAAGATCTAAAACTAAAGATACAACAATAATATGAATAACAGCAACAAGCTTTCTCAAGCTGAAACATTGTGTGGTTATCCAAATAGCTGAACTACTGGAGATGGGCATCATGTTCAAAAGCGCTTATTATACAGAGACCCCTTTTAACTGAACTCTCACACATAAGGCTAGAACTGTTGAAGACAACAGTCTTCAACCTGTATAGTCACTGAATAAGTTTTAGGGCTCAGCAGTGATGCCCTGGAGTAGTGTTGTTGTTGTTGTTGTTGTTGTTGTTGTTGTTGTTGTTGTTGTTAGTGTGATTTATCCCCCATCACACCAACTTCATGGTTTCCTGTAGTACCAAAATACAATGTTGCAATTGGTTAAAACAAACAAAACAGTTGAAATAATACGAGGATCCTAAAATATGTATATTCTCAGGTGTGAAAGACCATGGCAAAGAGGTGCATCTTGAGCTATACAGTGAAGTAGCCGGGGGAAGCACATCCGTGGAGAGGGGGGCTGACTCAGGGAATGCACTCTTTCAGGCTGCCACCAGGGCCGTCTTTAGCATATGCACCACCGGGGTGCAAAGATCTACCCAGCACCCCCATATTTAGTTAATTTCGCGTGCATGGTGCCATTGAGATTGACAAGTGCTGTCGTTGAGTCTGAGAAGCACCACCGTTGTGAATGACAAGTGCCGCCGCTAACGGGGCGCGTCTTTGGTAAATGAGCACACAAAGTTGAAAGTCCTTTAGTGAAACAGTAGGTATACATTTCAGTAATATATATGTATTTTGATTTTCTAGCTTGGTCAAAATTATTTATTATTTCATAACAGGTAGATAGTTAAGAGCTTAGGCGGCTTCAGCGGTGGGTGCCTGGCGCCCCCCAAAATTCGGCGCCTGGGTGCCCCGCACCCCTTGCACCCCTGGGTAAAGACGGCCCTGGCTGTCAACCCCCCAAACTCTGAAGTTGGTGGAACTACCAAGAGGCCCCTTCATGTTTTCAGTACCAGTGGTTCACAGTTCTTTCACTCAAAAACCTATTCCTTGTTATGTCTCATTTTTCATTTGTTTCAGCAGCCAGCTTCTGGATGTGTTGAACAACTAGGAGTCAAAATCCATTGGTGAATTGATGCTGATTACCCAGAGATCTACCAGCACATCCCAATTTAACTCCCAGCTCACTGCTGCTTTATTTGATTATCCAGTTGGGAAAATATTTGACTGTTTGGGAGCCAAAATGGTTGATGTCGAAATGGCTTTAATATTAAGGAGAAGCATCCCTTCTACGCACTGTTGAAAGAGATGGCATTGTGGATTTTGCAAATAAATTACGGCCTGAATAATTGAGGTGTTTATTTCGTGCAGCAGATGGTGGGTTAGAAATAGGTAATTCCATCCCTTGCAATTATTTTGGTTTAAATTTTCATAAAGGAGCAATATTAAGGGAGGGGGGCTGAAGCAGGAGCCTACAGCCATGCGCTATATTTATAATATGTAATTATTGTCTATAAGAAGAGAAGTTGAATTTATAAGGGCTGTTAGAACTGCAGGCAGCATATATATACACACACACACACACACACACACACACACAATATATATATATTCCAATAAGCGATGCAAAAGACAATTTTGACCAGTTGTCTCCCTACTTATATTTTAATGTGTTTTAATTTGGAAAGTCTTACCTGACTTGTGTGGGCTTGTCTTTCAAGCAGTCTTCACCAACTACAGTTCCTATGAGTCACAGCTGCTACAGTTATGCTGATTAGGACTGATGGGAGCTGTTGTCTGAAACATCTGGATGGCACCTGATTGGCAAAGGATGCTGTAAGGGTTGAGATTGCTCCTCGTGAAACTGAGTTCTGCAAGTTATGTGGGCTTTATAGCACCATAGACGAGAGGAATTATTTTATGGTGGAGCTATAACTTTTTAAACATAGTTTAAAAGAAACAAACACAACTGGCGAAGTATATTGGCTGAGAGCAGGGGTGAGCCTTAGGCCTAGTGGCCAAATATGGATCTTCAGACCTCTCTATCTGGTCCATAGGACTCTTCCCACATAACTCACTGGAAATACTTTGTACCCTCCTTGAGGGTTCTTGCCTGGCTGGAATATATCCTTAAACTCTGTCAGTGCCTCCTGCTTGCTAAGCTACAGGGGAGTGTGCGAGTCTGTGTAGAAACTAGCCTACTGCACAGAGGGAAATTTTAGATTGGTTACTCTGACCACTTTTGCTTCTGGTACCACCCACCAGAGATCCCTGAGCCCCCCAAAAATGTGTTTTGGGGCTCCATACCCTCATACGGGTCATGCAACTTTCCCGGCCCAGAAGACACATGTCCCAGTTTTTGGCTCCAACATGTTGGAGGGTGTACTGACATGTGTCACCCCTTCCCCACCCTCCAGAAGGCTTTGAAGGAGGAAATGAAGCCCTCAGGTCGAAACTGGTTCCACATGCCTGATGTGAGGGCAGTGACCCAGGAGGCCATGGACTCATATTCCCCATCAATCCCAAGGCTCATCAATCCAGTCTCCAGGGATCTTCAGATAGGTGTTGTTGTTGTTGTTTAGTCGTTTAGTTGTGTCCGACTCTTCGTGACCCCATGGACCAGAGCACATCAGGCACTCCTGTCTTCCACTGCCTCCCGCAGTTTAGTCAAGCTCATGCTTCAAGAACACTGTCCAACCATCTCATCCTCTGTCACCCCTTCTCCTTGTGCCCTCCATCTTTCCCAACATCAGGGTCTTTTCCAGGGAGTCTTCTCTTCTCATGAGATTGCCAAAGTATTGGAGCCTCAGCTTCACAATCTGTCCTTCCAGTGAGCACTCAAGGCTGATTTCCCGAAGAATGGATAGGTTTGATCTACTTGCAGTCCATGGGACTCTCAAGAGTCTCCTCCAGCACCATAATTCAAAAGCATCAATTCTTCGGCAATCGGCCTTCTTTAGAGGTTCACAAATGGAAATCATCTTCATCACCACCAGAGCTACTTTAATAGGTTGGCATTTGAGGTTGACAGCCCATGAAGTAACTGCTTCTTCTTGCTGTTGTTATTTATTTTGGGAACCCTGCCTGAGCACTTGGGAAAGGTGATACAGCTAAGCTTTAAAGTCCTATACTGCTGAGGACCCAGGTGCCTGAAGGAACATTTGCTTTCATGCCAACCTTTCTGTGTATGGAGGTAATCTTCTGAGGCTTTTCTCTAGGTACTGCCACCATCTGAGATAAGGTAGGTGGTGACGGGAGGCAGAGCCTTCTCAGGGGAGGCACCCCTCCTGTTGACTTACCTTCCAAGAGAGGCTCATCTGATGCCAACCTTGTTATCTTTTTGGTGAGAAGCCAAATTGTCATCCCCCCACAATCCAAGCTATGCCCGTCTGCTGATCCAGCAAGGCTTTTCTTATGTCCTTGAGGTTTTACCTCAACAAGGTGCCAATCTTTCATGAAAAAAAATAATGAAAGAATTACGAATTATATCTGCAATTGGCACAGATGCTTGCATTAATATAATAAACACAGTTGTTTAGGGTGGTACCCTGATAATGCAATGCTCCTAAAATAACTACTTCTATTTTATGACTGTCTGAATATTACATTTTCATGCCATTTGCCTGACATTTAAACTCATAACAGCATTACTTTTATGTGCCATTGGAGATCTTTTATTTTTAATAATGTCCCTGTTCATAAATAAAGCATTGAAGCTATGTGGAACACTTAAAACTAGTGCATGGAAGCTTTCTTAATAGTTTTAATTCCTCTGGAAACCATAAATATACCTGAACTTGTAAGTTCAGTGTTTGCTGTTGTTTAAACATGATGTTCGACAAGCTCCATGAATGAAAAATTTAACTCTTGATGCTACAGCAACACACCTTGGCTCCTAAGGCATTTATTTTAACAAAAATAACACAACTCTCTTACTGCAATTGCAGTCACTGAGTTTTAATGTTTTATTAGCCTGGGGTGTATATTGCATTATACACCCCAGACCTCAATCTCTTTCCCCCTCCCCACTTCATAGAAAACTCTGCTGTGTGCTAGTTTCAAATATATTCTAGCATTGGGCTGGTTTGTCTTGTTTTGACTTTTTCATATCAAAATCTGCATTTTGACACGAAATGTCAAAGGGGCTAAGACAGAGGTCTTTCCAAGTGCATGGGCTTAGAGAGCACAACATTATTCGTTAGTTTGTTCATTTTCAGGGTTGCTTTCCATTAAAAACATCCTGAAGCAATTTAACAATAGGCACAATTTCAAGTCCAATACAGATACAGACCATCATGAAAAACAACCACAAAGGGACATTGCCAATGGGCACCAAAAACATGGTAAAGATGGTGCCCGTCTCACATGTATCAGCAGGGGAAGCCACCATACTAAAGTCCCAATTCCTGCATCATTACAAAATGAACCTCCTGATGAGGTGGTGTCTGCAGAAAGCATTCTCCTGCAGAGTGCAGTGATTAGTTTGGTATTTAAGGGATGAGACAATCTTTTAGGCTTCCTGGTTTCAAGCTGTACAGGGTTTTGTTTTTTTGTTTTTTGCACCGGTACCAGCACCTTGAACTTAGCCAGGTAGCTAATTGGCCGCTAATTAGAATTTAGATCTATTCGGATTTGTTTCCCTTGTGGTTGTTCTTCTTGAATTGATCTCCCAGAATAGCAGTGTAATCATTTAGGAATCTAGGTATATGCTTTGTTCCAGAGTTACGTATTTTCAACGATGTTGCCAAACCAATAGCTCTGTTTACCGCAGGAAATGGATCATATTATTTTGACACACTGTCCACAAGTTGTAATCAAACAATCATTTGTAAAGAGATTGTTGGATTGTTACAATCCATGAGGTCAGATTGTAATGTAATGTGAAGCCAAACTATGACTCTCAGTAGAACATCAGTGGGAGAACTGGGAGATGAGTGAAGCAGCCATGATTTTCTCTCTGTGCACCAGCTTGTTTATTCATGTTGAACCATAGTTTGGCTTAGCATTTTGGGTGAAGAAGATAATTGAATGGAGGGCCTGGGTGGGTTTCTGTGAAAGGAGATGCTCTTTGAGCTTACATGGTCCATTAAAGGATTAACCATCACCAGCTATGTGAATGGAGATGCAGAAGTTGTGGGATGATCTGCTGAATCTGGATTTATATATGGCCTCGTATCAGCACCCCAATCTCCAAATGAAGCGAGATTGCAGGGGTTCCTGGCACTTATCAGGGTTTGCGTTTCCTTTTGGGAATGAGGCACAGTGGAGACTGTGGTGTCATTATGATGTATGGTTTATTTACACATATATACAGCCTGCGATGGAGGGATTCACAGCATTACGACCCCAAGAGGGTCTTGTTTCTCCTGCATTGCTCTAAAACGTGGCTCTGACCCTCTCTCCAGCTTGCTGTTTTTTTCTTCATCCCTGCAAAATTCAACTCTAAACTCTGGCTTTTGTTCTTCCCACTATTACTTGCAAATTGAGGGAGGGCCCGTGTCCATTTCCCCATCTCCCACAAAGCTGCTTCCTTTGCTCTCCTTAAACCTCACCAGAAGGCCATTTCCCAGAACTGGAAGATTTGATTAGCTTTTAACGCTTTCTAGATCTAGGGATTAGGTAAGCCTGGCACCCAGGTTAATACACACACCCAAAACTCATAACAGCATCTATTTATCGGTTCATTTACCCTGCCTGGGGTTCAACTGCACAAGTACAAATGCACGAAGGAGGGGAACTTTGCTGTTTTGAATCTCTACCAAAAACTCTCTCTCCATCTCTGCCCCTTGCAGAATCTGCCAGCTGCCTTTTTTTGAATAGCAAACAATTAAACGTGTTTCTGTTAGCTGAGCAAAACCTCCTTGCCGAACCACATCCTTATGTTGTACAACGCAGGCTTTGTTAAATTGGCAGGCTGTTTATGGAGGGATGGGGGGCGACATGAAAGAGGAACAGCTTCAGTGCCATGTTAACGACTCAGCATGCCCTTGCATGAGAAGAGGGATGAAAGAGGCTTGAGAATGGATTCAGCCGGTAGTTAATCCCTGTGAGAATATCTGTGTGAACAAATAAAGGTTGTCGAGATGCCCATTTTCACAGGAAAGGGCCACAGGAAGGCCCTTGCATAGGAATTAAGTATAATCGGCATTGTGCTTTAGTTTCCCTTGCTGACACGGAGGGAAAGAAGGCCAGGAAAGAAGAGTCAGGGGGAAATAACATTCTGTACCATGATATTTATGATGTACCTATCGTGGTGACACAACTTGAGTCATAGGCTGTGCCTGCATATTAACAAAGTAAAGGATGCCTCGTTTCTTTCAATGGTTCATGAAACCCACTGCGTTAATGCACTCCAAGGGTTACAAGTCAAGCACAGAGCGGTTGTTAGCAAACTGCCAATCTGCTTGCTCTGCCGTACTCTTACAGTTTGCTGCTGTCTCGAGAGTATACAGCGAATGCTCATACCAGGTGATTAACACGGTTCATGGACCGGGGGCTCTGGCCTGGGGACTACCATCTCCCACTAATGGAAATAAATTTTATATGCCAAAGCCACTAAACATGATTGTTAGTCTGTTTCTTCTCTCTTTCCCACCCCTCCGCTGCCAGGCACTTTAAGCAAGAATCCTTGCCGCTGCCTTTGATGATTAGCTATATTTAAAATGCTCCAAATGTGCAATTTTCCCTTTGTCGTTTTTAATTTCGGGATGCATTTGTCTAACGAGGAGCCATGAGCGCCTCACCTAAATGGAAGCTATTGTGCCTCTCTACATATGTGCAAGCGTGGGTGGGAAGATATATATCTTGAAAAATGAAATGTCATTTTGCATTTTAATTGCCACGTAGAAGAGGGGGCCTTGTTTGAAGACGTAGACTGGTGAGGAGCACAGAAATAAGAATCTGGAGTCATTAGAGCTGGTATTTTTACAGCCGTGCTGAATAGCCCCTGTTTAAATTTTGGGGTGGAAACCTTTGGGCTTTCTGGTGTGGTGGGCATTTTCTACACACACACAAAAAGGTCATGCAACCGCGGCCGCGAGAATGTTATTAGCCCAATGCTGGAAAGGAGATAATATACCGACAGAAATGGAATGGCAGACAAAATTATTCAAGTACGCTGAGATGGCAAGATTATCAGGGAAAATTAGGAATCATGACAACCAAAAATTTGACAGAGAGTGGGACAAATATAGACAATACCTAAAAGATCACTGTAAACACCTGAAATCTTTGGCAGGCCTTGAATGACTCCTGCAATGTGACATAACTTATGGAAATAATGGATAAATAAAAACTAGGTGTTATTTAATATGCAGTTAATACAGAAATGTAGAGGACCCATGTTGGGGTGGAGGGAAGTCTCAATACTTCATTATACAACTTTACTTTATTTCCAACACTTCAGTATCTCTTTTGTGTGTATTTCTGATGGAGAAGGATAACTGTGATGTGTTTTAAAAATGAATAAAGATAAAAACGCAAAAAATAAATAAATAATGGGGGTCATAAGGTGATGTTTCAGGTTAGGTATCTTTGTTCTGAACTGTAAGTTGAATTGATCAGTTGAGTTCAGGAGCAATTTATGGTGCTTATATGTGTGTGAATGAAATCCACAAACTACACCTTGACTGCTCCCAATTATACCCCCAAGGGGACATCACAAGAGGGCATTTCCACCCCCCCGGCCTGGTAATTTTGAGCACAGTTAAGGAGGCAACAAAGAACCCACAGGCAGAAGCGTGCTTGTATGAGTAACCCTGGTCACTTTTCTGAACAAAGGTGAAACTTAACAAGGAATAATAATAATAATAATTTAATTAACAGCTTTGCTTCACCTTTTCCAAACATGCCCTACTATTTAGATCACAGTGAGTTTGCTTTGTTTATACTCTGGTGAAGAGATTTGTGAGCTGGAGGTCAGGAGAATTTTGAGGAAAGGACATTGCATTGCTGCAAAGGATCTCCTTAGAAATGATGAAGGGAATCAGATTAGTTTTGACACTGTGTGGACTGCTGGCTGATTGATTGTTTTCCTTCCCATCGAGATTAGCTGTTGTTGCTGTTTTAATAAGAAAAGAGTCTTTTCTTTTTAAAAAAAAAAAAAGAGGAAGGAGAGGGAAAGATCAAACTGCTTCCCTTTGCAACATTCTGAATCCTATTCCAAATGGCAGGATTGGCCAGTGGTGTTGTCTGGGTACCAATCTGGGATAGAAGCCCATGGTTCCACTTAACTGAATGAGCAGGAGGACCCCTACAAAACATGAGGACAAATTTATCATATTTTGATACTAACTATCAAGAGAGAGCCTCCTATAGGACCATTAACTCCTGGGCCTAAGGACATCACTGGTGGCCTCATTGATGGTTTTCCATTGCTGTGCTAAGATACATATTTGCAGGCATTTAAGACGTGAAGTTTTTTTAATCTCCTGAATGTATTAGTTTTTAATTGGTTTGTCAGCTAGCTCTTCTTCCTTTACAATTAGCCAGGATTTTATTATTTTAATTATTTGTTACATTGCAAACTGCCTTGATCAATTTTAATTAATAGAAGAGACGGTGTGGGGAGACTGTAATGCAATATCCATTGCCTCTGGTATCTTTAGTATCTCAGAAGCACATACAGGATTTATTTTAAATGAGTTCTCCCCCCATCCAAATTTTGATTGTGTATGAGAAAGACGACCTAGCTTATATTACCAAGACTTGGTTGGGTGAGCAGGGTGAAGTCTTATGCCCACCTGGGTATTTGATGCAGCATCAGCAGGCCTGAGGATCAGGGAGTGGGATCAGTGTAGTGGGAATTCAATCCTTCAGTCTTCTTGAGTGGGAATCTAGAGTGTTTGTGCCTTGCATTGGGCATTCAGGACAGATTAAGGATTCTACTGGTGTGGTGTAGTGGTTAAGAGCGGTGGACTCCTAATCTGGGGAACTGGGTTCGCATCTCCGCTCCTCCACATGCAGCTGCTGGGTGACCTTGGGCCAGTCACACTTCTCTGAAGTCTCTCAGCCCCACTCACATCACAGAGTGTTTGTTGTGGGGGAGGAAGGGAAAGGAGAATGTTAGCCGCTTTGAGACTCCTTCGGGAAGTGATAAAGTGGGATATCAAATCCAAACTCTTCTTCTTCTTCTTCTTCTTCTTCTTCTTCTTCTACTAGCAGTCCTTTCTACTGTTAACGGAGAAATCTGAGGGCTCCCTTGGACAAAAAACAAGGACACCATCCAGGAATACCAAAGCAAAACAGCAGCCAGTACGCTTGGTCTTTACTGAAGACTGTCGCGACAGGACTCCCACCTGCCACAAGGTGGAACAAGATGGAAGCATCCAAACAAAAGAGCACCCAAACTTTTATTAGCTGCTAATCTCCATGTTACACCCCCTCCCCCCAAAAAAACTACATCACTAATACATCATGGTTACATCATGAAAGGGGAGGTCTGGTGGCAGTAATCTGAGCATCCTGGACCCTGCCCCATGGTTCTCCTTGCCCTCCACCAAACACCCATCAAGTGTAACAAAAGAGATATTTACATTTCCCTGTTTCCCAGCCAAGTTAACCACACCCTTTTGTCTTCATCTGGGTTCATCATTTCTGGAATGGCTACCTGTCTGGCACTCAGGTATCAGGATGCCAGGAATTATCACTCAGGCAGAGGGGCTGCTGAGTAGCTGAGCTCACATGTCTATATGACTTTCTGAAGTTTTCCCAGTGAGCCAGTACATAGATACATTTATCAGTGAATTGTTACATTTGGTATTGTGCCTCAAAGGCCCTTTGAATGGATAGGAAGAAACTGTGATGAAGTGTTTTGTGGGGACAAATCACAAAAGTCACAAAAGTGATTGTGCTGATTTTGGTAGTGGGCTGCATGTGCATGATATCTGCTCGAGGGGCAACCCCCCAAAACCTATACATAAATTCTTGCAATACTACTTAGCAGTCTTCCTTGTCTGAGCTGACAGTGGGGGTCTCGGCTGTGGTGTTGAAAGCGGCTAGGTTGTTGGCAGTGGTATTTTTCTAGAAAAAGAGGTGCCAGAGCTCACCACGAACTTCTCCCTTGTTCTCTTAGAATGGCAATGGTGCTCACTTGAGAGGTGCCGGAACTGAGTTCTGGGGATTTCTGGCTGGGGAAAAAAAAGCCCTGGTTGTTGGTCTTGGGGGATTTCAACATTCTTGCTGAGGTCACCAAATCTGAGGCAGCTAAATATTTGCTATATATTTTGGAAAGCAGTCTGTTAGTTCGCTATGCGTTACGACAGTTCTTAAGATATTTTAAGCACATTTTGCACAATGTTTCTTCTTCGTATTATTACCATTTATTAAATTTGTATACTGCCCTTCATCCAAAGATCGCAGGGCGGTTCACAACATAAAAATACAAAATACATAATAAAACAAACCAATAAACCTCACCACCACCACGAACACATTTAAAAGGTCGTAGCTTGTTCAATCAACCAAAGGCCTGGTTACAGAGAAACATTTTCGCCTGGCGCCTAAAGATATGTAATGAAGACACCAGGCGAGCTTCCCTAGAGAGAGCATGAAATAAAAGAGAAGGTTTTGTTGCTGTTGTTGTTGAATCCCATTATGAATTGAGATGGTGGACCGAACCTTTCAGAGCTTTATTAAGGAGCAGGGATTTTCTTTTTCTTTCTATCTTTGCATACAGTTTGATTCTCTTTAGAATCAAGATGGTGGACTAAAACCTTCAAGGACTTCACTGGTTTTAACCAGCCGTTGCATAACAAGCAGTTTTTGTCTATGTCAGCATACAGAAGAAGAAGAAGAGTTTGGATTTGATATCCCGCTTTATCACTACCCAAAGGAGTCTCAAAGCGGCTAACATTCTCCTTTCCCTTCCTCCCCCACAACAAACACTCTGTGAGGTGAGTGGGGCTGAGAGACTTCTAAGAAGTGTGACTAGCCCAAGGTCACCCAGCAACTGCATGTGGAGGAGCGGGGAATCAAACCCGGTTCACCAGATTATGAGTCCACCACTCTTAACCACTACACCACACTGGCTCACAGTCGGACACCATTTTCAATTAAAATGGCTGACTGAAGCTTTCAAAACTGCACAGAGTTTTTTGGTTTGAATTCCTCAGCAACGCCAGGTTATGAGGCTGCTAGTAAATAATAATAGGAAACTGGAATCAAATATCTGAAATTCTGTGTCACCCTTGACATTCTGGACCTCAGTCCACAACTTGTCCAGTCTCTCCCCTTCCTATCAACAGCGCACATCCTCTTTGTCCCCTAGACCCTGTATGAGATTTTCTTCCCAGGTCAGATTAAAAAAAGAAACCACAGGAATAGACTGAACCTGAGGGGTTTGAACTGAAAAGCTGAGAAGGAAGCATGGATAGAAGGAAGAACACACTTCACGGGAAAATCAATACGGCCATGAGAAAGCCACTTCAAACAACCAAGTTTCTATAATTGTCAATACAGATTCACTTAAATACAATTTGTCTACTTCCACGGGTGTAACATCTGCCAAAAGTGAGCCTTTTGCAAGATGCCAGACTCTTCATACACATCCTAATGGGGGTTATGGATTTAGGATGTATGCTTGTGTATGCACATACGTTGTGAAAATAAATATACTTGCCTTAGTTTCCACCCACAGCAGTTGTCATAGCAACCTGCTGCACCTACTTCAGCTGTCACATACCAGTATTCACTGAGAAATATATTGTATAATGGGGCGCAAGTGTGGCTTGCATTAGTCATGTGCGGGTATCATGCATACCTGTGCTTCACGAAAGAAAGAAAATGATTACTACCTGCACACAGTGGCTTCAAAATTAAGAAAACATAAATCTTGTTGATTGCAGTTAAAATTTAGATATATATTTTAATGCATTCCGACAGTAGTTTTTTTGGAGGGTGGGGGAACACCACAAGTAGTACTTCATCTCCCTTGCACAACCTCAGCTTTTGCAAATCCCCCAAATTTAAAATAACCTACGGTATATCCATGTGTTTAGATCACATGATTGTAGCATCTCTGTCCTTCTTCCCATTGGTGGGAATCAATCACTAGTAGCCACTGATACCTTTGCCCTCCATGAATTTGTCCAACTTGAAGCCGTCCAAGTTGCTGGCCATCACATCTTCCAGTTGGAGAGAGTTCCACAGTTTAACTACGCACTGCACAAAGAAGCACTCTCTTTTATCTGTCACGAATCTTCTAACATTTAGCTGTTACATGAAAGAGATTGAAACTTTTCTCTATCCACATTCTCCATGCTATGAATAATTTTATAGACTTCTATCGTGTCACCTCTTAGCTTTATCTAAATTAAAAAGACCTTTCTTCATGGGGGAGGGGGGAGTCACTCCATTCCCTTGATAATTTGGGCTGAACCTTTTCCAATTCTAGAATATTCCTTTTGGTGTGAGGTGTCCAGGACTGTACAAAGCATGCCAATGCTAGTTGGTTTTTCGCCCTTGTGAGGTGATTTCAGTCTTCGTACATGTTGTACGGTATGTTTGCTTACACGGCCAGCTTGATATTTTGCGATGTGGTGGCGTGGAAATACTTTTTTATAAATAATACAATTTGTATTACTTTCTCACTCTGGCTTGGATTTTAGGGTTGAGCTGATCATATTTTGGCGTGTCTGTTTAATGCTGCATTTCACCTAGAGAATTCAGTTTTATGAGGTGACTAGTAAAGATGAACAAATAATGACATTTCTCAGAGAGGCTTTGCAAATGCCCACGTAGGACCAACCCAAGTCATTTCACTGCCTGAGGTGGAATGGCAAAGGTCCATAGTCAAAGGTCACATTCGTACTTTACATTTAAAGCATTATTAAATGACCTGAACAGTCATGGCTTCCCCCAAAGCATGTTGGGAACTGTAGTTTGTTAACAACCAGCACCACCACCACCCATCTGGCTGCGCCACACTGGGTGGCTCCCAACAGAATATTACAAACACACAGGTGTTTCTTTGGTGGGGGAAAATGTTGTAATAATGAATTAACTCACTGGAAAAAACCCACTGCCCTTTCATCCTACCATCTCAGTCTGCCTAATGCAGGTCCTATTCTATACCTCCTCCAGCTACACAATTGTGAAGCTCTCCTGAAAGCGTTTTTGTTAGTGCATGAATTTCCCGTGAGAAAATGAGTGCTCCTTAGGAAATCTTGATCTTATTTAGAGAACCCTTTCCAATTAAAGGAGGAAAAAGCCCTCCTCTGAGTACTCCCTTTCAGTGGGAAATAGCTGCGATATGCAACATAGAAAAATGGTTATTGCTTATTCAGAGTAGCAGCCATTAAATGCAATTTTATACCATTTTTATGATATGCTTACGTGGACAGATACTTAAGCATTCTTGATTAGCATGCATCCTCCTGACCAAAATATTCCTTTAAAACTGTTGTAAATGCAGAGTGCTTGGACGCTGCCGATATATGTTGGCTTCTGTGTTTTTGGTTTTTTGTGTGTGTTGTTTTATTTTTTTGGTTTTGTTTTGCTAAGAGTCAGCACTTACAACCATTTGATTTGACATGCTGCCGCTGCGTTCTGTTTTATATGCAGACTAGGATGAAGGCAGCTGTGCGGGAATGCTGACTTCTTACTTCCAGTGCCATAAAAATAAGCATTTTAGAGCCTTCCATGTTTGGCTTTGCTTTTGCTGTAGCATGTACACAAAACATTGCTTCTGAGGGCTGTCTATCGATTCCATGTGGTGTGGTGTCATGTTATGACTTTTTGAAATAGAGGTGCATAACCTGCAGCCCTCATTGGATCTCGCTGGACAACAAGTCCCATCAGATTCAGCCAGCATGTTCAATGGTCAGAGATAATCTGACTTGTCAGTAAACAACAGCTTGAGGAATACCCATTCCTTACTGCTGTTTTAAGTGGAGGCAATCCACACAAATATTGGCATGTGGGTGATCAAGGACTTCTGTGCTTTGCAGCTGACTGGATAGAAAACACATCATGGGCGGGGTGCTATTTCACGTAACCGTGATACTACTCTCTGGCTCAGAGTTAGACTCCATCTGCACTACACATTTAAAATAGCATCATACCACTTTAAACAGTCTTGGTTTCCCCCAAAGAATTCTGGGAACTGTCATGTGTGTCAGGAGTGCATGTAGGAGCCAGGCCCTGTGACCAGTAGGACTTTGCAGGACTGGGGCCTTCCTAAGTTTGTTCTGAAGAGGCAAGGCACGGCCGCACAGGTGAGGCCAATTGGTAACTCACAGCACCTGGTGGCAAGAGCCGGGAAGGGATATAAGGTCAGCATTTCCCTTTGGCTTTTTGCCACAGCAACACGTTTCCAGCCTTGTTGCGTTTGGCTCCTTGATCCTTGGACCCTTGACTTCGTGACTCCTCACTTCTTGATCCTCGGACCCTTGACTTCATGACTCCCGGCTCTCTGACCCTCAGCCTCTTGACTTCCTGACTCCTGGCTTCTGGACTCCCGTTCCTGCTCCCACCCCGCCATCTTGCCTCCGGTCCCGATGTCCCCAGCCAGGACTTCGATCACCCGTAAACCGGACCGTGACAATGTGTCAAAGGTGCTGAGAGTTGTTACGAAAGACCCTGATTCCCTTTCAAAGAGCTACAGTTCATAGAGTGATTTAACAATAGAATCATAGAATTGCAAAGCAGCAAGTTCCATGGGGGGGTGTCATCTAGTCCACACACACCCCATGCAGGAATCTTTTGCCCAACATGGGGCTTCAACCCATGACCATTGATTGCATTAAGAGTCTCATGCTCTATCGGCTGAGCTATCCCAGATTGTCGCTGAATTCCCTGTAAAAGGGAACTCTGGTAATTCTAGTTATGCAAGGAAAATAAGTGTCTCATTGCAACTCTAAGCACCCTTAAGCAACTACAGTTCCCAATATTCTTTGGGGGAAACCACGGCCGCTTAAATTATTATGATACTGCTTTAATTGTATAGCACAAATGGAACCTTATTGCAAATTGATGTTTCCAGTGCTCTCTTTAATCCACATAAACTCTACATAAATTATTTATAAAGCACCTGAAAACTATTGGTTCCTCTTAACTAGGTCATTCTTGTATGGTTTGGAGATTCTACTAGAAGAATATGTTTACTATAGGAATATAAACCAGGTCAGTTCATATGGGGAGAGGCGGGCCTTTAGTTATTGTGGTCCTGAGACATTTAAGGCTTTATAGATCAAAACCAGCACTTTGAATTCAGCCCAGAAACCATTTGGCAGCCAGTGCGGTTGGACCAGGATCAGTGTCTTGCCCCGGTGAGCAACCTAGCCGCTGAATTCTGCACCAGCTGAAGTTTCTGAACCACCATCAGAGGCAGCCCCATTGCAGTAATCTAACCTATGGGTTACCATAGCATAGATGACAGAAGTTAGGTTATCCTTGTTCAGATAGGTCACGGAGCCTCAAGTGACAGCAAAGGGTCCAGAAGCACCCCCCAAACTGTGTACCTGCTCCTTCAGAGGAAGTGTAACCCCATCAAGAACAGGCAACCTCCCATCCATCTGGTCAAGGGAACCATCCACAGTCTTATCCGGATTGAGCATCAGTTTGTTGGCTCTCGTTCAGTCCATTA
Organism: Podarcis pityusensis; assembly: GCF_964106645.2. Classification (NCBI taxonomy): domain Eukaryota; kingdom Metazoa; phylum Chordata; class Lepidosauria; order Squamata; family Lacertidae; genus Podarcis; species Podarcis pityusensis. The sequence goes on along the minus strand of NC_138032.1, from coordinate 12,639,943 downwards.
CTAAGACAAGACATCAGTTCAGTATATATACTGCCTCACCTGCAGACGTAAAGGAAAACTAGAGCTGTGTGTCATCAGCATGCTGCTGACAACATACTCCGAAACTCTGGATGAACCCACTCTGCAGTTTCATGTAGATGTTAAACAGCATGTGGGATAAAAATCAAGCCTTCAAGAACCCCACGTTGAAGGCTCCACAGGGCTGAAGAGCATGCCCCAAACATCATCCTTTAGAAACAACCATCTAAGTAGGTCTGGAACTGCTGCAAAGTGGTGCCACCCACGCCCAAGTTGGATAGGTGCTCCAGGAGGATACTATGGTCAATGTTTATTGAAAGTCAATGAGAGGTTGAGGGGAATTAAAATAGACAAATTTTCCCCATTTCTCTCTCAACCAAAGCAGTTTCTGTGCCCAAACTGGGCCTAAACTCCAATGGAGATGGATCTAGAAAATCAGTTTCCTCCAGGAGTGTCTGGATCTGGTCCACAACCACCGCTCAAGAACCTTGTATAGGGCCTTAGTACCATCACACTGAATTTGGCCGGGTAGCAGATTAGCAGCCAGTGCAACTTTGACAAGGAAGGTGTTTTATGCTGGCAGAAGTTTGGCCAAACAAGCAACCTAGCTGCCACATTCTGCAACAGCTGCAACCTCCAGACCAACTTCAAGGGTAGCCCAACACAGAGTACGTTGTAGTAATCCAACTGTGAGGTTAATGTAGCACCAAGCAGTATAGGCCCTGGCACTGTGGGATCCAGTTCAACTGCTTCCTGCTTGCTAGCCTTGGATTCAGTGAGTCCCTGATCACCACTATCATGCTTAAAGCCAAACCTAGTTCACCACCTCTGCCTATGATTCAGTGACCTGTTCACTGCTGGACTCTAGAGTGATGGCAATTGGTGATTTTTTTCTGGCATATGTCTCCTAACACTGGTAGAGCCCAGATGTTTGCGATGTTGATAGAACCACTTTATGAGCAACAGCAACTGGACAGGAGAACAGCAGCAGCAGCAGCAGCAGCAGCAGCAGCAGCAGAAGAAGAAGAAGAAGAAGAAGAAGAAGGAGAAGAGTTTGGATTTGATATCCCGCCTTTCACTCCCCTTCAGGAGTCTCAAAGCGGCTAACATTCTCCTTTCCCTTCCTCCCCCACAACAAACACTCTGTGAGGTGAGTGGGGCTGAGAGACTTCAAAGAAGTGTGACTGGCCCAAGGTCACCCAGCAGCTGCATGTGGAGGAGCGGAGACGCGAACCCGGTTTCCCAGATTACGAGACTACCGCTCTTAACCACTACACCACACTGGCTGGGTGTGTGCTGGGTTTACAAAACATTTTATCATTGAAGAGTTATTATGTGCTGGTGCTGGTGGCAAGTCTATTAGCAATGTCATTTGGGGCACCGTCGGTGGGCGAGGACCTCCAAATGGCTAATCCTTTGTAAGGAAATAGGATTTGCAAATTAGGAGCAGTGTAGATCTAGATAGGGTGCCCCCCCTCTCTCCCTCTCTTGTGTTAACATACAGTGGGCTGTTTCTGCATTTTGGAGTATTTTGTAATCTCCTTTCTCTCCTTTTCAAATACGATTGCTCAACTCCCTCTCTGTGCTGCCGCATATAAGTAGGTTCATCCAATATGTGACCCAGAAAACGCTATCTGGAAGATGGATCTTAGATAAAGAAAATTTATTAATGTGTAACAAGGAGTGGGAGGAGGCCGCGATGCGGGTGTCAGTCAGATACCCGTCACATTGAGGAGTTAATATCTGTATCTGCATTTCATTCTAATTGATGGGTCTGTCTGCTGTTTGAAAAGCGTTAAATTGCCGCTGCTTATGTGATGGAATGTCTATTGTCAAAGTATGAATGAAAACGATGTCTCGTCCCTGCAGTCAGTTTAGAAAATGATTTGTAGGGAATTGACTTTGAATGTTTAGATTAGAGGTCAGAGTTCTACTTTGAGGGTGCGCGTGTTGAGATAGAAATATGCCTGGAACTGCCACTGTCATACTTTGCCATTAAGGAAACCATTTTGCTAAGAATACCAACCAGGCAGTGACTTTGATTCATTTAAAATGGGAGAGAGACGAAGGAGGGGGGAACCCAACAAGTAACTGGAGGAGATTAAATCAGATCAGCAGGACAAATTCCAAGTAAATTAATGAGACATTCAAGAACTGCACATTTATATACAGGTAACGAATAAAGCATTCTGTCCAGATGGAAGGCTTTTGTTGACCAATTAAAGAGAACAAAATGTCACCCTGGAAGTTTCAACATAAGCCAGCACTTCCTTACTTGGGTAGATGACTGGTAAAATGCTTTTTTATCCTCCCTGAATCATTCTTTTTACTGAGAAGCACTATAAGCAACAACTTGCATCTTTGGTCATGCCTGCCAGGGCTGATGGGAGTCAGAGTCCAAAAACCTTTGGAGGGGACCAGATACAATGGGAAGGAGCACGACAAGACACTGAGACCTCAGTCAGGGCTCATCTTCACTTCCATTTGCGCTACTGCTTTCACCCAGGAAAACCCACACAGAAAACCAATTGGGTTTTCCCTGGATCGACATTTACTCTAATTTAGCACTAAAGAGTGGATTTTTCAGGAGAAAGCAGGGGGGGGGGGAGGCAAAACCATTTGGACTCATGTCTGGAAAGCATGGGGCAAGCAGAAAACTGCTTGGGCTACTAACCTTTTCTAGGCATGGGGTGAGCAGAGGTGTGGGTGAGCTCTCAGATTCATAATTTCACTTATTCCCCAACAGGAGAAAGCCAGGCATAAAAAGGGATTCCCTTCTGGATGGTTCACCGTTAGTATTTTCAAACTAAGGAGGAATTTTAAATAGCGTTTCAAATGCCAGTGGCCTTGACCTGATTGGCAAGCATACCTGGCAGCCGGGAGCTGATTGGCATCTTAGAACCTCAAGATAAGAGAAGTCCCAACCCTGCACATTTTTAAATGGGGTCTTCGCTTCCTCTGCTCTCCTTTTGCAGACCTCAGCCAGAGATCCACCTTTTCTGAACTCCACTCAGTCCTGGGATTGGGTTACCCCCTAAGCAGCATACAAATCCTGATTAATAAATGAACAATACAGACTGGACTCTCCACTTAAAAGCTTTGCTGAAAAAGGAACAAATAAGCAACAAAAAGGGCAGCAGAGATAGAATGGAAAGGGAGGGAGGGAATTCCAAATAAATAAAGTTACACAGTTTGGAGATTTTTTAAAAAATATGAAAGCTACTTATAAAAGAGGCTAGAATACCAGATCACTACAAATCTCTCGACATTTATGAATCTGCATCTGATCAATGCATTAAAGAACAACCTAGAACTCTGTTTAAAACAATTCATTGCCTTTGGGTTGACTTTATCCTTTTAACCCACAGGTAAAAGGATGGCGTACCACAAAGTCGGCGCAGACCAGAGGGCACAATATCTAGATAGTGATGACCTCCAAGCCACTTCCCTGGAGCTAGAATGGGATATGGAGAAAGAACTGGAGGAGCCCGGCTTTGACCATTTCCGGCTGGATGGGACAGTCCATCAACAAGTGGGAATTACTCAAAACACGGACCTGGATCTGGAGCCCATCCAGCCATCGGCATCTCCCAAAGGGAGGTTCCAGAGGCTTCAGGAAGATCCAGATTACGTCTCCCATTATACAAGGCCTCCACCAAAGAGCAACCGCTACAGCTTTTGCTGGATATTTAAGCTATTTTGCACTGCTTTGAGTCTATTTATTTTGGGGGTTTTGATCGGCTACTATGGACACGTACGGTGCCCTCCTTCCCCACCACCACCTCCAAAACCAAGTGATCCTCACCTCAGCCAGGAGATTCTGAAAGAAATCCAAGCAAAGGATGTTGCACAGATTTACAGGTATGTGTGTGGTTTAAAAGCAATTGTATGATGTTGGCAAATGTATGTCTTGCTCAGTATTTTCATTAGCTGATTATAAGGAGTGGGTATACTCTCTTGGTAGCTCCACCACCCTCAGAAGCTTGGAGTGCTGGTGGCCTTGGAGAGGGCATTCTCTGTAGCAGACTTTAAGTTGTGGAACTGCGTCCCCATAGAGGTGCGTCTAGCACCTTCATTATACAACTTCTTGAGAAGGCTGGATGCACCTCGGCCTCGGCCCAGTATACCTGAAGGAGCGTCTCCACCTCCATCATTCAGCCCAGACACTGAGGTCCAGCGCCGAGGGCTTTCTGGCGGTTCCCTCACTGCGAGAACTGAGGTTACAGGGGACCAGACAGAGGACCTTCTTGGTAGTAGCACCCACCCTGTGGAATGCCCTCCCATCAGATGTCAAGGAAATAAACAACTATCTGACTTTTAGAAGACATCTGAAGGCAGCCCTGTTTAGGGAAGCTTTTAGTGTTTGATGTTTTATACTGTTTTTAATATTCTGTTGGGAGCCACCCAGAGTGACTGGGGAAACCCAGCCAGATAGGTGGGGTATCAATAAATTATTATTATTATTATTATTATTATTATTATTATTATTATTACTACTACTACACCTCTTTACTCTGGCTTTTGGCACTTGAGGTTAATATTTGTAGCAAGTTTTTTTAATGTTGTAACCTGCCCTTGGACCTTAGGGTGAAGGATGTGTTAACAACAACATCTGGGCAAGAGATTTAACCAAGCGTTTCCCTCTCTGCTGGGTACAGTTAATCCTGACTTCTGGGATTGGCAATTTCAAAAACAGGCAGCCCTAGTTGGTAGACATGGTGGAATTAGGAGCAATGCAAAAGGCAACTGATGTCTCAAGCGTTGTGGGAACAGAAATACCATTACAAGCACAAGTGTTTAGTGCATCTCACATGGCAAAGTAAGTCAAACTATGGCTCCCTGAGAGTAGCTCACAGGACTAGGTTGAAGCTTTCTCTTGTTGTGCTTGTTTTCTGTCTGCAGGGATGATGATGATGATGATGATTATATTTTAAAGGGCATTCAAAATGTGTGTTGTCACCACCCACCCACCCCACACATTAGCCTCAATTGGTATTGCCCCAGGAAAACCACTACCATTTGATCCTGCTGAACATATAAACTGTCTAAATTCAATTTTGGATGCTCCAGGTCTGTGCAGTGATTATCATGCCTGCCGACATTATACATATTCAGATGTTTTCATACTCTTGTATAACATGCCTACTGTGCGGGGGAAGTTTTCTTTCCAGAAGGAAAGTAGAGATGCTGCTTCTCTTTGAGAAATAAATTTAACATAAATGATAACCAGCATCTGTTACATAGGAACATAGAAACATTCACCCACAAGATTATTTGAATCAAATACCCACACCAAATCCAAACTGCTTTCCGGGTGAGCCAGCCTGAGAAGGAAAACAAATAGTGTTTTAATTACCGGTACTACTGCTTCTTCGGCGATCACTCGTAGCCAAGTAAGGTTTTAAAAGTGAGTCCATAAGTGACTGTGGAGGCCAATTCTGGATCCACACGTCCTTCCACAGTGGGGACATAGGTTTCCGGGCAGGAGTTGATCACAGTGAGGGTTTGCCAAACATAACTTCCTCTTAGTACGTTTCTCCCTTTCATCCTGAGTTTGAACGTCTTCAGAGCCCATGACACCTTTCGTAAAGGCTGTTCTCCAATTGGAGCACTCGCAGGCCAGTGTTTCCCAGTTGTCAGTGTTTGTATTACGTTTTTTTAGATTTGCCTTGAGAGATTCTTTGAACCTCTTTTGTTGACCACCAGCATTACGCTTTCCATTTTAAAGTTCAGAATAGAGTAGTTGCTTTGGAAGACGATCATCAGGCATCCGCACAACATGACCAGTCCAACGAAGTTGATGTTGAAGAATCATCGCTTTGACACTGGTGATCTTTGCTTCTTCCAGTACACTAGCATTAGTTCGCCTGTCTTCTCAGGTGATGTGTAAAATTTTTCGGAGACACCATTGATGGAATCTTTCAATGATCCAGCGAGTGAGGTTTGAATTACAGCACTGTTTTTGCAATACTAAGTTATGCTGAGTTGTCAGGTCATGGGACTGATCTGAAGGGGTTTAGGATCAACCCTAAATCTCTCCCCTTTTGGTCCCAAGCCTGCCACACCTTTGGAATGCCCCTTATACCACCTTAGATCTACAGGGCTACACTGAGCCAGTTGGGGATGGGAGAGATATCCTGGTCTCTCCAGCTGAGGTGAAGATGGGGACTTATGCCCCCAGCCAGTGATCCAGTGGATCCCGCTCATCTTGGCAGATCTTGATATCAGAACTGCTGTGGCTCTTCTTAGTAATATAAAGAGAACACCGCTAACTTTCTTAAAATGCACAACTTTCCCACAGTCCAGTTTGTGAATCAAGACATTTTGCCCCCTCTTGGCATTTTGCCCCCTCTTGGCATTTGCTCCTGGCAAACTGTGTTTCTTCTGAAGCACTGCCCCTGCAGAAATGCTTAATACTAGCATTCCAATTATTGGCTTGTGTTGAATTTGCTAATTAGTCTGAAAGCATAGGCAGAGATGATTGCTTTTGTGTATTTAAGACCCCCAAAAGAGGAATTTTGAAAAAGGAGCACCCAAAAAGGGACAGTAATAGAGCTAGTCAAGCTTCGGAACAACAGGGCTGAATATCACCAGGGCTGTCTGAAATGCATTAAAAATCCAAAAGAAATGAAGAGCTTTTTGTCTCCATAGGCACTGGATTTTTCTGTCTGGCATTGCAGATGCCACACTGAAAATTACTGAGGCAGAAGGTGGGGCAGATGTTCTACTTAACTATGTGTTAACTTGTTTGAATCTCTGCTACCCCTAAACACAGAGCTAATCATAGTATAGCTACAATCATCAACAAAATGTTCAGGGTTCCAATAAGACATGCCCTTTCCCAGGACACTCCATTGTGTTCCACTCCTATTCCCTTCCTGGTTTTCCACTACCACCACTCACAATATTCCATGGCCACTGGGAATGATGAGTTCTCATTGGGCTGCTTTTTTGGGGGGGTGGCGATCCCTTAAGGAAGGACATTTCACAAAGAGAGCTTTCATTTTGTAGTCATCAGCAGTGCTTCCAACAATAACACTGAAAGAAACTTATCTTCCAGTAAATGTAGATTGCCATTTATATGCTAAAAACTCAACAGTGGTGTATAAGGACCGAAATTTGTGAGCAGGTTGTCCGTATTATTCTGTCAACAGTGGAGGAGAAATATTGGCAGACTGGAAGCTGCCATCTACGGGGTCAGATTGTTGGTCTATCCAGCGCAGTATTTTCTGTACAGTCATACCTTGGAAGTCGAACAGAATCTGTTCCGGAAGGCCATTCGACTTCCAAAATGTTTGGAAACCAAAGCGTGGCTTCTAATTGGCTGCAGGAAGCTCCTGCAGCCAATTGGAAGCAATGGAAGCCCCATCAGACATTCAGGTTCTCAAGAACGTTCGCAAACCAGAAGACTCACTTCCGGGTTTGGGGCATTCAGGAGCCAAAACGTCCGAGTACCAAGGCGTTTGGGATCCAAGGTACGACTGTACTGGGAAGCAGTAGTTCTCCAGGATTTCAGAGAGGGGACAGCCCAACTTGGAGATGTCAAGGATTGAACCTGGGACATTTTGCAAAGCCAGGCACTCTGTGACTGAGCTTCATCCATTCTCCAGCAGATAAGTGGGGTAAAATGATGTCCGTGTCATCAGTTTCTTTGTATCCTACTTTTCTGTGGTAAACGATGCTCAGGCCAGCTCATGCTATCAAAAGAGTTCACATTATAAAACATGGCAACATTTCAAGATAATCCACTCACAATTACAAAACATACTAACAAAACTTAAATAGTCATATAGATATGAATAGGCTCATCAAAAGATATCGCATTAATAAATACATATGATAATTATCCACTAATAAGTCATGCCAATATGGAAGCAGAATCCAAACAATAGGAAAAATGGTTCGTCTTATCCAAAACTACCTGCTAAACCATTCTGCTGCCCTTCATTTCTGCATCATGATTCCCTTTGAGCTCAAGCTGCAACTCAGCAGTAGAGCACATCCTTTGCCTGCAAAAGTCACTAGGTTCAATACCCGTTATCTCCACGTAAGGGTTTCAGAACTCCCTGTCTAAAACCCTGGATAGCTCCCACCAGACACTGCAGAAAATACTGGGCTATATGGACCATTGGTCTAACTAACTCACCATAAGACTATTCCCCATATGCCAGCCAAGGCGTAGCCAATATGATGCCCTCCAGATGTTGTTAGAGTACAAATCCTTACATTCCTAGTCAGTATGGCCAGTGGTCAGAGATAGGGATGGATGGATTGGTCCGCTTTGAATTTCTCCATACCTAACTCTTCTGATCTTAAATTCAGTTTTCCACATTTCTGCAGCAATTTGAATTAAAATTAATTCCTCATGAAAATGAGTTTTTTAGTGCACGTTTCTTTTATTAAGCATTTTTTGAATAATTAAAAAAAACACTTTTTTTGCAATTTTGCCCAATAGGCACATTTTTGCAAAGCAAATGCAATATAATGAAGGTGTGTACATTATTTTCACAAATGTATACCTTTTTATGCACGTTTCTCCCCTACTATATGCATTTCTGTAAACATTACTTAGCTGGCGAACTCTGAATTCAAAATTCGGAGATTTGTGACGGTTTTGATTCACGTATTATTTTGGAATGTGCAGATTTGGTAGGATCACCTAAAACAAATTTCTACCCCATCCCTAGTCAGAGACGGTGGTAATGATAGTCCAGCAACATTTGGAGGGCATCCTGTTTGCTACCCGACCAAACAAATGCATCCCTGCAGGTCTCTAGGGGTGTATGATTTTGTGTTCATCAGCAACGTGATGGATTTACTTTGTCCTTCATTCGGTATTTTCTTGCAGCAGGGAATTAGTGAAAATCCTAAAACAGTATGTGCGTATATACATTTCTCCAGCACTTAACACAATGCACTGAAACAATTTCTGAAGGCCATAAAACACCTGTTTGTAGGTAAGAAGGAATTAGTAGGCTGTCCCTTGTGTGTGCATCACAACGGTGAGAGGCTTATAATGAACAGTGTCGGCTGAAGCCCAGGTGTTTCCTCCCATAATGTGATAGCATATAGAAATTGCTCCAAAGTTAAAGAGGCACGTCAGCATAAAATGTATAGTGGTACCTCGGGTTACAGACGCTTCAGGTTACAGATGCTTCAGGTTACAGACTCTGCTAACCCAGAAATAGTACCTCGGGTTAAGAACTTTGCTTCAGGATGAGAAGAAAAATTGTGCCCCAGCGGCACGGCGGTACTGGGAGGCCCCATTAGCTAAAGTGGTGCTTCAGGTTAAGAACAGTTTCAGGTTAAGAACGGACCTCCGGAATGAATTAAATACTTAACCCGAGGTACCACTGTACAGCACTTGCGACTGTATACCACCAACCCATAAAAAATGACGTCGCCTAACAGCAATGCACAACGTAAGAAAAGGGGTTATTTTAATTACTACTGTGATTATTTGATTAATTTATGAATCGCTCTTCATGTGGGTCTCTAAGGGAGCAATCCTATGCACACAAAAATGGGTATAAAGCAAGCCAGCATAAGGTTACACTGGATCCAAACCCTGTTCAGCCATTGGCTTGGCAAAGGGAAAACAAGCCTTTAAAATAGTGATCTGTGCTGCTTTGTCATGAGGCTGAGCTAAACAGGCTTAGCATTCAGCCTATTTCCCCCTTCTCTACTCCCTGGCTCTGAGACTTGGCACTTGCAGTCTTAGTAGCATAGTTTTTGTTCCTATTGGTTGTTTTTGAAACTGTACTCGACCTTGCCCTGTTATGTTTTGTTTTTCATTTTTTTCTATTCCTTCCCTCCCACTTTTTTTTTTTTTGGCCATAAATTGTTACTTTTAAATTCCTACTTTGCAGGCAACGTCTGAAAAAAACAGTTCTGTGCGCATCTAGTGGTTATCTTTCCTTGTTCTGTTGCTCCACCTCGCCCTTGGTATTAATCAAAGACATTCTGAGGCCTGATCCTATGACGGTTCTGAGAGAGTCAGCAGTTTTGCTTAGCTGTCCCTGGAGCATCCTTTGAGGAAAGGTTTTGAAGCAAACCTTTCAGAGCGAAAAGCCTCAACAGTTTAATTAGCAGTCCCTGGTAATTGCTTCAACAATCATCAGGGTTTTGCTGCTACTGAATTAAACGTATCAGCTTTCATTAACCATCCTGTGGATCTTCGGGGAAGTGGGCAGGATAGCCTCTCAGTTGTGGGAGCTGATGAGGCTGCCAGCATTTTTACATATTGACTTAGAGAGCTGACGCAGCGTAGGGACTTAAGTTTGCAATGCACACTTAACCTGGTATTGACATGTCCTCCTATTTGAAGCGTAGTCCTCCAGATGTTGTATACAAGAACTCCCAGCATCCCTGACCATTGGTCATGCTGGGTGAGGATCATAGAATCGTAGAATTGTAGAGTTTGAAGGGACCCCAAAGGTCATCTGGCCCAGCCCCCTGGAATGCAGGAATCTCAGCTAAAGCATCCAATGACAGTTGGCCATCCAACCTCTGCTTTAAAACCTCCAAGGAAGAAGAGTCCACCACCTTCTGAGGGAGTCTGTTCCACTATCAAACAGCTCTTACCACCAGAAAGTTCTTTCTGATGTTTAGTCAGAATCTCCTTTTTTGTAACTTGAAGCCATTGATTTGGGCCCTACCCTCTGGAGCTTGTTCCCTTTCCCATGTGACAGCCCTTGAGATGTTTGAAACCTAGCCAGATGGGCGGGATATAAATAATAAATTATTATTAATTATTATTATTTGAAGATGGCTATTAAGTCTTCTCTCAGTCTCCTCTTTTCCTGGGCTAAACATGCCCAATTCCTTCAACCATTCCCCACAAGGCTTTGTTCATTTGGGATGATGCGAATTGTACCCGGCAACATCTATAAGGCACCACATTGCCTACCCTTGTACTAGACTATAATAGCAGTCCCAGAGCAAGATTATTGAGATAATATATGTGAAATGCTTTGCAGTGTGCTTTAAAGTGATGAGGGAAAGGTTGTGGCTAAGAGGTAGAGCACATGCTTTGCAACAGCTCCCAAGTTAGATGCAGAGCTACTACCAGGCAGTAGATGCTAAATGGACCAATAGATAAATCTAGGTGGACCAAAGTAGGCAAGTTCCTGCATCCTTATGATATATACATATAAATGCTAATTATGTAAGTATGTACATGAGGGATGTGGGTGGCGCTGTGGGTTAAGCCACAGAGCCTAAGACTTGCCGATCAGAAGGTCAGCGGTTCGAATTCCCATGACAGGGTGAGCTCCCCTTGCTCCGTCCCTGCTCCTGCCAACCTAGCAGTTCGAAAGCACGTCAAAGTGCAAGTAGATAAATAGGTATCGCTCCAGCGGGAAGGTAAATGGCATTTCCGTGCACTGCTCTGGTTCGCCAGAAGCGGCTTAGTCATGCTGGCCACATGACCCGGAAGCTGTACGCCGGCTCCCTCGGCCAATAAAGCGAGATGAGCGCCGCAACCCCAGAGTCGGTCACAACTGGACCTAATGGTCAGGGGTCCCTTTACCTTTACTATTGTCAGGGAACTGACATCGGAGCTAGAGGCGGAGGGAAGGCTCTCAAATGATGCTGGAGAAGGGCCCAGCAGGGAGAGAGGCAGCTCCGCAGATGGGGAAGCAAATCAGCGCTACACCAGGAATAAGGAGGGGCAGATGGGGGAATCGGAGAGAGGGCTCCAGGACTCTTCACCGGACACCAGCGGGGAGAGCATGGGTCCCCCGCTACCCACGCCCACCCTGCGCAGAAGACTTCCACGCAGAGAGAGTAGGAGGAGACTGGGTGTCAAACAACTTTTATGTTGGAAAAGATTTAAGAAACGCCCACTGACGGATTCTGCTAGCGACTGAGGCAGCCACGAAGTGAAGGGCTGCCCAGACTGAAAGGTTTACCATGGCAACAAAGCCTGGAGAGGCGGCAACTTACGCACGAGCAACCCATACTCATTATAACTATGTATGTGGAACCTTTTCCCAAAGCAGTTTACAGACAAAAATAAGAACTGCTAAAAACAATTGTTAAAAAATAATAAAATAAACCTTGATAGAAGTAAAACTATGTAGAAATATAAAATCTATTAAAAGAGCACAACATGAGCCCTTCCATTAAAAGTTGTCAGTTCCCCAAAGCCTGCTGGAACAGGAAAGTCTTCACCTCCTGTCGGAAGGGCAACAAGTACCAAGCCAGCCTAGCTTCTCTGGGAACGGCATTCTGAAGTCTAGCAGCAGCTTCCACAAAGGCCCTTTCCCACATCCCTTCTGAATGTGCCATTGGAGATTCCGGGACTGAGAGAAGGGCCTCCCTTGAAGGTCTCAGAACCCAGGCAGTTTCATATGAGGAGATATGGTCTTTCAGATAGCTTGGACCTAATCCGTGTAGGGCTTTGTAGGCAGTGCTTTCCCCACCAGGTGGAGTACAGTTCCGACAGCAAGGGAGGCAGGGGCGCATTTATTTGACCTGCACCAGAACCAGGAGCAAACCCAAAGCCAGCTAGGCAGACAGCTTACTGTAGTGTTTAGCACTTCCGCAGGCAGTGAACACGGCTGTTGTCAAACTGGCATCTGTTCAGGGCTGCCCCAAGTCACTCAGCGACTTACTGTAACAACTTCATGGTGAGTTCTGGCACCTATTTTTCTTGGGGGGGAAGCACTGTTTATAGGTCATAACCAGCACTTTGGATTGTGCCCGGAAACAGACCAGTAACCAGCAGAGCTGTTGTAGCAAGGGACTCATATTCTCCCTAGAGCCCATATTGTTCTTACACAAGAAATTCTCAAACGCTTAGATGTTGTTAGAAAAGGAAACTAGGTTTCTCTTGATGTATGGTGCTGTTAAATATGTTACTGCAGCTCTGCGGCATGTGTCCGCAACAATTAGCAATTAGCTTCCTGCCTTGTGTACACAAATCAAATTGCACAAGCCTCCAGGGAGATGAGTCTTCCTCCGGTTGCTTCTCGCGGGACTTCTCCTCCAAGTTGTCAATCCTGCAAGCAGCCATTTACCTAAGGGGTGCTAATAAGACAGGCCAGGCAGCTCCCAATTCTGCAGAGAATCGCCAGTCTGCAGGTCCGTTGTACTGAATTGAACTATTGTTCATTCCGCGCTCACAACAGGAGTGACAAGAATGAAGGCCGTTAAGGAGTGAGGGTTATTTTATTTTATTTTTTTATTTTTTGTTCTCTGGGAATCGATCGGGGATAATGAAATTGACGTTGTCTGAATAGTAATCAGTTTCAATGAGCGGCATGTTGCAGTGGCCTTACTGAAAGGAGACGGCTCGTCACAGTTCATTTCATATGGAAAGCTGATGAGTTTCCTGGGGTACTTCAGCATCAGGCTGAAATAATCACAACCAAAATTGATTTTATTCAAAGGCAAATAACTTCTTTTTTAACAATATGTTCCTTAGCTTTGAAATGGGAGTGCGATGACTTTCAAACAAGGAGAACGTGTGTGGAGAGAGGAAGGAGGTTGTGGGGAAGAGTGTTCACTCTCAGTGCAAACCATTGTGCTGGTCTCATTGTGCTGTTATGTAATGCTTTCCGATTGACAGCCAGATAGTAGGGATGCTTGAAGAAGCTTGAAGAAGTTGAGTTTCAATATGGGCCGATGTGTTCCATCCCTTCTGGGCAAATATACAAATTGGAGCTTAGTAATTCGTCGGTTTTCTGAATTTTCTGAAATATGAAGTGTGTATTTTGAGAGATAGCATGCTTAGGAATTCGTTTTTTGTTGGAATATTGAGATTTAAATGGGGAACTTTCTGTGTGTTTTTTTAAAAAAATTAAGAGTAATGCAGAAATGGGGTGCAGCAGACTTAGTGGGGAACACATATGAAAGTGGCATGTTCAGGAAATAAATTAACTCCCCCATCCTTATTGGGCACATGAGCTGTGTCTACTGAAAAGTAGTAGGAAAACTGGTGCATGTGCTGTTCCACATCCTGGTTAGTTTCCCCTCATGGTCAGTGGCTACCTCCTTGGCACTACATTTCACACAATTATATCACACATCCAGTTTTTGGGTGAACTACAACTCTAATCAACCCTAGCCATTGTGGAGGTCCAAAGGTTCATCTCACCTACTGTAGGCCATCAGTGCTGTCAGTGCCACCACCGATACAGAGCTGGAACAAGGAAACTGTCGGAAATCAAGCCTTTATCAGGAGTAACTGGCAACTCTCCCAGGCACCCGGCTTGGTCTCCTGTTGACCTCCCTGTCTGCTTTCCCGGCAAGATCCAGGCAGAGGTCGCGATAGGCGATCCTTCTCAGCGTGAGAAGAACACACCCCTCTTTCCTGCCCCCCCGGCAGGGGAAAGAGATAGACAGAAACGTATTTACATTCCTTTATTTCTGTCTTTGCAGCGTTACAAAAAACATGACTGCTCTCTTCAAGCTCCAGCAGTCAAGAGAGAAACACTTCCTGTATAAGAGCAAAAGGAAGAGCTCATATTACACTCTGAGCTAATTCCGGTGCATTGCCCTGTGAATAGACTGTCCCTCTGTTTCCCACGGACAGTCCCAACATTCCCATTATGAGCTGTTTTCAAGCTAGCAGCTCGCGGCTGCACTGCGTCAATATCGTAACAGAAACTTGTTATGTGAGGATGTCCCATAACATGCTACTCTTTGTACCTATAACATGATGAGCTGGAAGGATGCTGGTCGGCGCTGAAACTAGTATTGTGTACATCAATGACACCTGATGTGATTATTCATCATCATGCTTGAAAGATTATTAGTATCAAAAAATAATAATACCAAAAAATAAATAAGTACTGTGGACTTGGAAAGGGTGCAGTAGAGGACACACAAGAAGTTCTAGGAGCAAGATCAACTCACCAAAGTGAGGAAAGGTCTCTTAGCTTCTTCCCAAAGTTGGGAAAGTGCTAGCTAGGTCACAGGTCAGCAATCGTTTTCTGCCCTGGGCCGGTCCACCGTTCCTCAGACCATGTGGTGGGCCAGACTATATTTTGAAGAAAAACAATGAACAAATTCCTATGCCCCACAAATAACCCGGAGATGCATTTTAAATAAAAGGACACATTCTACTCATGTAAAAACACAATGATTCCCAGACCGTTTGTGTGCCGGATTGAGAAGGCGACTGGGCGCATCTGGCCCCCGGGCCTTAGGTTGCCTACCCCTGAGATAGACTTTCAGAAGGAGGATTCTAGGACCCTGTCAGAGCCTCACACCTCTTTCCCAAAGCCCAGCACCATGCTTATCAGGCTTTGAGACAGCGCCCCCTCCCATTTGCTCAGCACCCTGTGCTACTTGCACAAACCTAAATCTGCCCCTGCCTCAAGCGTCAAAAACCAGGGTAAATAAATGTGTCTTTAGCGTTCTCTGAAAGCTGTACAATGAAGCAGCCAGATGCACCTCTGTGAGGAGCAAATTCCACAAGTTATTGTTATCGGGGGGGGGGGGTTCTTCCCTGTGCTTCACCCTGCTTTCCTTGTTCTTTAACTTGAGAGAGAATCAAAATTACCGCATTTTTCGCTCTATAAGACACACCAGACCACCAGACGCACCTAGTTTTTGGAGGAGGAAAACAAGAAAAAAAATATTCTGAATCTCAGAAGCCAGAACAGCAAGAGGGATCGCTGCGCAGTGAAAGCAACAATCCCTCTTGCTGTTCTGGCTTCTGGGATAGCTGCGCAGCCTGCATTCGCTCCATAAGACACACACACATTTCCCTTGACTTTTTAGGAGGGAAAAAGTGAGTCTTATAGAGCAAAAAATACGGTAATTCTGGAAATGACAAATATTTGCTGTAGTTTTCATCTTGACACCCTGACCTTAATATGCCCCCCCCCCCCCGGATTTATATTTTGCTCTGCTTGACAGTAATAAAATCTCAGAGTGGTTTACATAAGTAAAAGCAGTTAAAAAACATTGTTTAAAACATTCAAAATATAATTAAAATCAATGATCAGCCAAAAAACAGGTTAAAATCTGTGCTAATATTCTACATATCTGGAGAGGCTCGCCTAATCAAAAATGTTTTTGCAGAGAAGAACAAAGTGAAGTTGCTTGCCTGATTTCAATAGGCAGGGAGTTCCAAAGTGTGGATGTGGCCACACTAAAAGATCTATTTCTTATGAATGCAGAATGAGATGCCTGTAATAGGCTCCAAGGTATATGCCTACAGATGAGATCACAGCACCAAAATGAGCCCTGACATGATTGTGGAATCAGATGACACTTTCTTTTCCCACTGAAATTTAATCAGTGTACACATATGCCGAACTGGAGCCAACCCGTATGGAAGAACAAAATACACACCAAAGAAAATGACAAAACTGTGCGTTCTCTGTGGTTGAATAATGTCTGGTTATCAGAATGAAAAATTGGCAAAACATTAACACATCTGTGCTGTTCCAGGAAGAAGATCAGGTATCTCCCCTCAAACCCCCCCCCCAAAAAATCCAGGGAGAAATTCAGGTAGGGATAATTTTGTAAGCACTCCTATATGCTACTGCTCATCTTAGTCACCTGCTGTGATAAAGTTAATCTTTTTCTCACACTCCCATGGACACTCTCTCATAAGCATTCAATTAACATTAGGAATGCTCGTTAGAAATCTATTCAGCCTCTCTTTTGTTTCTCCAGATCGCTAAGAATGAAATGTCAAGCAGCTCTTTAAAATTTCCATTCATCTTCTTAGTACTGGATAAACAATCATTTTCCCAAAGTCTCAAACATGACCAGCAATTTGTACATTATTATATTTTAAATTAATAAAAAAGAAACACCATATGTGTACACACACACACACACACACACACACACACACACACATACAGTCATACCTCAGGTTACAGATGCCTCAGGTTGCCCGTTTTCGAGTTTTGCACCACGCTGAACCCAGAAGTATCGGAATGGGTTACTTCTGGGTTTTGTGCTTGCGCATGTGCAGAAGCGCCGAATTGCGACCCATGCGTGCGCAGACACGGCGCTGCAGGTTGTGAAAGCTGTGGGTTGCAAACATGCTGCCCGCATGGATCACGTTCACAACCCAAGCATCCACTGTGCATACACACACACACACATACACACCCACCCACACCCCTGTGCACTGACTCCCACACAGTGGTTTAAAGAGCAAGTGCAGCTGCAAAGTGCCTGGGATTGTATGGCTGCATCCTTTGCATGTACTGGTATTTTCATCGGGGTAATGTATCTGCAGATGACCAGAGAACCTAAGAAAATCCCTGCTGGGTTGAGACCAAAGGCCCATCTAGTTCTAGCATGTTGTTCTCTTAGTGGGAAGCCTGAAAACAGCACCCAAGCGCAACAACACTTGGCCATTTCCAGAAATCGGTAGCCAGAGGCATACCAAGTCGAACCCTTGGTCCACCTAGCTCGGTATTATAGAGGATCCTTAGCATTTCAAAGAGGAGAATTTTGTTTTCTACCCAGATGTGTCTGGGGTTGAACACAGGGACTTTTTTCTGCATTCAAAGCAGTTTCCCTACCACAGAGCGGCAGCTCTTCCCCACATGCACTTTTAATTCCTACCACTTTGCCCTTTTTCCTGCGCTGCAGACGAAATGCCCATCTTCATCACCCAGAAGTGATTATGTCTAAACCTGCTGGATGCACTCTGATGTGTCCTAGCGCTCCCTGCACCCCACACCGCTCCTGTTCCTCTTAGTTAGATTTGCATTTTGCAATGCACTTCCAGACATTGGATCACGGCGAGCCACCTGCCTCTGCTGACATATTCAAATAATTTGGGATGGAGGCCAGTTCTGTGCAGGGCCTGTGCCCACTGCATACGTGCTTGACAGTAACATCTGGCAACACAGATGCTGAATTGGAGAGAGCCGTAATTATTTTGAGAGGAGGAGGAAAGTTGTCACGCACAATTATTATCACTCTCCCATTGCAGGTATTAAAAACCGGGGAGCTAATTCTGTTCTTAGATGGCAGCATATGTTTTTCTTTCTTTCTTGGGGAGGGCGGGGGGAGTTACCAGCATTTTGTTTTCTTCCTTGCATCTTGAGGTCAAGCTCGCTTGATGCTGGGTGCTATCTACAGGCTTAAAAACGAACACACACATCCTGAAAAGAGAGGAGTGGAGGTTTCAAAAAAGCAAGGGAACAGAGAACGGTGCGTGTTTTCTTTTCTTGGAACAGTGACACAATAGCCATTGTGAGGGCTGCCAAGCCATGCAGGGGAGTCCATTCGAAGTGGAGGCACATGACAAGGTCCTCTGCTGGTTATGCGCCATGTCCCCGAGCCAGTCGTCAACAAAAGCTGTCGGATTCGGTCCTAGTGAAAGGACTGTGCTTCTGTCTTGCTTTTCTCAGCTGTGGTGACCTTTGGATTTTTTTCCCCTTTTTAGTCTTTTTCACCCCCTTCAGCATCTTCTCTGCTTCTTGTCTTCTCCCACTTCCTCCCTGTGTCCCTCGCAAGTTATTAATAGAATATGACAGGTGTGATTGAACGTGCATGTGTATTTGCAGAGTTATCGTGAAGCAAATATTTAGACTGTCTGGTAAGGCAAGCAAATCAGGGGCTGTGGTGCGTGTGTTTGTGTGTGTGTGTTTTAATTAGAAGAGGCAGTTGAATACCCAAAGTCTACACCTGCATTGCAAAGAAGCATTGGAATGACACTGTTTCATTGCAGACAGGTTGAAAACCACTGGACTCGTCCTTTGTTTCAATGATATAATTTTGGAGAAAGAGGAGTACTAAAAAGAAAAATGAAAATCCCACCCTACGGAATATATTTAGTTCAGAATGATGGGAACAACCCACCTGAATGTCAGCATATTTGGACCTTGTTTGGTTTTCTTGTAAGAGCAATGTCATTGTCAACAACAAAATTGCTGTTGTTGGTTTCCTTTATTTCTAACATGTTTACCCAGCCTTTCTATAGGCAACGTTATGGATAGAGCAATCCTAACTATAGGAAGCCCATGTAAAGTACTTCTATTCTGAACTCTGTCTAAGAGCTTCTGGGAGGGGCCACTGCCAGCTGAGTCTGCAGGTGAGCATGCTGCCAAGCTTTGAGGATTGGTCCCTAGGTCACATGACAGGAGGGCGGAATAGGTACAAATATCTCCTTTCCCCATCCTGCTCTCACCACACATCCAGAACATCTTGGTGTCTGGTACAAACTGTTAGCATCTTGCAGGGCCAGCACATCCCATTTTGCTGCCTAAGGTGGAATGGGAATGTGGTGTCATGCTGTCCCCCACTGTGCTGCCACCATGCCCTGCTGAAGCCTCCCTTAGCTGTGTCTGGTGAGATCACACCAAAATCTCATGAGATTTCATGTGTTCCATGAGATCTCATGCAATCTTGCCGGAAACCAGCCCCAGCTTCTCTGTTGGTGGTGGGATGGGCAGGGTGGGTGGGATGAGTAGACTCTTTGACTTCTGTTGCCCAAGGCAGCTGCTTCACCCTGCCTCATGGGCAGGCCGGCCCAGACATCTAGCCATACAGTGATATGAGCAGGTCATATGCTAAACCCAGTATCCCCCTGTGTCGTTGGCTTGAGGATGCTGGAGGAATTTGATTCAGTTCATGTTTAAAAGTGAATCTAGCCAATTCACACTTTCTGAAACGACGCACAAATTTTAACATGGGCAATCTTTGAAATTTGCACAACTCTGAATTTTGCAATGCAGTTCGGAAACCAGGTAATGTGTGCCAAAATGCCTACACCATGGATAAATGGCATAAAATGAAAATAGCAGTGAAAATAGCACACAGCATTCAATATATGGGGGCAAATATGAATATTAGGGGAAACATACTTTGCAAAATGTACAGAAATGCATTAACAAACTGTATATTACAAAAAAAGAATGCACTAAAATGTTGGTAAATTCTCATGAGGACTTTTTTTAAAAAAAGAAATCACTAACATGTGGAAATGTGGAAAAATGAGAAACTAAAATTGTGTTACAGAGAGTTGGACTAAACGGCCCTTTGGGTCCCTTCCAGCTCTAAAATTCTATGATTGCATGACAGATTTGCCCTTCCCTCCTTAAGAGGCAGGAACTGCTATGCTTAACATCTGGATGGAAACTGCAGCCTGCCTACACCATTAAAAACACACCATATGGTTTTTAAGTGGACCACACATTTAAACAGGTGCCTGTTTCCTTTCACAGTTAATTTTCCTGTACACGTGACATTCATTATATGTGGCAAAAAATGTCTTATTGGGACTAATGTATGACACAGCCTTTCATGCAATGCCTCCGGTGATTAATGTTCCTTATTATTTTCAACATTTCTTTTCCCTTTGACTAAGACATTCAAATCATCCTTCTCACTGGTTCAGAAGATTGGAGGATGGGGGAGGAGTGCTGAGAAAAGGATTATTTTTGTCAAAACTGTGCTGCCTTCTCCTGCCTTTTGGTGGCATATTAATTCTTGAGTCAATATTGCTGGCCAACGGAAAGAGAGAGAGAGAGAGAGAGAGAGAGAGAGAGAGAGAGACTGACTATTATGTGGTTTGGCTTAATGAAATATTGCTGAACTGTAACAAAATGGAAACAGTAGAATAACCTTTGCAGCTTTTAAGAACAGCACATCAAATTGCCTCGCTAATTATATTTGATCCATGCGCCTTGCGGTTTCTTTTCTTTTCTACACTCTGTTCTGAAAAGTTTGCAACTGTGCAGCTGCCTATAATGAGATCCTGTTATCAGGGGAAGGGGACATTAAGTGGTGCAGGGGGAGAGGAGCTGGGATATGGGGAAGCAGAGATAGGGGGGAAGATTGTGGCAGAGTTTTATTTTTTTAAAAGCAAAATTTGGAACTGTCCAATGTTATGTGCATCACTGCAACATGGCCGTGCATTTTCCATGCGTTCTTTCTTGCTTAAATTCTTTGGGAAATCCCCAGAACTGAGAACTCGACCGCAGTTAATGCCCTAATCATGTCCCTATAAAGAATGTCATTGTGGATGTTTCTGGCATCACAGCGTTTGCCATAACATTGACAACTACACATGACTTCTTAAAACAGGGGTCTACATATTCTATAAGATTAGAATTACTGGTGAATATTCTGGTACCTTGGGTTAAGAACTTAATTCATTCTGGAGGTCCGTTCTTAACCTGAAACTGTTCTTAACCTGAAGCACCACTTTAGCTAATGGGGCCTCCCGCTGCCGCTGCGCCGCTGCTGCACAATTTCTCTCTTTTTTAAAAAACATAATTTTTATTAACAGGCCAATCATATCACATTATTTCAAATCACATTAATTCCAAATTATACAGCCGAATTTTTCAATTTTGTTGGGGGTACCCATACATCAAGCGCCGGACAAGAATCCAAACATCACTTCTATTACTGCTTTAATTAAACAGTTCTATCCAGTTCTATCCAGATAGTCTCTTTTTTACTTTCTTCATTCTTCTTGTTGTCATATATTCCTTTCTTTGCGATCTCTGATCATCTTCACAGGCAGGTTAAGAACAAACATCGTCTGCGTGGGTTTTACGCACTCCATAAGTCATATTTCATAGGGACAGCCACCATTCCACTCCTCCTTCGAAAATTTATCTTCGGTCTGCCCTTTAGTTGTCCCAGGCTTGTAAAATATCTCCTAGAGGGCTCTGCCAGGTTAAAGATCAAATTCCAAACATCGTTCACTTTCAAATAGTCCTGGTTCTCCTCCCCCCGTCTTTCTTAAACAAGCCTGTCTTGCGAGACGCCATTTTAAAACTGCGTCATAAAACTTTTCCATTCTCCGATCTTTACCAATCCTCTCTTCATTCATCATTAATTCATCCCACACAGTTTTTAGATTCCTGCTTGTGTAGTAAAATACGGCGGTTCTTTTTTCTTTGGGGTGGAGGGTTATTTATGCTCATATAATATAAAGAAAGAAAAGTTTTTTCCTCCACCCCACCTTCTTAGCTCCAAACATACCCATCTCTTAATGGCGCTTCGTCTCTTGATTTATTTGTCTTCGCCAGCCGCTCCGAATCCAGAAATCCATTAATCAGCAGTCTTCTCTCCCGACCTTTGCTTGACGTATGTGCTTTAACATCTTCCAATTATATATTTCCAATTATATTTTCGTGTTAAAGCAAGCCAGCACGCGCGAATTGGAGACGGCGTCCGGGAAGAGCCGACCACACCGAGGGCTTAGCCAAGTGACCGGCGCACCCCCTTCTCTCGAATCTGGGGGTGCATTGTGGCCACCGCTGGCAAGGCAGTCCCCCCCATATCCTTGGGGGGGGGGAGACTGCATACTTCCCATAGCAGCCTCTTAATTACCGTATTTTTCGCTCTGTAAAACGCACCAGACCACAAGACGCACCTAGTTTTTGGAGGAGGAAAACAAGAAAAAAAACATTCTGAATCTCAGAAGCCAGAACAGCAAGAGGGATCGCTGCGCAGTGAAAGCAGCAATCCCTCTTGCTGTTCTGGCTTCTGGGATAGCCGCGCAGCCTGCATTCGCTCCATAAGACGCACACACATTTCCCCTTACTTTTTAGGAGGGAAAAAGTGAGTCTTATAGAGCAAAAAATACGGTACCTCGTATGGGTCGGAGAGATGTTATTGTCGGCCATCTTCCAATGTGCCACCTGGTGGCCCCCCACTGCACGATTTCTCATCCTGAAGCAAAGTTCTTAACCTGAGGTACTATTTCTGGATTAGCTGAGTCTGTAACCTGAAGCGTTTGTAATCCGAGGTACCACTGTATTTTACTTTTTTCATTGCTGTCAGACACTTTTTTTTTTACATCACCTGTCATCGCACAACATTCTCGTGATTTGAGTTTTTGAATTGCCCCAATGTTTTTGTTGAATTGCCCATTCCACCCTCCCCCTGTATCTGCCCATTTTGACTCTGGCTTTCCATTTTTAAAAAGGCCTCAGTTGTGCATAGCTCTCCTCCACCAGATCTATGAAATGTAAATCAAGTTGTAGTCTCCTCAATCGACACATCTCTATGTGGAGTCAGAGATAAATTTGGATAACCTTTTGGGCCACCGACTGTAGATGTGGAGTCACGAACGATGTCTGAAATGAACTTCGCAGTCTTTTGCATGTTTTGTCAGAAGTAAGTCATCCAGAGCCAATGACAGGTCCTTTGGTCTTTATCCTCCAGCCCAATAAATTCTGCAAGGGCAAAAGTGAGACTAAGGAAAAGGCAGGCAGGCAGGCAGGCAGGCAGGCAGGGCCACACTCCAGAATAGTTTTAAACAAAAATGTTTCATGTCACCCACCATGATGGCAGGCTTTTCATTAATGAGTAACGCTGGTGTTGCAAGTTAGCATTTCTGTTCTATCAGCTGTGGACAATTCTCCCTCTTCTGTACAGGTAAAATGAAGGTAGTTCTGAAGTTATTGCCAGCGATATTGATGCATACGGGGGGAATTAGACAGTGGCACTGACATGAAGATGACCTCAGTCCATAAAGGTCTTTATGGTTGACAGCTCTCAACAGAAAAGTAAAGTGAGTCCTCACAAAAGAAAATGGAACATACAGAGGAATGATACTGGCAAGCATCACCTCCTGGAATAAAGGAACTACACTAGGTAGCTAGGTAGGTAGATTAGATAGATAGATGATAGATAGATGAAAGTTTGCTGTACCCCAGGAGTCAGGTAACCTGTGGACCCAGCGATGGAACATGTCCCCTCCTTCCCAGGGAGGATGCTTGTGTGTATGCAGCCACACACCCATGCTGCGGGTGGGGTGAGGGGTGGAGGAAAAATGGGGCCCACTGTTCACGCCCAGGCAGATGGGTGGGGTATAAATAATAATAAATAATAAATATATTACTACTACTACTACTATTCCTGCTACTACTACACCAGTCCTGAGCAGCATGGCCCTCTTAGCGCCACCCCGGGATCTGAGCGTTGCAAGGCCGCTAAGGAAGGGTGGTGTGGAGACACGGCAGCCATGCACCCCTCGATCCCTACCTTGCAGGGAAAAGAGCCTTAGAAAGATGCAGTTGGGAGTGAAGAGTACCCTGGGGGAAGGGCAGTCTATATCCCCTTTCCCCTTCCTTCACATCCCTCCTGTCTTTAGATGCTTTCCTTCCCACGGGATTTTTTTTTGGGGGGGGGAGAAGGGAAGGTTATTGGGGATGAAGTAAGTATCCCCTCCTTTCCCCCTTCTCTGCTCCCATTCTCAACCCCCTAGGCTGCTTTCCATTTAGGAAAAACAAATGTTGGGGGGCAAGAGGCACATGACCACAGGTGTCACCTGCGACTTGACCTGAGAGCTTTGACAGCGTGGAAAGAACAGAGGGAGGAGGAAAGCGAAGGTGACAGGTTTCTGAAGGAGTGGATGTTTAGTGCTGGAAGAGGGACAGCTAGGAGGAGAAATGTGAAGATTTCCTACACAGTTTATTGCTAATGGATTAGTCCTGGTTGTCCTTTTTGAAAAATGACCAGTCCCTTCCCTGGCATTTTTGTGCTTTAGTTTCACTAGCATTCCTCTCCCTTAAGGTCTGTTAAGGTAAGGTTTATGGCAAGGCACACTATATTCTTCCAATGCTTTACAGTGCACAGCATATTGTGTTTTCTTTTCTGTGACAATAAGACAGTAACTTACTCTGGTGTTAAATAAGGGTTCGGCCCCTTGGGTTTGTCAGTGTGGGTTTTTGGATGGTGAAGGCATTGATGCAGAGTAGAGAGCTTTTCTTTCAGACAGGTCCACGTTCCGTCAGGGGAAAGTGGTCAGGGGCCATGTACTGGTGGTGGAGAAGGGATTGGGGCCAGAAGTTGGTGGGGCCAAAGCTAAAAATTGGATGAGGACACACACACATTCACACTCATGTGTACACAGGCATTCACATTCACCATTAACACTCAGCCATCCAGCCACACAACCCCACACAAGGGAACATGATACTACCTGTCCCCTCTAAATTCTGCTCTCTCTGACCTGGGGTGGGGGGGTGGGAATCAGCATCTCTGGTTGCCCAGGGGAGATGAATGCAGTTGACATGATGTGTGATGTATTATTTTGGGATGGATGAATCCTGCTTGGATGCTTCCCAACAAGATTGGCCTAGCTTCCCCTTTGCAGACATGCCGCTGGTGTGTGGACAGCATGGAACACGCTGCACAGGGGAATATGGGGATGGAGTCAGCATCCATGGCAACATTCCCTCTCCAGGCAGTGTGAATAACATGCAAAAAAGAAAATCCAACCAGGGATGTTGTGTCCTGGTGGTCATGCCCTAAACAATTGAAATATACAATAATAAAACCATGTTATTCAGTTGTTTAGTCGTGTCTGACTCTTCGTGAACCCAGGGACCAGAGCACGCTAGGCACTCCTGTCTTCCACTGCCTCCCGCAGTTTGGTCAAACTCGTGCTGGTAGCTTCGAGAACACTGTCCAAGCATCTTGTCCTCTGTCGTCCCCTTCTCCTTGTGCCCTCCATCTTTCCCAACATCAGGGTCTTTTCCAGGGAGTCTTCTCTTCTCATGAGGTGGCCAAAGTATTGGAGCCTCAGCTTCAGGATCTGTCCTTCCAGTGAGCACTCAGAACATCAAACTAAGAAGCCCAAATTACAGTGTGTTCCTGTTTGGTCTCATCCAAATGCTTCCATCATTAATAGTAACGGTTGAGCTCCCTAGCTCAGCCTGGAAAGCATTTGACTTCACACCCATTCATGTTGGCGTTCACCTGTATCAGGAAGACAAGGGAAGAATGTGCCTTCGGGGGTGAAGTCAAACTGTTGGAGAGTTTCCATCTCTGGGCTCCGTTGAAAATGGCTTCTCCATGTACACCAGGAGCAGTGCCAGATTTACTGTGCATATAAGCTAAACAAGCTATAGATTAGGGCCCCACTCTCTTGAGGGCCCCCGAAAAAAATTAAAGAAAAAAACAACTGGATGTACATTTCCAAAATATAAGATAAAAAACAAATAAAACAAAACCTACATACAGCAACAGTGTTTTGTGTTGTGTAGGCTCCTATGATGTTAGTAATGGGCTAGCCTGCTCCCTAAAAGATCACTGGTTTGCTCATTTCTATATATAGGGTGCCTACATTCTGCATGGACTAGCTGCATGGCAACATGTAGCATGCAGCTGCAGACCGCAGTGCAGCACAGTTGAATGTAGGTCAAGCTGTTGTGCCTGTTATCTAATATTAAAGAGTGTTTGTAGACTGATGATCAGGCACCATAGACTAAGGGTATGAGTCTTATGCCTACTGACTGATTTCATGTAATACATAATTTATTTATTTTGATCCCATTAAAGCTTTAGATACCTGTTAGGTCCATAAATTACCATATAGCATATATTCAACACACAAAAACAGTGACAATTTGTTGTTGACAAAGGACAGCTGGACATATAAAGGGCCCCATTACCTTCAGTAGCTTAGGGCCTCATCAAATCTAAATCTGGCCCTGACCAGGAGATAACCTCTCCAGACAATGGAATGGCTTTGTGGTTGCAATCTCCTGGGTGACACAGACACCATTAGGCAGTTGAATGTACATGCATACTTTGTCCGTTTCCCTTCCTTCCAGCCACCCCTCCACGCAGCCCCGGGTGCTGGCAACCCATGCTACACCACTGTGAGCTGAGGTTAGGTTCCTCCGCTTCAGGTAGTACAAGAGTATTGTTTCCGTCATTGTCAGAGATAGCTGGGAAGTACCTGTATCACCAAGGATGCTGGGATTGTGGCTGGTATCCCCCCCAAAAAAAACCACTTTATTCATTGTTTCCCATTCCATTATGTCCCGCCCCCCCTTACCTGAGATGACCATGTGTTAAATATTGCATCCATTCCACCATCATGGCAGTGGTGGACGAGTATTTCTGATATAATTGCAGCATGTTATTGCTGTGTCAAACATCAGATTTTGCACACAATGGATGGGGGATTCAGTGAGTCATGACTGCTCACAGTGTAGTTGTGTTGGAAAGAGGGACATATATGTTTGTTCTAAGGAGCAATGTGCAAGTGCAAATGATGCAGAACGTTTACTATTAATGAAGTTCTTCCCTCCTTGATTCCTCACCAGGAAGCGGCAGTCTTCAGTCAAGCTCATAAATATTCTTTGGTTGGTTTTTTTAAAAAAGCCGTTCCACATGCACATTCAATAAGAATAACTGGGTAAAAGTTAAATGCAGCACTTTGTCTTTCTATATAAAATGGCATTTTGCACCATTATGTGTCCCTGAATGTATTGCATGCCTTTGGATCTGATTTAAATAGGATTGTTCCTTTTTGCATTTGCGTGGCTGTTCTTAGAAGGCAGTCTTCTTATAGCTTGTGCCTGGATATGGCAAAATGAGCTTTTCTTTTTATTAACTGAAAAATAAATTGCACTGTCTCCTATCTGGATGCAATAAAATGCACTGTATGTTTTTGTTTAATGCCAAGGCACATAGTTTTTTAAACCGTACATCAGGCTGCATTGAAGACTAGTTTTGCTAAAGCTTTCATTGTGATTTACAACTATGGGAGCTGCTGCATTTCTCCTCATTGGAATTTCTCCCTGTATTTCCTGGGCTTGTTTTTACAGCAAAACCAGTGCATTAGGAATCCTTCATTGTTCTGTTTTTATTTCCAAGTTTTATACAGAGCATTTGGCATGCAATCTTTGCCTAAGCCTTCAATTCCTTCATTCCAGCCTCAGTTTATTTCTATAACCCTTTTCCATGCTCATTGGCTTCAACTCAAGTCACAAACCATAGTTAAACTATGAATTCAAGTTGAATATGAGTGGCTGTCCTTCCTCATGCCTGCTGCTGTCATTATACTCTAGTTTTGTGCTGTGACCGCACTGGGGCTTATCGTTCGTTTCCCTCAAGCAAACCAAATACAAACCTTGGTCACAGTTTATGGTTTGTTTGGAAAGAAACAACAAGTGAGCCTGGATGTAGGTGACATGGTAACACAGACCGTGGCTTGCTTCCTGGTATTGCAGAAGTAACAAAGAAGAAGAGTTTGGATTTGATATCCCGCTTTATCACTACCCGAAGGAGTCTCAAAGTGGCTAACATTCTCCTTTCCCTTCCTCCCCCACAACAAACACTCTGTGAGGTGATTGGGGTGAGAGACTTCAAAGAAGTGTGACTGGCCCAAGGTCACCCAGCAGCTGCATGTGGAGGAGCGGAGACGTGAACCTGGTTCACCGGATTACGAGTCTACCACTCTTAACCACTACAAAACACTGGTAAGAAAGGTAAAGAAACCCTGGATGGTTAAGTCCAGTCAAAGGGGACTATGGGGTTCAGCACTCATTTCGCTTTTCAGGCCAAGGGAGCTGGCATTTGTCCACAGACTGCTTTTCAGGTCATGTGGCCAGCATGACTAAACCGCTTCTGGCACAACGGGACACCGTGATGAGTGCCAGAGTGCACGGAAATGCTGTTTACCATCTCGCCACATTTATTTACTTATACCTATTTATCTACTTGCACTGTGTGCTTTTGAACTGATAGGTTGGCAGAAGCTAGGGCAGAGCAACAGGAGCTCTCCCCGTTGCGTGGATTCGAACCGTCAACCTCCCAATTGGCAAGCCCAAGAGGCCCAGTGGTTTAGACCACAGCACCAGCAACGTGCACAAAGTTGCTGTAGTAAGAACAGAAAGACACAGCAAACCGTCTATGCGCCAATTCTGGAATTAATAGAACAGGTTCTTAGTTAGATTTCTGTTCCTGACCAAAAACGAACATGTGGAACTGCATCAATTTCAATTCCCTTTCCCATTTCTGTAAGAATTCCCCCCCCCCCCCCACATCTCCTTGTTGTGCAACTTCACTCCTGCCTTCCACAAGAAGAATTTTGCACTTGCCTGCTCTCGGTGGATCTCTGGGTTTTAGCGAAAAACCAAGGAGCTCCCACAGCCCTTAAGCCTGCCCACCTCTGCCATAGAGGTTGGGGAAACCCGGCTTTCTCTGTTTGTTGTACTTTCACTTGCCGTACTTTGCTTTCACTCCTGAAGCATCTTGCACATCATTACATCCTTTATAGTTTCCCCTCCGCCTCCTTCTTGCCCTCCTCCTGCTTCATGTGCCCCTTCCATTTTCACCCTCTCTTCTTTGCGTAATTGTTCCCCCGTTGTTTCACAGTCACCTTCCCACAGTGAATCATTAGGTAGGATCAACTTGACTTTGATGCTTTGCCTTTTATTGTTTCATTGCGCGCTGCATAGGAATGGATACCAGGAGACACATATCTTTGTAACTTCCTGTTAGGCTTCCTTGATGCAACGAGCTTAAGTGGTTTTTGGAAGACAGGCTCTCTCTCTTCAGTTATTGCCTGGTGTGTGTTTTTGACAGCTCAGCTGCAGCATCTGTGTAAGTTGCAGGGAGAGGGGGGAACATTCATAAAGCGTGCCTTATATCAAGGGGAATGGAACGGGGAAGAGAAACTGTGCCAATTTGTGAAAAAGGGAGGGAGGGGCCAATGGTTGGAATGGGATGTTGAGTTTGTACATCTGCTTCTCCAGCACAATTCTTTATGATGCCATGTGCCAAAAGGTGTATTTAATTCTTTTCCCTTGACACCACCTCTTTCCAAACGTAGAAATAAAGTGAAATAATAAAAGTTTCTCCTTACGTGCTTTCTGTGAATTTTCAGTACATACAGACCACAATCGATGGATGTCTTCATTATAGCAGAGATAGGGAAATTGTGGCTCTCTGGATATTGTTAGCCTTCAACTTCCTTCATTCCTGTTGGTCATTCTGATCACAGCTGATCCAAAGAGCCACAGGCTCCCCAGGACTGCGTTAACAAACTCTCATTGTGTTCACGGCAAAGGGATCACCTTTTCGTGTAATTAACTAACCTTTCTCGTTGCTTATTTTAATTTTACTGACCTTTCCCTCCTCTTTGCCCCCATCTCAAGTAAGCATTTCTTTAGAAGCGGCTTTTTTTATGTTGGCAGATATCTTAAGACATGAGTCTGAAGGCCTATGCCAGAATTGCTCTTTTGATGTATTAAATGCATCCATTTCATGTCACTTCCATTAGAGATGGATGAGTGTGTCCTCTGCTCACCTTGGGTTGACTTGAAAATAAACAGAATTATTTTAAAATCAGAAATAACTTGTTTCATTCTAAAGTCAATTCAAGACTTAGGAAAATGATCTGCCCTCTGCCATTCCACCCTAATCCCCAAACGACCAATCTCCCTGTGCCAATTCTCCCTGAAACACTACCCTCCCCTTCTCCTTGTTGGAAGAACAATAGCAGAGATTATTTAGGTGCTAACCTAAGGGACAGTTATGTTGACAATCAGCCAACCAAGATGGTGGCGGCCTTGTTGCTGCCTAGCAACCAGTCAGAATGGCATGATCTTTGCTGAGAGGCCATTACCAAAAATCTGGCATGGCTAGTTGAATTCTTGCTAGATCCTGGAATTAGAAGGGACCCAGGCATACAGCCTAACCTCCCCTCACCTAAAATCACAACATTATTATGAGTTTCTCTTCTTTTCTCTGGACTCCATTTGTTTTATTCCAGTGATTGAGTTACCACCCCTTATAGCAGACTTTCTCAAACTTGGGTCTCCAGATGTTGTTGGACTAAAACTCCCATCATCCCTAGCTACCAGGACCAGGGGTCAGGGATGATGGGAGTTATAGTTTAACAACATTTTTGAACCCAAGTTTGAAAAAGGCTGCCTTAAGGCATTACTTGACAGCAAGGGGGAGTTTTTTCCTTCCCTTCTGAAATCCTGGTGCTGTAGGCTGTCCTGACTTTTCTGAGTGACTTATAAGAGATGTAGTTCTCCAATTATGTCAGGAGTGGTACTGCTCTGTACTGATTGCTTTCATGGGGCTTTGGAAATTAGGTTGAGGACAGGGGTGCCAACTTGAAGAAAATATGGGGGGAGGTAAGCTCCACCCCACATAATCAATCACATGATGCAGTGCATGCACACCATATGAATGACAATGCTAATCAACATTTTTTGGGGGGGCTTGGTCCCTTCAAATATTTTATTGGGGGGGGTGTGAAGACCCCTCAGCCCCTAGGAGTTGACTCCTATGGCTGAGGACTTTCACTTTATACAGCACATACATTTCCTGTTTTAATTATTTTTTTAATGCAAACCCCTCAGTGATTCTTTTGGAGCAATGCTATGAGTGCAAGCTGTTTTACATACATACATACATACAGCAAAACATTTCTGGCTCATTTTTTTAAAAAAAATAAATCAGATGCTAAAATTTTATCTTTAGCTATGCCATCCTTTGCTACACTAAACTTTATAACACTGCATTGGAGTTTCTGCTTCTGGGCTCCAACTACCTATTACAAATTACAACAGCTTCTTTATTCTGTTTTGTTATGCCCTGGTCTTGATTTGCTTAATGCATTTTGAAATGTTTTATTTGGCACAATGGAAGACCAAAGGGGAAGGGAGGGGAGGGCTGGGTGGGAAAGCGAGAGCAGATGAAACAATACAAATGATACCTTGCTAGTAAATGGAGGAGAAACACGTCATTGGCTATACATCAGTCCATTTTAATTTGGCTGCAGAACTGTGCTTCTTATTTCCCTGCTGTCTCGCGCCGAAATGTAGCAGCATTACAGAATCACCCTGGGCAGCAAGTCTTCCGATTGCTTAGAATGGAGAAGCCTTTATTGTGGTGTTTTGATCGCTGCTCATTTGCCACAGCCAACAAATTAAAGGCTTGGAACACTCTCGAGCCTAAATTTATGGATTTGGTGCCTCGTGTGGCTGTTTTTTGCCATTATCGGTGATCCTTCCTTCCTTGCCAGGCCTCTGCAAATCCAATTTACTAGCATCTGGGCAACTAAATGATATTTTTAAGCACACACACACACATTCAAAGAGAATTTGTTTTAGGATGCCTCTTAATGTCTTGCTGACATTTGTCAAACAAATACGATTTGCCGGCTCATGACTGCCTCCCCTCCGTACTTTGCATGCCAAACGCTAAATGAGAGAGTTTTTTTAAGATCCGTTTTTGCCAGCCCTTCTGCAGTGGAGACACTGTTTTCTCAGTTGGCCCGTCTCAGGGGTGTGTTTGCCAGATGCTCTCCAGCACTCATTAAACTAGAATCAACACCCTTTCAAAACCCAGGAAGATACTGGAAGACGGACCTCTCTGACACCATTTCATTGAATTATCTATAATCAGCTCAAAGAACTTTTAGAGTGTATAATATACCGCCAGAAGACATCTTGAGTGCATCTGTCCCCTCTGATATATATGCTAAGGAGACTAATAAAGAAATTGGAGAGCGGTTTTTCAAATGCTGAAAACATTTAGCCATGTAAATCACTTATGCCGAGACTAAGAGATGACGGCATTGCTGAATCTTCAGCAGAAATCATGCTTAGCAGCACTTAGTAATGTGGCAGTTTTTCATATGTAACCCATGTTTTTATATCTAGCAGAAATGTCGAAAACACTAGATCTTCAACATTTTTCTCTGGTTTTTAATTGGGTCAGTTCACATATGGTTTGGCCATCCCGACCTCATGTTTGTATGGGCCCAACTTGTGTATACTGTATATGCAAAGCTGAGCTGATGCTATTTATGTTTTTACCTTGCTTCATGCTTAAGGTTGTGGCACATTGCATGGTTTTAGGTTTGGCCTTATTTCAAGTCTGTTGACCATAGTAAATTTCAAGTCTGTTGACCATAGTAAATGGTTAGTGATTTGAATGAAATGGCAAGGTTAGGTTTCTCTGAACCATGTACTCAGGGAGAGAAATGGAGAGAGTGAGAGCATACAGTCCTCAGGATTGGTAAACCAAGAGTAGACATTTGCATGTGAACCAAATCATTGCGTTGTCTCTTGGCCACAGTTTTAAGATTCACTGGCTTAAGTATGTCTAAAAAAACCCCTCATGACTGACCAAGTCACACAGAGTACACCAGCCATGTATTTTGGCTTATCTTGAAAAATTGCCTATTTTTCCCTGAATTTTAAAATTAAGGGTGGGCTTTTATGCATAAGACAGGGCCTAATATACAACCATTGAGCTGTTTCTACCTAGTGAGTCAAACATTATGCAGACCTGGTTTAGGTCAACTCTATAGATATATTAGGTTTTCCACGTGCAAGCAACATGAATTTTCACATGCATGTCCTATAGATAGAAGGGGGTTTAGCTCACTATGCTGAAAGATTACATATGTGTTATGGTGGGACCACCAAGTCAACACACTCAATGTCCATGCCCATCTCATGCATTTGGAGGCCATGTGACCACAATTTACACCAGTGGTTCTCAAACTTTTTTCCTCTGGGCTACACTTTCAGAATAAAAATTTTCTACACCACATCAAATTCTTTATTGAGAAGAAATACATTGGAAGAGAAAAAACAACTTCTAGCAGTGCTTGATTTATAACATAGAACACAACTACTTTATAATATGATTATGGGACACCAGTGAGAGGTGTGAGCTCGCTTTTGCCAGTGTCAGAAAATTAAGAGAAACTCACATCTTCTCATCTCTTTTCTGATCTTTAATATTTGTCCGAGTTGAAAATCCCTGTTTTGCAACAATACTGTATGTTGTGGAGAACTGCCGAAGAATAACCAATGCTCTTGAAAGAGGCATGGATACTGTTTCTGGTTGTATATCCAATATAGCTATAGCTACAATACAATATGCTACTACCCTGAAATATTTTTTAAAAAATAATATTTCATTATCCTTGAATCTTCCCACCACAACAGCCATCCTCTCATGCCTCGTCAGTGTGGCGCACCACACCCTTTGTTTTAAACATTTGAAGCTTTCCTATGCAAGTGGTGGGGCGTGGGAACTCTGGTCCAAAGAGGATCTCATTCCTCAGGAAGAAGTTCCACCGGTACATTGTCAGGGCTTTCTTAAGCATATCCAGCACCGTGGTGCAAAGATCCCTCCGCCCCCCCCCCCCCGAGTTGCCTACCTTTTTTAGGAAGGACGGCGTTGATGGCTGGAGGAGGCAGGCAACGGCTGGAGGGCAGCTCCTCCAGCAGGGAAAAGATGGAGGCTGGACGCAGTGGCTCCCGGCTCATCTGGCCACTTTGTGCCATGGTGGCCATGGCAGGTGGAGGCTCCGAGCGTGGCACTGCTTCGGCGCAGCATGGCAGAGGTGGGTGAGGGCAGCAAGCTGATGCCGGGAGGCACCACGTCCAGCCTCCGGCTCTTCCCTGGCGCCCTCTAGAACTTGGAGCCCTGGCGCCCTGCGCCACTAGCCTCTATGGGTAAGATGTCCCTGTACATTGTCATGTATGTGGATATGCTCCAACTTCATTTGCTAGGTCTGTTGCTTTCAGGCATCATGCCAGTAGAGGCAGGATCTATCTACTTCACGATTGTCTTCAGTGACTGGCATTAGCTGTCCAAGTTTTGGACAGGGTGGGGGGCATTCCCAGCACTACCTGATGCTGGGGATTGAACCTGGGACTTTCTGCATGCAGAGAGGATGCTCTGCCACTGAGCTACAGTCCACCCCCCCCATGAAACCACCTATAAACCCATCTCAATGGTCATGAGGAAGCCCTGGTAAGTCTACACTTAACAAGGAGTTACTGCCAGAGGCAAGCCCAGAGTTGCCTCTGCATAATATATGAACTATGAGGACAGAGAATAATGTATGAGGGCAAGGAACATGAACTGTCTTAATCCTGCTAGGAAAATGAACTGATAATCATGCCGGATTGAGCTCCTTTCCCAAAGAATGATGGAAAGGCTCAGTCCTGAAAGGTTGCTGCAAAGGAGTGTGCAAGGGTATTTTTATGTGTCTGGTTGTCTACAGGGAGACCCTGTGTTGTTGTTTCCTGACCAGCAAGAACAAAGTGATAAGAGGAAAGTTCTTCTTGGAATCGCTCAACTTTAAATAACTTAATGTTACTGACAGATTTCTTGAAGGTCTGTTCCAGGCAGTCCTCCAATGCATTTTCCCTCTGGAGCTCAGTTATTTACAGCTTTTCTGGCTTAATTAAAACTGTTCCAGCATTTCCCTTACCTACAGCATGTACTTTTTTAAAAAACAAAATAAAACAGATCTTTGCAAATTACCCATTGTATGCTTAGATTGTGTGTGTTTGTGCGTGGATAGATAGATGATAGATAGATAGATAGGTAGGTAGGTAGGTAGGTAGATAGATATAGATAGGTAGGTAGGTAGATAGATGATAGATAGATAGATAGATAGATAGATAGATAGATAGATGATAGATAGATAGATAGATAGATAGATGATAGATAGATGATAGATAGAGATGATAGATAGATAGATGATAGAGTCTCTGCACCTGAGGATGAGTGTCTTGGGAGAAATCACCTGAGTATCCTCTTGCTAGACCTTGGGTGCCAAAAGGGTGTTGGAAAGGATAAAGCTGGAGGAAAGACACCAAGAGACCCAGTCTTCCTTCATTAGATTGCACCCTCAGTTTAATGGACCTCAAGAATGAGATGCTTATGTTACCACTAGGCCACAAAGAATGTTAAGATTCTCATGTCTGGGAAGGACCATAGTTCAGTGGCAGAGTATCTGCTTTAGAAGCAGGAGCTATCACTTTCGATCCTCAGTCTCCAGGGCAGACTGGGAATAAACACAGTCTAAAACTGATGCCAGTCACTGTGGACCAGGAGTGGGGAACCTCCAGCCCACAGGCCTAATTAGACCTCATGAATCTTCATTGTGATGTGAGTCTCCTCTGCCCTCAAAAATTCACATCATGGTTTCAAAGTAAAGCCTGAAAACTTATTGTGGCGTGCCATAAAAGATCCAGTTTCAGGGTTGGTGTGGGGTGTTAGCAACATAACAGAATTAAGAAAATCATTATTTTCAGCACACCATTTTTCAAAACTTTTTTTTTTTTAAACTATAGTCAAGACTTCTGAAAGTCTGCTCTGATAGATACCTTAAACTGTGTCCTGATAGACACTTTAAGTAAACAGGGGGGGGAAACTTTTATGCTGACAAACCTTTTTATGTTGAGATTTTTTTTTCTTTTTAAAAAGTTTTTTTATCTTCTAGCTGAGGCTCTAACTGGATTTAAATGCAGGCTGTATTGATTTTGAGCATCTTTTTTATTGTGTGCCAATTCTGGTGTTCATGCTTTTTGCTGCTGTTGTTTAGGGTGAAAAACATTGCAAAAAGCTGTATTAAATTGAGGCTGCAATCCTACCTACACTTGCCTAGGTGTAAGTGCCATGGAACTCATCTGAGTAGAGTAGATGGTGCTCTAAGTTTGAAAATGAACCGCATGCTGAATTCTCACCCTTAAGGGGCAGCCTTGCTACAGTGGAAGCGCTTTCTCCAACTTTCTCCTTGCCGTGTATAATTCTATCATGTTGTCTCTTCCTCACCTCTTCTATAAACTAAAAAAACGGTGTCCCAAATGGTGTAACTTATGGGTGAGGTTCTTCACCCCCTTTATAATTTGGGTTGCTCTTTTTCCAAACCTTTTCCAACTCTACAACACCCTTGATGAGGCGTGTTTACTGCCATGTTTCTCAAGTGTTTAACCTTCACTCATTGTTTGGAGTGTCACAATGGGAATATATGCATGGAATGATGACATCATCCATGTGCATCCCACCTGAGCATTAAAACGCTGCCCTAGACATCTTAGACTTAACACTTTCCTCATGCGCATTCACCAAACACATTGAAAAGATTTGCCCGGTATCCATAAACGATATAAAAACTCGCCCTGGTAAATTATGCACTTTGGCATACTGGATTGACACCTCTAGCTGTCTAGTAATTTGGGGTGTGAGATGGGTTCAAAGACCTGGGAGTGTTCCACGTTCAATCAGAAGCACATGTTAATTCAGGAAGCGGTTTGATCTCAGCTTTTAATTCACAGATTTACATGTAGCAAGAGAGTAATCCAAACCACCGAGACTGCTTACCTTTATGATTATAGTTTGTTCAAATGTCTCAGGTATGTTGTTGTTGTTTAGTCGTTTAGTTGTGTCTGACTCTTTGTGACCCCATGGACCAGAGCACGCCAGGCACTCCTGTCCTCCACTGCCTCCCGCAGTTTGGTCAAACTCATGCTGGTAGCTTCAAGAACACTGTCCAACCATCTCGTCCTCTGTCGTCCCCTTCTCCTTGTGCCCTCCATCTTTCCCAACATCGGGGTCTATTCCAGGGAGTCTTCTCTTCTCATGAGGTGGCCAAAGTATTGGAGCCTCAGCTTCACGATCTGTCCTTCCAGTCTCAGGTATGGTCCGTTTTAATGAGGAAGTGTCTGCCCACCTACATTTCCAGGTCACATGTGAGAGTGAGTCAGCACAATCTAAAATATAAATGCACTTGTGTCTGAAGCAAGCTGCCCTTGGCCACAGCCTGTTTTGCATTGGAACACTGCAAGGAGACCTTGGAAAGACTGTATATGCTCAGGTCTGCACTCTGGTGTTTTTCCTGACTGGCAGGGAGAGGGAATCCATAAGGCCACATCTTTTTGTGCCCATTTTTTCCTGAAAATTTCTATCATAGAGAGAGCAAGGTTAACAGACCACAAGAGGGAAACTAGGTGGCATGAGATTATAAGGTTTTTCATCTGTAGTGGTTTGCTTTTGAAACCAGTTCAACATAATGATTAAGAGCTTGGGTTGTGCTGTGAGTGGCACTTCAGAAACATGTCTTTGAGTACTGATGCAGCAATCGTCTATAGCATCTGACCTTCCAGAACCAACGGCACTACCAAATAACAACTGGCGATGATGTCAGAAAAAGCAGAATACTGACTGACAGAGTCGTCCTTACCTGTGGAAAGCAGAATCTTGCTGTTTTTAGATTCATTTTCTAAATTAGTAACTGATAGAGCTAATTTTGATCCAGAACATACTGGAGGTTACAGGACATTCAAAAAAACCTTCCTGAAAAGCTAATGTGTATGTTTTAGAAGACTGTTGCATTCTTAGCAGTCTGCACATTTTCAAGTCCAGTTAGATGTACCGTGATTCACACACCAAATGTACTTAGTACTAAAGTTGTGGGGAAGTAATCAGACAAGTTGATTTTTTAAGAAGTGAAACTGTCTAGAGAAGAATGATAAGTTTTGCATTAATCTGGAGTGAAGGAAAAACACATGGTTGGATCTGATGAGATAGAAGAAAGGCAAAGTGGAAACATTGGTTCATTAGAGGGGAATTTCAATTTCAAGTATTAGTAAAAAGCATTTTTTATAGCAGGCTAGCTTAGTATAGACCCTATCCTTCTATGCTATAGAGGAACTGCACTGGTTGTTAATTAGATTGGGCATGGGGAATGTATGGTCCTCTAAATGCTGTTGGACTCCAACTCCCATGAGCCACAGATAGCATGCCCAATGGTTGGGGACAGAACTGGCCTCAGGCAGTAGAAGTGCAAGAGGTGGCACTCTACCATATACCCTTGTCTTCTAACCAGTGCTATTTTTCTAGAAAAAAGAGGTGCCTGAACTCATCCTAAGTGCCTCCTTTGTTCTTATAATGGCAATGGCTCCCACCTGAGAGGTGCTGGAACTGAGTTCCAGCTGAAAAAAGTCCTGGTTCTGACCATATTCAACACTTTTAAAATGGTTCTTGGGATAGGCTTACTCTCTTGCATCTGTATCTGATGGTATCTGACAATGCCCTGCCTAGCCTTCAGGTATTGTACTAGGTCAGGCATAGGCAAACCCGGCCCTCCAGATGTTTTGGGACTACAACTCCCATCATCCCTAGCTAACAGGACCAGTGGTCGGGGATGATGGGAGTTGTAGTCCCAAAACATCTGGAGGGCCGAGTTTGCCTATGCTTGTACTAGGTGCTGTTTTTTTGCAAGTTTATCTCATGGAGGGGATGTGTGTAATAGAACACAGGCCTGTAACAACCCAACCCAACCCAACCCAACCCAACCCAACCCACCCACCCCCATTTACAAATACTTGATAATCACCTGTTCCATGCCTAAATCCAGCAGCAACTTCTCACTTTTCTCTTTTGGTCCTTTGTACCTTTGTGCCTTTCCTTCCGCAGACAACCTCTTCACCCAAGTCTTGAACATTGTTTATGGGAGTGATGCACCTGCAACATCCACCTCAGTGCTCTGCATTGCATTTGCTAATTGTGCACATTGTGATCTCTTCCACCTTCCCACTTCATACTTTGCTCAGTTCAAAGACAGAGTGGCAAAGCGTTAGAATTATGAGAAAGGAAAGAAAGAAAACAACAACCCGGCTACACACACACCAGCAATTAGGAAAGATTTTCCCTAGTGCCAACGAAATAATACTGAATAAGCAATTCATAAAGAGATCCCAGTTCGAGTTTGCATCAATGCTGTATTCAAAAGGCCAACTGGAGCTTTGCCGGCAACAGAGCAGCAGGTCAGGGCTTATGAACAAGTGGGCCTTTGTTGTGGATAATTAAGCAATACTCTCAACACAGGAGAGCTCATTTGAATTCTCTTCCCTTCCTACAATAAATTCATTCACATAATTCTTATCATTTTTACATGACCCTTGCAGTTTTCTCTTTGTCTTTCCCCTCTCTGTTCCCTACCCATCCTAACCTCCATTAAATATTTTTGTCCATTGAAAATTCCTGAATCCATGATAGGTTGGGCTGGTTTACCCATTACACTGTGTGTCCTGAGTACTGTTTCTGGAGAAGGTAGGGTGATAAGCTACAAAAGAGGACTGTCAAGGACTGTGCTGAGGAGGAAAGGTGAGAGCCACTCCCTCCCCCTGCTCCTGCTCCTGAATCTTCCCAGGAGCAGGAGGACAGTATAGATTTGGAACAGTGGTTTGCAGAGGGACATATCTAAGAAGGCAGAAGCTGGGAAATACGGGATGGGGAACAGCTAGGAAAAGAAACACTGGAAGAGAGGGGGTTAACAGATTCACATTCTCTGGACAGCCTTCAACCCCCCCCCCCCCTTCTCTAAAGTCACAGAGAGCTCAGAAAGTGTTAGAACAGAAAGTGCAAAGGGTACAAACTCAGATTACAAGATGTAGGAGTGATGCAGATTAATAGGACGGAGGGGGGAGTGACCCTTAATTGGGAGCACCACCATTTCTCAGAGAAGTGTTCTTTGTTCTCTCGCTGTGATTATTAAAGAATTAACAAGGTAATATGTCTAACTGGTAAGACATTCCTTTTGTTTGATCTTTTGTTTACTGCCACGGGGAAGGAAGTTGATTCCTTAAAGCCTGACAAGGACTGAAAATCCCATCACATATCAATGATGTTGTTAGGAATGCAACAGAAGCTGAAGGCTTACTGTTCCTCCTTGATCCCCAACTCTTCCTGTGAAGCCCCAAGTCACAGGTCATCAATGTGGTGCCCCCAAATAGTACTAGACAACACTGCCCATCATCCATGGCGATTGGACGTGCTGACTGGGGCTAATGG
This sequence comes from Podarcis pityusensis, assembly GCF_964106645.2. Classification (NCBI taxonomy): domain Eukaryota; kingdom Metazoa; phylum Chordata; class Lepidosauria; order Squamata; family Lacertidae; genus Podarcis; species Podarcis pityusensis. The sequence goes on along the minus strand of NC_138032.1, from coordinate 12,599,611 downwards.
AAGTTGGAGACCCAGCAACTTTTGGAGAGTATCGTTTTGGCTACCTCTGTTCCGGGCCTTTCTACTTTGTTCCCTTTCCCCTAACTTGCTTGGGACACTGGTGGCGCTGTGGGTTAAATCACAGAGCCTAGGACTTGCCAATCAGAAAGTCGGTGGTTCGAATCACCGCGACGGGGTGAGCTCCCATTGCTCGGTCCCTGCTCCTGCCAACCTAGCAGTTCGAAAGCACATCAAAGTGCAATTAGATAAATAGGTACCACTCTGGCGGGAAGGTAAACAGCATTTCCATGCACTGCTCTGGTTTGCCAGAAGTGGCTTAGTCATGCTGCCCACATGACCAGAAGCTGTACGCTGGCTCCCTTGGCCAGTAAAACGAAATGAGCGCTGCAACCTCAGAATCAGTCACAACTGGACCTAATGGTCAGGGGTCCCTTTACCTTTAACTTGATTGGGAGTGGAGATGGAGTAAGAGCAGCAGAAGCAAAGGTTCCTTAGAAGCTTCCCAACGATGCTCCATGCTTTTCACCTCTGGAACTTGGAACGATGCAACAACAGCATCCAAGGAAACATTCTAGAAAACCTGGAAAACTTTGTTCTCCGGGGTGCCTTAGCTTATACTATGGAGCCTGGCATCTTGGGAAACTATTATTCTCAGGAGTTTTTGAGTTGACGATGCTGCCATTGCAACTTTTTAGGTGCCGAGATGGAGACAGGTCCCCAGAGACAACTTGCCACTGTTTCCCCACTGCTGCAAGTGGATAGGTTTGTGGAAAGGCAATGGGGCAACAGGGAGGAGGGAGAATGGGCTGGCAGAGGTGGCTGGGGCATAGCCTTCAACTGAATTTGACAGTGTTACAGTCCAATACTGTATATAAATTATGCACATCAGATCTTGGTCAGCTGGCTGCATTTTATATGTATTTTGACAGCTCTTTCCTGTTTCTGAATTCTGCACAGCTGGGAGTCCAGTACTATGATTATTGTTGGTATGTTAACAGAAATCATAGCAAGAGATGAACTCCATCTGGTGGCAACATTTTAGTTACAAAGGAGGGGGGGAACCAAAGGATTAATAATATCTAGCGGCAGATATAAAAGCCTGCCACTGACTGTAGAATTAACAAGGTAATATGTCTATTCAGAAATTAAATTGCTAGCCTTAAGGTGTTTTTTGTTACTACTTTCTTTTTCTTTTTTTCTTCTTGAGAGAGAGAGAGAGAGAGCAGGTCCTTTGCTGGTAGGAATATGATTCTTTACAGCTAAAAATAAATGATGCTTTAAAATCTGCTTAAGCCCTTTCCCTCTTATTCATGGAAATCAAAGGATTTTTCCCTTCAAAAGTTTCATTATTCCCAGCCTTCTGGTTATTTGCAACGAAGCATAGGCAGCAGTCAACAGTTATCTAGCTACAAGATGAAAGGGAACAACCTGAATAGGCAGATCAGTTGTCAATCTGGGCACATATGAACATAAGAAGACCCCCTGCTGAATCAGGCCAGTGACCAGTTCAGGATCTTGTTCTCACAGTGGCCAACCAGATGCCCATGGGAGGCCCAAGGGCAGGACTTGAACACAGCACCACCCTTCCCACTTGTGATTCCCAGCAGCTGGCATACTCAGTTGGCTGCCAAGGCAAAGATTTAAGTGAAGTTGGGTCTGGGCCAGGGTTGACTGTACAGTCAGACAAAGTGATGCAGCCGGATAACCTTGGACCAGCCTCAGGCAGCTAATTTTTGGTGTCAACATCAGACGTCCTAAGAATTTAAGAAGCAACCTGTTGAATCAGACCAAAGTTGCCACTTAATCCAGCATTTTATTCTCTCAGAGGCCAACCAGATGCCTATTGGAAGCCCAAAGGCAAGACCTCCTTGTGAAAACAACAACAACAACAACAACAACAACAACAACAACAACAACAACAACAACAACAAATGATGTATGCCTCTGAAATAGCTCTCTTGCAGTCTCTCTCTCTCTCTCCCTCTGTGTGTGTGTGTGTGTTAAGGGTGCGTATATATGTAGGGGTCTGGGCTGGGGCTGCCCACTACTTGAGTATGACTCCTGACAGCTTTCCAGCAGTAATATGGCTGGTCGGATCAAAAAGTTCCCCATCCCCTGGTCTAGACTGAGCTCTTTAGCTCAGGTTGGCAATTTGTCTGGGGGAAGGCAACTTTGCCCACAATCATTCAGTTTAATCTCATCTGAGAAGCCACAAAATCTAAGCAACCGTTTGCACTGATAATGACCATAGACATCATGTCAACAGGAAAGCAAGAGGGGTCATCACCCCCATTTCATGGAGCAGCAGCAGCTCAAGTGATTTTTTTTTTACGGTCTTCATTGCCTAGGCCAAACTTGGCCCTCCAGCTGTTTTGGGACTACAATTCCCATCATCCCTGACCACTGGTCCTGTTAGCTAGCTTGGCCATGCCTGGCCTACGCAAACCAAGGCTGCCCTTAAAAAAAAAAACCCAATTATAAAAACAGTGGCATAATCCTGATACTGAAGCAGAATTTCTGGAAGAGCTTTAAGCAAACATTTAGGAGGTTATGGATCATGCCATTCACCAGCTAAAGAAAACTTTATTCCTATCCTCCACAAGAAGGCACAATTCATCTGAATAACCACTGCTGCTATCACAAATTTCTGTAGAAACACATTTCATTTCAGGCAGTTGCCTTGTGAGCAAACCTTCTGCTTTGCCACTGAACTATTTTCCTCCTTTGAATACAAGGTAGGCCACATTTGCTTCACAAGTAGCCCATTTGACTTTATGTCAAACCAATAACTAGAACAACAACAGAAATTCACCTCACTGAACATTCGTTCTCTTTTCATGCCCTTTTGTTCCCCAAGCTGTAGCTTCTTCTTAGCACCACATTCCTCCTTGGTTTCTTTCCCCTCTTTTGCCATTTTGACATTTCATCAAATCAACTTTTGGTAACCCACTTGGTTTTGTGGATGAGTACCTTCAGCTATGTGTGGTGCTGGGATGCCATTAATATGGCATGATCGTAAGGGCCACCACTGGGTCACAAAAACAATAAAGGGGGGGCGGAACAAGAGATGTCCGCTTATTCCTAATTAGGGATTATTATTATTTTGTTTCATTGTAATTGCTATGTGTGATGTTGACATCGTCAGTTGCCTTGAGCATAATAATGGAGAGGTGGGATATATAAGTCAATAGGCAGATAATTTGAGTTTCTGTCCTCCATGTGAGCTACTATGGAAATCATTGAGTCCATTACGGGGTAAGAAGCCTGAGAACTACAGGCCTCTATCACTGTAATTGCATTTCACTTTATGAGACATCAATTTAGAAATATTTGCTATGGGCTTAAGGAAAGGGGGGGGGGAGAAAAATCAAATCGCAGTTCATTTGTCCATCTGTGCCTCAGAGGGATTGTAGAAGTTGACTTCCAATTTGTTCCTGAAGTGCCTTTTGTTGTTTCGCAAATTAACACTTCCATTCATTTCAACTGCTCGGGGAATGTATGCTTTGCACAATAAAGTGTTAGGATGAGAGATGATGGAATAGCAATATCTGTAGAAACAGCCATGTATATATGGTGACAGAGATAGATATAGATAGATGATGGTAGATAGATAGATGATAGATAGATGATAGAACACGATTCAGGTGGTCTTGGTCATAACAAATATGCATGAGTTTGTTCTTGAAAAAACAGGCATAACTTAAATCTAATCCATTAACAATTTGATGTTGCTTTCATTCATTAATCTGGCACATAGCAATGCTGCCCCTTGCAAGAAATCCTCACTTCCTTCCATGATAGCCCATTTACTGCACCGCTAACATCCCCCTCTTTGCTTGGATGAAGGTTTTAAAAGGCAACTTGGCTCAATATGCCTTTCTCTCTCTTCTCCAACTTTACCAAAGCCAGTGAAGAGGGAATGATTTTTATTTTTATTTGACAAATAAGTTTTTTATTAGTTTTCCAATATTCCAGAGGGATTCCTTGCTAAGCCACTCGGGGAATTGTAGTTCTGGGAGAGGAACAGAGGTCTCCTGGCAGCTCGCTGCTCCCATAACAAGCTACAGCCCCTAGAATTATTTGGGGGGAAACCATGACTGTTTAGAATGGCATCACACTGCCACTCTAAAGTATGGTGTGATTGCAGCCACAACATCACCATCTTTCCATTTCTGGTGACAGATACAGCTGATGTTTATTTTGGTCACTTTGGGGTCAAGGATATTTATTTATTTGTCCATATGTGCATTGGCCCTGTGGAAAGGATTTTTTTTTGGGGGGGGGGTCTAATCTACACTGTTGTTCTGATGACTCTGGAGCAGTTGGTGTCTTTCATTATTAATTGGGCACAGTAGCAGGATGAGTTTAGGTGAGGACATTGTAGTAATCTTTCAGGGTGGTAGGCATTACCCGAAGTTCGCACCTGTGGGCTGTAAGCCCTATGGGGTGGATACAGAGCACCTCTGAGACTATCCCAAGTATCCCAACCTGGGAAAGCTTTCCTGCTCAACTTGAAGGGCGAGGCAGAGGGAGAGAAGCAAGCTTAACTGCTAACCCTCTCCTTAAGCAGGGCCAATTCACCTGATACAGACTGTGCAGCTCCAGAACAGTTTCCCACACTGTCATTACCCTCTGCAATTTATACTTGGGAAATTAATGTGACATTGGTACTACACATATAGATGTATCTCAACTCTTTTCTTCCTCCTCTGGTCACAACAAGTTATATATCTTTAAAGTTCTGGTTCCCAGTAATACACCTGGCGTGGGATGGGTTTTACCAGAAAGAGGTTCTTCATACATGTCCTGGGGTATAGTTGTATTACAGAGACCCTCACTGCTGTAAAGAATTAGAGATTAATATTTCACACTGCTACTGCAGTTAAGTCTCACCCATTGTTTGCACACCATCTCATTCTAGCAGTCTTCATATATAGTAAGCATAAGGTCTTGCCCAGACTTATTCATTGCCTTCCCCTTCTAGAGACCCGGCGTACCGTATGATAGATTCCATAGCAGTAGCAGGAATGACATCTTAGAGCAGCTGGGCTCAGTGCACTCTGGCGCTGTCACTTATCAGAGTGCTGATTTTTCCAAGAGGAGTAGAGGCCAGTTTAAGAAATGTTAAGCCTACATGTCAGTAAGAAACGTGGAGCTCCAAGATTTGGGAAATTGCAATCCTATGTTGAGCTCCTGTCCTTGACCGCTGTCATGCACGACAAACTTTGCTCAATGCTCTGATATCCACTAGTTCCATTCCTTGCTCCTCTCCCCCCCCCCCACTGGCATGTGGCCCTCAAAAGTTTGCCCAGAAGGGAATGTGGCCCTTGGGAAACTTTTCCCAAGAGAGAAAGAAAATTATCCTTGTTATGTATAAGAAATCAAGTGCGGAAACACTCCTTCCATTGAGAGACAGCAACAGCCTTGCCTTGGTTTGCTTCCATTTGCCAGTTTGCTGTAAACATGTTCAATTTGTTCCCCGCCTTCCATTCAGCATTCCTGTAGTTTTGACAGCTTCAGCACTGCAGCCTTAAAAACAGGGTTTTATAAAGAATCCCGATGGAGCAGATGGATGTGTAGGCCTAGCAAGACAGCCTAATTTTCTCCCTACACCTCCTTTAACGTCAAAAAGGAAGGAAAGAGGAGAGAAGCAATCTGGGTCTAACAGCAGATGAAAACCATTACAGACCCCTTTTCGGCTGGTTCAGTTGAATGACACTGAGTGCAGAATGATTCCCAGTTCAGGGAAGAGCACCATGGCAGCTGCGTCTCGTGGGGTTCATGCTTCATCTAGCAAGAGACAAGCTGAACTCTAGCTAGACATGCCCAAGCATAGGGAAAGCAGGTTGTGTTCCAAACATCTTGTTTGTTATGCTGTCATCAAGAGCTGCTTGCAGTTCTTGCAAGATTTCCTGCACTCGGCCTCTCAGATGCTAGAACAGCAAATGCAGATTAAACAGTTGTCCGGTTATTTATGGTCACCGACAGTTGACGATGGCAAGCGTTAAGCACTTTTTCTTTTCTTTTTTAAAGGAGAAGATTGAACTGTGTGCAATTTATTTCAGGTGTGATTGCTACTCTTGAACAGCAGGAAATTTTAGGGTGGGTAGCACCAGTACATCCCTGAAACAGAGGGCATGTGATTTGCATATGGTAATCTATATGCAAATTTAGAAATAATTACTATTAATTTAAATGGAAGTACATTGCCTTTCATCACAGTGGGGAATGCTATGAACAGGCGTCCGCTGTCCGTGTGCTAACTGATGATGGGCTCAAGGCCCCAACTCTTCCTTCTTATGGCTATTTATATTTCCCTATTTGGATCTGTTTTAATGAAGCTTATGATGAAGAGTTTGGATCTGATATCCCGCTTTATCACTACCTGAAGGAGTCTCAAAGCGGCTAACATTCTCCTTTCCCTTCCTCCCCCACAACAAACACTCTGTGAGGTGAGTGGGGCTGAGAGACTTCAGAGAAGCGTGACTAGCCCAAGGTCACTCAGCAGCTGCATGTGGAGGAGCGAGGAATTGAACCCGGTTCACCAGATTATGAGTCTACCGCTCTTAACCACTACACCACACTGCCATTTTCAGGATGCTGCAGGTCACTTTGGTATACCATATGAAAATCAGACATAGATCCTTTAAAATATAAACAAATGATAACTACCACTTCCTCACATTTACGAAGATCTATTTGTGTGTGTGTGTTTGAGAAGATAGTAGGAATGCTCATGGTCCGGAAGGGAAGCATTTGAAGTAGGCCAGAAACATTCAGAAAGAACTACAGAAATGTTGGTTTTCAAACCAGCTAGATGGCGGGAGGCGGCAGAGGGAACCACACAGAGATATAAAGGAGGCTGTCGCAGATCTGAGTGTGACTGAAGAGAATGTGGAATGCGAGGAATCTGTGATTGGCACTCACCTGTCACAGGTGTGGAGGATTTTGAAAGCTGCAGTGATTGACATTTGGGACAATGCCAGATGGAAAGGTCAGCTTTTCATGAAGCTTGGACTTTCTGATTCAGATTGATACCCGACATTTGTTTTGTGTTCTGTGTGCATATTTTGGGATCTCTATGGCAACATTAATCATTGTCAGATGGAAAGAATGTGATGAGGAGATACAAGCAGGAAGGAAAGGCATAAATATACAGGTTGAGGCTTCCTCTTAAATTGGAGTGGAGCAAAATATTATATACGTATATTAATTTTCATGCAGTTTTCTTTCTTTCTTTTTTTAAAAAATGCAAATTGTAATGGAATTAGACTTGTGTGAAATTGTTACATTTCAGGAAGACTGATCTATCCATTCCTACCTACTTCTGGTCCAGAGCTATATAGCCAGTCCAGGAGTTTTATCACCATCACATTTCACCTTACAGTTCTATGATTCTGTGACACACTGATCTTTTTCATTTCTGCAGCTAGAAATATATTAACATAGTGCTTATCCACGCTTCTTCTTCTCTCACTTCTTTTGCCTGGGGAAAACCACTTTTTAGCACTCAATTGGAGCAAATGGCATTTTGGGTTTTCTCTGGATTGATGTTTTCTCTGATTTAGCTTTAAAGAGTGGGTTTTCCCTAAGAAAGGAGCAGGGAAAGGGGGAAACTGCTCGTGCCTGTGCTTTCTAGGCATGGGGCAAGTGGAAGCGTGGCTCAGCCCTAACTTAACTCTAGAGGCATGGTAGGATAGATTATGGAACAGAGCTCTTATGGAAAAACTAATGAAGCATCTTGGAGAGCTCAGAAACACAAAGACCAGTGATGGTTCTGAAAATCTATGGTACATGTTTTTTTCTATATGGTACATGTTTATTCTATAGAAATAATTCAGTGAAGAAGACAATGTTGTCCCCTGGCTACCAGCTATCCATGGCTCGCTTTGGGACATCTGTATATATGGAGAGTAGAAGACACTTAGCTAATATAATCAACCCTAAGCTATTATACAAACCTGCTTAATGCTTGACTATTTCATTTCTTGGTGGGTAGTGGTACATGGCAATTATTTTTCAGTTTTGAAAATACTTATAATAAACTATGTTCAAAAAGGCTCAAAGAATCTAACTAGTTCTGAAACTATTATTTTTAATCACATTTGAAATAAAGCTGCAGGTGGCTATTTGTGAAAACCATTTTAAAATCATAATTACACATTAATTAGCTGCCAATTTTAAGAGTGATTAGACGTGCTATTAGCAGTTCATTATGCTATACTTGCATGTTAGCAAGTTGCTACTTAATGGAACATGCCATTTGGCAAATATTAGACTTTACTGAAACAAAATGAAAGTATATTAGCAATTTGGGTTACCATTGACCTTTGCACAATATAACAGTTCATTTTGCCTGTAGGGTACTTATTTGCAAGATCATCAAACTGATGAAATAAGTGGACTGCTTTGATATTAGCTTCATGGCAACATCTAGACTCAACATGGACAGCGATATTCATTCCTCCAATGGTAGATATAATCTTCATCTGTAATCATTATGGAACAGCATTTATAAGAATTGTACTTTAAAGTCAGTTGATGGATAGTGACAGCCTAGTTTCCTTGTCGTGTTACTAATCATACAGGTTGGGTGTATTTATTGCAGATATTAATTTGTGCAGCTTGAAGTGACTAGAAGCCTAAAAACTGGCTCCTTTTGAAAATAAAACATTGTCAAGGCCCATAGTAAAGGTAAAGGGACCCCTGACCATTAGGTCCAGTCGTGACCGACTCTGGGGTTGCGGCGCTCATCTCGCTTTACTGGCCAAGGGAGCCGGCGTACAGCTTCCAGGTCATGTGGCCAGCATGACTAAGCCGCTTCTGGCGAACCAGAGCAGCGCATGGAAACGCTGTTTACCTTTCCGCCGGGGCTGGACCTATTTATCTACTTGCACTTTGACGTGCTTTCGAACTGGTAGGTGGGCAGGAGCAGGGACCGAGCAATGGGAGCTCACCCCGTCACGGGGATTCGAACCGCCGACCTTCTGATCAACAAGTCCTAGGCTCTGTGGTTTAACCCACAGTGCCACCCGCGTCCCATGTCAAGGCCCATAAGTTTAATTAAAGATTTACTTACAGAACTTTCTTCAAAAAACATAACAAAAACATCAAAGGTGCATCCACATAATTGCATACAATATCTTATGCAAATCCAGCACAGGTTCATCTTTTTAGGAATATAATATAATTCCAAACAGACCTAGAATCAAATATCTCTTATCTTACAGCCTCCATTTTGCCTGAGGCTGTGTGTTTCTGGAGAGCTTCATTTACATCCTACTTCTGCAGAGGCTGGGAACAAATATTCAGCCACCACCCTTCCAAGATGTCAAATTCACAACAAAACACCTTTGTCACCTGATTTAAGGTTAAACACTCACATGTTAGCTAGCAGAAAACAACAAAAGTTAATTATCAACTCATCAAGGAATTCAGAGACCATCTAGTATAGTCCAGTGGAATTTTCCCACATTAAAACCTTCAGTACTACACATTTAGGCATTCTTCATTTCAGTGTCAATTAAACAATGATACTTAACAGTTCTGTTTTAGGGAGGCCTTTTTGTGTTGAAAAGCTGCCTCCAGAATGGAATATAGCTAAATCTCCTTTGGCTGCCCTTTCCCTATTGGCTTCACTTTCCCAGCAGCCACTGCCAAAAGAAATAGGAAAGTTTGTTCTGTTTTTGCCTATCTAGATTAGGAAATCTTCTTCCCTTGTCACCTCTGTAACCCTCTCCCTGAGCCTGCTACCCACTCTGCCAGCCCATTCCTATCCAAGTGTACTCAGATCTCTTTACTTACTCCAAGGCATGTTTGCAGAGGTTTGCATCCTGAAACTTTGTTCCCAACTGGTTTGTTTCCCTGCTTGTCCACCTTGGTATTCTCACCTTTGGATTGCACCAGATCCTATTTGCTCAATTCCTATTGTTCACACCTAGCCCTGCCAAGACTTAAGCTCATGAGAACATAAGAAACCAGTCTAGTCCAGCATCCTGTTCTCACATTGATCCATCTGCAAGAAGGCACTGAGCACAAGAGCACTCTCCCCTCCTTCAGTTTGCAGCAGCTGTTATACAGAATCATACTGCTTCTACCATAGAGCCAGAATATAGCCTCCCTTAGGGCTAGTAGCCTTGTTGGCAGCCCATACCCTCCAAAATATCAAAGGCAAAAACCGGGATACCATCTTCTAGGATACCCATTTTTTCTTGTGGGAGGACAGCAGCCATTTTGGGTGCCATGATCCCACATGATTTTGTGCCACGATTCTCTCTCCGTAAAAAAAAAACACAACTTTTTTCCCAGGCATAGAACCTGAAAACACATGTTTTGGGGCACCACACGATACCACACACTTTCTTTGATGGGAAATCACAGTGCAAAATGGCGAGAGATCATGCTGCCCATAATGGCTCATGTGGGGGGGGGGGGGGATGGCTTATTCCGGTTTTTCCAGGACACTTGCAGGGTATGGTAGCCTTATCCTCCATGAATTTGTCTAATCGTCTTTTAAAGCTATCTGAGTTGATGGCAGTCACTGCTTCCTGCGGGAACAAATGCTTTTAACAATACGTTGTGTGAAGAAGTACTTTCTTTTGCCTGTCTTCAGTTGTCAAATCGGTCCTGACTTTCTGGGTGGTTGTGGGAGGGAGTAAGCACCAGGATGAGGAAGTCTGGAACTTGTTAGATAAACCTACCTTAGAGTGTGTGAACCCTGCCCCTGCAGGCCCACATCTCAATTTTTTCCTCTTCGCTTCCCACCTCTGTCTCTGTGTGTGTGTGTGTGTCTGAAATACAGTACCATTTATTTGTTTTACAGCCTTGCTCTTTATCCTCTGACCTTGGAGGGACAGGAAATGTTTCTGAGGCTTCTAGAAATGTGGAGCTAAAATATAACAATGCCAGTATCCTTGTCCTTCACTGTTTGGTATTCAGAATAGAATGGTCATTAATGCTAATAACTAATGACATACTGCTTCCCAGACCCCATCTGCTTCCCAGCTAGCTGGTAGATGACTTCTCCGCCTCAGGGAATGTGCAGAAGCAATAAAAAGTGGACCAGGCCAATGTTTCGTGCTTTCTGCAATGAGGAAATACAGCTCCCTTGTAAATCTGTACTCCCCAGTGCAGTTCTGAGTACCACTTTTATGGATGTCCCTAGTTTCCCTCTCCTTTCCTCTCTCCCGATTTGTTTTCAAAGTGTCACTGCAAGCACAAACTAACACTCATGATTTCTTTGTTCAGACAGAATGAGCCATAGGAGTAAAGCGAAGTTTAACTCTGGCAAGTAATGGCTTTGCTTTAGTTTTGCACAGCTTAATTGATGCTGCCGTTTCTCAGTAGCTCAGCTTCCTCTTTAATGCCTAGCAACAGCCACCGCCATCTGGCCTTTAAGATTAAACATTCACATTCTACTCTGGCCCATTTCTTCTTTAGATAAAGCAATTCAGGTGATTGCACATTAAAGCACACTTAATACTACAGGGGCATCTTGAAAATCTTAATTCGGAGTTCCAAACATCTGCATGCTGCTGTTCACTTATCTCTGCTCTTCCTCTTACTGCAGTGTTATCTAATCAAACTTTGCCTTAACATTCTAATTTTGTGTACGCAGCTGGCGCTTTGGAGGAACCTTTCCAATGTTGTCCTAAACTTTTGCTTTGCAACTAAATGTATGAATTCAGCCCGGGTGTGAAGAAGAGGGAAATAAAAGGCTATGTCCAATTGATCCTTCTATTGGAGAGTCTACTTATAGCTTTGAACAGATGCAATCCAATCCAATCTCTTAGCTACAGTTAGGAGTCAAGGATTGGGGTTGTGGTGGGTAGCTCACTTAAAATTTCAACAGATTCTATGGCTGCTCAGAAAAAGGCAATATCTACATACCACAAACAGGAGACTAGGAAACCCAGTCAGATGGGCAGGGTACAAATTTTATATCTATATCTATATCATCTCTACCTCTATCTCTATCTCTATCTCTATCTCTCTCTATATATATCTATATCTACGCACGTACACACACACACATCATACATACATACATACATACACCGACTGGATGGTTTATATATTTATAAAAACCAACTGGACAGTTAAGTCCAGTCAAAAGCAACTATGGGATGCAGCGCTCATCTCGCTTCAGGCTGAGAGAGCCAGTGTTTGTCCACAGACAGCTTTCCAGGTCATGTGCCAGCATGACTAAACCTCTTTTGGTGCAATGGCACACTGTGACAGAAGCCAGAGCACATGGAAATGTCGTTTACCTTCCTGTCGCAGCGGTACCTATTTATCTACTTGCACTGGTGTGCTTTAGGACTGCTAGGTTGGCAGAAGCTGGGACAGAGCAATGGGAGCTCACCCCGTCACAGGGATTCGAACCGCTGAGCTTCTGATCAGCAAGCCCAAGAGGCTCAGTGCTTTAGACCACAGTGCCGCATGCACACACACCCTTTTATACCTTTTAATTTACACCTAAAAATATAAAGTAAGAATGCAGCAAACTTTGCAAATACCCATATTGCACAAACATACGAAACTTATCAGGCAGCAAATTACATTCAGTCATTACAGGAAATACTCATTTTGTACAGGGATTACATTCCAGACCCCAGCACACATCAGATGGACCTGTTCCACCTTTTGACATTTTTGTGGCATTTTCAGGTCACTTCCAAGTGTCATGTTTGCACATATCAAACAGTCATTGCCTTTGTTTGCCAAGGTTCATTCCTCCTTTAGGAATATTCTCAGTTTCTGGCGTGCTGAACCTCAGGCCTGTGGGCCAAATGTGGCATTCAAACTCTTATATCTGGCCCTCAGGAATTTCCCAGGCTGCCGTCCTCTCCTGGGCTATGCCCCAACTCTGTGCCCTTCTTGAATGCTTTTGCCAGGCAGAAATAAGTCACTGAACTGGGATAATACCTCCTGCTTTCCTGGATAAAGATCTGAGACATGTGTGCAGAAACCTCTGACTTTTGTGTGGCTAGAATGTAGCCTACTGCACAATGGGAAAAGACATACCTGTTGTTCTACTTCCTTTTGCCTCTGGCTTTGCCCACCAGAGGCATGAGGGTCGCCCTGAAAGAAGGCCCCCCACCCCTGATCTAATGCACATGGAGGTGAATCACATGGGCATGGAGACGAAAGGACTATGTTGTGCTCACACAGCTTTCCATTTGACACACACCCTGCAGCTGCTGAGGTATATTTCCAAACTGTTGATAATATAGTGCAAGACAATGATATTGTTTCTAGTACATCTTTACCAAAAGAACAATACCCTCTTGGGTTTTAAATTACTGGAAGACAAGCTATTGTAGTGTAGATGAATTCAGCTTGCAGCTGGCAGTGAATAGCCAACAGCAACATGTAATAGTGAAGAGGAGGGGAGAGACTCAAAGAGAAATCAGTGGTTTGAGACTGGGGACTTGACAAGCGTGATTCTGCTTTTGCCTGTGGAGTGATGGAGGTTATGCCCCAGATAAGGCTCATCTTCTTACGCAATATGCTTAAGAGTGTGTTGCCCCATTGGCTGGAAATGAAATTATTTTGAAATGCAGGCACACAAATCTAAAGTATTTATCTGAGCAGCTATTCACTCTTCTAAAAAACAAAAGACAACCCCGAGATCATCGTGATTTCCGAAGATTTGCATAGAGTCAGCTGCTAACAGTGCATCTATTTAATTATCAACCTCTCCTTTTCTCTCTCAAGGACTTCAATTACTGAGCTGCACTTCTGAATTCCATCGCTGTTCGCCAGAAACCAAGGCCATTTTTTAAAAGGAGTTAAATCATACAATTTAAACCAAAAATAAAAAATAAAAAAAATTGCCATTAGCTGTGAGCATAACCCCACAAGCATTCTGACTTTGCAATGCAATCTAATCAGTTCCTCAATTCAAGGAGATGAGGAATGATTAGGAATTGAAAGGGACAAAAGCAAAAGGATACCACCAGCTGGGCTAACAGGGTTCAGGGCTTTTGTGATCAGTGGCCATGCAGGTGTGTCCCCCACCCCCACCCCCAAATAAAAGGCTGCAGGAAAAACCTTCGGCTGCTATTCAGAAATATGCAGAGTACTTTCCTGTATCTGAACTAATGAAACTGACTCAGGAAGCCAAAGATGCCACCTGGACTTGATTACTTTGCTAGTAACTTTCATTGAGGAATTATAGGATTGTAGAGTTAGCATGTTACCTATGGTCTTCCAGGAAAGCAAAAGTGGTTGAATTGGGGAAAGGGAGAGAAAAACCAATGTTTTTGAAGACTGTGTGGGTCAGTGATTTAACTAAGAAAAGGAGGAGGAGGAGACTTTGTTGTTGTTTAGTCGTTTAGTCGTGTCCGACTCTTCGTGACCCCATGGACCAGAGCATGCCAGGCACTCCTGTCTTCCACTACCTCCTGCAGTTTAGTCAAACTCATGCTGGTAGCTTCGAGCACACTGTCCAACCATCTCGTTCTCTGTCGTCCCCTTCTCCTTGTGCCCTCCATCTTTCCCAACATCAGGGTCTTTTCCAGGGAGTCTTCTCTTCTCATGAGGTGGCCAAAGTATTGGAGTCTCAGCTTCAGGATCTGTCCTTCTAGTGAGCACTCAGGGCTGATTTCCTTAAGAATGGATAGGTTTGATCTTCTTGCAGTCCATGGGACTCTCAAGAGTCTCCTCCAGCACCATAATTCAAAAGCATCAATTCTTTGGCGATCAGCCTTCTTTATGGTCCAGCTCCAGCTTCTTTCCACTATTACATTTTGCCCTGCAACATTTCATTGGGTGATATCCAACAGACTCATTCCATCAGTGCAAGGATTTCTCCTTACATAATACAACTCCTTGCCCCTAGCTCCTCTCTCTGTGCCCTCACCAAATCTGCTTTGAAGGGTTTGGGGAAACAAGAACAAGATATGGGGAGTGCAGCAGGAAGATGGAGGGAAAAATTCCATTGTGCAAGCAGAAATTCTTGCACTGATGGAACTAATTAGTTGGATACTTCCTGTTGCCCCTGGTTCACTGCCTGTGTGTGGTGGGGAGGGAGGGCTGTGTTTCAGTGGTAGAGCATGCAAAAGGTCTCAGGTTCAACCCATAGGATCTCAACGGACAACTAGGAGATTTCCCTGGAGACCCACTGCCAGACAGAGTGGAAAATACTGCGCTAGATGGACAAAAGACAGCTTTATAGCCATCATTTTAGCCCACCATCATTGCTCAGACCTTTGCCATGGTTGTTGAAAGGGGTATCAGAATGCTTTAAATGTATGGTGTGAATGTGGCCAGTCTCTTTGGAGTGTATTTTTTTTAAAAAAAGAAGAAGTAGGAGGGGTTCCCTTCTTCCAACAAAAAGCAACCCATTTACCTAAACTCCTAAGATATATGAAAAATGACCGAGAATGCCCCCTAACTCTCAATAAACTGTCCTTACTCTGGTGTGAATAATTCAAAGGCTCTCTCATTTTGCTGCTTTTTGATAGCCAAAGTTGAACAATTTCACAGTCTGTGAAATAATGGAAGCAACAAATGTGGGAACTGTTCTTGTTATCTACTGTAGTATGATCTTGCAGTTGCTGTTCTGAAGGCAGGGGGAAAAGTCACTTTTTTAAAAAAAAGAGTACTGTCTTTGGTGAACCGTGGGAGAGAAATACCATCTGACAAGGATTGTCAACTTCTACTGCACTAGATAATTAAGCAAGCAGCGAGACAGTCAGTTAGCTTTGCACTTTGGATCATCATTGAGAGAGAATTCTTTTTCTTTTTCTTTTTTGAAAGGATCACAGGTTAAGGATGCTTTTAATAAAATGCTTTAAATAAAAGGAGAAGAGGGAGTCTGATGACTAAAGCAAACAGGTTTTGAAGCAGATACCAAAGTGAATTTAGGCTTGGTGAGAGGTTGCCTCTAATCCTAAACCAGGGTCATGGATGTAGAACCTCTTGTGTGTGTTTTTTTCAAAAAAGATTTTTTTTTTTGTAAAAGTTCCTGGGTTTGGCAGTGAGCCAGAATTGAACACACAATCTGTCCCAACAAAGCGTTCATTTCAAAGGTACAAGGGTAATCCTAGTGCAAATCTCAGCAGACCTTTGAGATTGTGCGTTTTACTAGAAATGAGCAACTGGCTAGTATTGGCTCAATGGGGAACGATGGTAGAGGCAGAAATAAAATGGTGGCTCAGGACACAAGGCCAGTTTAAGACATCTTGGAATATGCCTTACGCTGTCTCATGTAATTGGTCTAGCTCAGCATTGTCTACAATGGCTGTCAATGGCTTCCCAGGGTTTCAGGCAGGAGACATTTACAGCCATACCTGGAGATGGTGGGGATTGAACCTGGAGCCATTTAAGTGCAAAGCAGATGCTTTGTCACTATGCTATGGACCTTGCCCATCTTTAATTCCAAAGTCTCAAATTACCTAGCTGCACCACTGCAGGTCTTACCATGCTGCCCAGGATTATTATCATTTTCAGAGGCCAGTAGGGCAAACTGGATAGTTCTGCCTCCCTTTCTGGGGGCAGGAAGGCTGCTGGCATTCAGGACCTAGACCCCACATATCTGAAAGGCTTCCCTACAGAACATCCCAAATGTTACGACCAGCAGAGGGACCCTCTCTGTAGTTCTGCTGTACCTCCTTCAGAAGCTAGAAGGGTAACCCAGAAAAGGACGTTCTCTGTGGCAGCCCCTCAATCGCAGAATTCCCTCTCCACAATGGTGTGTCTGGCTTCTCCACTTTACAGCTTTTGGCAAATACTGATGACCCACCTCCTTAGTCTGGGATGTGTGTTTTCCAGGTTCACTCTTTTTCTGTAATCCATTTCATCTGTTTTTAATTTTATATTGTAACCTGGTCTGGAACCTGCTGGCGAAGAGCAGGAATTATTATTATTATACTTGTTGTGCCACAATCCTGTGTATTTTTGCAATTATTTACACACAAAGCAGCCTGTGGTAGGATAGGGTTGCCTGTGTATTTAGTATCACAGCCTTTTAAAGCACAGAAAATGATTGAGATCAGGGGTTGAGCACTGAGGAATCAAAGTAGCTGTATTTAGATTAAGCGTCTCTATGGACTCATGCCATCATTGTATCCCAGATTATGCTACTTTCCTGAAAAGGGGTAGAGTGGGGGGGGGCTGACAGCGGGGGGTGGGTAGGGGGAGAGTAGCGTATTTTCACAGAACCACTCATTGATAGAGATTTATCTTTCTAAATGGTGACGCCGTGGATTAATTGAGGTGCTTTGTGCAAATGTCAGTTACTGGCTTTTTGATGGATCAAGCTGTGTACTTTTTTTGTGTTGGAGGAGAGTTAAGATATTGCTTATCATCTGTCTTGTGTATCTTTCCCCTGGAAAGGGGGGGGGACTGTACGAGGCAGATATTGAGGCAGTGTGGGGAGGGAGTGTGTAAGAGAGCTGTGCTTTCTGGCTCCAGAGGGGCTTGACAAGATGGGAATGAATACACAGTATATTTACGGTCTCTCTTCCCATTCCAACATGCTGTCATTTCCCTCCTAAATAAAGATCAGTTCATTTGCAACACACATGCACACAAACTCCCTACTGTTATTTCTTGAACAATTAGACTCGAGGAAAAGCTAAACCGAAATGTCACTTCAAACATGGATCACGTCAAGTGAAAGGAGAAAATAATTTAAAACACGCATACACCCCCCCCCCAAAAAAAACCCCAAGTAGTATTTGAAAAGCAGGCGCAGAATTGCACAAGCATATTTCACTCCTGGGTGACAGTTTTTGATGGAATTTCTGCCCATAAGGCACCTTTATAGAAAAACAATAGCTCTGTGGAAGTGTTTTCAGCAAGGTCTCTTCCTGCTCCAGTCAGACAGAAATCCATATGAATAAATGCCCTTTAATAGCAGTGTTGTGGCTCTGGGAGCCTTACAGGGTTCACACAGTCATTAGGCATGGTTAAAAGCAACAACAACAACCCTGATTTTCATCACTTGGTGGCTTCCATGTGCAAATGGATTTTCACAGCTCAGAATGCCTTAGGTCAGGAGTACAGAATTGGTGGCACAGCAGGTGCTATTGGGCTACAACTACCATCATTCCTGACCATCAGCCACGTTGGCTCTGATTGATGTGAGTTGGAGTCCATAAGCCTCTACAGGTTTTCCTCCCTACCAGCACACCAACACACTTACACCTTAGCTGGAATTTTCAGCTTACATTCCAGCACCTCAAGAGAATTTTGTCCTTCACCCACTTCAGAAATGTTTGGAAGCTGTTGCTCCAGAAATTATTCAGTTCAAGCTTAGAGTTTCTACAGGAGCTGGAGACTCCATCCCCTTCTTGGTTCTGTGCCTGGCCCTGATCCAGGAATAAGTTCACGTGGGCTTCTCCTTTCTATTCACATGTGGTGAGCTGGACACTTTGCCAGCAGTCCTGAAACTCCTGGCTAGCATACCACATCTTCTGTTCCTGTGGACCTGGAAGCCAAGGGGAAGTATGAGAGCTCCTTCATGAATTTATCTAATCCTCTTTTAAAGCTGTCTGAGTCGGTGGCCACCACTGCCTTCCATGGGTGTGGGCTCTATAGTCTGATAGTTTTTGGATGCCAAAGGAGGTACTCACTGACACACTGGTGCCTTGGGACAGCACATTAGAAACTCTTGTAGTGAGTTGCTGGTGTTGGGATAGGATTCTCAGCTCTCTAAATGGCTATTCTGAGAGCCACTTGGGGGACAAATTGGAGCATCTTCCTAGATACTCCTTAGAAAGTGTTCCCATAGGAGCTTGTTTCCCCATGACGGGAATGGCTATGAAGCTCTCTGTTTAAATGCTTGGCCAGTGGAATTCTTTTTGTCTCTGGCTCCAGCCTCATGGGCTGCCGCTCGCTCAGTTCTGATGCATCCTGGCTCCACATCTGGTCTGCTTTATTCTATCTTTTAGCCAACGTTCTGCCATTGGTTCAGCTTGTTGGGATATTCCGTTCCACCTTAAGGAACAGGCATGATTGTTGTGTGTCACATGTCTGTTTACACTCCAGCATAGCTTGCTGGGAACTTCTGTGTATAGCTTTTGCTTTAGTTGTCTTGGACACGAAGGAGATCAGACATGTTTCCTTTTGTTCTGATGTACGCTGAATAACGCGGGTGGCGCTGTGGGTTAAACCACAGAGCCTAGGGCTTGCCGATCAGAAGGTCAGTGGTTTGAATCCCTGCGATGGGGTGAGCTCCCATTGCTCGGTCCCAGCTCCTGCCAACCTAGCAGTTCGAAAGCACATCAAAGTGCAAGTAGATAAATAGGTACCACTCCGGCGGGAAGATAAACGGCATTTCCGTGTGCTGCTCTGGTTCGCCAGAAGCAGCTTAGTCATGCTGGCCACATGATCCAGAAGCTGTACGCCGGCTCCCTCGGCCAATAAAGCGAGATGAGCTCCGCAACCCCAGAGTCGGTCACAACTGGACCTAATGGTCAGGGGCCCCTTTACCTTTACGCTGAATAAACTGCTTGTAAATATGCTCACACAGCCTCTTCTGCCATTTCTGTTTGCGCAGCATTTACTCTGCTTAGTAGTGTGCCCTAGCTTCTGAAGCTTGGGTTGCAGATTCATGCTGTACCAAGGACTGGAGTTCGCCTGGCACACCGGCCGGTGGGCTGGAGCCAGCTGGGGGCCTGCCAATTGCCCCCGTTTCCTTGGTTGCATGCCAGCACAGCTTACCCCAACCTAGGAATAAGGTTGCATTTCTCCCAATGGAAAAAGTGGGAGCCCTACCCCCCAGCTTTAAAATGCGGACCACAACCCCCATTTGACCACTTTCCTTTGGTCAGTTTCATTTGTATGTTTTATGAAGCAAGAGTAAGAAAAGATCCAGCGACAGCAAATTATTCCTCGCTGCATGCCAGGCATGCTGGTTCAGCCAATTCACTCCCTCCATTAATGCCTATTTTATATCAAAATGCCTGGGTACTGTAAGTGTTCATTTTTCTTCAGAGACAAGCCATATCCCTCCACCTTTTGGGGCTGTCACGCTGCTGTGCTGGCAGGGAATCCTAGCTTTATAACTGTTGAGCGCTGATGAGCTGTACAGACAAATTGTTTTATCCCCTTCAGGAGGCTTCCAGCCTCTTTACTGCTTTACACAATAGCATTCAGATTGCTGAAGCTTTATGGTGTAGATTGTGAACTATAATCCTTTGTGATTCATCTCTGGGTAGCTGAAACCAATGGTTTTCAAACTTTCTACCTCCAGGAAACATGTTCTGTGTAAACCTACTGGCCAAGGAACCTCTCTGGGTGGCAACAGATTATGAGGTACACATTGTCACGAAGACCAGTAAGCCTTTGACACAGCCACAAGTGAATTTAGTATGTGCTTTACTCATCCTAATCAAGAACCCCAGAATTCCCTAGAACACAATTTTGACAGCCATTGGGTTAAACAGCACAATATTCTGCAGAAGAGAATGCAAAGTGTCTTATTTCCATGCAAGAATAATGCTTGAATTTAATATTTACTTGACATTATAGTGATACAATATAGTGGCGTTGTGGGTTAATCCAAAGAACCTAGGACTTGCTGATCAGAAGGTCAGCGGTTTGAATCACCGCAACGGGGTGAGCTCCCGTTGCTCAGTCCCTGCTCCTGCCAACCTAGCAGCTTGAAAGCACATCAAAGTGCAAGTAGATAAATAGGTACCGCTGCGGCGGGAAGGTAAACGGTATTTCCGTGCGCTGCTCTGCTTCACCAGAAGCGGCTTAGTCATACTGGCCACATGACCCGGAAGCTGTACGCCGGCTCCCTCGGCCAATAAAGCAAGATGAGCTCCACAACCCAAGAATCGGTCACGATTGGACCTAATGGTCAGGGGTCCCTTTACCTTTACCTTTATAGTGATACAATGGAAAAAGAATTCCATTCTTCCTTCCTTCCCTCCTAACAACATGGTAGCCTACAGTTGTTGCTGGACTACAATTCCCAACAAACTTGACTTTTGGCAATGCAACTGGGGCTGGTGGAACTTTTAGTTCACCATCTGCTGAAAGCCACCATGCTAGGTACCCCTGCTTTATCATGTAGATGGGAAATTCATCTGAATTCCCAACCTCCTTCCATCCTTTAGTTAAATGTTGCGGGGGGGGGGGAGTTACGTTGTGAATTTACATCTTCTGCTTTGACAAAGGGTTGCCATATGTCCTCTTTTCCCAGGACACATCCTCCTTTTCATGGATAGAGTTGTCATAGCGATCCTTGGTTAAAAGTAGAAGTGGGTAAATGTGTCTTCTTTTTTGCTCTTCAAAATATGGCTACCCTAGTCATGCAGTGGTTCGTTGTATCAAACCTGTATAACAAAGATTGAATCACACTGGAATGTTATTTGCTTGATCACTGCATAATCAAGGGGTGACTTGCATATGTGAGAATGAGTCATCATTGTTCTACCACTACCGTGAAACATGCTCACATATTCAAATCCTATCAACAAGTGCTGAATACTCAGGCAATGAGAAATCAAGGTGTATGTATGCGTCAACCAGCCTATAAAGCTCAAATGAACCCCATGGGCACCAATGCAGCTAAATGCAGCTATTCTTACATCCTGTTGAAAAGAATGGGTTAAATTGAAATTGCAATTAACTGAATTTCTATAGCTTACAATAGAACTGAGTGAGGGCTCACTTTTTATTTTACATTATTATTATTATTATTATTATTATTAATTAATTAAATTTCTTAGTCACTTTATCTTGCCAAGGCAACCCAAACCCAACTTTAGCTAAACTGCGTCCTCATTCAGTATAAGGATCATGTTGTGCTCTGGTCAGATGCTGGATCCACAGGGCAAGGCAGCAGGCCTTTGAAACCCCTGCCTCCAAACTACCTCTTCTAGGCTCCATTCCCTTGTGGAGAACTTAAGGTTCTGAAATGTTCAACCTTCTGACCTGAAGATGGACACGCTTTCCCCATTCCATTGCCTCCCACCTGGTGTGTGTCCTGTGCTGCTGGACTAATTTACTGTGAAAGGCATTGGTTCCTCAGACAAACGGGAAGGCACCTGTGAGGGTCTTGGCTATGGTCCTACAGGTCCTTGTGGTATGGGAGGTTCTTCTGAGGGCTCCTATCTGATGGTCCCAGGCACAGCAGCTGGCTCAGAGCCCTTTGTTGGTGCCTCTGTAGCCCCTGACTCTGATCCTGGATTGCTGCATGATTCAAAGGCCATGACAGACCACTTTTAAACTTCAAGAACAGTGAAGTTGAAGTACACGGGTCATTTACAACTCAGTGCTCCTGAAGATATTTGCTTGGAAGTATGTTCAACTTGGCCAAAAAGGATATCCTTCTCAGTAAGAAGGCTTAGGATCACAGCCTTAGTCTTGCTAGTAGAATTTCTGAAGAGTTTGTTTGCTAGATTAAAATATTCCCAAGAGTCATTAAAACACTTAATACCTGCTGATTTGTTTTAATAAAGCTTAGAGCACGATTTGCATCAGGATTTTTAAATATTCTGTAAAAGGAATTATGAAGTAAATAAGGAATGCACTTGTGTTGCTTTAATTCAATCAAGGATATTGTCACTAAAGTTTCAATAGCGTATTGATTTAATTACAGAGTGGAAAGCATCGTTCATTTCATAGTGAAAGGAACAATTTCATAATTGTGCTCTTCATTTAAAACTACCTCCCTCACTGAAGCAAAGTGCAGGCTGATGGGAACTGCGTCAATCTTATTTGTATGGGATGAGTTCACTTCCATTATTTATTCTATTAATGCTTCCAATACCTGTGGGAAATGTGGGTCTTCAAGTAGCAATTGTGTTAATCAAACGACTTTGTGCGTTTTGGGACTGTCCAAGTTTGTGTCATTGCCTTAAAGGGCATAGCTGATGAAATCACTAGCTTGTAATGTACTAGTGATTGGATTAACTTGTCTATTTTGTGCAGTCTGTTTGAAGACTTATTGGAGATAAAGTGGAAAAGATTAAATCCAAAGAGTTGACCTTTGACTATTATTCCTCTTGAAAAGAGCTCACAAGTCTTTAACATAAGCCCACTTCATTTCAAACATGTGTGTGTGTCTCTGTGTGTGTTTTATTTGGTATTAAAATAGGCCACAGATGGTGAATGTCATTCTCATTTGTTTAAAATGGGTTTCTGGCTATTGGGCCGGAACAAGATAGGATCTGTTGTGTTCTCTCAAATATGCTGTGTGTACACGGTGGATAATATCCTAAGAGTCCCATGTGCCCTCATGCCCCCATATGTGTATAGGTTCTCTGTATTTCTCATTAAATCAGCCCTTCTTCATGCTGTCTTAAAGACCATTCTGAAGGTTCTCCCAACTCTCAGAGCTCATATGACCTGAAGCATGGGCAAAAGTTCACTGTGTGATTCCTCCAAGAGACAGTGGTCTCCAGGAAGAGATGTAGAAGGAACTAGAACTTCACCTGCTTTAAATGCAAGTTTGTTGGTGCAATAAGACCCTTAAAGGGGGAATCATTGCTAAGTCCTAATGTTAGGAGCTTCAGATAATGTTTCTTCAGATCTTTGTATAAAGGACACTTTCATAAGAAATGTACCAACCACGTTCTCCTCCTTAAGGCAGCTGACTGGGCAGTGTCTACCCACCCCATTCTGACCCTTCACTTCCATCAGCTGCAGAGAATTTCAGCTACATTTAGTCAAAAGGCATCTCCACTCATAACAAGGGACAATTTTGGGGAAAACCTTTAACAAAAAAGAGAGAGGCTACTTTGTTATCTTAATTCTAGGAACAAAATACAGCTTTCTCCAACCCAGTGCCTCCCATTGGTTATGCTGGTTGGGATTGATGGCAGTTGTTGTCCCAAACGTCAGAAGATTACCAGGAGCAGTGGCATAGCGTGGGTTGCTGGTGCCCTGGGCGGGTAAGCTGCTGACACTACTGGAGCACCCCCCACCAGAGCCAACCAGGGCTGTGTTGCGCAGCCTGCAGGGGGAGAGCCCATCTGGGTGACACAGCCTTTGGTGGGCAAATCCCCCTGATGCCCGTGGGGAAGAGCACCACACTATCACTGGTGGAGGAAGAGAGGGCAGGGGGAGCACACCGCCTCGGCAGCACGATCCCAGTGGGGTTCCATCACGGCTGGCCCCCTCGTGCTGGGTGCCATGCCCCCAGGACGCATGCCACGCCCCTGAGGGTGGCTTGCCATGCCCCCAGGGCATGCGCCAGCCATGCCCCCGCCTGCTCTCTGCCCCCGGTGCCAAAGCATGAAGCTCCGCCACTGCTGCCTGCCTTGCTCCATTCATGTCCGCTCTCCATGGGCCTGAGCTGCTCTGCTGCCTTTGCTAGGGTGTGGATTTCTATGGAAGCCAATGCCTGTATGGGGGCACTTGGTTGCACCCCCTCAGAATTTTGCACCCATGCTACACCACTGACCAGGAGGGCAGCTTCCTAAAAGCATCCATATCTGAACCAGTCCCTTGTCTTCCTCGCATATGATGTTAGGTTTTGTTTGTCCATATGGGTGATCCTATATTCTTGGAAGACTAACGTCAAGTTTTACAAAACAACCAGAAGACTGGGCTAATACAATGGGCCTCCTGAAATTCTTAATGCGATATATCCACCTTCTTGTGATAAGATGGTTGGAGAATTAGGCACAATAATTTTTCTAGATTCTAGGCATCATACAAATAAAATCAGAGGCTTCTTATCAGAAAAGTGAAGAGGCATTGGGGAAATCCAGCGTGTTAATCGAGTACTTCTGTTGTTGTTTCTTTGTTGTCAGAGATTTGATACAGCTGCATGGGAAAGAAGATAGAGATATTGCAATGAAGCTGCTGGCTCAGTGGACATCCTATGGCCTTGAAGATGTCCAGCTCGTAAATTACTCTGTCCTCCTTGATCTGCCGGGCGCTTCTCCAAATACAGTGACTCTGAATAGCACTGGTGAATGCTTTTATCCTAATGGACAGCTGTGTAGCAAAGAGACCAAAAAGCTTCACAGTCAAGACCTTCTCTACTCCTATGCTGCTTACTCTGCCAAAGGAACTCTCACGGTAATGTAACCATTTGTCTCTGTCATTTTGGTGGGGGGAGGAAATAGAAAGAAACAGCTTCCATCTAGATTTAAACCAATGGGATGATGTATTGTTTGCAAGGCTCGAAAGAAGCCAAGTAGGTGTGGGTTTAAGATATAGTATGCTTTATGACTCAATTTTTGGCATGATCCATCTCTGTTTATGTTTTATACCTTTTTAAGTGGAAGCTGGAATTCTTCATATTTTTGGTGAGTCAACTGCCTTCTTTTAGAGTCACGTCAATAGCATTTGATGGATTTTTTAAATTCTTCGATTATAGTTGATGAGGCAGCTCTGCTAAGCACCACCATACCTTTCAAAAGATTCCTTTAAAATGAAGTTTTTGAGGACCACAGGATTGTTGCTGGGTTGCAACCTGGAGGTTTGGCCTTTACCTGAAAGTGGAGGAACCATAGATTGACGGCACAACCCCTTTGTGCAAAGCTCTCAGTCCTCAGTTTTCCTTCTACCATTTTGTCCAGCAGGACAGGTAACAAACCTGCCTCTCATTAGGTAGAAATGATGTTCTTGATTTCAGTTATTATTATTAATTAAATTTATTACCTGCCCTTCACCACTGAACTATGGCCATTGTTCACTTATGCTTTCTCTTTTGCTCTTAAAATGGAACTCTTGAGATCCACCTCCTTCCTACATGATTGAGCCAGTCCATATTTAACAACATGAAACTTCTGCAATCTCATCTAGTCAGGAGTGCAGAACCAAGATGCTTACTAGGCTGTGATGCATGATAATGTTCAGCCACAGGACTGGAATAGGCAGAAACCCAAACCTGAAACATCAGAAACATTTGGTTTACATGATGTTATCATTTGCTCTAGGGGAGTGATTTTCTCAGCTGGGCACATCTGCAGGTACTGCACAACTGCACATACATGGCAATCTCTGCTTCTGCTATTTAACATTTATTTAGTGCTAGGTGCAGAGCAGAGCATCGGAATGAACAGTCCAAGCCCAGAGGGTTTGTAATCCTCATCTGGTACATAGAAGAGGAGCTTGGGGGAAAAGATAAATTTATAAGCACCCACACCTGCTCTTGGGAAATGTGTGTTCCAAATCTCTGTAGGCCTCCAGAACTGAAGATCCATCTGGTAAGCATGCTGCAAAATAGCCTCCTGGAAGTGTACAGAGAATTATGGCTTTCAGCAGAGAAAAGTCCTACCACTTCAGTTTACTTAATTACACCTCCGTACCATCTGAATCAAGGCAGTTAATGTTGTGTTGGTGCAAGCTACTCTACAAGCTGCCAAAGCTGCTTAGATCTTTGAGATCAGGGCATTAATCAGATCAAAGAGTTATTATGAAGTCTATGGAGAAGTCTGCATATAATTTGCAATCCTTGTATCATATATCATGGCAGCATCAACGGCTGGTGGACTCTCCTTCACTGGAGGTTTTTAAACAGAGATTGGAAGGCTATCTGCCATCGATTCTTTAGCCGTGATTCCTGCATTGCAGGAGCTTAGATTAGGGAGCTCTTTTTTTTTTTTTAATAAGATATTTATTAAAGTTTCAGCATATTACAAAAATAAGAGAAAAAAGTAAAATAAAAAAAAGAAAATAAAAATACAAGGTAAAAACAGTTAAAAACAAGTCAGTCTTTCCATATCTTATCTTTCATTTGCTTGTTTCCCTGACCTCCTCACACCTCCCTTTTTTGTATTCCAGTTCAATTAGTTAATTCAGCAATTCCTTTCCCTCTTTGATTTTATCTTAATCTTTTATCTTAATATATTATAGCTTTAAATTATCACCTGTTAACAATCCTTTTTTACATATTCCTTTATAACATTACTGCTAAAAACCACTTAACTTCAATCCAACATCATTAATTTTGCAGTATTTCTGTAGATAGTTTTTAAATTTCTTCCAATCTTCTTCCACCGACTCTTCTCCCTGGTCTCGGATTCTGCCAGTCATTTCCGCCAGTTCCATATAGTCCATCACCTTCATCTGCCATTCTTCCAGAGTGGGTAAATCTTGTGTCTTCCAATACTTTGCAATAAGTATTCTTGCTGCTGTTGTAGCATACATAAAGAAAGTTCTATCCTTCTTTGGCACCAATTGGCCGACCATGCCCAGGAGAAAGGCCTCTGGTTTCTTCAGAAAGGTATATTTAAATACCTTTTTCATTTCATTATAAATCATCTCCCAGAAAGCCTTAATCCTTGGGCATGTCCACCAAAGGTGAAAGAATGTACCTTCAGTTTCTTTACATTTCCAACATTTATTATCGGGCAAATGATAGATTTTTGCAAGCTTCACTGGTGTCATGTACCACCTGTAAATCATTTTCATAATATTCTCTCTTAAGGCATTACATGCCGTAAACTTCATACCTGTGGTCCATAACTGTTCCCAGTCAGCCATCATTATGTTATGTCCAACATCTTGTGCCCATTTAATCATAGCAGATTTCACCGTTTCATCCTGAGTATTCCATTTCAACAGCAAGTTATACATCTTTGACAAAGTCTTGGTTTTGGAGTCTAACAGTTCTGTTTCCAATTTTGATTTTTCCACCTGGAAGCCAATTTTCTTATCCAAATTATATGCCTCCATTATCTGATAATAATGAAGCCAATCTCACACTTTATTTTTTAGTTTTTCAAAACTCTGCAGTTTCAATTTGTCTCCCTCTTGTTCCAATATTTCCCAATATTTCGGCCATTTGGCCTCCATATTGAGCTTTTTCTGAGCCTTCGCTTCCATCGGTGACAACCACCTTGGGGTTTTATTTTCAAGTAGGTCCTTATATCTTATCCAGACATTAAACAATGCTTTCCTGACAATATGATTTTTAAATGCTTTATGTGCTTTGACCTTATCATACCACAAATATGCATGCCATCCAAATACATTATTAAAACCTTCTAAATCCAAAATGTCTGTGTTTTCAAGAAGCAGCCACTCTTTCAGCCAGCAAAAAGCTGCTGATTCATAATAAAGTTTAAGGTCTGGCAGGGCAAATCCACCTCTTTCCTTTGCGTCCGTTAGTATTTTAAATTTTATTCTAGGCTTCTTGCCCTGCCAGACAAATCTAGAAATATCTCTCTGCCACTTCTTGAAGCAATCCATTTTATCCAAAATTTGCAATGTTTGAATCAAAAACAACATTCTAGGCAATACATTCATTTTTATCGCAGCAATACGGCCTAGCAGTGAAAGCTTCAAATTTGACCAGATTTCTAAATCTTTTTTCACTTCATTCCAGCATTTTTCATAATTGTCTTTAAATAGATTCCCATTTTTAGCTGTCATGTTAATCCCCAGGTATTTCACTTTCTTAACCACTTTTAAACCTGTCTCATTCTGAAACCTCTCTCTCTCTCAATCGCTATTAAATTTTTCTCTAAGACCTTTGTTTTTAACTTATTCAGTTTAAATCCTGCAACCTGACCAAATTCTT
Organism: Podarcis pityusensis; assembly: GCF_964106645.2. NCBI lineage: Eukaryota > Metazoa > Chordata > Lepidosauria > Squamata > Lacertidae > Podarcis > Podarcis pityusensis. Next base: position 12,571,167 of record NC_138032.1, on the reverse strand, counting down.
GAATCAGTTCCAAAACTCTTTTAGTACTAGATTCTGGCTCCTGTAATGTCAATACTAAATCATCAGCAAATGCTTTCAGTTTATACTGTTTAACTCCCACTTGTAGGGAGCTCTTGGGGTCCCTTCCATTGCTACAATTTTCTGGTTCTATGATTCTATGCAAGGTAGGTTAGGCTGAGAGACAATGACTAGCCCAAGGTCATCCAGTGAGTTTCACTCAATGAGTAGAGGTTTGAACTCTGGTCTCTCAGGCCCTAGTCTAACACTTTAACCACAACCACACTGACTCTAACCTAGACACAGACTTACACAAATGCACACACACACACATCCAGTTGCATGTAACTGATTTATCCCCGTTGCTGTTGTCTTTTTCTTCACTTGAACTACCAGCAGAAAGAGCTACTAATGGCTGTACAAAATGTGGCTCGCTGTCAGACACTCACGGCAGGACTGCTTTGGTTTCTGACAATGTTATTTGTAGAACAGCCGCACTCTGCTTCTTTGAAAGCCTGTCATGTCCATTCATCTTGTGGCCATATTGTACCTGAATCTCCCAATTTGTGCTTTCTAGTAACAGTCTGAACGGCAGGCATGGTATATGAAATCTTCTTTTTGAAAACAAACTTAGTGCCAGTGATGGATGACCCACTTTTGCTACCTCTGTGTAATTTGCTGTAGGCTGGGAAAGTGACAGTGTTTACCCCATTATAATAACAGGTGGGGTCAGTGTATGATTTCGCAGATCGTGGCCCTGTTGCTTGTGAAATGCACATTAAAATAGATGATTCATCATATTTCAGGTCTGTGGGAGGGAAAAGAATTACTTCTTGATGCGTTGTGTTTGTGACTAGAAAGCCTCATGAATTATAACTCAATAGGAAGGGAGTTTAGAAAATCTTTCTTTTCTCCAGACTCCCAGTACAGAAAGCATTTCCCTCTAAAAACGCTTTCTGAATTTTCTGCGACACAACTTTTCAACGATATCTTTCATCACATTGCTAGAAGTGCATATTTTGTGTGGTATTTTGCATCATGTTTAACAAAAAGCAAACAGAGCCAAGCTCTTAAAAAATAAACTTCTGGCAGCCTCAAAAATGAGTCCATAACGAAAGGCATTCATTGGGTAGCCATTTCCAGAGAGGGGTTTTCAATTGAACATTGCAGAAATTAATTTGGAACGGAAACAGAATAGCCCTAGTTTTCTTTATGGTAAAAACAAACAGCTGCATTTTCCCCTGCACCTTCAAAAGCAGTAACCATGGAGACCACATCACCATACCTCTCACCATACCATGGATTCCTGCTCAGCACTGGCCTTAAGACCTTTTCATACCAAAATGGGACATCTTAGCTGTTAGCACTAACACCAAATGGGCTCATGGAACTCTGGTCCATAAACTGAATGGTCTCTCCATCCAACCCTTGTGACACTCCATGGTGCTTTTCCCTGAATGGAATGTTTCCTTTTGCTTGCCCAGTTGGAGGGGTGTGTGTTGTGTTGTGTACATTCACATGGAAGTGAAACACAGTGGAAGCAGAGAGAGAATCTGGAGATGGACGATCACATTAAGAGGAGGCCAAAGCCCTCACTCTATAGGAACATGCCGATTTAAATATTATATAGAGGTGGTTAATCTCCATTGTTGCTTATCTGTAAAAAAGTAAAATGTTAAAGTCCATTAATGAGATGTATATATCCAACATGGTAAGTTTAGGCGCCTTCTTGTTTTAGGGGAGAGGATAAAGTGAAAGATAATAGAGAACCAATTCTTCCTTTTCTAGCAGCTTCTAGTCCAATGAAAAATGGCCAGGTTTGTTATCTAGGAGATATAAGGCCCAATAAGACTTTGCCTGGTGGTGGGGGGGGGGGGGAGAATTGCTTTTGCTATGTTTCCTTTACATTTTTGGCACCATTTACATTTTACTTCAGATATATTTATTTGCTAACGACTCTTTTTATGGGTTTTTTTTCCTCTTCTGTAGTTTTTTCCTCTAAGGATAAAGCTTTGCATCGTGTCAGATATTAAAGAAAATGTAAATATATTTCCCCGAGCTTTCAATGAGTTCTGTCAGATGCTGTGAAACAAAGAGCACAGCAATCTGAGACATATTAGGTTTAACCTCTGAAAGGATATGAGCCTCTGAAATGTACATTAATAGTTGAGGGAGAGCGGCGGAGGATGGGGGGGGGGAGACTCAGGAAAATGCTCCAGTTGAAATAGAAACACAAATTTCTGTGCCAGAACTTTGCCAGCCCCCCCCCCCCGCCCCTGATGAAGTCATAAGCACATTGATTTTCAAGATCAGGTAAAATAGGAGACAAAATCAACCAGTAAATAAACTTGGTGGATTCAAAATAGCAAGTGCCTTCAAATGACTGTCATAATAGCACACTTCATCAAGTCCCAGACATATTGCAGTGCAAAGAGCATTGCAGATTTTCTTCACCCCCAGCAAATTTCCCCACTTTGTACTGTATGGTGCCTTTACGACTGAGGCTGAATATATGAGAGTCCTGGTTTGAATCCTGCAACTCCCCTGTGAAGAAAGGTTTACAGCATTTTGGACTTTTTAGTCTAGAGAAAAGGCATGATAGAATTTTATCAAAATGATTCAGGATATGGGGGGCGGGTACTTCATGCAGCAAATAGTTAAGATAAGTCACTCACTCCCAGAAGAAACAGTGATGGCCACCAACTTGGAATGACTTTAAAAGAGGATTGGACAAATTCTTGGAAGAGAAAGCAATCAATGGATAAAAATGGCATGGAGTGCACTTAGAGGAAAACCAATTTCACTAGTGTTAATGCTTGCACTAGCATATCTATTAAGTTGTATTGCAGACAACTTGGTCACCCTCTTTTGCACACATTCCAGTTTGTCAACAGCCTTCTAAAACTGTGGTGGGACTCCAGGTGTGGTCTGACTGAGGCAGAATAGTGGTACTATGACTTGATCTGGGCACTATACTTCTGTTGATGCAGCCTAGAATAGCATTAACTCTTTTTTTCCCCTCCTGTGTCACACTGTTGGCTCATGTTTAATTTGTGGTCTACTAAGACCCCTAGGGGACGTGGATGGCACTGTGATCTAAACCACAGAGCCTAGGGCTTGCCGATCAGAAGGTCGGCAGTTCGAATCCCTGCAACGCGGTGAGCTCCCGTTGCTCGGTCCCTGCTCCTGCCAACCTAGCAGTTTGAAAGCACATCAAGTGCAAGTAGATAAATAGGTACCGCTCCGGCGGGAAGGTAAACAGCATTTCCGTGTGCTGCTCTGGTTTGCCAGAAGCGGTTAGTCATGCTGGCCACATGACTCGGAATCTGTACGCCGGCTCCCTTGGCCAGTAAAGCAAGAGGAGCGCCACAACCCCAGAATCATTCAGGACTGGACTTAACGGTCAGGGGTCCCTTTACCTTTACTAAGACCCCTAGATCATTTTCACATGCATTACTGGCAAGCCTGGTGTGCCCCATCTTACATTTGTGCATCTGGTTCTTCCTGCCTAAATGCAGAACCTTACATTTGTCCATACTGAAATTCATTTTGTTCATTCAGACCCAGTTCGCCTATCTGTTAAGATAATAGTGAATCCCGATTCTGTCTTCTGCAACATTAGCTATGCCTCCCTCTTTGGTGTCATCTGCACATTTGATGAACATTCCTTCAATTCCTTCCTCCAAGTCATTTAGAAAGATGTTGAACAACAATGGGCCCCGGAAAGAACCCTGTGGCATCCCACTTGTCACTATTTTCTAGGATGATGACAATCCATTAATGAGCACTCTTTAGGTTTCGTCACTCAACCAGCTACAAATCCAATGAACAGTTATCTTTTCCAGTCCACCTTTTACCAGCTTCTCCAGATGAATATCATGGGGGACTTTGAAAAAGCCTTACTGAAATTAAGATACACTACATTTACAGCATTCCCCAAACTTGTAACTCTATCAAAAAAAGAAAAAAAGAAATGAGGTTTGTCTGACATGACTTGTTTTTTGAGAAACCCATGCTGGGTCTTAGTAATCGCAGCATCCTTTTTTCTAAGTACTCACATACCAACTATTTATTTTATTTTTTTCAACAAAAATTATTAGTTTTCCAAATTTCTAACAAACAAATCCACAAACATAAAAAGAAAACATTAAAAAAAACAACGGACATTTATCCTAACTGTAATAATTCCACTTTTGTTAACATTGTTGGGTGACTTCCTCGAGTCTCCCTGGCTGAGTTCCCATATAAATCATTGTAGCAGTTTTCCAAAACTATTTTCACATAAAATTTACTTGGTCGATTAACTTCTTTCTTTCTTTTCATTTTAACTTTTAACATAGTATTCTACAACATCACGTATTTAAATCCTAGGCCTATCTGATACTCGCAAGTAATTCTGTTTAAGTTATCTTAACATATTTAGCTAAGTAGTCTTTGAATTTCTTCCATTCCTCTTGGTACTCCTCCTCCTTCTGGTCGCGGACTCTTCCGGTCAGGTCGGCTAGCTCCCAAAAGTCCATCATCTTCATCTGCCATTCCTCCACTGTTGCATACCAACTATTTAATTATCTGTTCTAGGATCTTTCTTGGTATCGACGTCAAGCTCATCGGTCAGCAGATACCTGGGTCTTATTTCCCCCAGTTTTTTAAGATGGAGTCAACACCTGCCCATCTCCAGTCTGCAGGAACCTTACTTGTTCTCCAAGAATTTTCAAAGATTATAGACAGAGGCTGTGGGATGGCATCCACAAGCTCCTTTAATATCCTTGGTTGCAGCTCATCAGGCCCTGCAGATTTGAATTCATTTAAATAGCTAGGTACTCCCTTACCACCTCTTTTCCTATCTTGGGCTGTAGCTTTCTCCTTAAATCATTTATTGTGTTATCACCAGGTTGAGCACTATTTTCCTTTTGAGTGAAGACAGAGGCAAAGTTGGTGTTGAGCAGTTCTGCCTCCTCTTTGGCACCCAATAGCATGTCTCCATCTTCTTCATACACACTAGATTATGAGACAATATTGTTAACAATTAGCAATTTGTTTTCCTGGAGAGGAACTTTGAACTCTGAACCTGAGTTAAGATGTTGGGAGCAATAGCATTCCTAGCAGAAATCAGACCAATCCCAGGGGTTCTGAAATTACATGGAAGGATGCAACAAAATAATTTTACAAATATAAAGGTGCCCTAGATATATCTTCAGAAAAGTATGGGAGCACCCCTATTAATGCTTTTTCTGATCAAAGCTTTTGTTGTTCTGATGCTAAGAATGCCATTTATTCATTCCATCTAGTGCAAAGCTGGATTTTGCTGGAGATACATATGCTTTTCAGTCTACAGATTGCATTTTAGAGAGTAAGCACCCCATTTGAATGGATGAATCAAAGTGTTTAGCAGCACCACAGTTTTAGGTATAAGAGGATTTACCTTGGCATATCTAAAGCAAACACACAAGTGTTCTTTTTTCTGCAGCTGATAAAAGGCTGTGTTCCTCTTTGTTTTTCAAATAGCATTATTTTTCCCCTCAAGGAAAGCAGTTTATCTGTACTTTACCACCAGCGATTCTGCTTTCATATTCAGAATGTATAAAGATCAGGATTATACCATTTTAACATCAGCAGAAGTGAAAGCTAAAAGCATTACAGAATCCACTCCATTCATTATGGTTGGATTATTTTATTTTATTGTACAAAAGTACACACACTACAAAAGTGCATTAGCACTGTAAGTGTGTGTACTGTAAGTGTGGAATACATTATTAACAGGAATAACGTCCTGTCTCCAGGAAACACTTGCATCGTACATATGCATTTTTAGGTTTTTCCATTACAGCGTCTTGTATAGACCACAACCCACCTGAGAATCGTTTAAGGACCAGAAATATCAGTCCTTGTTTTCTCACACCTACCAATGTACTGAAAGGGGCACTAGATGAATACAACAAAAATATTGTACTGTACCTTAAAGACTAAAACATTTACTGCAGCATAAGCATTCAGTTACTAGAGTCTGCTTCTTTGGAAATTATGGCAGCAGCCTGTCTTGTAGGAAATGCAGTTTCATACAGCTAGCATGTTTAACTCTAGTTAAATGCATAAAGGGGTTAAGACCACAGAGTATGCTGTTGTTTCTAGACCTGACCAGGTCACGCTCCCTCATGTCTGGTGACGGACAGTTGAGAAAGTTCTTTCATTCGCCTTCTTTCCACTGTTTGTTCTCTTCCACTAAGTGAACTTGATCAGAGAGGATGTCTGAGTTTGACCACTCCAAGCTCACACAGTGTGTTCAGAAACTTTTACCGTAATTTGTAAAATTTGTAAACTCATGTTGCTGTGGTTGCGTAAAGAAATAGATTTATCTGTTTTGCGTGTTCAGACCCAGAGACCTTCCCCTAAATAAAGACACATTTGACTCCAATTTTAGTTTTGGTTTTTTGGCAGAATTTAAGCCACAACTTGATTGATTACAGAAAAGCGAGTGGTTGCATAGGCTCTGGTTCGACTAGCTCCCTACACCCTTGCAGGTAGCGCTGACCCAGAGCTCTATCATAGGTCAGCCAAGGGTGAACACCTGAGGCAGGTGAAAAGCCTGGGAGCAGATTCTGTTCACTCCCCAGATGCTGCCCTGGACTCAGGCACGGGCAAAACCCCTTTTCAGGAGTTGACCGAACCAAGTTGAGTCCCTGGATTCCTTTAACGGAATACCCTTCACATAGGGATGGTGAGACCGTTCTCCCATCCCTATCACATGAACCAGAGCCTATCCGCAACCTTACAAGTTGTCACGAAACAGGCGAAACCCAAAGAGCTACAGCCAATCAACCAAGTGGGGAAAATTCCTGCCTTGCACACAACGGCATAGCAAGGTCAATCGCAAAATGCCCTAAATGTAGGGAGAGGTGTGGGGGTGTTCCGATGCTCAAGCTGAAAGAGGAAGCTCTGGGTCACGTGCATAGGTATATATAGGTCCCTCAATCCATTTAGATTGCACCCCATTGGCCAGATTAAACCCAGCAACAAGGGACCTACCAATCGGGTGTTGTGGCTGTCCAATATACTGACCCACAACCAGGAGGTCAGTCTCCAGGTCTCACCGCAACACGTGCCCTCTTTTAGGGAGGACACGATTTTCTGCTCTAGTTGTCCCTAGTAAAAAAATCTTCCAGTCTTTTTGGGAAAGTTACCTTAAATATCTATTTCAACTCATTATAAATCATCTCCCCAAAGTCCTTAGCTACTTACATGTCCACCACATGTGATAAAATGAGCCTTCTGCTTCTTTAAATTTCCAGCAAAGATTTGACGTTGATTTATACATTTTGGCTGATTTACTTTGTCTTAGGTCCCATCTACACATCATTTTCATAAAGTTCTCCCTCAGGGTAGAACATGCTGTGAATTTCAACCCAGATTTCCTTAACTTTCCCCATGATTCTAATTCTATGTTATGCTCCACATCCCTAACCCAATGGATCACAGCAGATTTAACCTTTTCATCTTTGGTTTCCCATTCTAACAATATCCTACACCTCCTTGAAATCAGTTTTCCACATCAGCATTTCTTCAGCATCTCGGTAGGCCAAGTAGGAATGTTTTTAGCAGGCACCAAAATAGTACAGTGAAGGAGCCAACTTGATCTCAATAGGCAGAGAGTTCCAAAGTGTATGTGCTGCCACATTAAATGATTGTGTTCTTATATATGTGGAACAGGTATTATGTGGCACTTGCAGTTGTGCCAATATCGCCAGTCGAAGTGGTCGAGTGTACATGTGGTGCAAGGTGATCTCATAGGTAAACTGGTCCCAAGTTGTTAAGTTGCTATGACAAAACACAACTGGTAGGCTAGGTGAAGAATTACTGCTGGCTTTAGACTTCTTTAGACTGTCATGGAGGCAAATACTGAGGTCAGATGAGTACTACAGTGGACGCTCGGGTTGCAAACATGATCTGTGCGGGATGCATGTTGACAACCCACAGCGTTGCCAACCTGCAGTGGCGCGTCTGCGCATGTGCGGGTTGCGATTTGGCGCTTCTGCACATGCACAAAGCGCAATTTAGCACTTCTGTGCATGAGCAACCACCAAAACCCAGAAGTAACCCGTTCCGGTACTTCCGGGTTTCGGCGGATCCGTAACCCGAAAAAACGCAAGCTGAAGCGTCTGTAACCCGAGGTATGACTGTATAATCCAAGGCAGCAGACAGGCACTAGTGAGCACGAGTGTCTTTACTGCTAAGGGCAGGGTGGCACCCAAGATTTTGCTCCCCCCAAGTCTGTGGTTAATGACACCACTGCTTCTCACTGAAGGCTGCTACACACATTACTTTTTGGCTCTTTGTCTATATTTAGGCTCTTTGTCTATATTTATATAAATGTAGCACATACAAATGAAATATTTGTGTTTGCAAACACCTACGGACTGGTGCAGATACCATGTAGGCGTGTTTAGCCACATGTAAATCAAACAGCAAATATGATTGTCACTGTGTAATAACATGATTGCCACCCTATACTGCTTGTGAATTGCCTCTTGGTAGCTACCATCTGTCTGATCCTCAACGTGTTGAGAAAGAATACACTAATAAATAGCATCTATTTCTGTTTATACAGGCTGAAGTCTTTGATGTGCAGTACGGGACTGCAGAAGATTTGCTCAGGATCCAAAATACTGCAAATGTCTCCAGGAAAATTGCGCTTCTGAAGCTAGGACGTTTGCCTTTGCTGTATAAGGTAAGCTGTGGGGTGAATGCAATTTTGCCCTAATTAATTGTTCCTTTTTCTGGTTTTCAAATTGCAACCATTATGATGACACCTTGTTGTGACTCGCTCACCTAAAGCTGTATTTAATTGGTTCTTTGCAGCAATCGCCTCCTGCGGTTTTTGGCTTTATTTTCGTTACCTGTGTTCCGTTCCCAGTTTTTCTCACAGGATTATGGTGCAGTGTGACTGGCTAGCTCCTTTTCCCTTTCTCTTTTTGCAAAGGCAAAATAAATGTTTAACACATTTCAGTTTGATGACAAGGTGGATGCTGGAAAAAAATTGATGCATACTGTGCTTCTGGGAGAAATTTGTTTTAAGAAAACAGCACTAAGAGTGAAGAAGATAAGATAAACCCATTTACGGCTGGTTTAAAACACAAGCTTGGGGGGATGGGTTATAATACCTGTGAACACTGACCTGGGTGTAAACAGGTGGCGCTTTGGTCTAAACCACTTAGCCTCTTGGACTTGCCATTCCGCAAGTCAGCAGTTCGAATCCCCATGATGGGGTGAGCTCCCATTGCTCTGTCCCAGCTCCTGCCAACCTAGCAGTTCGAAAGCACACCAGTGCAATTAGGTAAACAGTGTTTCTGTGCACTCTGGTTTCTGTCACAATGTTCCGTTGCATCAGAAGCAGTTCAGTCATGCTGGCCACATGACCTGGAAAGCTGTCTGTGGACAGACACCAGCTCCCTCGGCCTGAACGTGAGATAAGTGCCACAACCCCATAGTTGCCTTTGACTGGACTTAACCATCCAGGGATCTTTTACCTTTTTACCTTTTAACCCATTTGAACACAATGTGACTTGCTTCTGAGCACAATGGAACCTCGAGTTACAGCGGGGATCCATTCTGGAGGCCCAGCCGCAACCCGAAAATGACGCAACCCAAAGCGTCACATCTGTGCACGCACACGGTGCGATTTAGCACTTCTGTGCGTGTGTGAATGGTGCAAACCCGGAAGTAACCCATTCCGGTACTTCCGGGTTTGCGCCGGTCACAAGACGAGGGTGACGTAAGCCGAAGGCAATGTAACCCGAGGCTTCACTGTATACAGTGGTACCTCTGGTTACAAACTTAATTCGTTCCGGAGGTCCATTCTTAACCTGAAACCGTTCTTAACCTAAGGTACCACTTTAGCTAATGGGGCCTCCAGCTGCTGCTGTGCCGCCGCCGTGCAATTTCTGTTCTCATTCTGAAGCCAAGTTATTAACCCAAGGTACTATTTATGTGTTAGCGGAGTCTGTAACCTAAGCGTCTGTAACCCGAGGTACCACTGTACATGTTATATAAGATATTATCTGAACTCTGTTCACACATTCTCCTCAATATGCAATGTTTAAAAGCAAGTGTGGGGGCATCCAAGCTCTGTCCCAATGAAAGCCCTTTGACAAATGTTGGCTTCACCTGTTCATATCACCTTCAGCTGCTCTCGGTCCCTGATGTCCCTGCATTGAAGGTCTGCATGGAGATTTTACTCAGGTTTGCTCAAACGCACCTAGAACCGCCTGTGTAACTGGGAACTGTGATAAAATTAAGACCCTGATTGCACAGAGGGCTGTACTCATGTTCAAGCAAATATGAACAAAAGTCTCCCTCCAGAACTTTTCCTGCTCATTTATAGGAAAGCTGGCTCCAGTGTGCACAGGGATGTTGGAGGCGGGCCTTGTTTGAGCACCCTTGCCCACCCTTGCTGAGGGGTGCTTTCAGTTGAATGCTTGAACCTGTCTATATTGTGGCCTGTGGCATTAGGTCCAGTTAGCCTGAGAGTCAGATAACTGGAGCTACTTTACATTGAGTCAGACCAGCCCATCCAGTGTACAAGCCCTGGCAATCATCTGATTGTTAGTGTCTCCGGCATCATTCCTGGTTCACTCCAGGCTGGGGAAATCTATGCAACGGGGTGCTTTTCTAGACACTTAGGCAGGTAGCTGTGTCCTTTAGAACCCTGATTTTTCTGAAGAGAACTGCAGCCTCTGACAGATGCTGCTTTACAGCAGCTGTACTAAGAGTTGCACGGTGTTAAGCAAAATCTGTGTGCTCCACACTTCAGTCTCCTGTGGCACCGTTTTACAAAGTTTGCAGCAGCAGATATTACAAGGAGGGAAAGGGCAAAGAGCCAGAGCCAGAGAAAAAAAATGAAATGAAATGAACTGAGAGCAGTAGTAGCTGGAGATGGCTGTCTCCTATTGTCATGTGATCTGAGATCAGAAATCTCAGTCTCAATCTCAGACATCATTACTTGTCCTGTTGGAGATTCAGACATGCCCTGAGGTGAAGCTCAGCATAACACATTGCCTGTCTAACCTCGAGCTTTTGGGATCTTACCAGCTCTGTTGGACTCTCTCCACAATCTGAGGCTTCCAGCTGCATTGATACACTGTGGGTGTCTCAGCCACTGAAACTCAGTACTGTAATGGAAAGGAATATAGCACAAAAAGGAATAGCCAGTTGAGAACTCTGGGGGAATCCAGAAAGTATCACCAGTGCTGGCATTCAGCCTGACGGTTTCCATTGATTCCAGGAGAGGGGAGGCAAGGGGGAGATTTTTGCAGTCCTTCTTGGTCAGTCAGCTTTGCAACGAAAAGCAAAGGTGCTCCTGGGAAAACAACAGCATCATAACATGGTGTCATTGGCCCTTTCTTTCTAAATCCTTTCTGGTCTCCCCGCCCCCCCGCAACACCCTAGAGCAGATTTGGGGAGGGCTCAAGGGGCACACAGGGAAAGGAGAGGAGGAAGATCTGTTGCACAAATGGAAATCCTTGCGCTGACTAAATGAGCTACTCAGATACTACCCAATATATCTACAACGTCATTGCGGACAATGAGTATTCTTGCAAAAGAATAATGTTAAACAACAATTGATGAACTCCTTTTACTTGTCGACAGTAGAAAGTGTCCTTCCATACTGTATCACAGTGTGGTATGCTGGCTTGACAGCCACGGACAGAAAGTCTCTACAGAGGGTGGTGAACACAGCACATGATATCATGGGCTGTCCCTTGAGTCAGCTAGATGACATCGCAAGGGATCATTGCCTTAGGAGAGCGAGAAAAATTCTCAGGGATGACTCACACCCTGGCCATCACCTTTTTAATCTTCTACCCTCAGGCAGGAGATATAGAAGTATAATCAGCCATACCAACAGGCTAAAAAATAGCTTCTATTCGTGGGCTGTTAGGCTGTTGAATGGAAAATAACGTAGCGAAATTGACTTGCGAGGTGGTGTGTTGTTTGATAAGCACACAGAGTCCAACGAGACTAAGTGTTTGTGGGGCGGAGTGAGGCTCGTTTAATTTCATTGTACGCAGGTTGTACAATAAAGGTGTTGTTGTTGTTGTTGTTGTTGTTATCATTAATTAATGATAACCCTAGGACCTTGGATAGTTTGGGTAGTATCAGTGCCAGATTAAGCCCCGTGGAGGCTCCCAGGGAGTCAAAATCTCAGGGGGGCCCCTCACATTGAACTAAGAAAGCTTGATTGTAATCTTCTTTCAAGATCAAATCCATATTATTTTGATCTGTTGCCACGGAGTCCCTAAAAGCCATGGGGCCCATAGGTTAATGCCTATTCTGCCTATTTGGTAATCTGACACTGGGTGGTATTTAACTATGTTCTTCGGAATTGTTGAGTGGTACTAGTTTTAATGTTTTCCTGGTCTTGTTTAAATCTCTAGCAATGAAATGCGAAATGTGCACTGTCAGTGGACTTAATTGTATTTTGTAGAGATGGGGAGAAATTGGGTTTGTTTTCCATTTTCATACAAACCTCCCTAACTTGCATTTCCCAAAACAACAGCCAAGCTGAAATGTAGCTATCCTTCAAAATTCAAACTTCTCTGAATTTTGTAATATAGTTCTCCAATTCCCCCCTCCTCCCAAAGGCATATATTAGGGAAATTGTACTTAAAAATGTGTCTATTAGCAAAATACAACATAAAAAAAAATATTATATTGGGAAAATGCTTGCCAAAATTTGTATATCTCAAATTCAGATTTGTTATTAAGGCAACATAATGCCAAACAGAAACATATGGACATAAATAATACATAAAAAACATATGAAAAGATAAAAATTTGACCTGTACAATAAATATACATTTAAAAAAGCAGAGTCTGAAGGTCTCAGTGGAGGTCACATGGCTTTGGCTAAGTTGAGTAGCCTTCACTGCAAATTTGGCTGAATTAAATGCACAGGCGTGTTTATTAGGCAAAATCACACACAAAAATACTAATGAAGCGGGCACTTCACACAAACAAACAACACACATACACGTATTGCAACTTCAAGTGGACATGTAGCAAACCAAAGACTAGGAATATGAGAAACTGGAGCCAAAACTGACAGATAGTATTTTAGAGTTTTCCCTTCATCGTATGGAATCAAATATTTGCTCTCTGTGGACTGTTAATAAACCTGAATTGAACTGAACAGTAGAGTGAACAGGAGATAAAAAAACAATTTAAAACAAAAGTACTGTTGTCCAGGAGAGCCAACCAAAACCATTTAAGCAGCAGAGCAGAACAAATTCAGCCAGGAAAAGCAGACATAGAAGAAAAACTAGAACTGGAAAATTATATCTCAAACAATCAAAGCTGGAATAAACAAGGCAGACTTCACCAAAAAAACAACTATCATTACTTTTGTTTAAGTGCGAAGTAGTCATAACTATGACTTGCTGCTCAAAACACTCACTTTGGTAGCTAAGTTTTGGAGCTGGTTTATCATAGATGAACATGTGAATTGGAGAGGGAATCGAACTTTCCATTCCTAAAAGGGACCCTGATAGTTGTGTAAAACCATCTTTCAAAATCCAATACTTTTAAAAAAGTAACCAAGGCGTTAGTAACGTTGCAATGGTAGCAGCAGGTAAATCAATCCAAATCTCTAGAGTTCTCTGATGAAATGCCAGACAGCGAGAAAATTAACCAGGCATCACAGAGTAATCTTAGAAAATGAATTCCTGAACTTGGCATCACCACCAAGTAGGCCCTCTACTCACATCCAACCCAATCCAATCCAATGCAGGGCTTCTACTGGAGACTTGGCGTAGACCAAGACATCCATTTAGATTAGGGAAGATGAACCTATGGTCTTTCAGATGTTGTTGGACTATACCTCCCATCATGCCTGAACATAGGCTATGCCATCTCAGGCTGATGGGAACTGGAATGCAACAATATTCAGGTCCTACATCCCTACATTAGATATCCAGTCCCAAGACATTCAGGGCTTTGAAGGAAAGAACACTCACTTTGAATTGACCTGGAAATGAAACTGGAAGTTGGGAACTTTTCTGATACAGGAGAGCAGCAGACAGCAACTGTATGTGTGTGTGCGTTTAAATATATATAGGCCTTAGTCCTGAAGGAGAAAAATATGAATTGATATAAAGCATTAGATTAAGTGTTAGTCACCATTGCATTGTGAGTCAAGTAGATTAGGCCTCCAGAATGCATTATCCAACTAACTTTAGCAAATGCTGATAAATATGCATGAACTTCTTATTAGGATAGATTGCATTGTTATATTCCCAGTAATTTTTCAAAAATGCTTGAATTCTTGCAGACAATTTTCCATTGTGATCAACTTATAGGCAAGTACTGTTTGGGAACTGGATATATTGTGCTGCTGCTGTTATTGTTAGCTTGTTTTATTTATTACTTGTTGCCCCCGCCACTCTGGGCAGCTTCCAACAGAATATAAAAACTCAATAGAAACATCAGGCGTTAACAACTTTCCAGTACAGGACTGCCTTCAGCTGTCTATGGAAAGTCATATAATTGCTTATCTCTTTGGCATGTGATGAGAGGGCCTTCCATAGGGCAGGCACCACTACCAAGAAGGCCCCCTGTCTGGTTCATCCATCTTTAAGCACCTTGAAGTCACTTTGATTTCAGTGGGAGAAATTTACAGGGCAAGACACGTATACTCATTTATTTCCATGGATCTTACTCTCGGGTAAGCTGGTGTAAGGTTGCAACCTAGAACAAGTGCTGAACCTTCCCATCAACATCAGTAGGACTTGAAGGAACAGGCAGTGTATGGGGGGCTTCCATTCCCAGCCCCCTCACATGTTGGTGGAGCACCCATAAGTGCACCCTGCCCCATTTTGCCCTGACCCACCCCATTCTGCCCCATCCCACCCCCTTTCCCACTCCCGTTCTGCCCTCTTCCAGGTCCAAAAGGACCCGCGTGTCGGTGATTGAGAATCAATTGGACACTCCTAAAATGGTCACTGCCTAAACAGTACGGCTGGATTGTGCCTATTGTGTTCAGTCCACAGAAGCAATTATAAAATAGCAGAAACGTTGGATTTTGCAGTTAAATTTACTCTGAGTTGCTCCACTAGCCAAAGAAAATACTCTCATTTTCAAGTTCAAAGGTGGTGGGTGAGCGAAAGACTTTGTTTTGAATAGAAACCATCTAGGTCTCAAATATTGTTTTCAGCTCTGAAAACTGTGCTATGTATCTAAATGATTTGGATCCAAACTCATTATGTACATGAAAGGTCAGTAATCATTGCTAGAATTTGACGTGTCTTCAGCAGCCTGTTGTGTTCCTCTTATGCTGCAGTTTTCCGTTAAATGCCAGACATAATGAAATAGCAATCAGTGTGTATTGGTGTGTATTATCTAGGTCCTGAATAGGATGCAAAGGTAACAATGCACTGATTACTGCACTGTGCAATGTGCTGTTCGAGGAGAAAGTTACAGAGATTAAGCCCTCCAGACATTTCATATGAATGCTTGGTTTTCAAAGTGTTTCATCAATAAGAAGATAGGAGCTTGGACTAGACTGGGAATGATTTACATTTGCATCCAGCGGCTGCTTCCCAGGAACCTCACATTATATTCTAACAAAAATCCTTGAGAGATGGTGATTGGGGCTGAGGCAAGGTTACGCAGTAAGGAGCATGGCTGAGGTCTACACCAGACAGGTTCCCTTAGTCTTTCATTGCAGCAGAGGTCCATGTGTGCTAACATTCAGGTGTGGAATTCATTCATTTATTGGGGACTTGCATTGAAAACGGGTAGCTCTTTAAAGCAGGAATATGCATGCAAATGTACGTCTCTTTTGGAATGACAGTAGGTGGGCGTACACATGCACACATCAGATCTATGTTCCAAAGCAGCACTGAGTCAAGATGTTGGTCCCCCCACCCCCCAGCAAAGATCTGAAATAAGACACAGAAATGGAGCGGGGGGGGGGGGAGGCAGCAAAACAGCCACAGGCTCAACCTCAAAGTAACCATACCAGTCACACTATGAGAGAAGGAGGGAGCCAGATAAGGCAGAAGGAGGAATATGGGCTTAAATAAATTCTCTTCAGCCCCACCCCCTACATCATGGAGATGCCAGTCAGGCCCACAAACATCCACAGTAAAGATGGAGGCTGTGGCTTCAGCCGGTAGCGACAACCTCTTCTGCAGCCTAACACATGTTTGGGATACAGAACTGGGAATATTTAGAGAGAAGTACAAGCATATTCCAGGTTAAACCACAGAGCCTAGGACTTGCCGATCAGAAGGTTGGCAGTTCGAATCCCCACGACGGGGTGAGCTCCCGTTGCTCGGTCCCTGCTCCTGCCAACCTAGTAGCTTGAAAGCTCGTCAAAGTGCAAGTAGATAAATAGGTACCGCTCCAGCGGGAAGGTAAATGGCGTTTCCGTGCGCTGCTCTGGTTTGCCAGAAGCGGCTTAGTCATGCTGGCCACATGACCCGGAAGCTGTACACCGGCTCCCTCGGCCAATAAAGTGAGATGAGCGCCCCAACCCCAGAGTCGATCATGACTGGACCTAACGGTCAGGGGTCCCTTTACCTTTACCTTTACAACCGTATTCCAGTCTTTTCTCTTAGCAGTTTTCATTGGTTTGCCAACTCAAATCAGTTGCTTAGAAATCTGCTGTGTATTTACAGTGAGGGCATGCAGTTTCAAAATTACATTGGCTGGACCAACATTGATCTTTTAAGCATTATTAGAATGGCACAAGATATAACGTTCCATAACATTTAATACACTTTCCCTTTGTTGGTGGTTCACTGCTCTGCAGCACCTTCTGGTGCCACATTTTAATAACGGATTATTAACGTTATAAACCACAAGTGTAAATCTGCCCGTTGTCTGGTCAGTTGGCTACAAAACATCAGTTGTCATATGGTTGTGCTTCTCTAATTATGGATATTTCACAGTTAGGCTACCTACAACAATGTGATCTATTGATTCAGTAGGCTGATAGTATTTGCAACTTCCATGATATCTGCAGTTTTAGCGATGAGTGATATCTGAACTTAAGTTGATAAATGCTTTTTACCAAGTATCATTGTTTTCTTTTATAAACCAAGGTTTCTTTTTTTTGGGGGGGGGCTACTGAGTTTCCATCCCACTGAGGGTCCTCCTTGAACCAGCTCGTCTGTGTAGGTAGCATATGTGGCACTATTCTCCAGGAATCATAGAAGAAGGCAATCAAGGGATGCTTCAAAACCATGCCTTAATGGCAGACTCCTTTTTTGCTTCTGCCAATATCAGAACTCTATCATCATTAAGTAGAGGGCCATGTTGAGGCAGGTATGGCCTCCATCTCTGAGGTTGTGAACCTCTTCCACTGCCTTCAGATACAGCAATCCAAAAAGTCCAGTGTCATAGGACTGCAGCATTAAGAAATCATAAATGTCACTATGACTATTTCTAACAGGTTCCTTATGAGAATATCTGCTGTCCTGCTTCTGTTCTGGAAAACAAAGATGGAAATGTACTTATAAATCTCGACATTTTTAATTCCTGTATTTAAGTTAATCATTGCAGTCTGGGCCATTTTATAGGTTGATGTGGGATTCAAAGAACAGTCCATAGATTCAGGAAGGGAAACTGTGGATCATTTAGTCCAACCCAAATATGCAGCTGTCCCTTACGGGGATCGAATCTGCAATCTTTGCGTTAGCAACACCATGCTCTAACCAACTGAGCTATGTTGGGGACATGTAAAGTACTAGCATAATTTCCAAGTATAGCTTCACATAATCTTTTAAATTAGGTTAGAATAACATCTTTACTACTAATACTTCGCTTATGGCATTCCTTCTCAGGTTATTGTGCTTGTGTTATGAGAAGCCTTCCCCATAAAGCTAGCAACCTTTGTCTGTCCTAGAAAAGCACTGCTATACACACAGACACACAAACACACACACACCCTAATTTCCTAAGCATGTCTTTTATTTCTAAGGCAGTCAAGCTTTCTCTGTTCAGAAGTTGTTTGTGTCGCTTATTTTCGGCAGCGTTCAGTTATAGGTTGGTTTCTCTCCCCCTCCCCCCTTCCAATATATAGTATCTGTAAGGGAGTGAATAAAAAAAACTGCTTGGGAGTTTGTTGAGTCATTTCTCTGCCAGATAGTTTATATCATAGTCTCCAAGGAGAAAAGATAACATTTAATTCACTTTACTACTTGACCTTGTCTTCTGTCATATAGCACTGACTGTGAAATGCTCAGCAAGTTCAAAATGTGCTGATTCATGAGATACTCAGATCTTTCTTTCTTTTTTTTAAGGAGTCTTTATGACAAATCGGAGATTAATTAGCACTGGGGAACTGACGGCTGAAGGAATTGCTCTTCTTCTCTAATAACCATGTTTATCATCTTAATGCCAAATTTACTTCCAGCTATTTAGTTGATGGCATAAATATGTGATGAACTGGACCTGCTGCTTTTGGCATCAGATAAATTGCGAGGTTTGCAGAGATCTTCATTGGCCTTTCAGTCAGGATCCCTTCTTCAAAGGAAGAGACTACAAGTAAGATGTATTGGAGGAGGAGGAGGAAAAATCATAAAGCTGCTCATGGTTTAGTTTCCTTAACCATAAGCAAGCATTAGGGAAGAATACCAAAACCAAGATAAATTTAAAATTGTTACCAACCATGAATCATCAAACCAAAGCTATGTATTACATCTGCACCAGGCAAACCATGACTACAGCATGGTTGCATACATACTTACTCAGAAGTAATTCCCACTGTGTTTTCTACGACTTAACTAGTAAGGGAGTTTAGAATCACAGCTTCAACATACCGGTAGTTTTCCTGCCTCTTCACTCTTGCTTCATTTCTCTGATGAAAATAGGGATGTCCTAACATATCCTCAAGGGACGTGGGTGGCGCTGTGGGTTGAACCACAGAGCCTAGGACTTGCCAATCAGAAGGTCGGCGGTTCGAATCCCCGCAACGGGGTGAGCTCCCGTTGCTCGGTCCCAGCTCCTGCCAACCTAGCAGTTCAAAAGCACGTCAAAGTGCAAGTAGATAAAAAGGTACCACTCTGGCGGAAAGGTAAACGGCGTTTCCGTGCACTGCTCTGGTTCACCAGAAGCGGCTTAGTCATGCTGGCCACATGACCCAGAAGCTGTACGCCGGCTCCCTCGGCCAATAAAGCGAGATGAGCGCCGCAACCCCAGAGTCGGTCACGACTGGACCTAATGGTCAGGGGTCCCTTTCCCTTTACCTTTAACATATCCTCACACATTTCTCTGATAAAATAGGAGTGTCCTAAAGAAAAGTGGGACATTCCGGGATCAAATCAGAAACCGGGACAGCTTCTGTAAATCTGGGACTGTCCCTGGGAAATGGGGACACTTGGGGGGTCTAGCATAATTGAGGGAGGAAAGGGCCTTCCATATATACAAAAATACAGTTCATGCGAGGGTCCTGGGCCTCTGTGGGTGGAGAAGCATGTCTCAGTTTGTATGTAGATCCCCTTATATATGTAGGAGTCTTCTGCACTGGCAGTGTTGGCATCAGGAGGCTGAGGTGGTTTTAAGTTGAGGAATGCCTCTGCTCAATCCTGCCTCTACTCTCAAAAGCCCAGCATAAAATAGTGATGATATTTGGAATCCAGCCTCTGTTACTTTGGCCGATAGCTGGTTGTTTAGCTTTTTCAGTTTGGTTTAGACTTGCTCCTTTTATTTGTGCTTGTCTTGACAACATGTTCTGGTTGTTGTTGCTTTTTTAATAATTATTATTTTTGCCACACTCTGATATCATGTGTTGATGAAGGAAGGGTTCAAAATGTTTTGAATGAATAAAAGACAGCCCGGATAGCTCAGTTGGTTAGAGCATGGTGCTGATAATGGCAAGGTTTCAGGTTTGATCCCTGCATGGGACAATTTCATATCCCTGTTTTGCAGAGGGTTGGACTAGATGATGCTCTAACTCTATTATTCTATGAAGTGGAAGTGACATAGACAAGAAAACGACAGATTTTTTTTTAGAATCTGTCAACTGATTAATTCAGCACATATTTTTAGTCTTATCATTTTTAATCAATCAGCCTAGTTGATTTAATCAATTCAGTCCTGCGGTTCTAGTAGATATACTTTTGAATTGCACGTTAAGTGGCATTGCTGGGTTTGCTTTTTTTTGTTTGTGGGACTGAAAGATTGACGTTTTTCTCATTAGGCTTCCAAATGTACATATTCTCATGTTATCCTGTGTAATTGCTTCACCGCCTCTCTCTTAAAGAAAATTATGTATTGATTTTGTTTCTTTGCAAATAGCTGTGGCTCAGATGCCCACACGAAGGGCAGTTTATGTGCATATGTGAGCGACAGATTGATTGAACACTGCAGTGAGTGAATTTAGTGCCACTTGCTCAGTGATCTAAGCTTTATTTTCTCTGAAGATGAAGTTCTTCCAAGGGACTTTTCTAGACATAAATTTCCTCCTTTCCTTCCATCGGGCCTCATAAGCCCTAAACGTGAGGCTCGGATAAGGAAGGGGAAGAGATGTTTCAAAAGACATAAAACAAATATTCTGGCTTCTGTGGGTTTTTCTTACTGATTTTCTTAACATCCTGAAATTCTGCTGCAATATATATATTTTTTCCAGTCTAGATTGTAACTGCAGCCATTTACTCTGCACAGGAGCCATTAATTCTGTTCTAGCAATTGGAGAGAAATTTGGTTTGGTTTGCATTTTTATGTGAACCTAATTGATCCACATTTACATTTCCTGCAACTATATAGAATCATTGGATCGCAGAGTTGGAAGAGACCATGAGGGTCATTTCGTCCAACCCGCTGCAATGCAGGAACGAGGTCTGAAGGGAAAGAGAAATAAAAAATACCAGCCGACAGGAAAACCAGTTATGCTATGAGCAAGGGTACAAGGGTAACTAACCCATTAACCAGAGGCCTTGGAAAAGGTGAGAAAGTGGTGATGGAGAGTAGGATGGTCCTGACCTAACAACCAGAGGCCTTGGAAAAGGTGAGAAAGTGGTGCAACCTCAAGTTATGGACGTGAGGCTAGGGAGGGGAGGCCTTGTACGCAGGGGTTGATGATTCTCACGTGAGAAGCCAGATCAAAAGAGAACCGTGTATAAAATACACTTCCGTATTGAAGAGAAATATTGCAGGTAATGTCTGAATGTAAGATTATAGAGGGTAGTGATTAGTGGATATCCATGAGGTTGTACAGTAATGCACGGTATACATATACATTCTTAAGTCATATATATATATATATGATATAATACTTAAATAATACTCGTATGGTATATAAAGTTATGTACGAATGGTTAATACATATTATGTAAAATTTATAGTAGGTAGTATATATAAGGATATTCATGGGGTAAATATGTAATGCATAATTATACATATTAATATGTATAACATGGGGCTTGAACCCATGACTCTGAAAGTGTCATATCCACCAGGATGTGTGTGTGTGTGTGTGTGTGTGTGTGTGTGTGTGTATAAATGAGCTGTCTTTTGAAATTCACACTTTTCCAGATTTTGTGGCACACTTACCCAAACCTGAATATATTAGGGCACAGGTGGACAAGTGGATCTTGTTGGCAGGCCAGATTGCTATCTCCTGCACATACACATCATGGGCCAACTTTGATGTTGATGTTGTGCAGTGCAAGAAGTGCAAGGTCTTGAAAGACCTACATTGGCTCCCAGTACATTTCTGAGTACAATTCAGTTCAAATTGTTGGTGCTGACCTTTAAAACCCTAAATGGCCTCTTCCCAGTATACCTGAAGGAGCGTCTCCACCCTCATCATTCTGCCCGGACACTGAGGTCCAGCGCCGAGGGCCTTCTGGCAGTTCCCTCGCTGTGAGAAGCCAAGTTACAGGGAACCAGGCAGAGGGCCTTCTTGGTAGTGGCACCTGCCCTGTAGAACGCCCTCCCACCAGATGTCAAAGAGAACAACAACTAACAGACTTTTAGAAGACATCTGAAGGCAGCCCTGTTTAGGGAAACTTTTAATGTTTGACGGACTATTGTATTTTAATATTTTGTTGGAAGCCTCCCAGAGTGGCTGGGGAAACCCAGCCAGATGGGCAGGGCATAAATAATAAATTATTATTATTATTATTATTATTATTATTATTACTCATATTCTGTTTCTGTAGACTAGGGGTAGTCAACCTTTTTATAGCTACCGCCCACTAATGCATCTTTCTTGATGGTAAAATTTCCTTACCGCCCATCAATGCTTGATGGATGGAGGATTCAGCTTGTGTCGCAGAACCCCCTACCACCCACCTAGAATCTTGAAACACCCACTAGTGGGTGGTAGGACCCAGGTTTCAACCCCTGTTGTAGACTATCCTCTGCTTGGCTTCCTAATAGCAGTTTGACTAGTGAAGCTTCCCATTGCCTAAGAATATTCTCATATCTACCAAAAATACCAAAAAGACTTTGTGGATCCAGGCTGCCTTCTATGGACTGCCAATAGAGCCTATTCAATTGGGATATAACCCAAAGTTTCCCAAAGTAAAGTAAAAGAGCACAACTTGTTTAAGGAATGGATTGACAATGCTGGAAAATGATAGCCCTGGAAAAAATGACCGCCTAATTAAATTCATGGGCATGCAAGCGAAAGAAAGTACTCTTTAACACAGTGCGTAATTATCGTATGGAATTTGCTGTCAACAGATGTGATTATGGCTGCAGCTTAGATCGCTTTAAAGGGGAATTAGACAAATTCTGTGTTCAATAGCTGTTATCCAGGACAGTTAAGCTGAACTACCGTATCCAGAGACTGTGTGCCTCTTCATCAATCCAACATTCAAGACCGAGTCCAGAGAGCAGCATTGGGAAAGGGCCTTTCAGCCAACTGGCAGCTGTGTCATGGGGTGCAGCAGGAGTCTGCTTAATTTCCAGTGCTGTTTAATAGTCTCCATGAAGCCACTAGGAGTAGTCATTAGGTGTTTCGGAGTAGTCATCAGTGTGCTGATGACATTTGGCTCTGTTTCTCTACAAGAGATGTGGCCAACTCCCAAGAGACTGCGATCTACAGTGGTGCCCCGCAAGACGAATGCCTCGCAAGATGAAAACCTCGCTAGACGAAAGGGTTTTTTGTTTTTTGAGCTGCTTCGCAAGACAATTTTCCCTATGGGCTTGCTTCGCAAGACAAAAACGTCTTGCAAGTTTGTTTCCTTTTTCTTAACACCGTTAATACAGTTGCAACTTGACTTCGAGGAGCAACTCATAGAACGCGGTGTGGTAGCCTTTTTTGAGGTTTTTTAAGACTTTGGTGATTTTTGAAGCTTTTCCAAAACTTTCCAAACACCGTGCTTCGCAAGACGAAAAAAAATCGCAAGACGACAAAACTCGCGGAACGAATTAATTTCGTCTTGCGAGGCACCACTGTACTTACAGAATAAAAAACTGGCAAGTCAAAGTTGCTGAGTTTTTTTTAGGGTCCTCCCTAAGCCCTGTTTTTAAGGGTTTGGGGGGAGAAAGAGGAACAACTCACCAACTCACTCACCAACAAATGCTGGGGAGACAAAGAGTCTCACTGACTAAACTCCGTCTTCCATTCGTGCAACCATGGAGGGCAGGGCAGGGCCGGATACGGTTTTACCAACACTAAGAAAAGGGGGGGGCAGCGATCGACCGCGATCTACCAGAACCTCCCAGGGATCTACCAGTAGATCATGATCGACCTGTTGTACATCCCTGCTCTATAACATCTGAATCAGGAGAGGCTATGCAGTTGCTGGGCCATGGCCTTGATGCAGGAGAGATGGATGAGGAGAAACAAGCTGAACTTGAATCCTAGCAAGATGGAGGCACTATGCATGAGTAGTAGTAATAGTAGTAGTAGTAGTAGTAGTAGTAATAATAATAATAATAATAATAATAATAATAATAATAATAATAATTTATTTATACTCTGCCCATCTGGCTGGGTTTCCCCAGCCACTCTGGGAGGCTTCCAACAAAATATTAAAAGCATGATAAACATCAAACCTTAAACAGGGCTGCCTTCAGATGTCTTCTGATAGTTGTTTTTTCCTTTGACATCTGGTGGGAGGGTCTTTCACAGTGCAGGTGCCACTATCTAGAAGGCCCTCTGCCTGGTTCCCTGTAACTTCGCTTCTCTCAATGAGGGAACCGCCAGAAGACCCTCGACGCTGGACCTCAGTGTCTGGGCAGAACGATGGAGGTGGAGACGCTCCTTCAGGTATACTGGGCAGAGGCCGTTTAGGGCTTTAAAGGTCAGCAGCAACACTTTGAATTGTGCTCGGAAACATACTGGGAGCCAGTGTAGGTCTTTCAGGACCAGTGTTATATGGTCTCGGCGGCTACGCCCAGTCACCAGTCTAGCTGCCGCATTCTGGGTTAATTGTACTTTCTGGGTCACCTTCAAAGGTAGTTCCTGTGTCTGAGAAATTGATCCTAGCCTGGATGGGGTTGCTCTCCTGCTGAAGGAGCAGAATCACAGCTTTTGGGTCCAGCTCTGTCACTAGAGGCTCAGATACCCATAGTGGCTAGAAGTTGTTGTTGCTGTTTAATCGTTTAGTCATGTCCAACTCTTCGTGACCCCATGGACCAGAGCACGCCAGGCACTCCTGTCTTCCACTGCCTCCTGGCTAGAAGTACCTTTTACCAACTCCTTATTTAAATACCAGGGAACTAACCATGAGAGAAGACTAATAGCATTCATATCCTCTTTGGAGGCTTCCCCCTTCTTTCCCCCACGAAATTTGTGTCTGTCATTAAGCTGCTGACTCCAGCTTTGCATTTTGTTAATGAAAAATATACATAAACACTTAAAACAAAAGATAGGGAGAATTATATGTTGGAATTGTAAAACAGGATGCAAGGAGACGTGAATCGGTTGATTTCCCATCCATGTCCGTTTCGGGTGAGCTCACCCATAAGCCGATTACACTTTGTTCGACATTATTATTATTATTATTATTTAAATAGGAATGAACGAAACATACACAAAAATTCACATTTTTAAAATGCATTGTTTTGAAAAGCATTTTCTCTTGCTTCTGAATATATTTACTCTCAAAATATGTATTTTAAAATGTATTTTGATACTTCTTTTCATTTTTTTGAGCTGAGAACTGTGTTGGAAATGTAAAAGGTAAAGGACCCCTGACGGTTAATTCCAGTCACAGACGCCTCTGGGGTTTCCATGCTCAGCTCGCTTTACAGGCCGAGGGAGCCTGCGTTTGTCCGCAGACAGTTTTTCCGGGTCATGTGGCCAACATGACTAAGCCGCTGCTGGTGAAACCAGAGCAGCACACGGAAACGCCCTTTACCTTCCCACCGGAGCAGTACCTATTTATCTACTTGCACTTTTTGGCGTGTTTTCGAACTGCTAGGTTGATAGGAGCTGGGACCGAGCAATCGGAGCTCACCCAGTTGCAGAGATTCAAACCGCCAACCTTCTGTGGTTTAAACCACAGCACCACCCGCGTCCTTTGTTGGAACATTAGGGAGGTGCTAAAGCCAGTGAATTACTTAAGTCCACATGTTGTTCTGGGAGTTATGGAATCAGGTTTTGACTTCCACAGACTTTCTACCGGAATGTTCTGTTGACATTTTCTCTGTTATGCTGGTCAGGGATGCTGGTGGTGCTGCAGTCTAAACCACAGAGCCTAGGGCTTGCCGATCAGAAGGTTGGTGGTTTGAATCCCCGCAACGGGGTGAGCTCCCATTGCTCAGTCCCTGCTCCTGCCAATCTAGCAGTTCGAAAGCATGTCAAAATGCAAGTAGATAAATAGGTACCGCTCTGGCAGGAAGGTAAACGGCGTTTCTGTGTGCTGCTCTGGTTTCACCAGAAGCGGCTTAGTCATGTTGGTCACATGACCCATAAGCTGTCTGCGGACAAACGCCGGCTCCCTCGGCCTATAGAGAGAGATGAGTGCCACAACCCCAGAGTCGTGCGCGACTGGACCTAACGGTCAGGGGTACCTTTACCTTTATGGCATAGAAACCCTTGGGAAAGGTCTAGTCCTGTCAACTCAATGTAAGGTAGGGTGTCTTTCTCCCCCCCCCCCCTTATTAACATTGCAAGCGTATTATTTTATCAGAATCACTGCATATATTTTAGAAAACAGTTCCCTAGCTCTCCCTTCTCCTCATCTCCCTGGGGTTTTCTTTCTCTTTCTTCTCTCTCTCTCTCTCTCTCTCTCTCTCTTGTGCGAGTGTGAAAAGTTATATATTATGTCTCTTGTAATCTCTGTGCTTTAATCTCCTAGCTCAAACCATCTGGGCTTTTTATACTGATGGATATTACACAGGGTATTTTATTACTCTATGAATTTTAGAGAGGGAAGGATGATCTGGAGTGATAATGTCAGCAGGGACCAGCATGATAAAATACGGCTCTGAATTTTACTACAATCTCTGAATATCTTTCCAATGCATACAGTATTAGTAGATTTATGTGTCATAAATAAAGTTGAACAACACAAGCTGCATATGGACATTGGAAACATATGGATATGGAAATTAATTGCAGAATAAAGAAGCAACATTTGAGTGGCTTTTGCAGCAGAAAAGAAGAGCAAGTTTAGAGGGGTGAATGTGAGACTTTCCACTCCCCTCTACCACAGAGCTTCGCAAATCAACTTGTTTTTGTCCTCTAGTGTCTGTTTCAGTTGTAGCTTAGGGCCATCTTGGCTGTGAGTCCTGGCAGACCTGCTCTAAGACTTGCATGCCTTTTCCACCTGGCTTGGGAGGGCAGGGCCTGGACTGACTCCAGCTACAAAAGCTTAGGCTGCTGAACAGGAACTTGGACTGGAGCATTATTTACGGGGCTTTGTTGTGTGGTGGGGACAGTTATTACTGTTAATTTTGTTGTATCTTTCTTTTTGATCTTATGATTTATGTGGAAGTTGCTGGATTTGGTTGTGTACTTTTTGATGTTTTGTTTAGAGTTTATGACTAGGTTCTGTATTTTTTTCTAATGTTGTAAGCCTCTTCAACCACGGTTTTAGCTTTGGAAAGGCAGCATGTGAAATAAAATGATAGCTAGATTGATTGATTGATTGATTGAGCTTCACACATTACGTATTTAGCATTGTACAAGTATACCCATCAGGAATTTGTGGTTAGCTCCAGCTTCCTGTGAAATGTAGTTTCAGCAGCAGGTTTTCATTGCATAAAGTGTTAAATACTCATCCATTTTCCTGGTACAGAACTTAGGGTACAGTTATTGCAGGTATTAATATTGTGCAGCTTGAAGAAATAGGATGAATAAAAATGGACTCCTTTTTGGAATAAAAATTGTCCAGGCCAAAAAATGAGAGTCATTCTGTAATACTGATAATAATCCTATTCCCTTTTAAAATGTGGTGGGTTTTTTTTTTGTTTTTTTTTGGAGGGGGGCTATTGGGTTGTTTTTGTTTTTATAATGTGTTTTGCGGTTTTGTATCTTGATTTTATTCTGTGAACTGCCCTGAGACCCCCAGGTATAAGGTGGTAAATAAATTCAAATAATAATAATAATAATAATAGTAATAATAATGTTGTAAACCGCCTTGGAACCCTTTGGTGAAGGAATGGTAAGACATATTTCAAATAAATAAACACACACACTTTCTGCTACTACAGCAGCAATTGTATGCAGTTACTTGTGAGTCAACTCAAACTGAATGGGACTTCTAAGTAAACATGCAAGGAATTGTGCTGCGGTTACTTTAAATGCACTTGACCCACATATTTAAATACTCCGTCCTTTTCTCATTGGGTGCAGAAACATCCATTTATTATGGTTCAATTTTTTCCCCCTACTGAAGCATGGAAGAAGGTTTTGCCTGCAGGATATTTTGCCTGAATTATGTATAGGGATGAGTAACATAAAGTTGATCATCGGGGGTGGACACACACACACTAGCTGATATCCATAGCATAAGGAAAATCTGTGTTATATTATTATCCGAAAGACTATTTTAAGAACATCTTTTCATTTTCTTGTTTTGTGTAGAGCCATAGATGTGAGCGGTGACTATAGATTTTAAAGCTGCAGTGCTAAACTCACTTTGTGAGGAATAAGCCCAACTGAAATCAGGAATACTTCTGAATAAACATGTTTGGCGTTGCAGTGTAAGCTTCTTTTATGATGCTTGCAGTGCCCATGTAGCAGTTTTGTGTGGTTTGTTGTGGAGCAAGCGAATTCACAGCACACAGAATCTGTTGTCCTGAGCCACTGAAGATTACAGTGAGTCTTGGGGCACCTTAAAAACTAACAATTTTATTACCTCATAAGCTTTCATGGACATGCCATCACGGTCATGAAGTGTTATTCCGAGTTACAACAAAATAGACGAATGGTGTGTGTGTGGGTGGGTGGGTGTGGGTGTGTAAAAAGTGAGATGAGAGGAAGATGAAATGAAGAAAAGTACAGGCAGGAATAATTACATACTTAAGAATGGTAATCAGAAAACAGTTTTTGATGGCACTGACATCCTGGCATCTGTGAGCCAATTAACACGTATAATGTGCTAAAACTCCTTTGGGTGGCTTCAACACGGCAAGTGATAGCACCGAAACTTGACATATTGTAAATTGCTGATTTCGTGTTGCAGTTCTTCTTTGGAGTTCCATTGCTCCAGGATGGCCACTTTAAGGTGATTTAACATTTACAGAGTCTCTTGAAGAGTGAGATGCCCCTAGCTTCTGAATATTTCATTTTTGGATGCCAGGTTTTTGCTAATTTATTTTGTGTGTGGAGAGGCTGACCTGCTAATAGAATGAAGAAGGGCTTTGTTGGCAGATGATGGCATATCTCATATTGTTAATGAGCAAGTTGATGAACCCCTGATCCTGTGTCTGACATGGTTAGGTTCTGTAATAGAATTGCCAGAGCAGATATGTGGACAGAATTAGCATCTAGGTCTGTTGCTGTGTAGTAGCTGTTTGAAGTTGGGAGCAGGTAGTCTGTAAACAAGTACAGGACTAAAACCCAAGGCCTGTGATAGAAAAGTGTCATTATCCTGACTGAGTTGATGATAGATTTAAGTGTATCTCTGTGGTCTAAACCACAGAGCCTAGGGCTTGCCGATCAGAAGGTCGGCGGTTTGAATCCCCGCGACAGGGTGAGCTCCCGTTGCTCGGTCCCAGCTCCTGCCAACCTAGCTGTTCGAAAGCACCTCAAAGTGCAATTAGATAAATAGGTACCACTCCGGCGGGAAGGTAAACGGCATTTCCGTGTGCTGCTCTGGTTCGCCAGAAGCGGCTTAGTCATGCTGGCCACATGA
Organism: Podarcis pityusensis; assembly: GCF_964106645.2. NCBI lineage: Eukaryota > Metazoa > Chordata > Lepidosauria > Squamata > Lacertidae > Podarcis > Podarcis pityusensis. Next base: position 12,541,915 of record NC_138032.1, on the reverse strand, counting down.
CCTGGAAGCTGTACGCCGGCTCCCTCGGCCAATAAAGCGAGATGAGCACTGCAATCCCAGAGTCGGTCACGACTGGACCTAACAGTCAGGGGTCCCTTTCCCTTTCCCTGGGGGTGAAGTCAACTCACTGGAGAATCACAGCACCTGCTGTGTCTGTAGAGACTTGTAACTCATAACTGCTGCCTTCTGCATTGTTTTTGCTGTATTAGCAGCACTGAAGTGATCACTCCGGGGTACAAACCTGGGCAATGTGCATGTAATATTACGTTAGTCTTCCTGATTATAATGCAAGTACTTCTTTCCCATTTCCTAGGACTCAGCTGTACAGCTGCAAACATAACATTATACAAATGTGAGCTAATGGCAAATTCAATACATATATATATATGTGTGTGTGTGTACTTTTTTTAAAAAAGAAAGCATTTTCACTGCATTTTTTTTAATATACATGTAGATTCCACCCTAATGTTTCTTTCACACTGCAATACCTGTTGTGTTATGAAACTGTGGGCTTTTAACCAATATACTGGCATGTCACACTACCGTATTTTTCGCTCTATAAGATGCACCCGACCATAAGACGCACCTAGTTTTTAGAGGAGGAAAACAAGAAAAAAAATATTCTGAATCAAATGTTGTTGAAGAGGCTTTGCACGGCTATCCCTGAAGCTGTGCAGCAATCCCTCTTGCTGTTCTGGCTTCAAGCATAGCTGTGCAGCCTGCATTCACTACATAAGACACACACACATTTCCCCTTACTTTTTAGGAGGGAAAAAGTGTGTCTTATAGAGCAAAAAATACGGTAATTTCTTTGGCACAGCGACAAATCTCATTGGACAACAGCACTACTTTCTCATCCGTTCCACATACGTGTGCTTTTGTTTCCCCACAATTCCCGCCACAAAAACAACAGGAAAGAACTGTATGCTGGTATACGAGCCCAAATTTCATCGTTTTACTTTTGCGGTTTTCCAGGTTAAAGTAGTAGTGCTGCAAACACATTTAATTCTGGAATCAAATAATATGGAGATGAGCACTAAACATGCAGTATCTTTCCGTTAGCGTTTCAGAAGTGGCTTTTATGTTGTGTGAAAGCTCAGATATAATGTGGAAATTAACAGTTAGGGGAACTTTGGGGAAATTGAATAAACTGCAGTTTGAGTGCAGACATATTCAAAACTGTGTTGAAATGTATCATATCTGCATCCTTCTCTTTCTCCAAAGCTGCCCATGACAAGAGTCTCATTTCATCTTCACGAGGATATGAGGAAAAGAGAGGTTCTTGTTCAAGGTCACCCTCAGAGCTTTGTGATTCAGAGTGGATTTGATCCTTAGTCTCCCTGGCAAAAAATCCACTGATATCTAAATTCACTATACCACACACTCTTTCTGTTCATGAGCATAGCAGGAATTTGGAATAGATGGCACACACTTTGTCGCTAAGACTTTTCTTTGGAACAATTTAGAAGTTGCTTCTGCAACTTTCTTTGTTTCCTGCAATAAACAAGCCTTTTACACTCCCCACCCTGTGCCACACCATTTTCCTGAGACGCCCCACTGAAACTTGCACCCATTTTATCAATTTGCACTGTATGTAATTGGAAAAATAAGGAACATTCAGCAGACGTCTACAGGGAGGAAAGCAGGCAGGAGTGTAGTCACTGATGTGTGAATGCAAGTAACACTTTTTCAATACGCTTTTTGCCATTATAGAGAACGTGATCTGTGTGTGTGCGTGTGTGTGTGCGCACAATAGAATCCTGAATCATATTATCAGAAACATTAGTTAAAATATAACAGCCATTACCATTTCAAACCTTTAGAGAGTTGCAGCACATGAATCGGTGCTAAGTGCGCAGCCTGAATAATACACGCTCTCTTGTAAATCTAAGGTAAAATAAAGCTGTTACTAGAATTACCAACTTCTGGTTTTCAAAAGTTTCCGTGTTCGGGAAAACTGTTTTTTTCAATTCAACTTCTGATCAACTCAAACCTTCCAGGCAACTCCAGTGCATTGTAAAATATTTGGACGCAGGCTCATCAAGGGGTTTAGTGTTGCCTTGCATGAATGGAGAAAGGCACCGAAAACACCCACGGTGGCTGAGCATAAAGCTTATCGCTTGAATTAAATTGCTTCTTGGTCTGGAAGTTTCCTTTCTTGGGAGGAACTGCAGGTCAGTAGTAAAGAATATGCTTTTTACCTAGAAGGTCCCATATTCAACCTCTGGTTAAAGGGATCTCCTGTTCTACCAGGTAACGTGAAAGGCCTTTGCCTGTGACCCTGGAAAACAGCTGACAGACAGAGTAAGCAATATTGAGCTGGATGGACAAAAATCTGACCTGGAATGAGGCAGTCTTCTGTGTTCCTAACTGCCCGACTGATATGTCCAGTTTTCATTAGAAAACAGACCCTCCAAGTGTCCCTATTATCTGGGGGCAGTCCTGGATTTACAGAAGCTATCCCAGTTTCTGATTCAATCCTGGAATGTCCCACTTTTGCCTAGGACGTCCCTATTTTCACTGGAGAAATGTTGGAGGGTATGGATTTTTGTGACCCCTGAGCCAAGGAGATAAGTAACTGTACAACCTTTGGAAGACATCTGAAGGCAGCCTTATATAGGGAAGATTTTTTAAAAATGTTTTATTATAGGGAACCAAGTCAGATGGGCAGGGTGTCTGTGTGTCTGTGTGAGTGCAGGGCCGTCTTGACCTGGGGGTGCAAGGGGTGCAGGGCACCCGGGCGCCAAATTTTGTGGGTCACCAAATTTATACCTACTGTATACCAGTCCCTCTTGATTGGCGGCCGTGAAAATCAAAGGAAAGATTTCCCCTCCCCAAAATATTTTTGGGGGCGGCTAAACTAAATTTGGGGGCGCTGGGCGGATCTTTGCACCCCGGTGGCGCATATGCTAAAGATGACCGTGTCTGTGTAATTAAATGGGACATCCCTATTTTCATTGGAGAAATGTTGGAGGGTATGAGAGAAGATTGTAAGCAATGAGGAGAAGATGAAGCAGGTCAGTCTTTTCAAGATACTGCTCTTTGTAGGGATTTCTTCAAGCTTGGAAGGACTGGCAGTGACATTTCTGAAGTGTGTGGGATGGGACCATGCAGTCTCTGGGACAAGGGGATGAAAGGGAACTTCTTCTTTGCAAATCAAATGATTTAGACATTACATATTTGTCCTTTTCCTCTAAGTTTTCATTATTCTAGGCAGCTGCGGAAAGTGGGCCCTGAAAAGCAAGGGAGGGGCACGTGTCCCCTCAGCCACACTCAGGGTAGATCCTTTGAAGGTAGGGAGCCAGGGGTCCTTTCCCTTTAGTTCCCTTTTTTAAAGAAAATGAAATTAAAAATACGCATGCATATATAAAGGGGTACCCAGTCAACCAAGCGTTGTGAGCCCTGCCAGTTTGATTAACTGGTGGTGTTTGAAGAGGCAAGGAGGCTCATAAAACCACGTCATGTTGGATCTTCCTACTAACTTCGCTTAATGAAACAATCAGGAAGCGAGCCAATTCCTTACAATAACCAACTAAAGGATGGAAATATATATGTTTACATGTTACATGTTGTCTGTTATGTGTGTTGTCTGTTAAGTGTATATGAGTCTGTTCCTTGTGTCTCTGTCATTTTAGAAATGTTTAAGGGGTTTGTGTTTAAAATTGGCCACAACATCCACAGACTGCCTTTCTTAAGTGTGCATAATTTAAAACTGCAAGCTTACTTCAAATTTTAGTTTAAAGAAACCATGTTGGACCTGATCAACTTAAACATGGCATGTTTTTAACACTGGGAGCCGCCCAGAGTGGCTGGGGAAACTCAGCCAGATGGGTGGGATATAAATAATAAATTATTGTTATTTTTATTATTATTGTCCATCTTTCAGGACTGAAATCTTTGGAGTCCAGTGCTTGCTGTTTTGTGGAAGTTCTTGAAGGACACTGGATGTTATTAACAGTTGCAATGGAGAAGTAATAATGTGAAGAAGGAGAAAAGTTTAAATCATTTAGGTTTGACAAAGGATAGTATCACATTTTTTAAGATAGTTCAAGGGGAATTGTCTTTCCCTTTCTCCTCACTGTAGACCCCACAAAACCTATTTTGAGAACAGAAGCACTTCTGAAGAAAGGTCTTGGATATGGAGCAGGAATTTACAATGGGAGGGAGGACTGGGGAGGCAGCTTGCACGATCCGGTCAGTCAGGAGAAATTGGAATTTCTTGCTTCTAAATGTTAATAATGGGCTTGAACAATGGTGTCGGTTGCTGTGAAATGTCATCAACATTTCTCGATGACCATGTAATTGACTGTGAATTGGATGTATGTCTTATTTGATGTTGGTTTACGTGCGTCGCGAATTGTTTTCTACCCAATTTTTTCATTTATGCTATTTTAGAGTAATTATTTCATTGTTGTGGTCCATGGGTGAAACCAATTATGAACAAAATTATATACTGAACTTGAATTTGGAAAACACAGTTAACCATAGTTCATGCTAGTTTTCCAGAGAACTCTTTGTGCTCGTTCAGCCCAGTGCTGAGGAAAATGTATCTCAGTTATGAGGTAAAATATACCTCCGTTATGAGGTAGAACAACACACAGCAATGCACAATGTACCATATGGTAAAAATGGAAATGAAATGAAGAACGCAGTCAAGTCTGTTTCCTGCTTTCATACATTTTTCTGTATGTGTGTCCTTTGCGTAGAACAACACATGTGCATGAAAGTGAAAAAGATTTTCCCACTGTTTTACTCTAGATGTTCTGTGTATATGGCTGTGAAAATAGTTGCTTGGCAAACGACAGTTAAGAGAATGAAGAAAAAATAATTGGGAAAAATGTACCTCTTAATTTCATTTTAAAATCATTTCAATCATGTTTCTATGCCCCGTTTTTGACCAACAATAATAAGCAGCTTACAATTATAAAAAAAAACTCAGTAACAACTCAATCCCCATTGTTCCTCACATTGACCTTCAGACTCCCTGTCTTCCCTGACAGGGGAGTGCCAAATCTTGGGCTGGACCTGCTTTTATTGATAACAACTCCATCATCATTGGCCTCAGACAGGTGTCCTCACAGTACTCTTTTTGATGTCTGCTAAGCGCATTTAGGCAAACTTACCGAGATGTGTAGAACGTGGATACGTGTTTTAATCTGGTTTTTAGCTTATTGTGGATTTTAATTATTTTTTGATTATTATTTAACTGTTTTTACTGATAAATTCATTGCTTTAGAACTTTCGTAAACCGCTTTGAGATGGTTGTTGCTCTTTTTACAGGCAAGTGCGATTTTATGAAAGAAATAATAATGAACAACAAGAATTATCTCTGTGTCTTATCTGAGCCTGACCTGGCAAAGCCTCAAAGCCTGCATATTTGGAGAGACTGCTGGGAACTTGGGGACTATGAGCCTTCCCTCAGCCCCTTGATTTTCAGTGACCATTAATAAAAATCTCTTAACACTTTACGTGGGTCTTAGGACAGACAGCCCTTCAAACAGAGGGTTCCTGCAAATAGTGGCACATCCTCCCCATTGGATCTAGCCATAGGAGTCCCCCTAAATTTTGCTGCCATACTTTATACCATGGGTAGGCAAACTAAGGCCCGGGGGACAGATCCGGCCCAATTGCCTTCTAAATCAGGCCCGTGGACGGTCTGAGAATCAGCGTGTTTTTACATTAGTATAATGTATATTTTATTTAAAATGCATCTCTGGGTTACTTGTGGTGAGGCATCAGATCAAGGCCTGCATTTTAAAATGAGCTTAAAAAATATATTTGCAAATGTTTGTATGTCTCATGCCAGGCATAAAGCAGCTGGCTAAGTACTTTGGCAGTTGTTTATCTCCTTGAACAGGGCCCCCCTGATTTATAGTAGTAACAGGAGACACGTTTCTCAAAGTTGTAAAAGGGAAATACAGGCTGGGAGCAAAGGTTACATTGACCCTACAAATTACAGAATACAATCAAGCTGCAAAAACACTAATTAAGAGTTAGTAAATAGTAAAATTTATTGTTTAACAGAAAATAATACCATGTGCCTCCCATTAGATTCGAGTCATATTTTCATAAGGTTAAAGGGCAAGAGCTAATAGGAACAGCAGCTGGCTAGGAAAGGGAGTTGTAAATTGAAGAGGTTGCTTTTGAAACTGTTTTTACTAAGTTCCTTTCCTTTTAAAAAGCTATCTATGTTAATGTATGAAATATATTGGCTTAATGTAATTATGCAAAGGATTTAGAAAGTAAGAAATGTTAGATTCTTATGTTAGATTCTTAATTTCATTGATGGTGTGTGAGAATGTGAACCCAAGATCTCTGTTACCATGAACCATCTGTTTTAGCCATCTGTTTTGGAGTGAAGGAGCAATAGGGTAATAGGGCAATAGGGCAAAAAGGTTATCTGGTAATTAAGGTGCCTGGTCGAGGCAAATATAAAATATATGGCTACTTGTCTGCCATTTATGGATAGAAGGAAATATAGCTCTTTGTCTCCCATAAAAGGTAATAGGAAATGGGTGTATCTTTTATGATTGGTTCTAGCAAACAGCCAATAGGAATTTCAACCAGGCTGATTGGACAGAGGCAGCCAAAGGAGGAGCAAGGGGGCTGGGCTGAGGAAATATAAGTGCTGGCCATCAGGGCTGGAGTGGGCAGAGCTTTGGTAACCATATACCACTGTGTCTCTCATTTACTTGTCTGACAAATAAATTATTATTTTAATTTCTCTATTGCTGTGTTGAATATTTCATTCCAGCTAAGTGTTAACCACAAGCAGGGTGCTACATTTTGGCATAGGAATTCATTTATTTATTTATTTGTTAAAATATAGTCCGGCTCCCCACAAGGTCTGAGGGACAGTGGACCGGCCCCCTGCTGAAAAAGTTTGCTGACCCCTGCTTTATACTCTTTACTGGTAAAAAAAGAGACATGCTAGTCGTCATTCTCATTTTATAGATAGGAAACTGAAAATGGCAGTGTGAGTTAATCCAAAATCACCTCCTCTCTGTGTTGATGCACCATAAAGCCACCTAATGTAGCTGGGCAAAGCCAGCCAGATGGGTAGCGTATAAATAATAAGTTGTTATTATAAAGGTCCAAAAGGGGAGGCTCCCCCCCCCTCCATTTTGGGAGTGATGTGTAAGGCATAGCGCACTATCCTCCGGCCTAAAAGAAACACAAATTCTCACTTCAGACAAATATGATGTATGTGAATACAAGCAGTGCAAGAAGCTCACATTCGCTATATTTATGCATATCATTAATGTCCAAAGTGGCATGTTACTAGGTTTGTTTCAGCGTTAAATGGTAATTACACGCAGAATGCTCCATTGCCTGTTTATTTTAAAATATATAGTATTTCATGAAGCAATAGCTATGTAAAAGATATGGTGTTATGTACTGATAAAATAATGCAAAGTTTTTGGGGTTTTTTTCCTGGACTGTAAGCAATTCAATTATTTTGTTGCTGAAATAAATTAAGTAAAGCTTATTGAGTCCAATCTACTTCTCTTTCCAGGGAGTTGTAGTTCAATTTCATTTTTAATTGGAATTGAACGTTGCGGACTTCTTAGCACTGGTAAGCAAGATCTGGCAATAAAATAAGCTCTCCAATTTATAATAAAAGTTCATGAAATCTAGTAGAGGGAGCTAGCAGTATATCTACTTTAAATAAAAATATCCACGAAATCTGTAGGAAAAACAATAACAAACCATTTTTAGAAAGCTGCAGTTGTGTTACAAATTGCTTTTTCTCATATGAGACTTAGGTTACTTTGAGAATGGACAATAAATTGGTGGGGGCGGAAACGGGCAATGTGAAGATGAAAAATGTGACCCCCAACAATTTGTGGCTGAAGGGGCTTTTCATCTGCCTTGCTGGCAACCTGTAACTTGAATTGTCTCCCGGAGTGACGAAACGCTGGTCACCTACTCAAAGAGCTTTCTCCTGAAAAAGCTTTAGCAATGTGAGCCAGACAACAATTCTAACCTGCCGCTGGAGCACAAGGCAGAAGTACAATCCATTACTTTGATACAAGTTGCCAGCAAGAAAGGTGCAAAACGTGCCTTTATCCTTTCCAAGGAAAGAGTTTCAAAACTCAAAGGCAGACTTGGGAAGCTGCCTTATAACGGGTGAGACTGTAGGACTGGATAGCTCAGTGTTTTCCAAAGGGGGTGATAATGCCCCCCATGGGGAGCGCTGGTATGATCCGGGGGGGGGCGGTAGTAGCCTCAGGTGCAATGGGGGGCGGTCCTGTGTGAGTGTCTGGAGGCGGTTGGAGGATGGATGGCGGCTAACAGATTGAGGTTGAATCCTGACAAGACAGAAGTACTGTTTTTGGTGGACAGGAGGTGGGCAGGTGTGGAGGACTCCCTGGTCCTGAATGGGATAACTGTGCCCCTGAAGGACCTGGGAGCCATTTTGGACTCACAGCTGTCCATGGAGGTGCAGGTCAATTTTGTGACCAGGGCAGCTGGTTATCAGCTCCATCTGGTACGCAGGCTGAGACCCTACCTGCCCGCAGAATGTCTCGCCAAAGTGGTGCATGCTCTAGTTATCTCCCGCTTGGACTACTGCAATGCGCTCTACGTGGGGCTACCTTTGAAGGTGACCCGGAAACTACAACTAATCCAGAATGCGGCAGCTAGACTCGTGACTGGGAGTGGCCGCAGAGACCACATAACACTGGTCTTGAAAGACCTAAATTGGCTCCCAGTACATTTCCGAGCAAAGTGTTGGTGCTGACCTTTAAAGCCCTAAATGGCCTTGGCCAAGTTACAGGGAACCAGGCAGAGGGGCTTCTCAGTAGTGGCACCCGCCCTGTGGAATGCCCTCCCCCACCAGATGTGAAAGAGAACAACAACTACCAGACTTTTAGAAGACATCTGAAGGCAGCCCTCTTTAGGGAAGCTTTTAATGTTTAACAGACTGCTGTATTTTAATACTTTGTTGGAAGCCGCCCAGAGTGGCTGGGGAAACCCAGCCAGATGGGCGGGGTATAAATAATAAATTATTATTACTCGGGCAGCAAACACCCACACCCACCACACACCCCTTCCTACGCCACTGGTAGCTAGGTGAGGCAGGGGGCACACCGTGGGGCCTGCAGCGTGCCTCAGCCACAAGTCGCTCCTGAGGGGGAGGCAGCGGGCGGACTTCCTGCAAGCTCTGCGCTGCTTTTTTGAGCAGTGCAGGGCTTGTGTCTGCCCACTGCCTCGACCATCCTACAGCTGGGGGGGGGGAGGCTGTGGAGAGGCTCCACGCAGCGCACCCTGCCCTGCAGGACGCACGCGCCGTACCGGGCACCTGAGCGGCTAGCTACGCCACTGTGTTCATGCTGGAGGTGAGGGGTTCCTCAGGCTTGAGTGAATCCTTTTTTGGCTTCGCCCAAGCGCAGGAAGTAGATCGGAGCTTGCCTGCCTATTTGGTCAATGGCAGGTGGGTTGTGACACCTTTCTGTTTGTTTGTTGAAAGAAGGTATATTTCGAGGGAGGGGCTGAGTATTTTTTTTTTCCTGAAAAGGGAGCAGTGGGCCAAATACGTTTGGGAACCTCTGGTTTCAGCCAGCAGTAGCCCCACATCTGAATGGATTTCGAATGTGCTGTACTTAATTATGGCTTAACATATATGCCATATAGGATTGCTGTAGGATTGCTCACGGTCTCTCCTAGGCTTTCTTTTTTTTGAGGGGGGTGTGAACTGCATAACCTGCCAAATAAATGCTGACATATTAGCTTTGAAACTTCCAACCACAGAAATCATAGGGGGGGGGGAATATATGCTGTAAAACGCATGATATGCAAGCATTTTCAGAATCTTAAAATGCAAGCAAGCTTTTTGATATCCTGTTCTAATTAAGGAAAAAATTAGGCCATTGTGACCCACACAGTTAGACAAAAAGCCCCAGAGCGTGTTAGAAAGTTGATATTTATGATTTGCAAGCCAATTTATCTATAGGCTGAGTGAAGCAGGAAACTCTCGTGTCTTAGAATGAAAGCTGTAGAAAACTCCTAGTTCAGATCTCATATTAGCACATATTCACCGTCTTCTCATTTGCAATTTGGTATGATTTGTTTGTTTGTTTATAACAAATATTTTCACCGCCTGTACAGAACTCAGGGCAAATTACACCAATTTAAAGTCAAAGTATCATATAAAACAATAACAATGCATTGACAAAGTAGCATTAAAGAATACTACTACTATAAACTATATAGTAAAAATTTAAGGAAGACAGATCCCACACATAAAACATAGCCTTAAAAGGAAACAGCCTGCCACATTGTTATTGTTGCTGTTATTATTACTACAAACCAGTGAGATACAGCCAGTGCTTTTTTTCTGGGGGGGGGACGCAGGGGGACACATACCCCTAAACATTTTGTGAATCTAGGTTTGGCCTAATTGAGGGGCAGCATTTCAATACGAGTATAAGAATGAGAGTACCCCCTAAACATTTATTTATTTATTTTAGGGGAAAAAGCACTGGATACAGCCAGAGTGGGGGGGCCACACACATTTCATAAGGCAAGTCAGTGAAAAAACCCTGACATTAGTTTATTAGGAGTATTAGGAAGATAACATGAAGTACGCTTAAAGAAAATTAAAGTGGTTCCCCACTCCCCGCCCCCAAGAGGGAGAGAGAAGAAAGCGCCCTTTTTATTGTGGCAATGGCCCATTTTTCTCATTTGGAGAAAAAAGCATGGCAAGGAACTTTCAAGGAAAGATTTTATTTAATCTTAGTGATTAAATTAAATGTCATCTGATGGGAGTGTATCTATACAGAGCTGAAAACTTTATTATGCTTCTTTATTTACATAAGCAGCAGCAGCAGCAGCAGCAGCAGGTTTTTGGTAGAGCTTGCCATCCTGAAAAGAAAGCTAGAGAACTATTTCAATTAATGCAGAAGATAATTTCTGTTCCATTCAGACTAAGTGCATCTTCTACCTTGTTAAGTCTTTGTAGAAACAGCCTATCATTTCACAAGATTGCCTTCTGTGCTTGATTCCATCTATGTTTCTGGGGGGGGGGGGGTTACACATGGCTCCTGATTTCTTTTGAGTTTCTGCTGCTTAATATCATGATGCTACAGAATCCTTTTTTAGTTGCAAGAGGAGAGCAGGATGGCAAATGGGAATCCATTCACATCACAGGTGTCAGACCACACCTGGAGTCCTGTGTCCAATTCTGGGTGCCACAATTTAAGAAGGATATTCACAAACTGGAACATGGTCAGACGAGTGTGTCCAAGATGACCAAGGGTCTGGAAACCAAGCCTGATGAGGAATGGTTGACGGAGCTGGGTATGTTTAGCCTGGGAAAGAGGAGACTGAGAGGAGATATGATAGCCAACAAAAATAGAGTGGCTTGCCAAATTATTGGAGTATTACAATATATCCAAAACAATGGGAGAAATTGGAAGGATCTCAAAAGAGAAGATAGACTGGAAGGTACTTTGCAAAGGATAGACTGGAAGGTACTTTGCAAAGGATACTTCCCAAACCATATTGAAAAATCAGAACTCCTATTAGAATAAACAAGTTCTGTTTTAAATACTGAAATACTAAATAAGATGGATAACAATGTGTAATAGAAAAAGAAGCATGAAAATAGGTTAAAGGTGTGTGAAAGAATGTAATAGAAGTGGAAAGAAATTGCAATTGAAGTCTAACACAAATGTGGGGTGAGGGGTGGTGGATGGTGATGGGAAAAGGAATTATCTGTGGGATTGAGTGTAGGTATGTTTGAACGTTTTTAAGGATTGTATGAAATGTATGTTTGTATGCTTATATACTCGCAATATGTGTGTATTAATGCTGAATTATTTTAATAATAAAAACTCTTAAAAAGAGAGAGAGAGGAGATATGATAGCCATCTTCAAATATCTAAAGGGCTGTCATATGGAGGATGGAGCAACATGGTTTTCTCCTGCCCTGAAGGGTAAGACCCAAACCAATGGCTTCAAGTTACAAGAAGGGAGATTCCGACTAAACTTTCTGAGGGTATGAGCTGTTCAACGGTGGAGCAGACTCCCACAAGAGTTGGTGGATTCTTCCTTGGAGGTTTTAAAGCAGAGGTTAGATGGCCTTCTGCCATATATGATCTAGTTCAGACTCCTGCATTGCAGGGGGTTGGACCAGGTGACCCTCGAGGTCTCTTCCAACTCTACAATTCTATGATTTTGTGATTCTATTATCCTGCAGCACTTAAACATTTTAATGCATGCGTCCTGTTACCTTTGGGTTAGAGAGAGAGATCATTAAATGCCTCAGTCTTATTTTCTGCAACAAAAGAAGCTCCTATTGAACTATGTCCTTTTGACATCCATAATGGCGAAAGTAGCAGTATGATTAAGTATTTAATGTAGTGCCTTTGCTGCCTTGTTTGCATATATATATATATATATATATATATATACACACAGAGAGAGAGAGAGAGAAATGTGTACACTGCTTTGCTCTCATTCTAGCTCTGTTGATATAAAAGCTCTCACACACGCTGTCCTGTAGCAAAGGAACAAGAGGAGGGTGACATCTAATTAAATTCTTGCAATGCAAAGTAGTTATTCCTCTTCTTCTTTTTTTGCCGATAGTTTAAATGGCACTTTGCTTCCCGTCAGTGATTTTATGCATTGCCAATTAGTACACTGAAGAAAAAAAAAGGGATTGCTCACAGATTCTTATGACTCTAATTGGGACTTCAGCATGAAAGGCCCATCAGAATAAATATCCAGTAACTCATTCTTTGTCCGGCTAAGAACAGATAGGTCTCTGGTTCATTAGTATGGGCCATGCAACTGCCATACCTTGCACTGTGAACTTAGAAGAGCTTTCAGTCCATACTCTGTAGGATTACCTAGTGTGGGGGTTAATTGGCATTGTTCCTAATCCTGCAATAATTTCCATGCATGCAGTTCATTTTAATGCATGCTGAATTAATATAACATTCAGAAATGTCAACACTGGAAAATGAGAATACCTTTGAAGAGGAGGGCCAGCTTACACTGTTACGCTCACATCCCATATTTTATTCCAGGACATCAGGCTTGCATGTCTGAAGGTTAGCCCATTTATCCCATGCCAAGTATGAATTTATTTGGTTCCATTTATTCTCACAACATTGCAAGTTGCACCACAGTGAGCCTTATAGTAGGGGCTGATACTCAGTTCTCCCCTTTTGCTCTTGACCTGCCAAAGCCTCCCTCATGCTAACTCCCTAGCACAGCAACGTGTGCCCTCAAAGCCATTGCTTTTGGAAACAGAGCAGGAACTTAGGCTGCATCCACACAGCAATTTATTCCCTTCCCCTGACATTTCACTAATTGCTCATTTCTCCATTATATTTGAACCTTTGTACTGTGTACTAGCCATTTCCAGAAATCTAGCGGAATCTAGCAAAAGCTTCAGCACTCATTTCCATGCTCATTGCTTCTAGGAAGGAAAAAAAAATCATTTGCAACCCCATTAATCCAGAAAATTGTGGGAGTATAGTGACGAACTGTGGCGTGGTATACTAGCATATAGTTATTTCCTGCCATTTCCAGGGGTGTGTGTGTGTGTGGAATCATGGGGGAACAGAAACATGCATGTGCTGAAGGAATCAGGGAGTAGTGATTGGACAAAGCCTTGTGTTTTGTTGCACCATGCCTACTGGTGTGAATGAAATTTAACACAATATGCCAGTATATCAGAAAGAAGAAAAAAGCCACAGGTCCATAGCTCAACAGGTACTATAGCTTGAAATGAACATTATAAAATAGGCCGGAAGTACTAACATTACAGGGACGCAGGTGGCGCTGTGGGTAAAACCTCAGTGCCTAGGACTTGCCGATCGCATGGTCGGTGGTTCGAATCCCCGCGGCGGGGCACGCTCCCGTCGTTCGGTCCCAGCGCCTGCCAACCTAGCAGTTCGAAAGCACCTCCGGGTGCAAGTAGATAAATAGGGACCGCTTACCAGCGGGAAGGTAAACGGCGTTCCGTGTGCTGCGCTGGCTCGCCAGATGCAGCTTGTCACGCTGGCCACGTGACCCGGAAGTGTCTGCGGACAGCGCTGGCTCCCGGCCTATAGAGTGAGATGAGCGCAGAACCCTAGAGTCTGGCAAGACTGGCCCGCACGGGCAGGGGTACTTTACCTTACTAACATTACAATCAATAAAACTAATGCAAGATTCCCCATCTCCCTTACTGCTCCGCCTTGCAAGGTGAGATTGGAAAGGAAAGGAGGAAGAGCATTGAAACTGACGGCTAAGACGACTAGGAGCAGCTTGCACTGATGTGAGCTAATTATGAGCGAAGGCAAACTTTCAAGGGGAGTTTCAACTCAGCTCATAATTGGTGGGGCTTTCTTGAACTGCGGAAGTTTATTTTCAAATCCCCCCAAGTTCTAGAAGTTTGGCACCACTCCTAATGGCCAGATGCTAACATGAGCTGAGTGAGAGAGAGCTTCACAGTACAAGAAATGTTTCTGCACCACACATTCAGATTAGAAGTATGTTGTCCTTTCGCACTGCATTTTTAATACAATAATGTGCCCAGCTGTGAATATACCAATTAGAGGACACTGGGCTCTGAATCACACTGTCTCTTAGACTCGGAGTGTAAACAGGCCCGCAGGTCAGTGTAGATGTGCATATTGTATGTATTTTTATTTCAAGGCCCCAAGGAGCAGCTAGAGAGATAAGAACTGACCACCATACAAATGAGCATTGCAGCCATTAGTTTCTACATGCTGTGGCTTTGTCATTGAAGTCAGCACTCTGAGAATTATATACCCAGCCCTTTCAGGCTTTACATGAAATTCGGGAAAACTAAATCAAACTGCCTGTGATTAAATTGGAACAAGGAGTCTTTAGAGATTTAGGGAAAGACCGTTGCTCTGGACTGATGGAAGTGGAACCAAATCTTGCATTTGAAACTAATCCAAGATTGTAATCATGAAACAACTCTGTGGGTTGATTGATGGGATAAAATGGTAATCAGTATCTTTCGAGAGACGGGGGAAGAGAGCAGGAAAGAGAGATGCCTTCTTCATGCATTCATGCAAATCTGTGGGAGTTGCTTCTCCATGTTACTGTCCCACATGGTTGTGGTTTTGTATTAAATTATAGCCTGCCTTTTGATTGGCACATTCAAGGTGGCTAACAAAATTCAAAATGGAAGAAAGGATTTACATTAAATCAATTAAAAAAAACTGTACACTGTGTGGCATCATCACAACCTTGCTGGCCTTTCCATGTGGCTGTTGCATTTGCATATGGACAACAATCACAATAGCACCACAGGGAAGTAGCATCCCATGTGTGTGTAATGGGACAGACAGTTGAGAGCACACTGATTCCCAGATGGTGGATCACAAGACAGATGTCTTGGGCAATCCTGGAAGAAGGAAATATTAATCTGAAGACAGGTTTCAGAATGACGTGGTCTCCAGCTAGATGGTCTCTGCAGTACACATCTAGGGATGGATAGGAATTTTTCATTTGGTCCACATTTTTTAAGCAAACCATCATAATTCACACTTCCTGGGCTAACACACAGCCTGGGATGCAATTATCTTTAGGATTTACCAATTCTCCAAATTTTGTGATACAGTATCAGCTCAATGTACTGAAATGCTACAGACATAGCCGGAATTGCATCTGCAGTGTTGAGTAGGTAATAACAGTTTAAATAAATACATACATACTGTTTTGTGATCCAAGCGCTATTTAAATGTGTAATGAAGTGCGAATTGCTGTACAGATTCTTAAATAAATTGATAAATCACAGATTAATGTAGAACTAGGATGGAATGGAGTTGTGTGAATGAATGCATGGAAAATTGATACTGACCTGAAATAGTCTGACCAGCCTCTGAACATCAAAGGTTTAATAGTTAATGAAAGGAGTGGGAAGAGAGATTGGGACGGGGAGAGAAGTTCATTCAAGTATCAACAACCAGAGATTCAAGGTACAGTTTGTCCTTCCAATTTAAGTGGGTTTACCTGTTTCAGAGAGTGTGAATTAAGTAAGTTTGCTGTGAATCAAATATGATGTAAATGAAACTTCACCTCCATCTCTATATCTCAATAGTGGATTTTGCCTTATCCATCATATGCAATGTCCTCTGTCATTAGCAGAGTGCATGCAGAATACGTTGGAGTATGTAAGTTTATGCTTGCAGAAAAAAAGCCAAGTCATGGCTAACTAAGGTCACGAGCTCAAGGTCATGAGCTCAAGCATCCCATGAGGTATAAGTCAGTCAGAGCCAGATGTGCTGCTGGCTTGAACTTAGCCTTCCTGTGTTGCATCTCTGCTGGAAAAGTGCTTTACTGGAAAGACTGTCTATTCTGTAAGCTGTCTGCCTCGAATGAGAGGCAGACAGAGGTAGCATCACTTTATACTCATACATAGTTGTTCTTCTACCTGTCAGTAAATTATACAGTTGCTGACCTTACTGAACCGCCTGGCGTATTTCTCCTACAAACAATGTCCTAGATTCAATTGCACACTCCGCTGGCGAGCTGCCTGCACTCTGCAGACAACGTCTATGGTGCCTTTATGGCACGTGTGACCGTACTTTTGCAAGGAATATTACTTACAAATTTCAGGACATGTTTAAATTCCGAACAAGGCAGTTCCCGAGTCACCCTGCCCCCTCCTGCCTTACGCATTTTGGTTAAAGACCAGGACAGCTTTCATTCAGCGACAAACCTAGTAAGGAGCACATCTCAGGGAAGGGAAAACACTGTGCGGGTAGATGGCTTGCACCGTTAATTCTCTGATCAATGCCATGAGCACTTCTTGTGGGATTGCACTCCCTACGTTAATAATGCTCTGTGTGGAGAAGTCACTCCTTTCGTCACTCCTGAGCCTAGAAATAATGAGCTTGGAGAGAAAACATGGCGTGTCTTCTAGCAAGCGACGACTGTTCCACCTGGGGAGCGTAGCTTTACCCTTCCTGGAACTTTGGCTCCCACTTCCTGCTCATAATGAGTTTCCACTGATTGGCCTGGAGTCATTTCTAGCGGTTGGGAAACCGCATTTATAAATGCAAAATCCGGGCCAAGTTATTTGACTGGGGTGTTTGCTTGGAGGAATGCTGACATATTGGTTCCCAAGGAACAGGGATTGTGTTTTAGGCCATGCTACATGTTTTAGCAATTGTACACCTTCTCCCCTGAATGGCTTGCGTAACCATGGCAGCAGGACCAGGCACTTGCTGTATTCTGTAACTAAGTTCCCTGAAGCCTATCAAAATAAAACAACAGAGTGAAAAAAAATGTTTTTTTTTTCTTTTTTTGGTAGGGAAAAACAAAATGCATTGCGTTTGTTCTTTCCTATTTCTAATGTGCATTACCACATTATTAGAACAAAGCAGCTTTGGGGCAGAGAAGTGACGGGGGAAAAGAGAGCTGAGGGAGGGAATTGATACCCAAGATAACTGAACAAGTAATCAGCAACAGAAAGACGTATTGGTTTGTGTTGATTAAGACCACATCTGCTCTATACATGTAAAGCAGTATCATACAATTTTAAATGGGCATGGGTTCCTCCCGAGAACTCTAGTTTGAAAAGAGTGCTGAGTATGGAGAACTTATGAAACAGCAATGGGATACTAGCTCCGCCCAAGGTATGATGGAGAACAGCAACAACTGACAGAAGATAGACATAATACAGTACAAGGACAGGAAGAAACATCACGGACAGAATAATAGCCACACACAAGAAGAACAAAGGGAGAGTTTGAAGGCTTCGTTTGTAGGACTGTAAATTATTTGATGTGTTAATGCGAATGGAAGTCGTTAAAACTGCAGCTGTGGTATAAGGGTTTGTTATTCTGACTAGTGTGTAACTGGAATTTATAAGTTTTGGGAATGCAGAGTTAAAGTAAATTAATCAAATCATCAATTCTAGCATGTGGGGACCCAGGAAAATAATATAATTTGGCATCTGAACAATTCGCATTATTAATTGTATTATAATTTGGTATTGACAATGAGGCTTTTATCGGGTTATTGTAATTGAAAACTAATAAAAAATATTACACTTAGAAGAGTTCTGAGTTAGGAGACCTCTCAAAGAGCTACAATTCCCAGAATTGTTTAACAATCAGTTGCTTCTCTCGGAGGGTTCTAAAGATTGTAACTGGCTGTTGGCAGGGAGTATCTTAACAACTCTCAGCATCCTTCACAAACTAGAGTTGCTAGTTTATTGGCGGTTTTTTTGTTTTTTTAATGTTTAGTGCTTTAAATGTTTAAATGGTGTACATGTGCCCAAAGTCATTTAGCTCTTGTGATTTAGCTCTTTGGTAGGCTGCATAAGAACATCCCCAGTGATAATTTAGAAAGGAGTGCACTGATTTTGTGTTCAACACTAGGATCTTAATCAATTAATTCTCTTTTGAAAATTCACTCCACATTTGTTCTAACCATCTTCCTAGCTTTAGTTGTTGTGGTTCTGTTTTTGAAACTACATTTCGCTGTCTCCACAAGATTTTTGTAAATCATCTTAAGACTAATTTACAAGGCAATTCAAGCCTTAATAACAACAAGAACAATACTTCATTGGATTAGCAATGAATTTCTTTAATCCTGCAAACCATCTCTCTGGCAGCCTGCATTCTGCCCACAAGGGAATGGGACCCCTGAGGTGCAATTTTTTCCTTACACTTGTCCCAGGGTATGGTCTGAAAGCTCATGAAGCTACCACCTTGCTGAAGCTAAGCAGGTTGGGTTCTGGAGGGGTGACCACCTACAGACCACACGTATATCCTGCCTTGGATTCCAAGATGGAAGGAAGGTGGAATATAAATTTGAGAAGAGGGGGAAGCAATGTTAACGACCTAATGCTGATGTTCTCCTTTTACTTGTGTGTCTTCCCAGCTTTCTCTGCTGGAAGAGGCAGGTTTTGGAGGTGCCCTTCTTTATGTCGATCCTTGCGATTTACCAAAGACTCAGAACCTGAGCGAGAAAGCATTTATGGTATCCTTGAACGGTGGAGGTGATCCTTCTACACCAGGGTACCCAAGTATTGGTGAGTATTACAAAGAGTATTTTCCCACTGCATATTGTTGTTTTGTTAAGCTGTTGATTGAAAACTGGTGCATTGGAAACATGGGGTAATGGTGGCTCATAGGCCCTGCTGCTTGCTTACCAGGAGTACCTAAATATTTTGCTCCCCTTTGTTATGTGCACCCCAGGCTGACAGGGGCAGCCCATCCCATTTCACCAGCTGAGGCTCTTGTGCTTCTGCCACCTGAGGCGGCTGCTTTACCTTGCCTCATCTGTGGGCCGGCTCTGCAGACTCCTTAGATGTTGCTGGAAGCTGCTGCCACCACTTCTCCACCAGCAACAGAGACAGTGGGGTAGGAAGAGGATGCCACCCAAGGCAGCTGCCTCAGGGGCAGACCAGCCCTGTCTGGATGTTACCAAGACTGCATGATTGTTCATGCACACCAGGGAGAGAATTCTGGGTGCTAATTTTAGCTGAATGGGTCTTACCTCTGGGAAGATACACATAGGGTTTTTACTGCATGGGATGAATTTATGTAACATAGTGAATCTTCTCCAGGGAATGAGAAAGTCCTGAAGTCCTGAATATGTACGGCTGCTCAGTGTTACCAGCTGAAACAAGTGGCTTAGAAATTCTTTCTCTCTGCCTCAATCTGCCTCACTTTCTAGGTGTAATAAAAAATAAAGTTTTGTTCTCCTGCAATTCAAATTAAGTGAGACCATCTCCCACCCATGTTGTCAGAATCCTACATAGCTTTCCTTTTGTGTGATGCCCTTTTTATCACATGTGCCTGGGAGTTTCATGGTGGTTCGGTGAAAGAGATCACTTCGAACCTTGCAAAAACAGCAGCAGCAGCAGCACCTGGAATCCAGAGTTGCCATTGCATTTAACAACATGGAAAATGCCCAGCACTGATTATCCCTGGACTCAGACTGGAGAGGCAGGTGGCCGCCTTTTTTTTTTTTAAAAAAAAGCAGCAATCTGTGGCTAATTGGGAGGGGACAGGGAGCAAGTGACACGTCAGCTTTTTTGCAGAGAGAAAAGCGAAGTGTAGTTGATAGTGAATTATGCCAGCACCTACCACTGAGTATTGGCAGCTGGTGAATGCTCCTGTTCTGATAGAATATTGGCAAAAGCCCTGGTTGGAGAAAAGCTTCAAACTGCTGCTTCCCTTGTTCCTATTATGAGTCAAGCACCTGGATCCTCAAAATAGGGAATTATTTCACAGTAGCTTAAATTCATGCTGGCCTAAGTGGGCAACCGAGTTCAGAGAACTTGACCTTAGTGTGAGATCGTCTGCTGGTCTTCAGAGAGCCAGCGTGGTGTAGTGGTTAAGAGCAGTAGACTCGTAATCTGGTGAACCAGGTTCGCTTCCCCGCTCCTCCACATGCAGCTGCTGGGTGACCTTGGGCTAGTCACACTTCCCTGAAGTCTCTCAGCCTCACTCACCTCACAGAGTGTTTGTTGTGGGGGAGGAAAGGAAAGGAGATTGTGAGCTGCTTTGAGACTCCTTAAGGGGAGTGAAACGTGGGATGTCAAGTCCAAACTCTTCTTGTTGTTGTTCTTCAACTGGTAGGTCAGGACCCACTTGGTCCAAGGTGGGTCGCAACTACCGCTGTGCAAATACATGGCAGTAGATTAAGGAATGGGTCCCCAGGTACACATTTGAGTTAAAAGTGGGACCCAAAATGGTTGAAAATACCTGGTCTACTTGGGTATATTGTCTTCCTGTTCAAACTTCTCTTCGCAGGCGCTTTTGTCTGCTCAAATTTCAAGACCTATGGATTAGGGGAGCTTGATAATTCCAGTCTTTGCAGTTTCCTATACAAAATTCAACTTCTCTGCACCTCTTGGGCTAATGTTTGGAACACAACTATATTTTAAATGTTGCAGCCCAGCTGTCAGCAGTTGAATCATATCAAACCATGTATTTATATGTGTTTCTGAATATGGATGTTTGTGCCTGGCAGTTCCAGACTGCCCTCAGATTGTGCATTTAGTGTGGGGGCACCAGGATTGTGGGACTCTTAACATAGTGAAATCAAATTGGCATTATCTGTCCTGAGTTTCAGTATGTTTAATGGCAATGGTGTCCACCTGAGAGGTGCCGGAACTGAGTTCTGATGAGTTCCGGCTAGGTATAGGTATGCAAGTGTGTGTGACATGTCCCTCTGTATCACACCTTTCCTCTGTTGAGCCCAAGGCAGGATTACATGGCTAGGCTGAGAGCTGGTAGTTGGCCAAAGGTCACCCTGTCAGTGTTTGAAAAGGAAAAGGTTCTGACCTCCTTTGACTCCTTCGCCTGGTCCTCAGACCCTAGTTGGCACAAAAGAGTCCTTGAGAAAGAGTATCTTTGCAGAATGCTGCTTTTATTCTTAAAAAAGTATTTTCCATCCACGACCGATAGCTTTTATATACCACAAACTAAGCCAATTTTCAACCAACCCACACTAACATTGACCACTCTATATATACAGGTACAATTAGGTGAAAGGTTGCAAGAGTCATTGTAGGCCGCTGACTCATGCTGACTTAGTTATTTTAGCATTAAAGAAACAGCGGCCAATTTTTAGCCGTGACAACCCCAGGGAATTTTGTGGATTAACAGGGAATTGAATTTGGGTCTGTCCATCTGTTCCCAGCCAGTCACCCCACCCTGCTGGTCCTAGTCCAGCACTCAAACCAATACACCATGCCCAGATTAATGAAAAAATATAATGCAACAGGAGAGGGACACGGGTGGCGCTGTGGGTTAAACCACAGAGCCAAGGACTTGCCGATCAGAAGGTCGGTGGTTTGAATCCCTGCGACGGGGTGAGTTCCTGTTGGTCGGTCCCTGCTCCTGCCAACCTAGCAGTTTGAAAGCGCATCAAAGTGCAAGTAGATAGATAGGTACCGCTCCAGCGGGAAGGTAAACGGCGTTTCCGTGCACTGCTCTGGTTTGCCAGAAGTGGCTTAGTCATGCTGGCCACATGACCCGGAAGCTGTACGCCGGCTCCCTTGGCCTATAGAGCGAGATGAGCGCCGCAACCCCGAGTCGGTCACGACTGGACCTAATGGTCAGGGGTCCTTTACCTATAATGCGACAGAATCACAGGCCAAAAAAAAAAAAAAAAAGTGTTGAAGTTAATGCAGGCCAGAGGTAGGTTCATCCATCTGTATTTCTAACCCTGCTGTAGCTGCAGCAGAAGCTTGAGACTTTGTCCCCATTCCTGCTATGTGAGCCGGTTTGAGACTCAAGGTACCTGTTACACAGTGGGATGTGTTTTGCCGTCTTGCTCTTTTCTCAATGTTTTCCTCTCACTGTTTGGTGGCAGCGGCAGGGGGAGGGAGGGACCATTACGAACCCCACTGTGAAATTGTAACAAGGTTCCATCAAGCATATTTGGTGTGGTTACATGTCCAGACACCGGAGATCTGACTTGAATTGGCACTAAATCAGCCGAAGCAACAATGCTGTAACACTGCATGACTGGAATGGCAAAGAAAGGTGTGTGTGTGTTGAGGGGGAAGGGGGAAGAGAAATATTTGCCTCCTCGTCATCGAAGGGTGTGAGCTATTCTCAGCATGAAATGCTATGACATCTCAGTGGGAAGGCATTGAGCAATTTCTCGGCATCTCAGCCTACCTGACCTAGTGTTCTTAAGCACTGCCCTGGGGAGTGACAGAAGTAAATGTAGCAGCATCCAGCTTTTACTCTTGTTCATTTCACGAGGAATGTTTGAAGAATGGCTTGCTGTTTATCTGTTCACTTGACCCCACAACGTTTTATGTAGCCGCCATGAAAAGTAAAGTTAATTGAAACGGTTACACAACCTCTAGGGCTAAGGAGCTAAGGGTCTAGACCATATGCACTGATTTCTTTGATGGATGCAGTAAATGCTATTGGGGGGGGGGTCATAGAATACAACCAGATATTTTGCAGGAGGGAAAAGTGCATAGGCGTGTGTGTGTGTGTGTGTGTGTGTGTGTGTGTGAATGAAATGGATGGTTTATGTCAAGCCTTTAACATTGTTTGCACATCTTTACAAGTCTGTAAATATGAGCTCTTGCCTCTTAAAGTCAAAGTCTTTTTTTCACTACATCCAGAAACAGCAGGGAATTCTTTTTTGCCTTCCTGGCTGCTTGTTAAAAGTTTGTCACAAGAACAGTGCAGATCACTGGACCTCCTCTGCTCACTGGATGCATTTATCCTTTATTTCTTGTATTTATATTCCACCTTCCTATGCAATATGTTGCCAATGGAGGTTTAGTGGCGTTCGTCCCTCAGTGAAGGCTGTCAGAATAAAAACAGAAGGAAAAAAATGCCAAATCTGTTTGTATTCTTAATAAAAGGGTGGACCTATCAGGATTCAGATACAGTGTTACCTCGGGATGCGAACGGGATCTGTTCCGGAGCCCCGGTCGCATCCTGAATGGAAAGTAAAACACGACGGCGTGTCTGAGCTTGCGTGGGTCGCGTTTTGCCACTTCCACGCATGTGCGTGATTTCATTTTGAGTGTCTGCGCATGTGCGAGCGGTGAAACCCGGAAGTAACACACTCCATTACTTCCGGGTTGCCATGGAGCGCAACCTGAAAGCGCTCAACCTGAAACACATTCAACTCGAGGTATGACTGTACAGGGAAATGCAGAACAAATAAACACTCATATGCTTATTATGGGTTGTCCGTGGCCCCTGGGAGAAAGGGATGGTGGATTAGATGGGCCTCTGGTCTGATCCAATTGAGTTCTTCTTATGTACATCCCTGGCCCTGTAGGAATTCCTTATGGTAGGGTTGCCATATCCCGGACATACCCAGAATACTGTAGTCGGAAGCAGTGTCTGGTTGGAAATCAATAAAATGTCTGCGGAAATCTGGACATATGGGAAGCCATGTCAGCAGTGTCGGTTCTGCCAATTTTTCAAAAAAGGAAAAAGCTCAGCAATTTTGCTTCTGTGTCCGGATTTTCACTTTTTGAAATATGGCAACCCTACCATACGGAAGCTCAGTTTTTGCTGAAATCCCACAGTTCTTTCTAATGAGCAAACTTGCCTTTAAATGTGTCAGAAACAGGGCAGAGGAGGAATGGTGGAGACCGCCTCCCCATCCTGACCCTCCCAGGGAGGAGGAAGAGGAAGACAGTATAGATTTACACCAGGGGGTTGAGGGAGGTCGCAACTCAGAGGCAGATGAGGGGGAAAGTTGGGAAATCATGGGAGAGCCAGAGCAACACCGGGCTGAAATGTCATTAGAAAGCATTCCAGACCCTGCCCCCTCAACCTCCCAGAACCTGGGGTGCCTTGAAAGTAGGAGAGCAAAGAGCTCAAAGACAGAGGGCAGGTAGCAGCACCTGTAGAAGTGATGAATGAGGAAGTGGAAGAGACTGGGTGTGTGTGTGGAGATTCACTTGGGACAACACCATTATCCAAGAGGCTGGGTTCTATAGCCTCTCTCTTAAATTACTGAATAAAAAAGGACATTAAGAATCCTTCCCTTTATATTCTGCCAGCCTCCTGATAAAATGCCTGGTTTAGGGAAATGCTACGACTAAGATTTGATACAGGGATCAGCCCACTGCCTCCTGTTTGAGAAATGTTGCTAGACTGAAAGGAACATAGGACGCTTCCTTTTACTATGTCAGACCATTGGTTCATCTATAGCTCAGTATCATCTTTACCACACCCACCAGTGTGACATGCAGCCCCCAGAAGATGGCCTTTGAGGGAATGCATACCTTGGACTGAAAAGGGTTCCCCAACCCTAGTGTATGGGATGAGGAGGGAGAAAAGATGAGGCCCAGAAGAGAAAATGGCTGGCTATGAGGCCTTCTTCAGACTCAGCAAGGCAGCAGAACAAGAGACCCTCCAAGTGTCCTTATTTTCCAGATTTATAAAAACCATCCCAGTTTCTGATTTGATCCCAGAATGTCCCGCTTGTTGTTAGGATGTCTCTATTTTCATCAGAGAAATGTTGGAGGGTATGGAGTTATGTGACCCCAGAGCCATCTGAAGGCAGCTCTGTACTGGGAAGATTTTTAATGTTTAATGTTTTCGTATGTTTTTATATATGTTGGAAGCTGCCCAGAGTGGCAGGGCATAAAATAATAATAATAATAATAATAATAATAATAATAATAATAATAATAATAATAGAATAGGATGTCCCTATTTTCATTGGAGAAATGTTGGAGAATGTGGAACAATAAGGAAGGGGGGGCCCATTCAAGGTCCAAGAGTGGCCCATCTGAATATGAATAATGATAGGAATATCAGTAGGGTGAGTCTTTTCTATGTGGGTTTTTCTTTCCTGCACTGCTTTCAGTCACTTGGGCTGTTGTTGGCAAGGAACTGTTCGGTTTTATCCGAGTGCTGTAATTCAGAGCATTCTCCTAAGCTGAAATCTCTCATCAGGTATATATAAAAAAATAACTCAGTAAATGAAGATATGGAGAAAAGCTATTTACCAGGCTTCCTGTGTAAATAGCAAGACATCACTACTACAAGGAGTAAGAACCCCATTCCTGAGATAAGCCACTCGGTAATGGGATTTCTATCTCTGCCATTGGGTGGAGGGAGCGAAACAAACAAACAAAATATCATAAGGAAGTGCTGAGAAAGCATCAGCGCTGAGATGGCTGCTATCTGTTTCTGAAATGCTGAAATACAACAGCTTAGTTCAGTAAATACCTTACGCTCTTGACAGAAGTTTCTAGAGAAATGCCCTTCTAAAAAATTAATCGGGCAAGTTATAGCAGTAGCAAAACCATGCTTTATATACGTGTTACTCTATGACAGCATGCATTGCACTGAGCTGTCACATCATTTACTTGAGAACCACAGCTTGTTGGTTTACATTATGATGTCCCAAACATTGTGTGTGTGTGTGTGTGTTACACACAGCTTTTGTAGTACGGTGGTTAGAGTGTAAGACTAGGAGCTAGGAGACCAGGGTTGAAATCTCCAAGCTCATTTGATGACCTTGGGCCAGCCACTGTCTCTGAACCTAAGCTTTCTCACAGGGATTCTTGTGGGGATTAAAGGAGGAGGGGAAGAACCATCTATGCCACCTTGAGCTCCTTTGAAAAGAAGGTGGGATATAGAATCTTACCTAAAGCATCCATGGCAGTTGGTCATCCAACCTCTGCATAAAAACCACCAAGGAAGGATAGTCCATCACTTCTCATGGGAGACCGTTCTACTGCTGAACAGCTCTTACCTTCAGAAAGCTCTTCCTGATGTTCCTTTCTTGTTACTTGAAGCCATTGGTCCAGGTCCTACCATCTGGAGCAGGAGAAAACAAGCTTTCTCCATCTTCCAGGTGACAGTCCTTCGGGTATTTGAAGTGGCTATCATATGTTCTCTCAGTCTTCTTGTTCCCAGGCTAAACATACCCAACTCCTCATAAGGCTTAGTTTCCACACCCTTGATCATCTGGTCACCCTCCTCTGCATATATGCATTGTTGTTGTTGTTTAGTCGTTTAGTCGGGTCCGACTCTTCGTGACCCCATGGACCAGAGCAGGCCAGGCACTTCTGTCTTCCACTGCCTCCCGCAGTTTGGTCAAACTCATCCTGGTAGCTTTGAGAACACTATGCAACCATCTCGTCCTCTGTCGTCCCCTTCTCCTTGTGCCCTCCATCTTTCCCAACATCAGGGTATTTTCCAGGGAGTCTTCTCTTCTCATGAGGTGGCCAAAGTATTGGAGCCTCAGCTTCAGGATCTGTCCTTCCAGTGAGCACTCAGGGCTGATTTCCTTAAGAATGGATAGGTTTGTTCTTCTTGCAGTCCATGGGACTCTCAAGAGTCTCCTCCAGCACCATAATTCAAAAGCATCAATTCTTTGGCGATCAGCCTTCTTTATGGTCCAGCTTTCACTTCCATACATCACTACTGTGAAAACCATAGCTTTTACTATACGGCCCTTTGTTTGCAAGGTGATGTCTCTACTTTTTAAGATGCTGTCTAGGTTTGTCATTGCTTTTCTCCCAAGAAGCAGGCGTCTTTTAATTTCGTGGCTGCTGTCACCATCTGCAGTGATCATGGAGCCCAAGAAAGTAAAATCTCTCACTGCCTCCATTTCTTCCCCTTCTATTTGCCAGGAGGTGATGGGACCAGTGGCCATGATCTTCATGCATATATGCATAGATGAATATATATTTTCATCAAATCACACACTGTTCTCTCTCCCCCCTGTTTGTTTCATTTTTTTTCAAAAACAAGAATTTGGGCAAAAACAGCCAACTTGGTGAAACTGTAGCAAGAGCCAGCAGAACGCTCAAGAAGGATTCATGAAAAGCCCTTGACACTTACTGCTTTAGTAGTGTGGCATTGTTTAATTGAGCATAGTCAATTATTCTGCAGTATTTACAGAGGATCATTTAGAATATGCATAAGCACACAGACTGTGATTGAAATTTATGCCAATTTATTTGTAGTGAGAACAAGAATCCCATACTCTTAGTTGGCTCTTGTTTTCTAATCTGAGGTTTCTTCTTGCCTTCCTCTGCTTTTCTGATATTTCATTCCCTTGGAGAATGGAGCTGAACAGGCAAAAATAACTGGAAAAATCTGCATTGTCTAGTAGTTTCAATCACGCATATGCATCGTGGCATAAGGTGTTTCCTTGTAAATCATCTCAACTTTCACAAGATTTCTATAGCCCTTACTTGTATGGTCCTTCAAGGAGATATATAGCATAGAACTTGGAATTTAAATAGCCACATAATTTCCACCCACCCTCCTTGCATATTTGCCGTTGCAGCTGTGATAGCAATCTGGTAAAAAAACCCTCTGGTTTTGGTTTGTTTTTGTTCCTTACAGTGGTGCCCCGCAAGACGAATGCCTCGCAAGACGGAAAACCCGCTAGACGAAAGGGTTTTCCGTTTTGGAGGTGCTTCGCAAAACGAATTTCCTATGTGCTTGCTTCGCAAGACGAAAATGTCTTGCGAGTTCCTGCGGGGTTTTTTTCCTTTCCCCCCCTTTTTCCCAAGCTGCTAAACCGCTTATCAGCTGATGGCTAAGCCGCTTATCAGCTGATCTTTAAGCCGCTTAACAGCTGATGCTAAGCCGCTTATCAGCTGATCGTTAAGCCGCTTATCAGCTGATCTTTAAGCCGCTTATCAGCTGATCCTTAAGCCGCTTATCAGCTGATCTTTAAGCCGGCTAAGCCGCTAATACTGTAGCGCTAAGCTGCTAAACCTCTAATGGGCTTGCTTCGCAAGACGAAAAAACCCGCAAGACGAAGAGACTCGCGGAACGGATTCTTTTCGTCTTGCGAGGCACCACTGTATTTATATTGAATCCTTTCATAACAAACTCTCAAAACCATTTCATATACATAGCTGCAGAGATGACTCTCCCAGTATGTGTGATCAAAATGGAAGTAATAGTATTTGCATGTTGTTAAGATGATGAGATTCCACTTCCTGCACTGCTTAGCCATAGAGCAGCCGCATAATCCAAGCACAGCAGTGAGGAATTTCTACAAGTAGGACAGGATAGGAACAGAAGGAGGAAAAGGCAAGCTTTGCACCTTAGAAAAATGTGTGATGCTTTCAAGTGCTGCTTGTCAATGATTGTGTGCAAGTGAAACAAAAGCAGGGTGGGATTAGTGCATTTAGACCACCTCTACTCAAAATATTTGCAGGTGTTATGCCCACCCAAAATGTTTTCTGCGTAACTTTTGACCCAGATAGAACCTTAAACCTTGTCTTGCTGAAATTTCCCCTAGTCTTCAGGCAGAAAGGTTCTGGTGTTATTGCTGAGGAAACTCAGTTCCGATATTCTGTTTGGTCTTTGGAGAGGAAGAGGAGCTATGTCTTATGTAGATCAGAAGACCAGGTTAAGGACAGAGCTTCAGCAGTCAGATAGCAGCAGCTCCTCTTTAATTTTGGCAAAAGGTGCCTGCAGATTGACAGCTTGCAACATTTCTGATTTATGGCCAATGTGATGGTTACGGCTGCAGCACAAAGCTGCTTTTAATCGTATCACAGGTGGCCTTTGTTTACCACATAGGGAGATGTGCATCCATAATGGTTTGCCTCCCAGGGCAGCAAAACAAATTCCACAGTGATTTGCACACATAGTGTGGGCTGGGTTGGGGGCTCTGTGTTGGAAACCAATTCCCCAGCTTTACTTTTGTTGGGCTTCTGTCAATCAGTTTCCTCCACCTTTCCATGCCCTCCCTCGCCTACCCTCCAGACACCCATACTATATTTTCTCATTTTACCTGTCTAAAACCCAATTAAACTGATATCCCCCCTGAGCTTCCACCGGCCTGCATGAAGCAATGAGATATCAGTGCCATTCATGCATGAGGGAAAATAACACTCCAAAAGTAAAAAAAATGATGGAAGGGGAGGGGCATGGAACACAGCAGGGGGAGGGGAAAGCAAAGCACATCTGCTTGTTCTTTTCTGATTCTTTCTTTCCTATAGCATTCTGTTTGGTTTCTTTAGTCCATGCAAAGTTGTCGCCTGAAAGTGAAATAAATTTTGTTCATGCTTCTCTATGTCTGCTTTTGAGGGGGATTATAAGAATTTCCCTGGAACCAGGCTGTTTTTCACCCCCCCTTCCCTTCCACCCATCTCACGTCTAGAAATTACAAGCTGATCATCTCTGTTATTAGAGCGCTTGCTTATTAATGCTGTGTAATGAGCTAATCAGGGGAGACTTTTTTTCCTTTCGTGATGAAGATCAGGATTGAGGGTGGTTGGGAGGGAGCTGGTGATTTGGCTCAGAAGATCAGGCTCATGCTGGGAAATCCTGCTGGGAGTCATGGAATAAGACTAGCACCTAACACCCAACATTTTTAGAGGAAAATGTGGGACACCATCCTGGCGACCCCATCGCTCTCCCCCTCACTGCTGCTGACCTCTTCCTCGCTCAGCAACCCACTCACTCACTTGCCTCCTCTCTCCCCCTCTTACCTTTGTCTGCTGCCTTCGCCTCCTGCTCCGCAGCCTTGGGAATTGCTACATGGCCCAGAGTAGCCTGGGGAAGGACGCCCCAGCCTGTGCAGCCTCAGTAGATGCCATGTGGCCCAAAGTGGCCTGCTGGAACCTAAAATCTCTTGTATTTGGTCATGTGCCAGAGCAGAGGAGCGAAAGTGGGGCATCCAAGATCGAGATCAGAAGCAGGGGTAGCTCAATCCTAGATTGTTGTTGTTGTTTAGTCATTTAGTCGTGTCCGACTCTTCGTGACCCCATGGACCAGAGCACGCCAGGCACTCCTGTCTTCCACTGCCTCCTGCAGTTTGGTCAAACTCATGCTGGTAGCTTCGAGAACACCATCCAGCTATCTTGTCCTCTGTCGTCCCCTTCTCCTTGTGCCCTCCATCTTTCCCAACATCAGGTTCTTTTCCAAGGAGTCTTCTCTTCTTATGAGGTGGCCAAAGTATTGGAGTCTCAGCTTCAGGATCTGTCCTTCCAGTGAGCACTCAGGGCTGATTTCCTTAAGAATGGATAGGTTTGATCTTCTTGCAGTCCATAGGACTCTCAAGAGTCTCATCCAGCACCATAATTCAAAAGCATCAATCCTTCGGCGATCAGCTTTCTTTATGGTCCAGCTCTCACTTCCATACATCACTGCTGGGAAAACCATAGCTTTAACTATACGGACCTTTGTCCTAGGTATCCCGGTGGAATCAGGACACTTGAGGGGAATGCTAGTTCACTAAATAACAGAAAGCTATGGGTAGGAATAAATGGCATGAAAAGGGGATGAGATAGATTCATGGAGGCAGTGTGCAACATACATAAGAATGTCAGGACATCAGAAGAGCCTACTGCATCAGGCCAATGGTCCATCTACTCCAGCATCCTCACAGTGGCCAATCAGATGCTTGTGGGAACCCACAAGCAGGATTCAAGCCCAAGAGCACTCTTCCCCTCCTGTAGTTGCCAGCAACTGCTATTCAGAAGCATTGCTGTCTCCAGCTGTGGAGGCAAAGCATAGCCGTCATGACTAGTAGCCATTGATAGCCATCTCCTCCATGGATTTGTCTAATCCTCTTTTAAAGCCGTCTGGGTAGTAGGCTAACACTTCCTCTTGGGGGAGTGAGATGAACTATGCACTGCATGAAGGAGTACTTATCTGTCAATCTTCCAGCATTCAGCTGCAATGGATGTCAGCAAGATGCGGCTTCAGGAGAGAGGTAGAAAAACTTTGTTCTATCCACTTTCTCCATGCCATGCTTAATTTTATAAACTTGTACAATGTCGCTTCTTACTCAACTTTTCTCTAAACTTAAAAGCTCCAAATGCTGTAACCTTTTTCACAGGGGAATACAGAGGTGGGGTAGCATCCAGAGGTGCCCAGCCCCACTGTTCCAAGACCCATCACTGCTATTTGTCATCTTGCCATTGATGCAGCCAACTGGCTGATTGCCCACCCATGGTGATGGTGATGGTGATGGTGGCAGTGGCTGTCACCTGCAAACTCTCTGCTGACTTTATTATTCAAGTCCAGTCCCTAATGAGGCAATGGGGAGTTGGGGAATGTGTGAGCAGCCCAGAGGCCCCTGATCAGCATTGCTGCTGGTCTGCTCCATCCAGTGCTTGTCACAAGACTAGAATATAAACAGCACTGGTCAGGGGCAGCATGGCTTAACTTGCTTGAAGAATCAGCGAGGTGGAAAGACGGACACAGAATACGAAAAAGGAAGTCAGAGTGCATGCGTTGCCTTGCATAGAGTGAAGAGGAGAACAGATTCTTCTTCGGGCATGCAGAATGATGATCTCACGTGCAAGGCTGCCAGAGTGGTCTGTTAATGGGAGATTAGGGAACTGTAGACCCTTGCAGATTCCAGAAGCTATTGTGATGATGATGATGATGTTGATGATGATGATGATGATGATGATTAAGCCAAGGCTGGTGTGAGTCCTCAAAAAGAGCCATTTCTGGAGCATGACAGTGGTAGAAGAAGGAAAAACTTAGGCTGAATCCTAAACATATTCAGCTCAATCCAGCATAGATTACTATTTTAAGGTCTTCTTTTCCCTCTGTTGCTGGACAGTGCTTGGACCTGGGTTAACTTTATGATGACTTAATAGATACTGGCTTTCTTTATGCCACCTTGCTGTGCTCAGGATTGCTGACTAAGTGGATCAAATCAGGATGTGCTGGGGATTGCTTTATTTGGTAGAAAGATAAAGGTATCTGCATGTCCTGGAGGTCTCATGTGGGCATGCATATAAATACAGTCGTACCTTGGTTGATGAATGCCTTGCGACTCGAACGTTTCGGCTGCCGAACGCCACAAACCCGGAAGTGAGTGTTCCAGTTTGCGAATGTTCTTTTGAACTCAAAAGTCCAACATGGCTTATGCAGCTTCTGATTGGCTGCTGGAACTTCCTGCAGTCAATCGGAAGCCACGCCTTGGTCTCTGAATGTTTTGGAAGTCAAACGGCCTTCCAGAAAGGATTCCAATCGACTTCTGAGGTACCACTATAGTGAGGATTTCTTTCATTGATCAATGTAAACCAAGATTGGCAGATACAAACTGTAACCTTCCAGTGCTTAGGCTTAAGTTTCTGCTTTGCACACTGTCCCGGGCATTTTTGGAGCCGAGATGCTTGGGGTATATTTAAAATGACAACAAGGCTGTGCTCCGTAGCAAATTCATCAGAGCTGGTGTTTATGAGAAGCAAATGCTGGGAGCTTGCAAAGCCTGCCCACCTGCAAGCTTCCCAAAATTTATTCTCCTGGCTCTGCAGGTGAATCTGAGAGCAGCTTTAGGAAGCTCACCCACCTCTAGCAAACATCTAACACTCTTGCTGTAACTCCAGATAAAGTTTTGAAACAGCTGATGTGTGGATTCTCCCTGTAAATTATATAGTATCTTTATGTCCTTCCGTTTTTAATCTTTCGTTCTGTGTTTTTTTTTTCTTTTTTTCTTTTTTTTAAAAAACTGACTTGTGATAAAGTTCAGTATCTGGTTTAACCTGATATGGAATTGTGTACATCCCGAGGCATGGAGTGCTAGGAGGCTGGGACTGCACACCGCGGCTCCGAAAAGCTGCCACGCGAACACCTGCGTATGCACCTGCATCCAAATCAGCAGGCAGCGTTTGGAAGCAAGCGCCGCAAAGTCAGATGGCTGATTGTTTAAGCAATTAAAGGTGTAATTAGGTTTATAATTGAACTTTTGCCTGGCGTGTATTCTGAATCTGGCAAACAAGGATAAACCCACCAGTCTTTAGCCCAGCTTGATATCTGTTCAAGCTCATTGCTAGCCAGGCTTAGCGGGTATATGCATTTGGCTAGTGGGGGTAGGGGGATAAGCCTCAGGTTTTATTTATATGCAGGCACACATTTTGTGGTCCCATCATCTTAGGCTTTTCATTGCAATGAAGACTTCTTGGCAGCTATTTTTACCATGCTACTGACATTGCTATTTTGCCTGCTACAATCGCAACTGTTTCCCTCTCCCTTCTCCTCCTCATTTGGATAAGTTATGATTAAAATGGATTCCTTTTGCAAGTCTCTCTATAGGATACTTGTAAAAGAAAACAAAAAGGTATTAAATCTGTAAGTAAAATAAC
Source organism: Podarcis pityusensis (assembly GCF_964106645.2). Lineage (NCBI taxonomy): Eukaryota > Metazoa > Chordata > Lepidosauria > Squamata > Lacertidae > Podarcis > Podarcis pityusensis. The sequence goes on along the minus strand of NC_138032.1, from coordinate 12,508,398 downwards.
TTCCCAACTACATATTCTTGAAAGCAATTCATTTCTGAGTGGATTTGAGATAAAAACTGTTGCATAATGATCTTTGTCAGTAACCATATGAAGGGGAACTCAAAAGAAAACGGGACCATTGTTCTTATTTGTTTACTGCCATGTTTTTAGGAACTGAGTCTTAGATTTGCCATTTATTAAGCCAGCAAGGACATCCTCCCCAGTTTCTTTTTTTAAAAAGGCCATGCAGGCTGATTAGACAAGGGGGAGCAGATACAGGTGAAACTCGGAAAATTGGAATATCATGGAAAAGTTCATTTATTTCAGTAATTCAACTTAAAAGGTGAAACTAATATATGAGATAGACTCATGACATCAGCTGGTGTTGGTCCACTGTCCTTCTTTAAGTCCAGGGTCAACACAGCCGTCTACCAGGAGATTTTGGAGCACTTCATGCTTCCTTCCACAGATGAGCTTTATGGGGATGCTGACTTCATTTTCCAGCAGGAATTTGGGACCTGCCCACACTGCCAAAAGTACCAAAACCTGGTTCAATGCCCATGGGATTACTGTGCTTGATTGGCCAGCAAACTCGCCTGACCCGAATCCCACAGAGAATCTATGGGGCATTGCCAAGAGAAAGATGAGAGACATGAGACCGAGCAATGCAGAAGAGCTGAAGGCTGCTGTTGAAGCATCCTGGTCTTCCATAACACCTCAGCAGTGCCACAGGCTGATAGCATCCATGCCACGCCGCACTGAAGCAGTAATTGATGCAAAAGCGGCCCAAACCAAGTACTGAGTACATATGCATGCTTCTACTTCTCAGAGGTCCAATATTGCTCTATTTGCAATCCTTGTTTTGCTGCTTTCATTTAATATTCTAATTTTCTGAGATTGTTAATTTGGGGTTTTCATCAGCTGTACGCCATGATCATCACAATTATAACAAATAAAGGCTTGTCATGAGTCTATCTCATATATTAGTTTCACCTTTTAAGTTGAATTACTGAAATAAATGAACTTTTCCACGATATTCCAATTTTCCGAGTTTCATCTGTATTTGCCTTTCCTGTGTAGCTTCCAGGCTAACCACCCATTAAGGTGGCTCTCTCCAGATCCTCAATTTCTGCTTGCTTTGGGGTTCTATTTCTGCTCTAAATGTGTCCATGTTAACTTGTATACGAGTAAGGCACCTGACATCGTTATATAGGAAGGTGCCTTATCTTGAGTAAGATCATTTGTCTGTCTAGTCAAGTCTTATCTACACTGCCTGGCCATGATCCCTCGGGGGTTTAGACAGATGTTTCTCCCAACTCTGCCTGGAGATGCCAGGCATCAAAACTGGGACATTCTGCATGCAAAGCAGATGTGTCTGAGCCGCTGCCTTGCCCATCATCCCTTAGTACCAGAGTTTTATCAACTCTTGAAGTATGAGCATCAGAACCTTCCCGTATTCAGAAATGGGCACCTGACCAAAACGACTGATGGTCTAATAATATTATGATTTTAGAATACCTAACTGTGAAGATACATAGAATGAAAGGGTTTAAGGTCAGTGAGAAAGAGGAGGATTGGTTTGAGAAGATATTGAATTATTTGAGTAGGTTTGAACAATTTGGGGCAATTGAAATGTTAAAAGTTAAATAAACCTTGTGGAAGGAGGAGTGTTACATATGGTTAATTTGAATATGTTATTATTGAATATGTATATTATTGAATATTGTATACCCAATGTATCAGCCGCCTGGGGGGTTTCACTCTGTTTTGTTGGTTGGTAAAAAAATATTTTTTAAAAAACAAACAAAAACAAATGACTGATGGTCAAGAGGGTGGGAGGGAGAGAGAGGCGTCATTCAAAATCTTTACTCTCTGAATTTTGCAATGTAGTTCTCCTGCCAAGCAATGTGTACAGAAACACATATACTTAAGAAAAAATGCATTTTTGTTGTTTAGTTGTCTTAGTCATGTTTGACTCTCCGTGACCCCATGAACCAGAGCATGCCTTGGAAACTCTCACTTTCTTCTCAAAGCTTCTCCTTTTTTATGTCCATGGAGTTTTCTTGGCAAGATACTGGAGTGGTTTGCCTGTTCCTTCTCCAGGTAGATCACATTTAGTCTAAACTCTCGGCTGTGACCTGTCAGTCTTGGGTGTCCCTGCATGGCATAGCTCATCGCTTCTTGGAGTTATTCAAGCCCCTTCACCATGACAAGGCAGTGGGAAATTGTGTATATTGTGTATATTAGACAAGTTTGCATGTAAAAATGTGTATATTAGCTAAAGCTGCATGCAAAAATGCATACATTAGGAGAAATTCACACTAAAGAGTTTTCATGAGGACTTTCCCCCTCTTAAATCGCAAACTGATGCAGAAATCTGGAGAACTAAACATATGTTGGGGGGAGGAGGAAATGGAAATTGACCAATTCATCCAACCCTCCTAAAGGGCCTTCCAAGATCTGGCATGTTGAATGGTGCAGTAAGCACCACCACCTTTAGCATGGAAGTCGTGACAATTGTTGCTCCCCTTCTGGCAATGAAATCCCTGGGCTGTTCTTCTTTCACCTATTCTGTGGGAGAGATGTGGGCATGTCACCCACTACTTCACCGTGGAATGGGCACGATTCAGCTTATTTTCTTTTCTTTACTGCAAAAGTATCGCCAGTGTAGTGTAGTGGTTAAGAGTGGTAGACTCGTAATCTGGTGAACCGGGTTTGCGTCTCCGCTCCTCCACATGCAGCTGCTGGGTGACCTTGGGCTAGTCACACTTCTCTGAAGTCTCTCAGCCCCACTCACCTCACAGAGTGTTTGTTGTGGGGGAGGAAGGGAAAGGAGAATGTTAGCCACTTTGAGACTCCTTAAGGGTAGTGATAAAGTGGGATATCAAATCCAAACTCTTCTTCTTCTTCTCTATCCTAAAGCCGAATAAGAAGGGCAGTGTGGAGAAATGGAAGCTTGTTTGGTCTTGGCACAGAGCAGCATCTCGGGGTTGATTGAGTGAATCATACAGATCGCTTTCCCTGTGGCAGTCCCATTCGAGTAAGTGGCCTGTTTCTCACCAGCTGGCACCGCCGCTTCTGTGACTGCAGCTACTTTTTATATATCTTCACAAAGTGCTGATGGCTAGAATTGCCACTGAATGGTGTCCTAAGTGGAATTTGAAGTGAATCTGGAAGGTCTGCTCAGGAAGAGCTTCCAGGGAAGGAACCTGATAAAGATTACTGAAATTTCCTGCCAGAGGGAGGGTAGGAGTATCTGCAGTGTTTGAACACAGAGCATAGGAATGAAGAGATCCCCACACCCCAGTTGTCATTTTTAACTGTACATTCATGATGATTTGTGCTCCCAATGGTATCAGGGCAGTTATACATGATCCTGCTTTCGATACCGTTAGCCTCTCCAAATCAGGGCATGTCCTGTAGCTTCCTGCCAACGTCCTGTCACTTTTAAAGGCACAAATGTTTTGGTTTATTTTTTTCCTACTGCTTTGGCTGTGCCATAGTTGTCAGAGCATCCCCTCCCCATGGCAAGCCAATGATGTTTGGAAAGTGTCACAGAATAACTGATAAAGCGAAAAGGCCTATGGATGGTCCAGTATAAATGCACCACTAATGCACTGCAGATGGTGACAGCAGTCATGAAATTAAAAGACGCCTGCTTCTTGGGAGAAAAGCGATGACAAACCTAGATAGCATCTTAAAAAGCAGAGACATCACCTTGCCGACAAAGCTATGGTTTTCCCAGTAGTGATGTATGGAAGTGAGAGCTGGACCATAAAGAAGGCTGATCGCCAAAGAATTGATGCTTTTGAATTATGGTGCTGAAGGAGATTCTTGAGAGTCCTATGGACTGCAAGAAGATCAAACCTATCCATTCTGAAGGAAATCAGTCCTGAGTCCTCACTGGAAGGACAGATCCTGAAGCTGAGGCTCCAGTACTTTGGCCACCTCATGAGAAGAGAAAAATGCCTAGAAAAGACCCTGATGTTGGGAAAGATTGAGGGCACAAGGAGAAGGGGACAACATAGGACGAGATGGTTGGACAGTGTTCTCGAAGCTATGAACATGAGTTTGACCAAATTGCGGAAGGCAGTGGAAGACAGAAGTGCCTGGTGTGCTCTGGTCCATGGGGTCACAAAGAGTCGGACACGACTAAACAACTAAACAACAATAAATGCAGTATTATTGCATCAACAACATTTTACAGAATGAAAAAATAACAACATCCCCTCACTTGTCTCCACCACTTCTGGAAAAGTGGCTCTGGGAACAGTGCCTGCTTCTGCTGAGATCTCACCAAAATATTGTAAGGTCTTGTGGAGTGCGTGAGATCTCGTGAGATTTCGGTGACAACTTGAGGGATCTTACTGGAACCTACCGTTGTCAGTGCCTTGGGGGGCAAAATGAAACACACCACCCCTGTTGTCAACCTCACCTGGAAATGCCAGGGATTAATTCTGGGACTTTTTGCTTATAAGGTAGACTCTCTACCGCTGAGCAATGACCCTTCCCCAAATGTTGCCAAATCTCTTTGTTTCCTAGCCTATTGGGTTTTTTTTTTTTTTTGTGTGTGTGTGTGTGTGTGTGTGTGAATCTAGACCTCCATGTTTGTTTGAATATAGTGATTCTGTACCTCTGGAGTGAGCTAAGGTTGCTGTTTTATTCTCTATTAGGGAAACAAGTTTTGCCTCAAATGCTTCTTCCATGTTGATGGTGGCATTGACAGGTGCATCTGTTCAGTGTATTTAGAAAAAAAATACCTTCCCAAAGCACCCCCAAAAAACTTCATTGAAGTCACTAGTGTTTCAGAGTAATAGCAAAGTAAGGATTTGCATATTTATTGAAAGCTGTGTGCTGCAGAGACCACACAGCTCAAAACGTGGAATGAACAAATGTTTGTGCTCTCAGTTGAGATTTCCCCCTCCTAATAGGTGTCGGCAAAAGGGCCCATTTTCCTGATGCCCATTCTCTCCTGATGTAATACTGGTAGGAAGGAGATCAATTTATAAGAAATTCGAAGTGCCTCCTGTTGGTATTGAATGTACAGAGGCCATGCCAGTTTAAAATTTGCTTTGGAAGTGATTTCCCAATTCTCCTTCTTTTTTTCCAGCAAGAGATTTTAATAATATTCTGTCCACTTAACTATAACGGAAGCAATATTGAAAGGCTATTAATGGTTAGGAGAGAGGCAGCTGTAATTTTTGCATGCTGTTAAGGTATTATGTAAAAGCTATTTTTACCTTTGTTATAACAATGAGACATTTGGGAAACGGGGTAGGGGAGCAAAATGGATAATGACTCAAAACTCCTTGTACCACTCAGGCTCCAGCCCCTCTGGGGAACATTAACAGAAGCAAGAAGTGTAAGTGGTATTTGAGCTCTACTTTCAGATAACTAGGAAACAACAACAAGAAGTTGTCTTGTAGAGTAATTTGTAGACCTGACTTTGGGCAAGATGGATAACGTGTTTATGGAAATCTGGGAGGACAGCTGCCTCTATATCAGGGCCTGCAAACCTTTTGGGGACAGTTTCAGTTTTGAAGAGGTGCTGTGGGTACTAGTCATAAAATGGCAGATGCTATGGTGTGGACTAACACAAAATGGCTGCCACATCTAAAGGACCAGAAAAAGAGATATGCATACCCACCAACATTTCTCTGATGAAAATAGGGACATCCTGTTCCATACCCTCCAACATTTCTCCAATGAAAATGGGGGTGTCCTATTCCATACCCTCCAACACTTCTCCAATGAAAATAGGGGCTTCCTACCATACCCTCCAACATTTCTCTGATGAAAATAGGGACATCCTAAGGAAAAGTGGGACATTCCAGGATCAAATCAGAAAGTGATACAGCTTCTGTAAAACTGGGAAGGTCCCTGGAAAACGGACACTTGGAGGGTCTGACATGACCACAAAATAGTGTAAGCACCCCCACATGAACCATCAATGGAGGAAAGGGTGCTTGCATCAGTTTGCTCACAGAGAGAAGAATTTTGCACTTCGCAGTTCAATATGGAAGTGAGGGTGGATGTCCCATCCTGGCATCAATGAAATGAAAGCATATTCAGGGTTGGGGTTTCAGTGTCGAATGGCAACTGAGCAGAAAGAGCAAACAGACTCTCATCCATTGTAGCTTCTACTGAGAAGCCATAAAGTGCCATTCATAAACAGTAGGGTATGGGGTCAGTAGTGCTACCAAAGACACATATCCAACAGACTAATGGCAAACTGATTCTTCTGGTGTGGATCTTTATGCAGCCCAAGCTTCACCATGCACACTCAAGAGGGAGGTGTTAGGCTCAGGGGAACTCCAAGGCATGCAAAAAATAATAATAAGGAAAACATTGAGGATTGAGAATCCCAGCAATTGCTCAGTAGAGATTGATCATGGTCACCAGGCCTAGAATGCTAACTGACCATTGCTGGGTGGAGATTTTGGGAGGAGAAATGGAATGGAAACTCTCCCAGCATGGGAGAGTTGTGCCACCAAATCATTTTGGTGCTTAGATGTCATAGTAGGTGGACCATTCAAATATTCTGTTCCATGTGTTGGTATCTAGAAGGACCCTGAATCATTGACTAGGCAGGCAAGAGAAGTATTCTACAGGTAATAAATGGAGATCCTAGGAATATACAAAGATGCCCTATAACGAGCCAGACCACTGGATTCAATGCTGTCTATGCCAACTGGCAGTGTTTCTCCAGGTTTCAGACAAGGGACACTCCCAGCCCTATCTGAAGATTGCTGGGATTTACCCAGAGGGACCTTCTGCATGCAAATATGCTCTACCACTAAGCTAAATCCCTTCCATTGAGCATAACTGCACAAATTTTGGGAAGAGACCTAGTGTAACAGCTGGATCTGAAGGCCTTCTCTGGCCTACTTGTCTGGTACATTAAAAAAAAACAAAAACGGATAAAAAGTCGTTTGGGGGCAGTGCAACAGATAAGGAGTGGTGTGTGATTTGACTTGCATGTCTGGAACACAGCTGATGTCTGAGGATGACACTATGGATCAATGTTTTCATTAATGGGGCTGAAAGAGTAATTAAGGCAAGAAGAGGAATTAGTGCCCCGGTATTAGACCAACATTCATTAAGAATTGATAATATGCATTTAACTGCTAATGACTTTAAACATGCTAATGTTACAATTGCTTCCACCATTGATTTTCTGGGACACAATAATGTGTCCTTAGCTATTGTGTATGCTTTGCGTGATGATTGTATTGTTGATTCTGGGATGCTGAGCTTCATCCAAATGAGGTGCTTCCAGAAGCCGCACTTGTTAAATAGGACAGCCCTGCTAGCATGACTACAGAAGGAAACGAGAGAATGGATGGGCCTGTTCATTGCATGAAAGTTCATTGCATGAAATCAAACTGCAGCTTCAGAATGTGGCTGTTATGCTGAAGGTGATCTTCCAGTGATCCATTCTTTCACTGTTATTTACTATGAAAATGCTAAGAGAATCTTTGCTAATGCGACTTGCACACACCCAAATAAATGCCTTTCTTGTAACTAGAGTAGGCTGCAAATTTAATCCAAAGCTACTCAAGTATAAGACGCGGCAATTTTGAAATGTATTTATTAACTAATAAATTTATATATTGCTTGTATGCCAAAACGATTTGTAAATGGTTTACAACTATAAAATCAATACAAATGTAAAATGCACAGTAACAGCTTCATTGGGGCACTAAAACATCCTTAATTAAAATATAAATCCATCAATTTAAAAACATGACAATTAAAACACTTTTTAAAAATCCACCCAGTTAAAACAATAAAATCAGAAATTCATTTCAGAGGAATGTTCACCTAAACAAGCATGTCTTCAGCAGCCGGCGGAATGCCAATACTGATGGGGCCTCTCATATTTCAGTAGAGAGGGTATTCCGCAATATTAGTGCGATTGGTAAAAAGAAGAAGAAGAAAAGCCCACCTCCTTGTTACCACATTCACTGAATAGGAGGAGAGGATGAAGGAGTTGTGGGAAGCAGTGAACTAGGGGCAAATATTGGTTGCCATGCCTCTTATTATTGGTATTGGGGAGGACGAAAGAATAGGGAGGATGCCTTGCCATGCAAGACAGTCTTCTCATCATGTATATGCAGCTCACTTGCCTACAGTTTGTTCATTCTATAAGGTGTTTCACAAGTTACCTTGAGTGAAAAAAGAAGAGGGAAGAGCCCATGTACACAATCCCACTCACCCTCTTGACATCTTTAATGTGTTTGTAGACCTACAGACCTGACAACAAGCAGATGAATTTTGAGGGTTCCCCTCACCCCAATCTGCAAATTTATCAAGCTTTCTTGGTTCCACACAAATAATTCTGAACAAGTGATGCTTGGGCTACTGAGAGAGCCTACTCTTTTGCCACTCCGCTAGTCATAGGCCCTGATCCAGCATCAATACCTTGCTCACCAGATGTGTATGATAGGAGTAGAAGGGAAGGGAAAGCCTCTCTGGGTGGAAAGCTGTATTTTGCTGTTTTTTGCTCAGAGCTCCCTCCTGGTCTCATGGAAATCAATTTCCCATGGAAATGAACTAACCAGATTACAAACAGATTCTGATTTTGTTTTAGTCCATTTCACTCCAGTGGAAGGTTGTGGGGGCAGAGCTATGATAGAGGCTTACAATACTCCGCATGGCATTGAGAAAGTGCAAATGTAGCTGCTGATCTAGTTGGATTTCTGAACACAGCTAATATTTCATTTGCTTGAAATTCGACTTAAGCCGACGACCTAAAAGAGATCAGGTTTCTTCTGAACTCACACCTCTGCAAATAAATCTCATTAAAAAAAAAATACATCCAGTGTCAGCTTTACAGGGGAGAATGGAAGGGAGAGAGCTCATGTGGAAAAGTTTTAAATTGATGAAGTGTCCCTTAGTTCTTTTTTTAAACTATATTTTATTTGCATTTTTAATACAGAAACAAAAAACACACATCCTCTTCCCTCCACCCACCAATTATGCAACTTTCATACCAATCATGACATACAACTAAATACCTAGTGGCTCCCCTTCCACCCTTTTCCTGGTTTCTTTGCTTTTCTACTAAATCACGTATTCCAGATTTTTAATCTTCAAATTTCTTCCTCTGTTAAATTCTGTTAGCTCCTAGAAGTGTCCCTTAGTTCTACCTTAGATGCTAAAGCTCTTACTTTTTTTCTTTTTGAATGAGACACAAGTGGTTTTCAACATGGTATTTAATAGATGTTCTTCAAAATATAGTAAATATCACCCATTTTAGATGTGCTGCAAAAAAGGACTCCCAGAGGAATGCCATATATTTAGGTACTCTGAAAGGAGTGCCGTGTTCTTGAAATATTTCCAGTTCTTAGGTCTACATTAGTCAATCATTCTTTCGCTTGCTATTGTTGAGTGATGGATCCACTTTGTTCCCTGTGGAGATTCAGCCTTTAAACATTTTTATATCCTCCCCATGCTATTCCCCCACCCCCACCAAATCCACCTGATTTATTTTAATAGCTGTATTTCATTCACAGGTAATCTATTTTGTCTCTGGTAGAATGAAGCAAGCAGTCTGTAGCAAAGTGTAGGGGTCTTTTCAAGAACAACCAAGAGATTCCACATAGCATTTCAGTAGCAAATCCAGCTTTCTTGCTTTTAAATATGATTTGCCTAGGTAATATTCCATGGTAATACTTACTTTTTTGGAATCTGCAAAACACACAGCTGGAGCTAATGCTGTTCCAGATTTTCATGGTTTTCAGATAAAATAAAATTACCCAGTGTATTGTTGAGAAATCCTCCGCAGCATCAAAAAGGGCCTCCCCTTCTCTTATATTTGTGTGTGTGTGTGTTTGTCTATGTGTATGCAAACTACAGATAAAATGACAATGTGTGCTGGAGTTTGGCTACTACTTTGATGAAGCCTTAAGTCTTGTCACTGCCAACCATACTTCCAACATAGCCAGGACACAGAGAAGGGTCCCTCCATCTGTACCTATGCCATTTAAGGGGCTTAAATTCAACACTTTTAATTGTGCCTGGAAACAAATTGGCAATTGATGTGTCTGGTGCAGGATGGGTGCCATTAGCATCCTTGCAGCCACATTCTGGACCAACTGCAGTTTCCCAAAGACTCTTCATATTTAACTCATTGTGATAATCCAAACCAGATGTAACCAAGGCATACGTTCTTGTTGCCCTATAGTGAAGCTTCCTTAATCTGCTTCCAAGCAGCTATTATCTCTTGTGAACAGGCACATTGAGATATCACCATTCCTGCGTGCTGCCCAGTGCATTCCTTACGGTTCTACGCCTGTGATTTATGGCTGTTTTCATTCACTATTCTAGCCGCGCTGGGAGAGATGACCCCTGTCACAGTCTGAGGATCAAGAAACAGAGATTATGACAGTAGAAGGAGGAGGGGTATTGTTGTACGACCCCATAGTATTGATTCCTTTCTTCATACTATTTTCTCTCTTTTTTGGCAGATTGTTAAATTATTTACAGTGACGTGATTGCATGGCATTGCAAAACGTAGCAGAACCCTTTATATTTTTGCAGGTTAGACCAGAATCTCAGATTCCATTAAAGGAAGCTCTTTGGTTTTACGGAGGTTACATTTCTTAGACTTTCCTCAGCAGCAAGCCCTTGTATTACAACTGAATGTAGAATGCACAGGAAATGTCAAATTTCAGGGACTCTTGACTCAGCCTCTCAAAGTTTGCACCAACTGCTGTTACCCATTCGGCGAGAAACTCACCAGCGATGTTTCACTGCATATTTTATCCCAGTTCTTTGCGACTGATGTAAGAGCAGTAGGATGGTTGTGTTCTATTTTGCTGCAGAGGAAGAGGATAGCTTTGCCCTTGTTCGCTGCTGTGTTCAAAGATCCTGCCAGGCAGTCACTTGTGTACGTGATGGCAATGGAAGTCTGTGACATGACTGAACAGGGAAGATCCCAGAACTGAACTGCTAATCCCATTCCATCACTCTGGCTCAAAGTTGTGTTCATGAGTTCTCCACAACTACCTGCCATGCAGCAATATAAGGATGAGTGCATTCCCTGGAGGAAATGGCATGCTGCCTTGGGAAAACAGACTTGCTTGCTTGGAAAATGTGGCCTCTGCAATGTAGTTTAGCTCTCAGTGAAGTCATAAGCCCAGTGTGAATGTATGGGAGGAGGGTTATGTGTGATAGCTCTGCCCCTAAATCTCCACTGGCTGCTGCCCCAGACCTCTGAATGATGATTGGAGGATCTGAAGGAAGGAACTTTTGAGCATTTGGCTGACATGTGACCTGGAACACTGGACGATCAGCGTTCCCAACAACATGGAGAATTATAGGAATTCTTTTTCTTTTCTGTGAACTGCCCTGAGACTACTGGGTATATCGCGGTATGTAAATAATCATCATCATCATCATCATCATCATCATTTCTGACACACATCCCACTACCACTACCATCTTCTAGTGCCTTCTTAACATAATTTAGCATACAGCCTGGCTGAAATTTTCCAGTGTGGAACCCACATTATACTGTTCCGGTGGCACATTTTGATAAGTCAAAATTGTGACAACTGTATTTGTTTTTTTCTACATAGGATTTTTCACAAGTGACAACTCAGAAAGAGCATACGAGACCTTTTTATTTTTTGGAAGAAAAAGTTGCCCTTTAATTTCAAAGAAAAATAATATAATTCTTTGAGAATTCTTTGAGAAGACTGAAGCCAAATGCCAAAGCAATATTAGCTCTTCTGCTTGCGTAGGAGCTGATCAGTTAATGTATCTCAGCCGCCCTTTAAAATTCATCAGATAACTACTTGGACTGAAAAATCCCTCATCCTCCCCATATTCTGCAATACCTGGAAGAGCCCTGTGACCTTTAAAATACTGAGTGTGCACAAAAAAAATTGCTCAACGGCATTTCACAGTTTGTTTCAAGGGAGGGATGGCTATGCATATCTGATGGATCCAGGCAGGGAGGCTTGGTAGAGCCTATCAAATTAGCAATGCAATTCACTTTGTTAGTATTATCCTTAAGGATGACTGAACAGGGTCTAGATAAAACAGTCTGAATCTGCGGCTCTTTCACTGAATTTAATATGAAATGACTCTTTCAGATTATTTATTTAGTTATTTGCTTGCTCAAAACATTAGGAGGCACAGGTCAGTTCTGTGTCCAGGGCAGCTGTTTACCAGCTCCATCTGGTACACAGGCTGAGACCCTACCTGCCCGCGGACTGCCTCGCCAGAGTGGTGCATGGTCTAATTATCTCTCGCTTGGACTACTGCAATGCGCTCTACGTGGGGCTACCTTTGAAGGTGACCCGGAAACTACAACTAATCCAGAATGCAGCAGCTAGACTGGTGACTGGGAGCGGCCGCCGAGACCGCATAACACCGGTCTTGAAAGACCTACATTGGCTCCCAGTACGTTTCCGAGAAAAATTCAAAGTGTTGGTGCTGACCTTTAAAGCCCTAAATGGTCTTGGTCCAGTACATCTGAAGGAGCGTCTCCACCCCCATCATTCTACCCAAACACTGAGGTCCAGAGCTGAGGGCCTTCTGGCGATTCCCTCACTGTGAGAAGCCAAGTTACAGGGAACCAGGCAGAGGGCCTTCTCAGTAGTGGCACCCGCCCTGTGGAATGCCCTCCCACCAGATGTCAAAGAGAAGAACAACTGCCAGACTTTTAGAAGACATCTGAAGGCAGCCCTGTTTAGGGAAGCTTTTAATGTTTAATAGGTTATTGTATTTTAATATTTTGTTGGCAGCCGCCCAGAGTGGCTGGGGAAACCCAGCCAGATGAGCGGGGTATAAATAATAAATTATTATTATTATTATTATTATTATTAGTCAGTGAGAAATAGCTGGGTGTTTGGATGGACTTGCAGCCAGATCTAACCAAGGCCAATCTTGTCCAGCATTCTGTTCTCAGAGTGGCCAGCCAGATGGTTGCAAACAGGAACTGAGCACTAGATTCAGGCATCATTGAGTCATGTTGAGACAGCCCCAAATCACTGTTGCTTGTGTTGGGTGGCACAGAATGATCTGGGGCTGTCGAGGACTGGGACATCAAGCAGGAAGGAGAGGGGGGTGTCATATGGGAAACCATATGGAAAACCAAGAAGGACCTACCTGACCAGCTGCATATTTGCAAGAGAAGTCAGAAGCTTCTTCCTGGCATCTCCTTCCTTGAATCATAGACTTGGAAGGGACCCCAGGGGTCATCTACTCCAACCCCCTGCAATGCAGGAATATGAGCTAAAGCGTTCAAGACCAATCGCCATCCAACCTCTGCTTAAAAACCTCCAAGGAAGGAGAGTCCACAACAGCCTGAGGAATGTTCCACTTTCAAACATCTTACCGTCAGGAACTTCTTCCTGCTGTTTAGCCAAAATCTCCTTTCTTATAACTTAAAGCCACTGGTTCAAGTCCCACCCTCCGGAGCAGGAGAAAACAAGCTTGTTCCATCTTCCACGTGACAACCCTTAAGATAGTTGAAGATGGCCATCATATTTTTTTCTCCCAATCTCCTCCTTTCCAGGCTAAACACACCCAACTCTCTCAACTGTTCCTCATAAGGCTTGGTTTCCAAACCCTTCATCATCTTGGACACCCTCCTCTGCACACATTCCAGCTTGTCAACATCCTTCTGAAATTGTGGTGCCCAGAATTCGACATCATATTCCAGGTGTTGTCCGACTAAGGCAGAATAGAGCAGTACTATTAGGTACCTTGAACAGAACACTATACTTCTGTTGATGCAGCCTAGAATATTATGAGATTTTTCTGCTGCTGTGTCACACTGTTGACACATGTTCAGCTTGTGGCCTACGAAGACCCCCTAGATCTTTTTCACATGTACTACTGTTGAGCCAGTTGCCCCAGCTCCTTCAACCGGTTCTCATAAGGCTTGTCTTCCAGACCCTTGATCATCTTCCAGTACCTTTCAGTAATATCACATAATACTGTGTCTTAGGTTCTAATCAGAGTTATTTTTTCACACTTTTTTGGGGGAGAAGTGGGGCAATCTTTGGCATGCTGACATTTGCATAGGAACTCTGGGGTGCTATCCACAGTGTAGAAGGATTTCTTTCTTTTTATTGCACTGACGGTGGAATCAGATCAGTAGGGACAAAACCTGCAAGCTGCTGAACAGTTCGGCCCATTTTAAAAGAAAGCAAAAAGCTTTTTTTTGGCCTGTGGCTGCACTGCTAATATTAGTCATAGCATCTGCCTCCTCTTTGTTCCAATACATTTTGATGGAGGCATTTATGAAAGATTGTGTCATGATCTCCATGAATCTTATTTTATGCACAGGTATTTCCATCTTTAGCAATTTGTCATGCGTTGGAAGATGACAGCTATCAGGAATTTGCCCTTTTCATGGGGAGGAGTATCCCAGATACTTCTTCTTTTAAAAAACACTCCCTTTAAAGCTCTTTGTTCCTTTATTTGTTCTAAAAGTGGTTGTCTGTCACTTTAGAGAACTGAAGCTCCCTGAAAGGCCTTCATCCCATTAAGCCACAAAAGCCACCCTCCTCAAATAATACAAGAAAGTCCTGAAATCTGCAAAAGCATCATTCCTCGTGTCTTCATTCTGGGGAAGATGAAGGCATACCATAGTTTACAAATTTGAAGCTTCCATTTTTCTGTCTCATCCATAGTCTCTTTAATTTGGGGGTGTGAGGGGTTGAACTTAGCTCATTGTTGCAACATGTTCAAGGGTGGTGTGTGTTTGTGCGCTTTCTGTCTATTAAACATTTATTCAGTGCTAGGGATGTTGGAATATTCTGAGGAAATTGGAAATGGAAGTGAAAATTGCTGAGGTTCTTTGTTGCATCCTCCGGAACAGAAACCAACCCAGCAAGCTGCCCTTTGATGAAGGACAGTATAGATGGTGGTAATGGTGATGATTTGTGTTCACTGTTCTTGATGCTTTCATTCCTCAGACAATATCTAATTGATGACACCCCCCACCCACAATTGTATTGATTACTTTTCATTCTAATGAATGTGGTTGAATAGCATAATGATAATGTAACTATGTAAGTTAAATAATTTCACCACAATGGACAGTGGGATGAATAACATAGTTTTTGGCAGAAGACAAACAGCAGTGGAACAGAAACGGTGCTGCGTGTGGCAAGTTCAGGGTGGAATGGAAAATTGCATCCTACATGCAGCTTCGTTGGCTGCCTATGCTTTCCTGATCTTGGAGGAATTACCTCTTGATAACTTCACCAAAGCTTTAATTGAAGCATAGCAAGGTGAGAAGGCTGGCTATCAGACACATGAGATTGGAGGGTCACTGGCTTCAGTTTTAGAGGGGGCCTTTCTTGTTATTTCACCTTTTTGGAAGAAGAAGAAGAAGAAGAAGAAGAAGAAGAAGAAGAAGAAGAAGAGGTGGTGGTGGAGGAGGAGGAGCATGGTGGGCACCCACCCTTTATTCCCATGCTTCCAGAAAGCTCAGTCAAGGATGGGGTTTTCAGGAAGGTCAAGCACCTGGGGAGGCTGCAGAATGCAGACCACTGGGGAGAGAAATTACAAACAGAAACTTACTCAGCAGCATTATACCTACTCAGACCACCTTGCTTAGTATCTTCCACACTGACTGGTAGCAGCTTTCTGACATGGCTCTTTCCCAGTCCTACTTGGAGATGCCCGCAACTGAGCCCGGGACCTTCTGCATACAAATTATGTGTTCCACCACAAAGCTATGGTCTTCCCTAAATGAAAGGGGAGGACACTCACAAAACTCGTTGGCTACCTCAAAAGCAAGGCAAGCAGAACAAAAAAAAAATCCTTTACCTTACCCACCAGAATTTCCTCTCCCTTTCTATAATTTTCAGATGTAATTGATTTTTCTAACCACTTTGCAAAGGGTGTTTTATTAAGAAAAAAAGGTGGAAAAATGTTTGGCGCAGCTCTAGTCTGTACTTATCCAGCTCTGCATTTACCACCTTGCCCTGACTGAATGTAGCTTTTGTTGTTGTTTAGTCGTGTCCGACTCTTCGTGTCCCCATGGACTAGAGCACGCCAGACACTCCTGTCTTCCACTGCCTCCCACAGTTTGGTCAAATTCATGTTCGTAGCTTCGAGAACACTGTCCAACCATCTCGTCCTCTGTCGTCCCCTTCTCCTTGTGCCCTCCATCTTTCCCAACATCAGGGTCTTTTCCAGGGAGTCTTCTCTTCTCATGAGGTGGCCAAAGTCTTGGAGCCTCAGCTTCAGGATCTGTCCTTCCAGTGAGCGCTCAGGGCTGATTTCCTTAAGAATGGAGAGGTTTGATCTTCTTGCAGTCCATGGGACTCTCAAGAGTCTCCTCCAGCACCATAATTCAAAAGCATCAATTCTTCGGCGATCAGCCTTCTTTATGGTCCAGCTCTCACTTCCATACATCACTACTGGGAATGTAGCTTTTAGCCACTCTAAAGGTCGGTTTGACAAATCTAAATCCGAGCAGAACTCAGCCCAGATTGAAACATATGAAGCTGCCTTGGCATAGTGAGTCAGGCCATCTATTGATGTTTTAATCTTCATCAGAGGAATTGATATGGGCACAGATCCTTGAAGAAGAGTGCACATGAATGTGGCACTTTGCAAGAAAATAAAAAATGAAAGAACAATAAATGCTATAACAACACCAGTGGTATTTCCTCTGTATATAGCTTTTAATACCAATGGCAGAACATCATCTAATGCATTGCTGTGGTTATATCTACCCGTTGCACAGACACTTCTGGCAGAAGGGAAGGTTGTGTGCTGCATAATGCCATTGTTTGGCCATAGTTCTGAGAACAGCCATGAGTGTAGGGCCTGCAAGAATAGCAGCTGTCAGTGCCCTAAATCCCCTAGCCACCTGTCTATTATTTGATCAGATTACTCTGCTTTGATGTGCTCCCTGCAGCTCCCCT
The DNA here is from genome assembly GCF_964106645.2 of Podarcis pityusensis. Taxonomy (NCBI): domain Eukaryota; kingdom Metazoa; phylum Chordata; class Lepidosauria; order Squamata; family Lacertidae; genus Podarcis; species Podarcis pityusensis. The sequence continues at coordinate 12,491,515 of NC_138032.1, read as the reverse complement.
CATTTTCCGATTAACCCACTTTCTACCATATTGCTCCCAAGCCCTCCTCTTGATCCGACCGCTGTGCTTTGCCCTGCATCTGATGTGGCATCTCAAAACGCTTTCAGAAGAGCCTTTTTAATTTAGGATGTCAGCGCCGCAGGAGGAGGGCAATTTAGAGGATTGAAAAGCTGCTATATTTTCCACCCTCCAGGATAAAAACATGTTGTTTTGGTAAAAGCTGAAAATGGTTCAAGGGAAGACTCTGGGATAAAAATAATCCCATCCCTGGGGAGTCCTTCAGAAATGTTTTATGAAGCCTTGTGGGATGAAGCTATTTCTTCTTCCCCCTCCCGCTGACTGAAATGGTTGAAGGGCAAAATGTATGCCAGTTGGTTGATGTGGAGCACCCCAATATATTTTCTGCAAAGTACCCATTTGTACTCATAATGGATTCTTTTTTCTGATCTCAGTTGTTGGAGGGACTAAGTACAAGAGTTGTTGCAGTGAATGCTTTGAAGTGCTCCTTCTGAAACTGTTTCAGCATTTTGGCAGCCAAGCTTTCCTTTTGTTGGCCACTAACAGGAAGCCAAGGAAGACGTGTTTCTTGCAAATTGGCCGTGGTGGCTGGCTGATGGGGTGGAAGGCATGGAGACTAATGTTAGGTGGAGCCAGAGCAAATGATAAGCAGAACCAAACAATTCAATTTTATCCCCATCTTCCTCCTTGCTGATATTGTGCAAGTTCGACACAATCTGTTCAGGGTTGTGGGCCAGTATTTATTTCCTTCAAAGCATTACAGTGGCACCTTGGTTTAAGAACAGCTTAGTTTATTAACAACTTGGATTAAGAACGTTGCAAACCCAGAAGTAGGTGTTTTGGTTTGTGAACATGTTCTGCTTCCTGTTGAGTGTGTTCCATTTGTAAATTGAGTCCCCCACTCCTATGGGAAAGCACATCTTGGTTTAAGAATGCTTTGGTTTAAGGACAGACTTCCGGAATGGATTACGTTCGTAAACCAAGGTACCACTGTATAACAATACACAGGCATAATTTCAGTGTTTATCTTCTAATGTTTTGCTTAATGTTTCAGTGGATTTTTATTGCATTTTGATATTGTGTCTTTTTTTTTTTTTTTTTGGCCTGTGATTTTATTACTCTCATCTGTGTGAACCACTCAGAGATTTCATTTTATTAGGTGGTGTGCAAGTTGTCATTGAAATGAAATGAAATGAAATGATGGAGACTAAGGAGGAAGCTGCCACACAGTGCCACCCCCTGGACTGGTTGTAAACAAGAAAGCAGACAGGTGGGGGCTGACTGAGGGCAGGTTGAGGTTGCTGGGATTGTACCCTGTTTGTTCTTATAAGTCAGTATCCGCTGCACCCCCCTCTTCTCCCACCACCATATGTATGCATACAAAGAAGGGAATCACAGCTTGAATTTCTACTTCGATTTTTTCCAGTGATGGGCTGGCACATATTGCAGTATTCTAGACATGCAGCAACTGACAAGCTTGTAGACTCAAGGGCCTTTTTAAGGCCAAGTACTGTCTTTTCCATTCCCAAAAAAGTAAATTGATTGTGACTCTGGACAGAGGCAGGGAATTGAATGAAGTAGGGAGCAGGGGCAAGAAACACATTTGATCAGACTCAGATTTTTTCGCTGCAAATCATTCTGCAGAATCAGTAAAATCTCCCAGTTGTAGGGTCACACACAGAAGGGGGAAGGAACCCAACCTAGAATATCAGTCAAAACATTTGTCATGGAATCAAATGTTGCAATTACCATCCTAGGCAAATTTGAAACCCAGTCTGAATGCTTAAATATCCTGGCTAGTGGCAATGTCTGGCCTGGTTGCTCAGAGAGGGCTTCTGGAGCACATTTTCAATAGAGCTGCCATTGAAATTTCAACTAAAGCAGAATTTGAAGAGAATTTGGGTGTGCTTCCCTAGAGAACACATTTAAGGAGCTTCAAGAAAAAGCCAAAGTAGCTTTGATGGGACTAGTGAAAGACACCACATGGGATTTCATATAAATGCATATATAGCAGGTCCCTCCTTGTGAAAACTGCTTCATTGGGGCAAGACCTACAGAGAAGGGTTGCTGTGACCACTAGGATTGACTGTTTTGTTTCTCTGACTAAAGTGTTAGCTTCAGTGACTCTGGGTATTGTTTTGTTGCTGACCTCCACCTAATTCCAGCTCCTGACACAACTGTTCTTGTTTTTCTTTTGATTAAGGATTATGATTGTTTTGATTATATATGTTGAAATAATAATATACTACTGCTTTGCACTGCTCATAGCCCTTTGGTGGGCTCTCTGCCAATCCTCGGCTCTTTTAGGAATCCAGCTCTTTTAGGAGAGTCTATACTTCCAGATATATGAAGCCTCTCCAATAACCTCTTGCCCATTTTCTACCAGACTCAGCTCAAGACTAAATACTTTTCTCTCTCTTCCTCTTCTTCATCAATCTCCACCAATATCACTATCCTTTACCAGTGGTACAAATGACTATTTATGTTCCAGCCAGTCTACCCTTTGACCAATCAGATTTGAGCAGCATAGAATTCCCCACCCCCATGAGCAGCCAAGAATTACTACCAAACCAGCCAATCAGAAGTGAAAATTCACAATCCTCTAATGTGGTATGAAAGGAACCAGGCCAAACGTATTCGACTAAGTAACTGACAATTTCCAGTCACCAACAGATGCTGAGGATATCAGATTTAACCTTTCACATAATACCATGCACACAGTAAACTCTTATACTTTATACATAAAATGAACAGTCTCACTAAACACATTTTAAATGTTGATTTCTCCACAGTAACTAAGGAGTATTCTGGGCTTTGATCCGTCAGTGAGGGAAAAATCTACACACACACACACACACACACACACACACGAGTCTCATTTCTTTGGGTGCTACATCGGGGAATCTGTCACACCTCCATTGTGTTCCTGCATTTCACTGCATTATGAATAATCTCTGTCTGCCCTGTTAGACATTTTTAGAATTACTTTCAATAAATCTGTTCTTGGCCACCCTTGTAGATGTTTTGTTGTTCTTAAGAATAATGCAGGTTTAATTATGTGGATAATCTGGGTGGACTTCAGTTTTAGCCCTTTGGTGTTAATAGCTTGCCAGGTCCTCCCCCCCCCCCCCCTTCTCTTATCAGACTTTGAAAATAGGATTTGCTGAACTGGTAATGATGTTTTTGTATTGTCTGGCCATGCAGCTCAACACCGTTTTCCTTTCTTCTTCCTTCCCTTTTTGGTCACACTCTCTCTGCCAAGTTATTATTGAATCAGATAAACTGTGATTAGTATAAACCCATAATGAAGAAATAATCGTATTTAGGCTTAGCACACTCGTCTTACAGCTTCTGCTTGTTTGGCTTGCTTACACAATGTGGCTATTTTGGGAGCCTGTGTTATTAGATATTATTTTGCCTCTCTTTCAAGTTGTACAACAAATTAAAGTCCACACTGGTGACATAAATCTGGGCCAGAGCTGCTTTTCCTGCTGCTGCAAACATTTCCATCACTGGAGCAAAAGTCTTGGATCTCACACACCTGTCTACACTATCTATGTTGCATCCAGCTGTTGGGTTTCTTAAGAACATAAGAAATCTGGGCTGCTGATTAAATAGCAATAAATATGCATTATGTTTTTTTAAAAAATATTTCCTTGTCATCAGTTCATGTGATTTTATCTTTTTATAACCACTAGTAGCCACTGACAGCCTTTTCCTTCATAAATTTACCCAATCTTCTTTTCAAGCCACTCAAAGTGGCAACCATCAACGTCTTGTGGCAGTGACGTTCATAGTTTAACTAAGCACAGCATAAAAAAGAACATTATTTTGACTGCACATGGACTGGGAGAATAAGCAAAATGTCTGGAGGCTGTTGGACTTCCGGTACTTCATCAGTGTCGAGGTGTGGGGCACCCTGGCCAACATTGCCATTACGATGAACAACATAGAGGTCCTCATGAAACACAGCAACTGCACTCACATCCAGAATGTTGCTTCTTTGGCCGCAGTGTACCCTGAAAATGCTGTGTAACTGGGAGACCCCAACATTCTCATCTGCTTCGTGGACAGGTTATTTCACCCAGTTTGTCAATATCTTCTTAATTTGAGGTGCCCAGAACTGTGGGTTCTGACAAGGCAGAATAGAGTGGTACTGTTACTTCCCTTGAACACTGTACTTGGGCACTGTAGTTCTGTTGATGCAGCCTAGAATAGCATGAGCTTTTTTCTGTCTTTCTTGTTTTGCTACTGCATCACACTGTGGACTCATGTTAAACTTGTGGTCTCCAAAGAACCCTAGATCCTTTTCATATTTACTACTGCCAAGTCAGGTGACACCCCTCCCCCAATATTTGTGCAGCTAGTTCTTCCTGCCTAAGTGCAGAACCTTAAATTTGCCCCTTTTGAAATTCATTTTGTTAGTTTGGGCCCAGTTCTCTATACTGTTACAGTCATCATGAATACAGATTCTATCTTCTGTGGCATTAGCTATGGCTCCCAGTTTGATTAGCATCCTCTCAGTTCCTTCATCCAAGTGATCTATAAAGATGTTGAACAACAATGAGTCCAGGACAGAACCCTGCAGCTCCTCACTTGTAATTTTTTTCCAGGATGATGAGGAACTGTTGGTGAGCACTCTTTTGGTTTGGTCAGCCAGCTAGCTACTATTTCACCTAACAGTAGCATCATCTAGTCCGCATTATACCAGCTTCTCCCAAGGATGCCCTGTAACTGTCAGCAGCTGACAAGCTTTGAGGTCAACTGTACTGGCAAAGACCAGTCCTAGATAGCCTTGAGCTGGGAATCCACACATAAGTAGGTTTAGATAAGCCTCCTTGGATACCTCAGTTGGATACCCAAATCTCTGCTTGCTTCCTAGTTGCATTTTGTAGTTTCATTGTGTGTCAGAATCCCCAAGCCTAAATAGGCCACATTAATTGGCCCATTTTACTCCAATGGAGCAGAATGGGGAGAAAAAAGTTTCCATTCTACCCATTTATCTATTTATTTAAAGAATCTTTCTTTCATCCTACATGTCCACAAAACAAAACAAAACAAGGCTTCCAGGGCTGGGAGAAGAGAAACTAACAAGATCTTGGACAAAATATCTGGCCTATGGAAAAACTAATTGACAGGCTTCCTTTAGTGGTATGTTTTCTTTACTCTCTGACACAACTATCAGTCTCTCTGCTGCCTTTCATCTTCATCCCATGGAAGAAAGCCATTTCCTTTGAGGTGGAAACATAAGATCACGTGCCAGCTTCACACATTTTCCTTAGCTTGAGCCATTGCCCCAGTCTCCTGGGGTCTAGATAGGTGAGCAATCTGGTACTCCCGCTTCTTCAGTTTATTTTTGTGTCTTCCATCATTTCTCTTAACTTGTGCATCAAAGACTTCTCTGCTGGAGCCACGAAAGAGTGTAAATGTCTAGGTGAAAGGTGAATTGATCAGTCTTTACTCCGACAACAAACTGGTTTGACATTGAAGTAAATGCATAGAACAAAACGTCCGTAAAGGTCGGTGTGCCTTTTTCCTTCCTTTTCTTGTTCTGATTCAATCAGTGGAGGGTTTTTTTTGGGGGGTGGAGGGGGGACTTTTATAGATTTTCATGCAACAGAAAACATTTTCAGTTTGGCACGTCTAACTGAATCACCTGGTCAACAAGATCTTCAGATGAAGTGCTCCTAATCTGTCCCCTCTGGAAATTAATTTTATAATTTTATAGCTTCATAATCACTGACTTAATGTGCTCATTATGAATGCTGATGTTATGCAGAAATAAAATAGAGGAAAATATGGTCCATTAAATACCGATATAAGTACATACAGATCTAGTCCATTAGGGCAGTAGTTTTCTGAATGGGTTTTAGGGAACCCGGTGGTTCTTCAAAAACTTGCCAGGGTTTTCTCAATAAATGAGAGGTGCAAGAGCTTCTTTCTGTGAGAAAGTGGGGTGGTGGCTGTTATAGGTGCTTTGTCCTCCATTGTTAGAGCATCTTATATATGTGCGGGGATATCCTTAATGTTTGGTGCTCCTCTCCCCTTTTCTGCTATTTTTCTTTTTGCCCCCCACAGCATCCATTTTGTGACTAGCACCTATCCTGCTTTAATATACATCATGGAAATCTCCCTGCCCACAACTTCTCAATATGATCAATGCTTGCTAGTGAATTTGGGCTGGGCTGAACTGCTCGACACACATGTGTTGAGTTGAAGCTGAGGGAAAATGTTGTTCTAGTGCTGCTAATCACAATTTACACTGCTTGAAATTATTGTTTGTTTTCTAAGCTGCAACAACATGGGTTTAGCTGGCTGTGAAAGAAGCACATCTGACAAGTTAGGAAATAATCCCTTTCAATATTTCATTAGGATGCAGTTTAACGAAAAAGATATTCTGTTTCAGCAGTTTTTCCAGGTGCAAAATTTGTAAGTTCCATCTTGCTCTGCCCTCAATTAGTCGGTTAAATTCCAATTGCTGCCGAACTGTTATCCCACCGCTGATAACCATTTTTGGCATTGCTGGTGATTATATTCTTGCTCACTTTTCTGAGCCCCATCAGGTGCACTGCATAGGCCTATCACATTGGTTTCATTAGGTTACAACTCATAACAGTAACACATTGGGTGATATGGCTGTGTATAGCATAGCTGTCAACTTACAGATTTGAAAATAAGGGACCAGCAGCCTCAAAAATAAGGGATCAGCAGCCAAAATAAGGGATTGTCCGGGCACAGGTATGTTCAACTTCTGAGCCCCTCCAAGCCAAAGGCAGAAAGCCCAGCCAGCAGCCAAACAAAGCCTCAAACCTCAAGGAAAACCACCGTCACCTCTGCACTGGGAAGCGCTGAGCAAAGGCGAGTCCCCAGGCAACGCAGCCAATTTGATCAGCACAAGGCATGCAAGCTCCACCCCCAGTCGTTCTTAGACTTCTTATTGGGTGAGCAACGCAGCCAAGCAACACAGTTGGAGCCTCCCTCCTCCCTGGCCGGGAGGGAGGGAGGGAGGGAGAGGAGCTGCTTCCTTTGAAACCGGGGAAATTTAAGGGACATCATCAATAAGGGACAGCAGTGGGACATGGCTCTGGGATAAGGGACTGTCCCGCCAAATAAGGGACGCTTGACAGCTATGGTGTATAGTAGCTTGTCTTGTCATATGAAATGAAAAGCTTTTTAAAAAATCTCTCCCAAATATTTTAAAAGATGGGGCAAAAGAACTGCTTTGAAGTGGGGGGAAAGCCCTTAATGACGTTGTGCACATACAGAACCTGAAATAGTTTAGCAGGCCAACATTCAGAAACTGTGTGGTCTTGAGGCCAGGTCTTGCTGCCACTGGGGCCACTGAGCAAATCAAAATCTGGATGGGAAGAAACAGGCTCTTCAATTTCATGTGCTGAGCTCAGTAAAACCAATCTCGGCAAGAAGACAAATCAAGCATTGGTATAATAGGTTGTTGAACAGAGAATTGCTCTAGTGCACCAGAGTCCTGCAGGACTGTTCTAAATTAAAAGGAAAAGTGGAGGACTGAGAGTCACCTGTATATCATTACTTCGTGCAACTCCAAAATGGGAAAAGAAGAAGAGAGAATACCATCAAAGATGAAATGGAGTCCCTTTAAAGCAGAGTGCTGCATTTCCCCATCTAAATGTGAAGTAATAGATATGCACTCCATGTCTGGACTTGGGGGGGGGGAGTCAGCCAAATTCACACAATAGCTTGTCGAAAAATAAATGCTGGTGTGAAAGAGCAACACAATGAGGTGGGACTGAGGTAGTATAAATACCATAGACTGAGTTGGACCACTTCAGATTAAGGAAGTAGATTGGGCTATACTATTTCAGACTGTAGGTGGGGGGTCAGTTCTTTTGGATGGTCTCCTAAGTTGTTGTTTCTCAGTGGGAGTGTTCAGAAACGGCATTCTGAATTGGTAGAGTCCACTCTGCCACCTCACCCTTATGCCTCTTTATTCTGCAGCAGGATATTTGGGGGGGGGGGTTATTTTTTTGGGCGGGGGTTATCAACAACCAAAACACAAACAGTGAAACACCCCAGGTGGCTGATACATTGGGTATACATAATCAATAATAACATATTCAACCATATACATTAACACTCCTCCCCTCACAAGGTTTATTTAACTTTTAACATTTTAATTACCCCAAATTGTTCAAACCTACCCAAATAATTCAATATCTTCTCAAACCAATCCTCCTCCTTCTCACTGACCTTAAACCCTTTCATTTTATGTATCTTCACAGTTAGATATTCTAAAATTATAATATTTTTCAGTTTTTTCCTCCATTGGTTCACCCCTAGCGCTTCTGCATTTTTCCAGTTACTCACTATAACCTGTCTGGCTGCAATTACCATCAATTTTACCCATTTACATTCCTTTTTTGTTTCTAACTCGGTGCTACTCAGGCTAATAAGAACCATTAATTTAGATATTTCCACCTTCCTACCCTCAATTCCCGATATTTCCATACCACTCTGCTTCCAGAATTCATTAACTAACGGACAATCCCACCACATATGACTGTATGTTCCCATCACTCCACATTTCTGCGGCAGGATATTTGTGACTGGCTATCCCATGGTTTTGTGGTGGGGTACTTGGATCAATTCCATGAGACTGGGGTTTAAACCCTTTTCTGCTGCAGTTTGTTTGTTTGTTTGTTGACTTTATTTTATTTATTTGTACATATATGCTATGTATTCAAATACTGTAGGTTTTATAAATAAAACACATCATGTGTTCTTCAACTTTAACATTACAAATTATATGCTCACATTCGTCAAATATTTATGCACCTTTCCCTTTTCCCATATTCCCTTGTGACTCCCCCCTGTGCATGGCATCTTTAATTCTACTTTCTAATATTACTATTGTGTTTATATTTATTATCTAGTGTATTCAAAATTCCTTCTTTCACTTCATAAATCTTATCTTTGTGAGATTAATCTATGCTTATCAATAAATTACTGTTGGAACATCTTTGTAGCATGTAGTCATCAACACATTTCCATTCCTTTCTAAGATTCAGGTTGGATTGCATCCTGATTATTGCTGTCATTTTTGCTAATTCAATAAATTTTAAAAAAAATTGAGTTGCCAATCTATCACTGAACGTATTTCTGCACACTCCCAATTTTTAGCAACCAGTAATCTAGCAGCGGCTGTTGTGTACAAAAATATTCCAATTTTATCTTTTGGAATGTCATTTGAGACTATCCCTAAGACAGATGCCTCTGGTTTCTTACCAAATTTTAAACATTTTCCCCCCAATTCCTCATATATGTTATTCCAGAATATTTTTATGCTGCAGTCAAGTTTGGTGACCCACCAGTGTTTTAATAACCTCCTGATGTTGCCCCCTACTTGGAATGACAAAAAATGGGGACTAGGAAGGTCATCAAGAAAAAAAGGAAGGTAACAAAATAGTTGGCACTCTGTGAACAAGTTGGATGTGTAGGCACTTGTGTTGGCCTTAGACAGCATCATTGCATGGGTCATCCTTCCTTTGTTTACATTGCCCCTACTAGACTTTTGAGGTTACTTCTATGTGTCCTTCCTATTTTCATTGTCATTCCCTATCACTTCTATACACCTGGTCATCTGTGATACTGAGAAGGCCTAGTGCTATTTTTCTAGAAAAAGAGTTGCCAGAACTCACCATGAACGCCTCCCTTGTTCTCTTATAATGGCAATGGCACGCACCTGAGAGGTGCCGGAACTGAGTTCTGGTGAGTTCCAGCTGAAAAAAAAGGCCTGGGAACACCCACAAATTGTAGCTGCTAAACCACATGGCTAATAGAAATCATTCTAGGATCAGGATAGCCTGTGTAATTTGCACATTTGGGTTTTTTCTTCTTCAATGGGAGCTGGAGTGCCTGAAGGAAAAGAAATCTATCATTTCCTGCAGAAGGAGCACCAGAAACCATCGCATGGAATGGCTTACATCCAAGTAGAACCAACTGAATATAATTGCGAATGCTTAACTATTCACTTGGGGCCTGTTTATTTCAATAGGTGTTGGGGTTTGCTGGTTGTTAGCCCATTGTTTCTGTAGCTTTTATTTATTTTATTTATTTACATATGTCTAATCTGCTCTTTCATTTAAATATATATCCGGGTGGTATACAACATACAGCAATAAAACCATCAGAAGTTTTATAAGAACATTATGTGTATATATATATATATATATATATATGAATGAACAGGTTTCCTCAACCTCGGCCCTCCAGATGTTTTGAGACTACAATTCCCATCAACCCTGACCACTGGTTCTGTTAGCTAGGGATCATGGGAGTTGTAGGCCAAAAACATCTGGAGGGCCGAGGTTGAGAAAGCCTGTATTAGAAGAATAATTTCACTCATATACATTTGTATTGGGCAAGTATGTACAGAATTAGATTGTTTTGATTTTTTGTTGTATTTTTATGCACTTTTTGTTTCCATATTTTTTATTTTGTTTAATTGAAATATTTTTCAATAAAATATGAATAAAAAACCATCACTGTGCACATCAATAAAATTCACATAGCGAAAGGCCTGTACAGGATAGCTTCCAAAAGACTTCCCAAAGAATGGAGGGATGTTTCCTGCCGTACCTCAAGTGGAAGTGAGTTCCGCAGGGCAGTACCTGCTGCACTAAAGGCTCAATCCCTAGTGAACCACCACCAAAGCTCCAAGGTGCAGGGAATCACCAGAAGTGTCCCACGAGCTGTTGCTTTGATGTTACTCACCTGTTCAATTTATCTCTAAATTCAGGCATCTTTCTGCTGCGAAGCTAATAACATTTTTAAAGAGAGCCTTCAAAGTTCCTTTATAGTAGAAATCTGGCAGGTTGATAGAATATTATTGCCTTTTGAAGCTAGTTATGAACATCTCATGGAACATGTTCCTATATTGTAATTAGGTTTGTACACAGGCAATCTACGGTCCCCGATTCAAATAGCATTTTTAATGGTTTACATATATGTCAGACCGCTGATGCCCGAACCTCTATCCAAAAGTGCAATAAAGTTTCCTTATCAATTTTAGGGGATAAAAAGTTGGAGTTCCTTCATTATTGCAGGGCTAATACATCACTAACCTCATATTACTTTCCATTCTATGGGATATTATTTTTTCTGTATGAAATTCCACTGGGAGCAATGGCTATTAGAACAGGTAGATTGAACTACGCATCACCAAAATAATTTTCTCTCTTCCCCCCTGCCTCTCTCGCCTAAGTCCCAGAGCAAATGTTGTCATGCTTCAGGGAAGCTCTAAATCCAGGTCTGTGATTACATTTGTTTGTTCTCTGCTGCCTTTTTGACACAAGCATTTTATACCTGCAAGCAACAATGGTGTTTTAACATATTAATGGGAGGATTGTGAGATTAAAGCATTTGTTATGTCATTGCTTTGAAGAGAAATAAGGGCAAACACTCACCAAGGACTTGAAATTGAAGGGGGAGATTTCATACCAAATTTGACATCTTTTCTATATTTATGAGATCTACTTTCCTGCTCCTGCAGGAGTTGATTAGGTTCTATAATTTGGCTAATCAGGCTTTAATACTCTTTGTCACTGCCTCTCAAATGCTCAATTCATCCAACACATTTCCTGAACCACCCCCACCCCTACCCGGCTGCCACAGGCCCATTCTGGAAATGAAGTTGGCATATTGATTATTTTATAGGCTGGGCAGACTAAGGGACGAGATAGCAGTGATTGAATACATATGCATTGCTCCACTTGAATTTGTGACTTTCTGTTGGACGGCTTTGCCTGCATTGATTAGTTTTTTTGTAGCTTTCATTCGTAGGCAACAAATTTTCTATCAAGCTGAGCCAAATTATGCACCATTGAAATCTGAACTTCTGAAGCAACCCTGCTCCATATTTTAATGAAAGTGTACTTTGCAATTATAGAAATAGACCCCAGAACATCCCTATAGGTGTGTGCATGTGTGAAATTACTTACATTGGCAGTTTGTATTGGCATACTAAATTGATTCATTTATTGTGCTATCGAAGCCTATATAAATATTTTAGCAAGGTCAGGTACCCATTCTGCATTTCACCTTGGGCAACAGAATGAAGAAGAGGCATTGTTTTATAATATTGCATCCTCTTCAAACATCCCTTTGATGAAATGATAATTCTTTCTTTCTTTTATCATCTCCTGTGCTTTTCCATCTCTCTTAAGGGCCTTTTCCATCTCTCTTAAGGACCCTCGTACCTACAGGACCGCCTCTCCTGGTATGTCCCACAGAGGAACTTACAGTCTTCAAACAAAAACATCTTGAAGGTCCCAGGCCACAGAGAGGTTAGGCTGGCCTCAACCAGAGCCAGGGCTTTTTCGGCTGTGGCTCCGATCTGATGGAACGCTCTGTCACAAGAGACTAGGGTCCTGCGGGACTTGACATCTTTCCACAGGGCCTGCAAGACAGAGCTGTTCCACCAAGCCTTTGGCCAGGGCACAGCCTGACTCCCTCCTTTGGCAATCTTCACAGAATCTAGCCCAATGGTTGCCATCAATTTGATTTGAATTAATTTTATAATGAAATGATTTTAGAATGTTGTATTATTTTATTTTTGTTAGCCGCCCTGAGCCCGGCTTTGGCTGGGGAGGGCGGGATATAAATAAAAATTATTATTATTATTATTATTATTATTATTATTATTATTAACCCCACCCGCTCTGGTTTAAGTAAACTGATCTTTGATCTTCCCACTGAGTTCTGCTGAATGATTTTTATCAATAATTTTATTGGTTTTACATATAATCACATTACATAACATCATACCTTCTTGTTTTATCTCTTTGGCTCGACTGAGCCTAACGACTTCCCTCCTTCCCTTTTGATGGTTTACAAAATTAAATTTTACATCTTTACATTTCACTTCGTTTCCTATTCTTGTTATATCATTACCTAAAATATTATATTACTCCACCTGAATATAGGTAGAAATATCATTTTACAGATCTTCAGATAACCCTGCTAATGGTTATTTGGTTAATTGCTTACAGTTGTTTTTCAAATATAATATAAATTTGTTTCAGTCCTTTTGGAATGCTTGGTCTCACTGGTTCCGGATTCTTCCCGTCAGTTTCGCCAGTTCTGCAAAGTTCATCCTTTTCATCTGCCCCTCTTCTTTTGTTGGTAACTCCTGTTGTTTCCATCTTTGGGCTAACAAAATTCTTGCCGCAGTTGTTGCTTATAAGAACAATTTTTTATCTTGTCTCGGTATCTCTCTACCCACTACACCCAATAAAAAAATCTTCTGGGTTTTTTTTAAACAAATGTGTTTTTAAACATTTTCTTTAACTCATTATATATCATTTCCCAGAAAGCTTTTATCTATTTACATGTCCACCACATATGGTAAAAAGTACCTTCCTTTTCCTTACATTTCCAACATTCATTTTTTTTCCTATAAATTTTGGCCAGTTTAACTGGTGTTAAATACCACCAATACATCATTTTCAGCTGAATGACTATTTTAATGCATGGTTACAAGCAGACCAATCACTGTTCTTGTGTAATAATCACTTCAGTATGTAGCACATATATTCTTTTGGATAAATGTTTTATACACATATTATAGGCATGATGACTAATTTGATTTGATGATAATGTTACTACCACTACCATTTTTTTAAAAAAATAAAAAACTACTCTGCAATGTTATAAACACTTCACCACATCTAAACTACTTTACCATATAAAGAAGTCATAAAATGATATACCATCATGCAGCATTTTCTTTGAGGGCAATTAATCTGTGAATGGCAAAAACCAATGCCATTTTCCTCATCCATGACTGAACACCCTCAGCACAGTTGCAAAAATATTGAAACACAATAAAACAGTTTCAATGAAAACATTTTATGACGTATTTGCTTTCAGCACCATGGCCAGTTCCTCCACCACATATTCAGTACACTGAACTCAGAAATGTATTTAATGGATGTATTTGTATTCTGACTTTTTCAGTTTGAGCTGAATTGCATTCACCTTCATAACATTCCGTGATGCAGGCCCAAACTGGTTTGTATCCAGTGAGGTCTCTTTGCTTGTGGAAGGTACTTTGATCCAGTGAAGGCTTCTATCAGCATAATGGAGAGGCAGGCTGCTATTAGTATTAGTATTAGTATTAGTATTAGTATTAGTATTAGTATTAGTAGCTGATTTCTCCTTCCCCTTCAGCCCCACTACTCCCATTGGATCATTTAGCTTTAAAATAAAAAAAATAAAAAAATTCATTCCAGTAGCACCTTAGATACCAACTAAGTTTGTTATTGGTATGAGCTTTTGTGTGCATGCACACTTCTTCAGATATGATCTGAATCTGAAGAAGTTTGCATGCACACAAAAACTCATACCAATAACAAACTTAGTTGGTCTCTAAGGTGCTACTGGAAGAATTTATTTATTTATTTTGTATCGACTATGGCAGACCAACACGGCTACCTTCCTATAACTTCAAAATAAAATAAAATAAAATTTCAGCATGCTTTTCCACCTGCAATGCCAAATTCACCAACTTCCATGGTGTTAACACCTCACCCTTCGACTCTCATTCTCTTCACAACTTTGGCAGTACAGTAGTACCTCGGGTTACATACGCTTCAGGTTACATACGCTTCAGGTTACAGACTCCGCTAACCCAGAAATAGTGCTTCAGGTTAAGAACTTTGCTTCAGGATGAGAACAGAAATTGTGCTCTGGTGGCACGGCGGCAGTGGGAGGCCCCATTAGCTAAAGTGGTGCTTCAGGTTAAGAACAGACCTCTGGAACGAATTAAGTACTTAACCTGAGGTACCACTGTAAAATATCTGACATGCCAAATCTAGAGGTAAGGATTTTTTAAAAAATTTACTAGCTCAGTGCTACTGTTTAAAGATGTGAATGAAACTCTTTCCTGTTATTTGTGGGGAAATTCATCAATAGCTAGTGTCTGATTTTTGGACACGGACATGATGAATCCTTTCCAATACTGTTTGCTCTTCCCACTCAATTCCTGTTTGCATTGGCTTAGCCTCTGCTGCCTTAAACATGCCCATATATTGTTGTGTGTGATTGGCTGCCCACCTTCCCATCTGTTCCGAACAAATGAGGGGTGTAGGAGGTTCTCTCTGTGAGAAATTGGGGTGCTGGCTGATGTAGGTGTCTTTTCCTCAATTGTTGGTGTATCTTATGTGTGAGGATGACTTCAATATTTTGCGCTCCTCTCTCTTCTTCTGCTTTCTTCCTTTTCCTTTTCGCTCCCCATGGCCACCATTTTGTGACTGGCATTCATGGAACTTTCTCAGAATTCCAGATGTGCCCACTGGCTCATAAAGGTCGGTGACTCCTACATTTTTTGAACCCCAGATACACAACAGCTGGGTCAAACAACCATGAAAAGTAATAATACCAACTAAACTGAAACAGTCATCTCACACGTCTCATTTCTGAACCCAGTAGCACCGGTAATCATTGGTGGGATGTTATCATTATGCCAGCCTATGACTATCATTTCCAAAGGTCATATGAGTCATACCTAGATGAGGTGAAGGATAGAACCCTCAAAGGCTTTTCTTTGTCACAGTAAAAATAGTTCCATTGTACTGTGCTCTCTTCTTGCGCTGATTATTAAATGGATAATAGCTGCCTAACTGTCAAGTTCAGCAAACTATCCGTAGCTTGAAGTCATTATTTTGTAACATATTTTCAGGCATCTTGTGTTGAGAATGAGCTGTATAAAATTAAATGCGGTTTTATTTTATTTTATTTTTAGGCTATGGGTTTTTTTTCCTTCTTCTTCAGTCACTCTGCTTCTGGAAGAAGTGAAATAATGCAATGAAGTACCTATAATAATATATCTACATAATGAGGTCAATAAATGTGGGGGAAATAATGTATTGTTATAATTTTAGATTAATGTTAGATTGTTAAGGATTCTGCTGGAAGAAAGTTAATTATATTTAATGCAGATTGTATCAGGATGCCTCTATGCGGAGCACTGTAAAAATTTAACACATCTAATTTATTCAGTAAACCTGTCACCGTAGATTACATAAAAATGATTATTTTTGGAAGATATTGAAATGCAGTCATTATACAGCAGTTGTTTTAAATTAGTCTCAACAGAGCAATTGTACAGTTTCTTATTGTGATCCAGATACTGTGGTGCTTAGTTGCTGATGCACACACAGATCTTCACATCACTAGGGACTGCCTTTTTCTCTCCGGTGTTGAGAATACGCCATGCATAGAAAATGGGGATCTCCCACATGTCCGAAGGTCCACAGGTACAAGAAAGTTCAGTAAGGATTCCATTTGTTGAATGTGAACATGATTAAGAGCAAGTTTGCCAAAACCACTGTTTTGATGCTGTGTCTCGTTTTCGCTGGGCTCCAAGTTATAAGCTTGCTTTTCTCAATAAACAACACTGGCAAGCTTCATTAATGATGAGGGCTACATGCTTATTCTTGCTAGGATGTCCGTATCACCACTGGATTGGCTCTGCTAGTAGAATTGGCTATAGGATTATGCTATACTCCTTATGAAACTCTTTGGCCACTTTTTTCCAGACCTAGCTTGTCAAATTTTTGTTAATATAAGCCACAAGATCCTGCCATAGTCAAGCACTTTTAAAGTCTCTTTTATTACACGCTATTACAGAGCATGCAATTAAATTTCTCCGAGACTGGTGGACTTTGTCTGATCCACGGCTTGGAATAAAGTAGCTCAGTTGAATTAAGTTCACTGAACTACTTCAAAAATCTCCGAGCTACATGTGAAAGTGGTCCTGATCATTGCTGGATGAACTAAAGGTGAACAAAGTTCATTTAGGGGGGAGAACCGTGAATGTTTTTTGGTTCATCTTCACGTTCATCCTCCAATCCCCAAACAGGAGACACAGATTCTTAGCTTTCATTAAGAAAAAAGTCAGTCAGCTGGACATCTGTAAAGAAAATTAGAAAACAAAATATGACCGCAACGTATTAGGCAGGTATGGAATTGCTGCTAAGGTCACTTTCTGAAGGAAGGAATGTGAGGCATTTCTTGTATATTCTAAGCTAAAGAGTAGACTAGAGCAGCTTTCAGTGAGAAGTACACATAGAACGCAAATGACAGCTGTGTGGCTAGCAGAAATTAAACATGGTAAACTCTTCTATTTTTTATTTTTTTAAAAAATAATTTTTATTAAGTTTCCATTTACCAAATTAAACATTTCAAACCAATTAATCCAAATTATAACAATACACATCATATAATCCGATTATTTCCCAATTGTAAAATTTTTGTGGGGGGTACCCATGCTTCTTGATCGGCAGGAGTCCAATCCTCGAATATTTCTGCTGCTTTCATATTTTCAATGATATTTTCAGTCCCTCTTCTTAGTCCTTGTCATTACTCATTTTCCTTTTCATTCACCTCTGAGTTATCTCCACAAGTGGGTTAAAAAACCCAGTTATTTATTTTTCTGTGTGGATTCTGTATTGCTCTCTCGTGAATCACTCTCATCCAATAGTCCAGGTGTTTCCACTCGAGCGGGCAATCGCCATCTTGCCGTTCCGATGAAATACAGTCTAAAAGCCCGCTCCTTAACTTTCCAGACCTGTTGCATCGTAAATTAGTCTTTTCCAGGAGGGCTGCCCCTTCCAGTTCACAATTCCATCCAGATAACAAATCTTCGGCTCGCCCTCCCAAGACCAAACTCCCTGCAACAGATGTCTGTCTTTCTGTATTGAATCTCAATTCTTGCTGCGTCACAGAGAGAGCCTTTGTTTTTCCAAGTCCTTCACAGAGTAAAACCTTTAAATTCTTTCCCCACACAGCTCATTTTAACCCCATTTGCCATTTAGTTATTGTGACGGATCTTCTGAGGGGGAGGGTTATTAGGTAATCACATGAAACAAGAAATAAAAAGTCATTTCCCCCTCCTTTCCATTCCGTAGCCTTCCACATACCAGCATGTCTGTAGTACTTTGATGTAATCTTCTGTCTCAATCTTCTTCATTTCAGTGGCCAAATTATTAGCAGATAAAACCTCCTGCCTCTCTCGAAGCATGTGCGTTAGCTTTCTCCAAATTTTTCCTTTTAAGTAATGCAACTAGTTTCTCTCCTGGAAGCAGCTTCGGAGGAGTTCCGAGGCCCGCCGAGGGTTATGCACCCAGTGCCTCTCACCCCCTCCTTCTTCCGAACTCGGGGGTGATTTATGGCATCCGTGGGTGAAAACTGCGTCTTTCCATTCCCTGGAGAGACGAGGGAGACTGATTTACTCCCCATAATCAGCCTCAAATTACCTCTTGCGAGCTGGATAGATGTTATTATCCGCCATCTTCCAAGGCGCCCCTAGCGGCCCCCCAAACATGTTACACATAGAACGCAAATAACAGCTGTGTGGCTAGCAGAAATTAAACATGGTAAACTCTTCTAGCATGGAAATACAATTCTGAGGAAAGCTTCACCAGTGGACATTTTGCCTGTCACATATCTTACTACTTTTGTGTGACCTCTGATTTCCTTTTGCATCCTCTACTTCAGCACAGCAGCTTGTAGCATCCTAAATATTGGGGGGGGGGGGGAGTTGCCAAGGATTCATTTGGATGAATCTGAAAGAACTAATTTAAAAGGACAAATGTGAACTGGAACTGGTTCCTTTTTAGAAAGGGTGAACTTGAACTAAAACAGTTAAAAACAAACTTTCCAAGCACTGGAATGATCTATCAAGTCAATACTTTGAAAGGTATGAAGAAAGTAAGTCAGAAGAGAGATGCAAATATTCACAGCATGGCTTCACCACTTGCTAACCTCTGCATGCTCTCTTTGTGCTAATTTGACCACTTGACTTGGCCATCAGCATGTTAATTTTTCCAAGAAACCCAGAGCTGTGCACTCATTTTATGCATCCCAAATAGCTCTAGCTGCACTTAAAAAAAAAACTTGGCCAAGAATTTTAACACTTTAATAAACTTTTAATGTAGAGTATTTAATTTTAAACCTACAGTCCTAGTGAATGTGTGGGCAAAAGGTATAGAGGTATCAATTTGCAAAGGGAGGTTATAGATGGCCCACATACATTAGGGCTTCTCTTTTCCTTCCAGTTCTGCCAGTTTTCAATGCTATAACCAGCAGAACTGGGATAGAACAGACAGAAGGTGAGAAGGACTAAGGGCCACATTTTGGTTTAGAGAAAGTACTCAGAGTAAAAACCGATCTGTAAATACGCGAAAAACAACAACAACACAAACATGCTTTTGGGAGGTGTTGTTTAGTCGTTTAGTCGTGTTTAGTTGTTTAGTCATGTCCGACTCTTCGTGACCCCATGGACCAGAGCACGCCAGGCACTCCTGTCTTCTACTGCCTCCCGCAGTTTGGTCAGGCTCATGTTTGTAGCTTCGAGAACACTGCCCAACCATCTCGTCCTCTGTCGTCCCCTTCTCCTTGTGCCCTCCATCTTTCCCAACATCAGGGTCTTTTCCAGGGAGTCTTCTCTTCTCATGAGGTGGCCAAAGTACTGGAGCCTCAACTTCACGATCTGTCCTTCCAGTGAGCACTCAGGGCTGATTTCCTTAAGAATGGATAGGTTTGATCTACTTGCAGTCCATGGGATTCTCAAGAGTCTCCTCCAGCACCATAATTCAAAAGCATCAATTCTTCGGCGATCAGCCTTCTTGATGGTCCAGCTCTCACTTCCATACATCACTACTGGGAAAACCATGGCTTTAACTATACGGACCTTTGTTGGCAAGGTGATGTCTCTTCATTGCACCTAAGTGTGCATAGAGGAGTAGACTAAGCAATGAGGAAAGTTTGTTGCTCAGTAGCAGAGCATCTCCTTTGCACACAGAAGGTCCCTGATTCAATCTCAAGTATCTACAAGTAGGACTTGGAGAGAACCCTGTCTTGGCACCCTGGAGGGCTGCTGCCTGTCAGTTCACACAACGCTGAGCTAGATGAATCAATGAACAAGGAAAGCTTGCCTGTACAGTCATACCTTGGAAGCTGAACGGAATCCATTCCAGAAGTCCATTCGACTTCCAAAACATTTGATCCCCAAGGCATGGCTTCCAATTGGCTGCAGGAGCTTCCTGCACACAATCGGAAGCTGCAGAAGTCGCTTCAGACATTCGGCTTCCAAGAACGTTTGCAAACCAGAACACTCACTTCCAGGTTTGCAGTGTTCAGGAGCCAAAACATTCAACTCGCAAGGCATTCAGCTTCCAAGGTATGACTGTATAGGGAATATTTTTTTAAGGTTTAATGTTTTATTATGTTTTATATATATATGTTGGAAGCAGTCCAGGGTGACGGGGGCAACCCAGTCAGATGGGTGGGGTACAAATAAATTATTATTTGTATTATTATTATTATTATTATTATTAGTCATAAATTAAATTGCTATAACGAAAGAAAAAACCCTATGTAAAATCACATAGAAAAGTTTTGTGCTTTACAGCACCATCTGGTGTTGCATGTTTATAACGCTTTTAAAACACTGATTTTTGACTAATGCAGCTGAGTCCATAATGTTGAATCAGACAGCGGGATGAAGTGGATGGTCGCTACCAAAGCATCCCAAGAAAATAGCCACCCATACTCACATTATGCAGAATTTAAACTTCATGTTGCAGGATCTATTGGTTAATACAACTGTGACTCATTTAGAATCCAGGACTTGTGCCTTGCGCCTTCATTCCTAGACTCAACCATAATTCCATTTTATGCTAGTGTACCTTGCTACACCTCCATTGCTACTAGTACACATTCATTCTTGTGGGTAATAATTATCAAGCATTAAAGCAACTTAATTGCTATAAAGATTTCAGCTCTAGTATATGATTAGAGGAGTGATTAATCAATTATTAACCAATCTCCTGTTGGGATAATTGGCATATTTTGAAGGAAAGTTTTTCAGGACCATCTCAAGCTATATATTTTCCTCAGAGGGATTTTGGTGCCATAGCATGTTTCCACGGTTAGCATAACTGTCTGATGGAGAATATTTCCAATGAATTGAGAGAAATGGTTTAAGGAAGATATATTCAAGGAAATGAATTGGGCTAATTTTTTTATTATTATTTTGCACCCTGTAGTTTTGTTTAGGGATTCCCTCCCCTCTTTATGTTATTGCCTACTGCATCACAGGGATTCATGACAGTGAATAGCAGGCATAAAAGGCATTGATATAAGGCACTGCAAAGCGTATGATCTGGCTGCCCATTCTTATGAGAAAAGACTCCACTGATGGCATGCAAAGTAACAGATAATAAGGACATCACTTCTACAGCTTCTTTCTTATGATTCAAATGTGCCTTGTATTCATCCTCTCCTCCTGACAAAATTAGCAATATGAGAACATAATATGAGAACCTGCTGGATCAGAATAATGCCCTACCTAGTCCAGCATCCTGTTCTTACTGTGGCCAATTGGATGCCTGTGGGAAACTCTCAAGAGCACTCTCTTCCCACCAGGCTTCCCAGAAACTGCAGTAGTATTCAGAAACATTCCTACCTATTGCCATGGAGGCAGAGCATAGCCATCTTGGATAGCAGCTAATGATAGCCTTAGCTCTCATGAATTTGTCCAATCCATCCAGGTTGGTGAACATATCTCACTAGCAGCTTCAAAATAGTGCAATGCCAAATGTTTCCTCTGCATTTTTTTCAAGTATTTTCCATCCATTACGGACAAATGAAATCAAATCCCAAGGGGAGAGAATATTGCTGGGGAGCCTTACATTTGAGGTGGCAAGGGGCCATGTGAGTGCCCCTTCTTTCAATCTACAAGTCATCTCTTTGGTAGTCCGTATTCTTCAGCCATCTTAGTGTTAGAATTCCAGCTCCATGACTGCAGTCATGGTGTTGTCTTCTTTCACATGATGGTATGTGTTTTGACTCCACAGAGTGGGATGTGACGGAAACAGGATGTTTGTGTTACTGTGTTCTGTGAAGTGAGACTATTGTCCTTTGTTCTTTTTCTCTTTGCTGTCTGATGCTAGAGAGAGAGGGAGCCATGTTGCAGTGCTCCGTGTGTGTTTATATGTAAATAAAGTAGATTAGCCAACATGCTAAGTTGCTGAGGTCTGTTACGCAACTGCGCAAACTCTGCGGATCCCTAAGTGTGCTAGTGTCAGTTGGCATCGGTCACTGTGATGTTTGGGCAGAAGAAAGCTTTTGAAGCTCCCGAATGAAAGACCAGGAGGGAGAGAACATGCCAGTCAGGCATGTGTCTCAGCCTGGGTCCTACTCGAGTGTAGGCTGAACTCCTGATACTTAGTGCTGCCAGTATTTCCTGAAAACGTTAGGGCAATCTCAACTGGACTTCCCTGTAAATGTGACGAGATGCCCATTTCTATCTTCAAACACGTAAAGTCTTCTTTACTTTTAAAGGAATTGTGGAAACATCTAATTTTTTAAGGTAAAAGGAATAACTTTTCTTAAAAACTTTCTAAAGGAATTCTACAGCACCCTGTGAATCAGGGAGAAAACGGAAGCCTTTCACAGAGGAATAAAACTTTTTGAGAAACTGGATAGGTTTCAGTCCAGCACGACCTCAGGAGAAAGCAAGAAGGAACATGAATAATATTGAGAAGAAAGCCTCACTCCTATTACAACTTTGCCATACCGTCAAGTGTGCTAAGAAGAGGTTAAGAAACTAATTATATCAAGAAAGTTACTTAGAAGTGAGAGACAGCATATTATTGAACAAACTTTGAAGTGGCCGTAATGAGTCCAATTAATCTCACACAATACCTTATTCTGTTCGATAGTAGGCTGCAGAGAAAAATAATTACATTAACAATCAGGTCTGCATTCCCTAACTCAATCTTATTGTGGCAAAGGACTCTAGGTTCATAACTTTATTTGTTCCAGTGAAATGTAGGTTAGATCCTCTATTTATTTAGAAAGGAAGAAAGATTTGAGCCTAGGGGCTGATCTATAGCTAGTTTAAATGCAATTCCTGCACCCGTTTACTCTTTCAGGAGGTGGGTGAATCAAGTGGTATGATTTGACTTTCCCCCGTAATTCTGATAAAAAGGTTCTGCCCCAAAGACAGCGTCAGTGTCTAAAGATCACGGTGAGTAAGCCAGTGTTAAACCAAGTTTTGTATTTCATACATAATGGGGGACAAAAATGTAAGCTAACCACTGTCAGCACGCCAAAATCAACACACAGAGGAGAGGAGGCAAGTGGGGGAGTGAGCAGGACATAAATGCGAAATGTTATGTCCAAACTGGACCGCTGTAAAACATCTGTCAGCTATATTGTTCATCCCATCTCGTGGGTTACATGAGATAAAAAAGTTTGGGATGTAAAAAGAGAATGAAAAGGTCAGGGAAGAGGTGTGTCTTCAGCAAACTTGAATAAATAAATAATAAATATTTTTTTTTTAATTTATACCCGTCCCTTCCTGGTTCAGAAAACCAGACTCACGGCTAACAACAAATTTAAAACACTTAATTGTGATACAACAAAAAACAGCATAAAATACAGTATAAAAGCATGAATAACAATAAATTCAAAAATCAATTTAGGGGGAAATCCATCCAATAAAGTATTGTGGGGGCCCAGGCAAGCCCCACCCGGCATAATTGATCACATGACAGTGCACACACACACCATTTGAATGGGAATGCCCATCAACGTTGTGGGGGCCTGGCCCCCTCAAATATTTTATTGTGGGGGCCGAAGCCCCCACTGCCCCTAGGAGTTGGCTCCTATGTTTCAGCATATGGTGAAAGCTGTGCACTAAATGTGCCTCTTTGGGAGACAGTTCCACAAAAGGATGCCAAAGAGAAAGCCAGGGTCCGAGAAACTTAGACGAGAGGGCCAAATGCAGCCCTCAGGCCTCTTGACTGTCCAGACCACACACCCTTCCAAACCATAGCTCTCACCAGTCCCGCTTTGCATTCTTCCTGGGTGTTTTTGCCTGGCTGGAATTTGCCCCTGAACTCTGATCATGCTTCTTGCTTGCCTGGATAGAGGATAGAGAGGGAAGTGTGGGTGCGAAGAATCTAACCTACTCCATAAAAGGTAGCATTCATATTTTTTATTTTTTTGCTCTGCCAACTTATGCCTTTTGCAAAATGGCATGTGGTCCCTGAAAGGTTACCTAGAAAGAAATGTGGCCCTTGGCTGGAAAAGGTCCCCCACCACTGCTTTAGGCTTTCCTCATGGGGGAAATGTTCCATTGCCTTGAGCATTTTGCTTGCTCATTTCAGTGGCATTGTTATCCAATCTCCCTCCTGAAATTTACCATTTAAATTTTACCATTTGCATAGAATGAACAAGAAGAGGACGTATAGGGAGAAAGAATTAAGGCTGACCCAGTACAGTGGTACCTCAGGTTAAGTACTTAATGCGTTCTGGAGGTCTGTACTTAACCTGAAACTGTTCTTAACCTGAAGCACCACTTTAGCTAATAGGGCCTCCTGCTGCTGCCGCGCCGCCGGAGCCTGATTTCGGTTCTCATCCTGAAGCAAAGTTCTTAACCTGAAGCACTATTTCTGGGTTAGCGGAGTCTGTAACCTGAAGTGTATGTAACCTGAGGTACCACTGTACTTTGGTTCATTGAGTAATGCCACCAGATGAATGGGAGAGAGGCACATCAGTGAAGAGGCGGTTCTGCTTTTACTGCAAAGATCACTGCTTCTGAAATGGAGTTTGGAAGCCAGAAAGCCTTGTGATAAGTAGCAAATGCTGGAACCAAGCTGTGCTCCTTCAGAGGAACGTTGACTTACCCCAAACTATCAAGTTAATCTAAAATAAACCCCCCTACGCCCCCCAGAAAAAGGCAACGCTTCCTCAATTCAAGAAGACTAATTCTTAAAATGAAACAGAATATTTATTAACACATCCAGTGGATAGTGCCTGCACTCCCTAGGAAGTATCAACAAACGAGTCAATGAGATGCTTCCTGGTAGCTCAAATCACTGTGGAAAATATTTTGCTGCTTACTGCTGGGCAAATCCAGCCCTGTAAAATAAATGTTGGCCAATGATATGCAGGAGGTGAGGCTTAATCCAGAATGTTTTTGGTTTTTTCCCCCAATTTCTAGCTGTAGAAACAACTTGCAGCAAATATTATAGACCTTGCCTGAAGCCAAGGGCAAGGATGCTATTAGATATGTATCAGAGGACTTTATGTATATGTGTGTGAATCCTGTTAGAAATATTTTCCCCAACATTTCCTTTCTTCTCTCTCTGTCCTCAAATTGTTGATGTTCTGTGTATTTTGAAGGTCACGTTTTTTCTCTTTCCGGTATATTAGGCATTGAGAAACTGGGTGTGGGCTACCGAAAATTACTAGATAGGGTAAAGCAGAAGGGCAAGGGAGTGACATCAGTGGAAGAGCGCACAGCAAGGCTTCAGAAGGGCCACTGCAGGATATTGTTGAGTCTTCTGTTCACCATTTAGCAAATTATATGGTTTGATTAGGGCCGGCCTTCCCATGAGGCGGGTGAGGCATTATTGACTGTAATGAACTCTCACTCCCAGGGACACTCCAAACGAGCAACTTCAGCATTTTGAAGGAGGGGAAATGTCTGCAAGTTTAGTGAGCGTTCCGGGGTAAGAGGGGGTTGTTCCTACATCTATAGCGCTTTCTCTGGATTCATTCCTTGCATTCTTTTAACTCCTCTGTTCTTGATTACAAAAAAAAAAGAACCCAAAACAAAAGAGAATGTATCTTGAGCTGCTGATAAAATGCAGATTTTCTTTTCAAAATAGCCCAGTTTTGTTTAAAAGTTTGATTCAGGGTTTAAATTTTAAAAAGGAGCCTGTAGGCTGCTTTTCAGTTTAATTTTTGCTTTCTTTTTTGTTTTGGGGTTCGTTTTGGATCTAGTTTTTGCATTTCTGTTCTTGAATAGAAATCATTCTCTTTTGCCATCAGTTGGTGCAGCTCCCCTCTTCTTCACCATCAATTTCCACTGTAAAAAATATGAATAAAAAGAACACACATTTCCAATATTTCTAAACAAAATAGTGTGGTATCTCTGTTATAATGTAGAGATATGGAACAGTATGGAGAACAATTGCTTGCTTTCCTTGTCCCAATGTACCTCCCATGCCTACCAGCTGTATAACTGCAGTTTCTTGAATCAGACTTGCAATGCCCTGCACTCCCTTACATTTTGAATTCCCCCACCCCCTTTTTTGCTTCAGCGCTACCTTTCTCATCCTGTCATTCTTGGCTGCTTCAATTTTGTTGTCGTGCATGGTCTTTCCCATTTATTACAAGCACAGTTCACTTTTTACGGGTTTGGGATCACAAAGCTCCACTAAGCAGGTTCTGCCAGTGGACACATTAGCTTTTATGTGAATAAATTACCTGCTCAAAGAATGTAGGCTAAGGCATGAAAGCAGAGGGGTGGAGGAGCTAAGAGCCAGAATGCTAACCATATATAATGTGAGATCATAGCTTTAAAGGAGGGTTTTTTTTTTCTTCCTGCCCTCCTTATTAAAAAAAAAAAAAAGACACTTTTTAAAAAGGAGTGGGGCAATGTCATTGTTGTTTCCTGTCTCTCAGTCTCTAATTTTTGCAAATTTAAATTCGGTTCTCCGCATTTCTCCTTCATGCAGACTTGAAGCCTCCTTTCCCCTGGCAATAAAACATGATGATAAGCTGGGCTTTCTTTCAGCTGGAGCTCACTAGCTCTCAGGTTGGCGCCATTGCCATTCTAAGATAACAAGTTGATGGTGAGCTCCAGCATCTATATTTCTAGAAAAATTGGACTGATGATAAAAATCTGGGTTTGGTAGCTAACTACTGAGATTAAGAGGTTCATACCAATGAAGCTGAGTGATGGAACATTCAGGACAGGTACGGGGAAATTATGGAACGCGCTTCCACTGGGGACAGTGAGGGCCACAAACCTAGATGGCTTTAAAAGAGTGCTAGACAAAATTCATGCAAGAGAGGGCTTTTGATGCCTACCCGTTGTGATGTATGGAAGTGAGAGCTGGACCATAAAGAAGGCTGATCGCCGAAGAATTGATGCTTTTGAATTATGGTGCTGGAGGAGACTCTTGAGAGTCCCATGGACTGCAAGAAGATCAAACCTATCAATTCTGAAGGAAATCAGCCCTGAGTGCTCACTGGAAGGCCAGATCCTGAAGCTGAGGCTCCAATACTTTGGCCACCTCATGAGAAGAGAAGACTCCCTGGAAAAGACCCTGATGCTGGGAAAGATGGAGGGCACAAGGAGAAGGGGACAACAGAGGACGAGATGATTGGACAGTGTTCTTGAAGCTGCCAGCATGAGTCTGAACAAACTGCAGGAGGCAGTGGAAGATAGGAGTGTCTGGCATGCTCTGGTCCATGGGGTCACAAAGAGTCAAACACGACTAAACGACTAAACAACAAACCTTGATGGTCATTCTCTGTCTTCACAGCTGGAGGCAGCGATGCTTTCGAATACCAGTTGCTGGAAACCAAAGAAGGGGGAGAGTACTCTAGGGCTTGAATCCTGCTTCCAGGTTTCCCACAGACATCTGGCAGCCACGGTGAACACAGGATGCTGGACTAGATGGGACGTTGTCCCGATCGAATTAATAATTCTTATTAATTATATCCTTTTGAACTTAAGGGCAGAACTACTATAAACAAACTTGGCATTAGTCAAAGATGAGGAAAGATAAGTATTGGCAGGGGATACTTTAAATTTTAACTGCTCTCTCAGTGAATCGCTTATTATTCGCGTTGGTAACTAATTTCACAGGTGGTTGTCACATGTGCTTTTATTGGTACTCCACAAGCAATTTAAAATTAGTCTGGGAACTGTTTCAGTAAAGCAACGCCAATAGACCTATGTTGTAACTAGAGTCACCCTGATCTCTTGTAAAAATTACTTTGACTTTAATATTGCATGGTTCTGAAATGAAGGTTATGCTTTTCCTGTAATTTATTTTTATGTTGCTGGAAATTCTGTTCACAGTGAGGCATATATTTTCATACTGGATTTTTGTGTGTGCGTGGTTTAAAATTATTTGAAACTGTTTGTCACCCGAGAACTTCCATTAATAAACTAATAAATGTTTACAATTACATACACATTCACACGCAAGTGCACGCACACACATGAACACATATAAGGAGAGGAGGGGAAGACTGAATTTGGAGAACATTTTATTGATATGTTTGTTCTTGTTCATGGAAGGATATAAAACAAGGTCGGGAAACCTGTGGCCCTCCAGATGTTTCTGGACTACAACTCAAGTTATCTGCATCTGTTGTCTGTACTGGATGGAACTGAAAGGTGCTGGAATTTAACAAGCATCTGGGTAGCCAACCATGATATAGAAGCAGCATGGATGTGCTTTGTGTGTGACGGTCACCCTAAAAAACCAAATGAAACCTACAGTTCTGCCACTTAATCCTTATAACTACAGGAGACCAAGATGGAATG
Organism: Podarcis pityusensis; assembly: GCF_964106645.2. NCBI lineage: Eukaryota > Metazoa > Chordata > Lepidosauria > Squamata > Lacertidae > Podarcis > Podarcis pityusensis. The sequence goes on along the minus strand of NC_138032.1, from coordinate 12,463,098 downwards.
TGGGACCTTCTGTTTGCAAATAATTGTGGCTCACCGCTGAGATATGGTCCCTCCCATTTAAAAAAACCAACAACAGTCCTTGTCATTTGGAATGACAGTTCCTCCATGCCAATGTTCTTTAAATTGTATTTTGTGTTGTGTTGTGTTATTGTGGCCGTTCCTATTTTCTCTTCTTCTATAACAACCTGGGGTCATTCAACGAAGCTGTATGGTGGGAATCAGGACAGAAAAAAGGAAGATAAACTATGGCATTCACTACCCACAAAATATGGTGGCAGCCACCAATATACCAAATCATGGAGGAGAAAGCTACCTCTGGTTGCCAGTTGCTGGGACCATGGGAATAGGCTATTTCACTCACATGCAGGCAGCTTGTGTGCTTCTTAGAGCTATCTAGTTGACCGCTGTAGGAACAGAATACCGTGGTACCTTGGGTTAAGAACTTAATTTGTTCTGGAGGTCCGTTCTTAACCTGAAACTGTTCTTAACCTGATACACCACTTTAGCTAATGGGGCCTCCCACTGCCGCGCACGATTTCTATTCTCATTCTGAAGCAAAGTTCTTAATCTGAGGTACTATTTCTGGGTTAGCAGAGTCTGTAACCTGAAGCATCTTTAACCTGAAACATCCGTAACCTGAGGTACCACTGTACTGAACTGTATGATCTGAATGTCTGATCTATAAGGGGTCTTTCTTATAGCAGGCAGCTGGACTAGATGATCCTTGAGATCTCTCCCAGCTCCATCTCTGTAACCGGATCAATGGTTTAACCCAGGACAGTTTCCATAATGTTCTCCTGACACAGTCAAGGCTGAGGGACAAAATAAATCTCATGTTCTGGTGCCACCGGGAAATCGATTACAAGTGTAATGTCAGTTTATGGCCATAAGAACATCATAAGCCAAAATTTATATGCTTCTGCAGAAACAAATTATGCATGGCATGTGATTATTTTCCACTTTCTTTTCAGGATACAGACAGAGTAGCATTGGTAGCCCCTGCAACTCCCTTTTGTGCTGGCTGCAAGCCGTGCCCTCTTTGTGATGTTCTGAATCCCTGCAGTGTTTACTGCATGCTATAAACAAAATAATTGCTATCCTAAAGCTGTCACAATCAGTGTTTTCTTAGAGATTTTCTATTTCCATTTCATCTCCTTGCAGTATATTCTAAGGTTTTTATTATTTTTAATAATAATAAATCTCATTATTATGGGCACGTAAGATTGCCTGCTTGTACATAACATAGTGCTGGCTTTAGAGGTGTCAGGATGCACACGTCATAGGTTTCAGCTGCTACCTGAACTTTTAGGGTGCTTCGTGGTTCTGTAGCTGTACACATCAGGAATGTGTAGGAGCTTCCAATGGCTTATCAAAGCTTCTTACTCATTATGCACCACATCAACCAATTTATTATTTGGCCTTGGGTAAATGTCACCATGCATATCTACCCAGTGGCCCCAGTTTGCAAGCTATTACACATTTCCTAGAAATGTCCTTATGTAAGAGGGAGAGAGAACGTTGCTAAGGTTGCTGACTTGAAGGGATCACTGCCACTTTGACCTCAGATTTGTGAGATCATCACTCGGGACATTTTGCTACTATTTATGGAAACTCAGCTTTTCTTTGGAATTGCTGGTTTATTTTGCCTGAGCAGGAGCCTCCAGACCTGCCTTGAATTTTGTGATGTGAAATCCTGCAGCAATATGGGAAGGTTTGCAGTTCCAAAATTTCCATTAATAGCATCTTTTTCACCAAAAGTAAATATATAACTTCAAGTAATGACAGAAGGGGGGTGGGGAGAAATTCCAGTTTCTGATGACATTTCCCTGTAAAGAAATGTCTGTATAACCTCCCCTCAACATCATTTAAGCATGCCGATTTACAGGCAATGCATACACAAACATTTCTGAACCCAGTGCTTTTTTTCTGGAGAGACTCAGGGGTAAGCATACCACTAAACATTTTGTGAATCTTTGTACTTTTGTCCATTTACTGTATTTATTTTTTTCTGATTTGAACTATAAAATGCTGATTTTCTTGAGTCAAAATGAGAGTACCCCTAAACATTTTTAAAGAAAAAAAGCACTGTCTGAATCTATACAGTCTTAAAAACCTGTGTATACAAATTTATAATAGTCTAGTGTAATGAGTGCAACTGCAGCTGAACAATGTAGAAAAAGCTCAAAAATGTGTCGTTAAGTCCTTTAAAGCACTGTCTGAAGACAATGCTGTGTGTACAATTAGCACAAACCATTAAAAGATCATGAAAATGGAGCCTGTAAATAAAGGAGCCTTATTCGGTCTTACATTTGCATCTGTGGATGGGGCCTCTGCTTTCTCCTTTTCCAACCCCACCTTCCCACTAGGGGCAGAGGAGAATTTTGCTTTGCCTACATTTTCAAGTGAACCAACTTAATTTGCACCTCTGCTTGGAACATAACCATCCATTGGATTTCACGCTTTGCTGAATTTTACAGTACAATCCTCAACTCAAACAACTTACCAAATTGGGTGTATGCATATTGAAGCAAAGTGCATTTAAAAGTGGGTACATTAAAATAAAATGCAAATTTAAGGGTTGCACCCAAATAACTTTGTCTCCGAGTAGCTCCGTTGAAATTAATGACCATGACTAACTGAGGCCCATTAATTTCCATGCGTCTACTCTGAGTAAACATTAGCTGAATACAACCATTTGGATATGTATGAATTTCAAAGGATGGCTGTTTCAATTTGTGTATCTTTTGAGAAAGTGCAAAGTAAGTAGATTTAAATTTAAATGCAACCTGAATCAAATTCATCCCAACTCTTAGTAGACGAAGTTTGTTATGCCGAATTCTGCTGCTGAAATCCCCTGTTCTGCAGTGCTTCTAAAGATGTGTTCCTCTTCCACATGGTCCCCCTTCCTGAGCATCACCCTAGATGTTGTTCTTCTGCTCTAATATGCCTGCAGGAGAAGAAACTTCACAGTCTTCCCTAAACTGACCATTACAGCAGATGAGAGAGAGAGAGAGAGAAGCAACTTTTGGATCTAGCCTTTTCAGCGATTCTTATAAACCAAACTAGACATATAGAAAGCAAAAACAAGGTTCAAGAGAAAATGCAGTATCTAAGCAACCCACTTTTCATATGCCATCTGCATATGTGTCTGTGGGCAAACTCAGAGCCACATTTCATACTGTTTCAAAAGCTATATATTGGACCAGCTGAGATGTTTGTTTTTGCAGGGTAAGGGAGTTTTTCTCCATCCTGAACAGTCTCATGGGAATAAAATGGAACAGTATAATATGTTGTCACAGGCATCAGTTTATGTGCCAGGGCTGGGCCATAGTCTGAGGTGAACTAGGAACCATTGGTAGGACCAAAGGACAGCCCAGGAAGCAGGCTCAAGGAGCAAGCCAGAATTCAGGGTTCCAGAAGAACGAAGGACAAAGCATTCCTTGTTGTTCAAATCTAGCAAAAGGAAACTGAACCGCTCAGGGGAGTCTTTAGTCCCCAAGTCTGACAAGCGCCACCATTGTGAATGGCAAGCACCAGCGCCACCAGCACACAAAGTCGAAAGTCCTTTAGTGAAACAGTAGGTATACATTTCAGTAATACCTAGGTATATATGTATTTTGTTATTCTAGCTTGATCAAAAGTATTTATTATTTCATAACAGATAGATAGTTCAGAGCTTAGGCAGCTTCAGTGGCGAGGGCCTAGCACCCCCCAAAATTCGCACCCCTTGCACCCCCAGGTAAAGATGGCCCTGGAACCACTTCCTGTTCAGGAGGTTCCAGTGTCCAAACTGAGCGGGCTTTTGCAGTAGAGAAACAGTTTAAGATTGTGCTTCATCCTTCATACTGCAATCTGCTTTCCTCTGAAATCCCACACCCCCAGTGATTTACTGTAGCCAAGCACAGGCCAGAACAATCTGCTGCAAGCTGCAGTGACATACCCTCCAGAGTGTAAGGCCAGCCCAATACATGTTGGCATCAGACCCCAAAAAGGTGCCCCACTTCCCTGTCAAGGAAGAATGGATGAGGGAAGATCTATATCAGGAACGGTGTGTGTGTGTGTGTGTGTGTGTGTGTGTGTGTGTAGAAAGTTCAACATCTGGATCTGCTGCCTCAGTGAGTCATGCTGCTTGGGGTGCTTGCCTCACCTTGTCTCATGGGTGGGTTGGCACTGTTTGGGTGGAGTGGCAGAGCCAGGGCCAGGGGGGATTAGGCTGGATCTTGATTCCATTCACATGTTCTGTTAATCTGCGGTAACTGAGGCTGGCAAAAGGGTGTTGGACTCAAAATCTATGTTCAAGCCTTGTTTTCTTCCAGGCTTAGGCTGGCTTAGCCTTGCTTCCTAGCAGAATTTAGGTCTGGGGTGCTTTACACTGCCTTAACTTAAGACAGTGTAACTTATGCTGGTTTCCTGTTCTTAGGATTGCTACCTAAGCACTCACAGGATGCCAATCTTTCCCTGAAATTCCCTCCTTTCTTCTCCTTCACTTGCTTTAACTGCATGATGCATATGTAGAAATCATAGGTTATAATGCTTATATCCAGAATGTGTAGTGAGATGCATCATTGTTTGAATTGTTTGCTTGCATCAATCTTCTTCTTTCACTTTCTATACAATTGCCATGCGGGGTCCTTTTTAAAAAATCATAAAAACAAACCTGCATCTCTTTGCTTCTAACTCCTTGATATTTAGTTAGCATTTAGATTGCAAATGATTACTAAAACCATCCCCTTACTTCCACTTCTTACTGCCATCTGCTGAGCATCTCCTTAGAGAAATTAACTGCATTCCATACTAGAACTGTGAATGACAAATTTGTCACCGTATGCAAGGCATAAAGGGAAGTGGGGGGGGGGAGCCCTTTTAAGCAGTGGTCTAATTGCAAATAAAACAAGCTATACCAGAGGCAACAGAAAGGAAGGGTGAGATCTGCTTGAAAAAGCAAAGACTACTGGGCCAAGGAGATGGTCCTGCTTGTGGTTTCTCCCTACAAATCTCACTGGCCACTTTTGAGACTCGGCTGCTGGACTATACGGGCCTTTGGCTCAATCCATCAAGGGTTTCCTTATGTCCTTGTGGGTCTCTTCTGTTAGATTGTCTGCCATTGACGCTGCCTTACAACACAATCCAAAGCCAAGGTCTGCAAGGATGAGCAAGTTTGGAATAAGGCAGATCTGTCCCAGCTAGGGCTCAGCCAGCAGTGAGGGAACATCTTGTTGCTTCTTCTCTTGGGCAGCCTCCTCCCTTGGGCAGGTTGCAGTGGCTGATGAAGAGCAGGCAAGGAGGAGAAGAGGTTATGACCACTGAGGCCAAGCCCTGTGTGATGCACTGGCTTTCAGGCACAGGCAGAGGGCAGGACTGTCCTGGGTGGAAAGAAAGGGATTAGTGGAGCAGAGCACCAGAAGTCTTGTTTTGTATTTGTTTTCAAACACACTGTGTGTCTATGTCTAATCTTGCCTCTTTCTAAAATTTACTGGTGTGTGCTTTTCTTTTTGTAACTATACCAAAGAATAAAATAAAACTGGGGTTACGGGTTTTCTCAGGACAGTGAGGTGTGTGTGTGTGGTGTTCCATTGGTGTCGTGGTGGTTGGACTTGCCCTTCTTTTGATAAGAAATGTTCTGTGGTGCGGAGGCCGGGGGACAAAAAAATGGGGTGGAGGAAGCATTGAAGAAGGTCAGTTGGGAAGAGTGAGAAATGTCCCTGTTTTAATCTGATGAATGTTGGAGGGTAGGTAGTAGATCAAACCTTGGAAGAATTGAATTGTAGAGTTGGAAAGAATCTGGAGAACATCTAGTGCAACCTACTGCAATTCAGGAATCCTTCCCACAGTCATGGGCTCAAATCACCTTAACATGGCCGTTTTACAGATGTGGGGAGCAGTTTTGCCTGAGGGCACCTGAGGAGAGCCCTGATTGCTGCCTCTTAGTTTCTGCCATTTTGTTACTTCTTGCTGTGTGTTCAATGGATTGCATGTTTTCAATGGGTTTTTATGTATTCCTATTTACTCATTTTGTTCCAAACCACCAGTGGATTGCGTGGATAAGTAAATAATCAATTCTTGGTAGAGGCTCAAATAGTGAACTTTTTTCATTCACGGTTCACATGCTTAGCCAGTATGCTGCCATAACTCTTCATTTTATTGACTTGACAGAATTTATACACCGCTTTAAAAAAAACACCAAAGCTTTAAGCTGTTTACATGAAAGAATATAAAGTATTCACAAGCAAATATTGATAAAATCCATAGACTTTAAAAGCAGAAGACATAACAGGATTATCAAAACACAGGTAAAATCAGCAGCCTTTTTGAAAAAGAAGAAAAAAGAACAAATATACATAATAAAATTTCCTGTCTGGGTAGCCTTGCCAGAACTAAAACGTTTTTAGCAGGCATCGAAAACAGCACACAGAAGGTCCCTGCCTGTTGTTAATAGACATTTGTCTCACTAAAGTGAAGGAAATGTCAAAGGAAAATAGGGATGAATGAATTGAATGCTTTTTAAACAAAGTGGGTTTATTTTTACTTTTTTTAAAAAAAACATCTTTTAGGCTACTTTGTCTTCCAGCTGTGTACTAAACACTCTGCCTGCCATAAAAGCAGGTAACGCCCCGGGAAAGATGGCCATTTCACTCTCTGCCATGCCTCAAATCAATATGTGGTTTTAAAATGCGCCCTTTTTAAAACCACATGTCACACCAGCTCCCATCTCAGTGCTGTCACAGTGGGCAGAGCAGCTCGTTTCAGCTTCCAGGAAAAACAAAAATGAGAAGCATCTTTGAAAGTATATTTAGAAAGGCAGCTGCAAAACGGAGGTCCCTTCTTTCAGCCCATGGGGGGATTGGTTTTAGATTTAGATTTAGATTTACATTATGTCTCATTTGCATTTTTCATCTCCCCCCACCTTTTTTTTACACTGAAACCTAGGGATGTTCTCACATTTGCTTATTAACGACACCCGTTACCTAAAGATGCACGCAGCAAGCTGGCAGATGGCCATCCTCTGCTCACGGGTGCCTTGGCAACAGAGCAGAATGTTTGAGTTTAACTTTACCCATGTTGTCATTTCCTAACTTGCATGTTTCTCCATTTTGCTCTTTACGCAAACTCAAGTGTTTCCATTTACACATGCCTACATGCCTTCCTTCTGCTTTGCTGAAAGGGCCACCCACTCGCTATCCGTCAACTTTTCCTTGAAACCCTCTCCCTCTCTCTCAGCTGAAATCTTTGACAGTCTTTTGAGGACCACAGCTGCCTTGCCCGTGCTGGAGCCAGTTAACCTTCCCCATCCCATCTTCAAAACCACAGGCCATTTCTTTGCCCCTTTGACAAAGGAATGAGGCGTGTTAAAGTTATATGTACCTTTGGGGGTGAAGTAGAACTGTAGAACTGCTGTGTTTGTAGAGACAGGGGCCTTTTCTAAGAGGCTACTGGTTGGTTGCCCAGGAAGGTATAAAGAAGAAGAGTTTGGATTTGATATCCCGCTTTATCACTACTCGAAGGAGTCTCAAAGTGGCTAATGTTCTCCTTTCCCTTCCTCCCCCACAACAAACACTCTGTGAGGTGAGTGGGGCTGAGAGATTTCAAAGAAGTGTGACTGGCCCAAGATCACCCAACAGCTGCATGTGGAGGAGCGGAGACGCGAACCCGGTTCACCAGATTACGAGTTTACTGCTCTTAACCACTACACAAAAAAACAAGGAAAGGTTTCTTACAGTCCTTTTTTATTTCAAACCTGACAGAGAGAGGCTGTAGCACCCAGCCTCTTGGATAACAGTGTTGTCCCCAGTTCATCGCCACCCCCCTTCTCTCCCACTTCTTCATTCATCATCACCTCCTCTACAGGTGCTGCTAAGTGCCCTTTGTCTTCAAGCTCTTTGCTCTCCTACTTTTAAGGCTTGCCGGGTTCTGGGAGATGGTGGGACTGGAATGCTTTCTAGGGACAACATGTCAGCCAGCTATTGCTCCGGCTCTGATTGCTCCTCCTCTCCCATTATTTCCCAACTTTCCCCCTCATCTGCCTCTCAGCTGTGACCTCCCTCAAACCCCTGTTGTAAATCTATACTGTCTTCCTCTTCCTCCTCCCTGGGAGGGTCAGGATGGGGAGGTGGCCTCCACCATTCCTTCTCCTCTGCCCAGCCTCTGACACCTTCGGCTGATTAGCATTTTACATCATTTTAAATGTATTTGTGGGAGAGGGATTATTTCTTTGTTTTATTCTTGTTCTTGCTTTTTTTATGTATTTTGAGTTTTTATTCTGTATTTTTTACGCTGTGACATGCCCTGAGATCTTCGGATGAATGGCAGTGTAGAAATTTAATAAATAATAAATTTAGTAAATAAATAAATTCAAGAAATATAAATACCCTACGCCTATGGTAGTGCACCAGTGATGAAGAGTACCTGCAGTGTACAAATCCAAAGAAGATTATTTAGTGGTGTGCACATGAAGGGGGGTCTAAAGCAAGCCAGTGTAATTTAAGGTGGCATAAAATTACACCTGATCCAAATCCTGTTCAGCAGCGGGACTGCTGGTGGTGCTCTGCTTAAGCCTGGCAGAGGGAAAATAAGCATTTGAAATGGTGTTCTATGCCAGGTTGCCAGGTTCCATGACTGAGCTGAAAGGGCTTAGAATCCAACCTAAGTCATCCCGTCCCGTCCCCCCCGGTCTGGCTGTACCCCTGCCATGCCCCTGAAACACCCCTTTTGGGGTACTTACAATGCTATCGGCTCAATCATCTTTGGCTTAGCCAACTGAGTGGGAATCAACTGACTGAGCCAGAGATCTGCTGCATCCTACGCTGATCTTCCCACTGGATCTTGCCACAGGATCCCTGACTCCGTTAGATTGCATACGGAGCTCATTTTGCACCCAGGGTGACTAAGCCAAAATCTTGATTGAGCACAAACATGTTTTTTTTTTTTTCCCCCTGTTGTAATTTATAATTTCCTGGAAGACAACACGGCCCTCCTTGCAGTGTCTGTTCACAGCATAAAACTGTCAAATTCCCATTAAGCTTAAGGTGAAAAATTAATGAACCATTCAGTTCAGTTATTTCAAAACTAATACAATTCTATTAGCATTGTAGCTGAAAGTCAAAGAAGTGGTATGCACAATTACAGTTCAGTGTCGAGTCAAACTTTCCCTTTTCTAAAGAAAGGAAACAAAAAGGAAGATCATTAAAATGCTATTTTAGGGTACAATAGGAACACACACACACTTTTCCTCAGACGTCTAAATATACGTTTGGCTTTATTCACTGACAAAACATGACTTTCCTGTGCAATAATTTGGCTGGGTGTAGGTTGCCAGTAGGAATGCAGAAAGTTGTCTTATACTGAATCAGACCAGTGAGCCATCTAGCTCAGTATGTCTTACACTGACCTAGCAGCAGTATTCCTGGGTTTCAGTGGGAACATTTCTGGCTCTACATGGAAATGCCAGGGATGGGACTTTTGCATGTAAACAGATGCTCTGTTACTGAGCTCCGACCCTTCCTTAAAGAAAACTGGAAAGGTCTGGGTTAAATGTTGATGAGGAGGGACCATATAAAGGTCAACACTCGTTCACGGACCACCATGCAATACAGAGACCCACTTAGAACCCCTTACCGAAACATCAACCATGACATTTGTTTGGTACCCAGCCCCCCAGTAGAATTTGATAATGGTGTGAATTTGGTTCCAGAAGCAGGAGGAGTTTCGTTTCTGCTCCGTGGTCACAAGGGGACTAGACTTTTTCCAGGACACATCCTCTTTCTCAGGGGTACAAATTGCACTTATTTGCTTTGAATGGCTGCCATGGCATCCTCTTTTTTGCAACAACAACAACAACAACAACAATAATAATTTATTTATATCCCGCCCTCCCCAGCCGAAGCTGGGCTCAGAGCGGCTAACAACAGTAAAAGTAACACAGTTTACATAAAATCACAATCAATTAATTGAAATACATTCTAAAATCATTTCATTCTAAAATCAATTCAGAATGAAATTAATGGCAACCATTGGGCTAGCGTTCTATGAGGATTACCAACGGAGGGGGTCAGGCTGTGCCTTGGCCAAAGGCCTGGCGGAACAGCTCTGTCATGCTGGCCCTGCGGAAAGATGTCAAGTCCTGCAGGGCCCTAGTTTCTTGTGACAGAGCGTTCCACCAGATCGGGGCTACAGCCGAAAAAGCCCTGGCTCTGGTTGAGGCCAGCCTCACCTCCCTATGGCCTGGGACCTCCAAGATGTTTTTGTTTGAAGACTGTGTGCCTTCACACAGCACATCGTTAAAATGCAGTATTCACTTCCAAAGGAGGCAGTGATGGCCACCAAATTGGGTGGCTTCAACAGAGGATAGGACAAATTCATGGAGGTAAAGGCTATGAATAGCTATGATGGCTGTGCTTTGCCTCCATGGTAGGAGGCTGTATGCTTCTGATTACCAGTTGCTGGCCATATATCCTGCTTACAGGTTTCCTACAGGCATCTGATTAGAATCATAGAATTGTAAACTTGGAAGGGACCTCAAGGGTCTTCCAGTTCAGCCCCCTGCAATGCAGTTCAATCTCAGCACCCATGAAAGATATCCACCCAGCCTCTGCTTAACAACTTCCAAGGAACGAGAGTCCACCACCTCCTGAGGGAGACCGTTCCACGGTCAAACAGCTCTTACTGCCAGAAAACGTTTCTCAGAAATCCAAAAGTGCCCATCATGGAAGGCCTGTCATTGAATCAGAGTGGCATGTTCTGTCCGTGAACTGTTCAAATGCACTGATCTAGAGAAAGGTTTTATTGTCGTATACTAAGTTGTTCTCTTTACCCCCTCAACTCTCTTTGAAGATGGAAGCTATAAACAGAACCGATCGAACCTCACTTCTCTATTAGTCCAGCCTATTTGTGCGGCATTGGTGAGGAAGCTGTTCCCTTCCCCCGAGAAGGCTGGTGCAAATGAAGATTGCGAACCCCTGGAATTGCTGGCTACAGGTAACAGTTCCTCCCCCCCCCTCTCTCTTTCTCAGAATGACGATCCTCTTTAAATTCAGAACTTCCGTAAGCCCTTGAAATTGCATTACGCATAATTGTGTATAATTGGGGGCTTTGAGCAATTGCAGGTACATTCCTTTAGCAGCACTTTAAGAAGAGGCGAGGAGAGAGAGAAAGTGTATATCAATTACACTCTGAAGAGCTTGCTGAGATCGAGCTCAGAACGTTCTGAAGAGCCGCTGATAAGAAGAGCGATGTTAATGGGGGGGGTGGGGAGAGAAAGTATTTCACAAACTCGTTTAAAAGTACACAAAAATTCACAAAGCTTACACATACCTGTCTCCTTGTTTGTTGCATCTGCCAAGATCTAACTGATGCAAGTCAGATATCTGGAGTACCACGTCTCTCAGCACATGGCATTAAAGTCGAAATTCATGCTATTGACTGAGAAGATCCCTCCAATTCACCCAAGAGAGGCTTCTGTAGCTGCAGAGCCATTTGTTAGGCCTTGTTGGACAACATACGATATCAGGGAAGCGTTTAAGGCACCAGGAGAGCATTAAAGAGTTGGCTTTCCTCACGTTTTCTCCCCCTGAGTGTGTGCCTCCAGCATATCTACTAAGCTCTCTACAAATAGCTCTGCTTGTGTACACTTTCATTTGTATCACATTGCAGGAAATAGAGTGCTGTGTTTGCACCTCTGTTTGTGCGTGTTTGTACATCATAAGGGGGCATTGTTTCACTTAGGATAAAAATAAATAAATCTGACAACAAAGAGGCAGAAATGCATTGAGTGAATTTGGTAAAAGGTGTTCTCATCTCAATGTTTTGGGAAGCATCATACACTCAAGGAAAGGCAGCAGATCACAGCATTTTAAAGTTGGAAGGGATCCTGTGAGCTATCTAGTCCAAACCCTTGCAATGCAGCAACCTCAGCTAGATCATACATGGCAGATGGCCATCCACCCTCTGCTTAAAAATCTCCAAGGAAGGAGGGCCCACAACCTTCTGAGGGAGACTGTTCCACTTTCAAACAGCTCTTACTGTCAGAAAGTTAGTCCTGATGTTTAGTCATAATTTCCTTTCTTATAACTTGAAAACATTGGTTTGGGTCATGCCCTCCAAAGCATCAGAAAACAAGCTTTCTCCGTTCTCCATGTGGCAGGGCTTTGGGCATTTGAAGACAGCTCTCATACCTCCTCTTAGTCTCCACTTATCCAGGCTATTGGCCTGGCAGAAAGGTTTTCAGCGAGGGTATATGGCGATGCTACGTTCCATTTGGTACATCTGTCCATACCCTGAGATGGCACCAATGTACTTCAGATATATCCAGAGTGATAACCCAGAAACTGAAAGATACAGGTTATAATAATAATAATAATTTATTATTTATACCCCGCCCATCTGGCTGGGCTTCCCCAGCCACTCTGGGCGGCTTCCAACAAAATATTAAAATACAGCAATGCATCAAACATTAAAAGCTTCCCTAAACAGGGCTGCCTTCAGATGTCTTCTAAAAGTCTGGTAGTTGTTGTTCTTTTTGACATCTGGTGAGAGGGTTTTCCACAGGGCGGGTGCCACTACTGGGAAGGCCCTCTGCCTGGTTCCCTGTAACTTGGCTTCTTGCAGTGAGGGAACTGCCAGAAGGCCCTCGGCGCTGGACCTCAGTGTCCGGGTAGAACGATGGGGGTGGAGACGCTCCTTCAGATATACTGGACCGAGGCCGTTTAGGGCTTTAAAGGTCAGCACCAACACTTTGAATTGTGCTGGGAAAGGTTTGGGGAAAGGAGAAGTACCTTTTGCCAGTGGGTGGTTGGTGGCCATTGGAACTGGTGGGGTAGAAATCAGTGAGACCAATGACTGGTGGAGCCTCAGCCAATGACAGCCAGAGCCAACCAATTTGAGTTTTGTCTCCATCATCGCCGCTGCTGGGGACTGAGGAAGTGCTGCTCTGTTTTGCAGAGCCATGCAGATCCTCATGTCTTTCAGTAATCACACAGTTTCTTGTGGTTGGGGTTTTTTTTTGGGGGGGGGGGGATGTGGTATCAATTTCTGTCCAGCTTGAAAGGAGTGTATATTATATTTATGAGGAAAACCACACCAGCTTATGCTGTAGAACAGCAAAAGGTCTTAAAAATCAATCCAGATTTATTTAGAGGAGGGTGGAGAACAGTTAAATCAGATTAAACAAACAGTGTCCAAGGGATCAATCACTTCCATGCAAAAGGTGACAGAAGAGCAAGTTCGTACTGCAGCAACTTCCAGTCGTTCATCAGCTGTGCTAAATAAGGCATTGCATGAGAAAGTTTACAGTATATTCAGCATTCTGTCTGCAGCCATTGATTCACAATTAACTTTCTTCATAGACTATTTGATACACTGCTAAGCAAGAATTAATTTTGCAGAGATAAATGCACTGTATTAATAATGCAGTGTGGAATATTCCCCTATCAGGCTGGCCTGCTACATAGATAGCATCCATTTCTCTTTTACAAAACCTTGGGTTACAAATTCTTTCCAGATTTGAGTCAAAATGTGGATGGGATCAATTTCTGAGATGAAAAAGGTACCAGGATAAAGCAATGGAAACTAATTAAGTAAAGTTGTTTGTGTATTTTCAACAGTGTAAGAGACCGTTTATTATTAGCATTACAGTGGAACCTCGGGTTGCGAACGTGATCCGTGCGGGAGGCACGTTCGCAACCCACAGCTCCGCATCTGTGCACGTACAGGTCGCAATTTGGCGCTTCTGCACATGTGCAAAGTGCGATTTAGTGCTTCTGCGCATGCGCGAGTGCTGAAACCCGGAAGTAACCTGTTCCGGTACTTCTGGGTTCGGCGCGGTGTACAACCTGAAATTGCATAACCTGAAGCGTCTGTAACCCGAGGTACCACTGTAGTTATTCCTAAAAGAAATCCCCGCTATTAAAAAGCATATGAAATTGATACACTTTTAACTTACTGAATTGGAAGATTTAATACATAGATTAAAAAATTATCGGTGCATCTATCTTTATGAGAGAAGGAGGCTCCCAGTGATGTACTGGGGAGAATTCCGGATTTGCAAGGATGTTAATTCATATCCTTGCTCAGTCATAAAGTTCCCTAAACTACACACTGGGTGAGATGCAATGATAAATGGCTTATGCAAGGGAAATCCACTCACACAATGAGACTTCCAGTTTATCAGCTACCTGCATGCCCCCCCATCTGCTCCAGATGGTCCCCCAATCTTCCTGAGCATATTTTGGGGGCATATGGTAGCTGCCGGGGAAAGTAGAACCCCCACTGCATGAGAAGACACCCAGTCAAGCTATATTGAATCTCACCAAATCACTGAGTTTTGTACTGTGGGTGCTTTTCTGTTTATCACCTGTAAACAGCTCCTTGGTTTGAGGTAGTCCTTCATTTGGTCTTGTGGGACTCCTCCCCTGTCAGTGGGTCCCAGCTGTGGGTTCTCTGGCTGTGGTGGCACTGGGCAGGCAGATCTAATGACACATTTAATTTCCCACCATGTTCCACAGCACTAGAAAAATAACAATTATTATTATTATTATTATTATTATTATTATTATTATTATTATTATTAATGCAGGCTACAGCCTGCACTGCCCCACTGTGCTGCCCCACCCCACAAAGTAAGAGACCACATTTATAGGAGCAATTACATGATAAGATGTGTGCATGAGACATCCACATGGTTTGGAACAATTTGAACCATACAATACGATACTATAATCTTTATTGTCATTGTCCCATACAGAACAACAAAACTGACAAATCTACATCAGACATTCAGAAACCAACAAGCCTGCTATCCCAGCCTGGTTAGCCCCCTAAAAACTCTGATACCCCATAATTAAATACAATATACTCCCATAGAGACTACCTTACACTATGTTTAAAACCAAAATCACATTTGAATAGAAACTGTTTGTCAGGCGGCTAGTCCTAGTCTTTATAACCCTGTACCTTCTTCCAGAAGGCAGAAGCTGAAAGAGATCATTTCCGGGGTGCGCACTATCCTGCACTATCTCTGCAGCTTTCTTATGGCACCTGGAAGCATAGATTTGATCCAACGTGGGAAGAGTGCACCCAGTTATTCTCTCCGCAGTCTTTACAACCCTGGACAACATATATAAGCACATAAAGGACATGCCACATCAGCAGGAAACCTAATGGTTCTGAGTGTCCATTCCCATTAGCTGAGCAAATGTCAATAATCAGGGATGATGGGAGTTGTAGTCCAACATTTGGAGACCCACCTCTGACATATCACATGATACATTTCCTACACAATTTGGGCCCTCAGTGCTATCCATGTGCGGCCACAGATATGCACTGTGTACAACAGTGACAAAGGAACATGAGGCCACCTGTGTTCGTTATGCATCGGCTAATGGTTTTCGAAGTAAAAAGGGCTCAGGAAGATGGGGCCAAACTGGAACTGTTAATGATAAGAGTAATCCCTTTCTGTTCTTTTAGTCGTCAAGTAGCTTTATGGCTTAGATAAAGTTTAGAGAATATTTCAAGCCGCATTAAGCTAAAGTCTCCCTGTCACTTTCCAGAGCATAAAGTAGAAAGAGATAAAGTTGTCAAGACCTTTAAAGTCTTTCATCGGACGTCTAACAGTGGAAAGTGAGATTTGTTGTCAGAACTGTTTAAGGGAAATTAAATTTTACTCCTTTTCCATACTCCATTGAGAGCTCTTTGAGCCTTTTGTTAGGCACACTAAGCCTTTAAACCAAGCAATGTTACTGTACAATGTGCCCATTCATTTTATTATCTGATTCCAGAATATGCCGCTTGCCGGTGGAGAACATTCTCTTTCATTACTACCCATTTAAGGATGAAATGACCATTGAAGAAGGCATGGTGTGGCCACCAAAAATGGGTTCTATTTCCCCTCTTCTTCTGTAACTGTTGCAGCAATAGGGACGGGGGAGAAATTTGAGGAATTCACTTTCAAAAGTGGACTCATCTCATCTACACATCCCGACCAATCTGCAGATTGGAGATGGATGCCAAAAAAATTGTTCTTCTTACAGAAAGCTACTACCTAGTGCAGCTAGTCAATCAACTGATTTTCAGTGCTTGCAAAGCTCTGTGTGCAGCTCTCTGCAAGCCATGGCATTGTCTGATTGCAAAGAGTTGTGCACCCAGCTATGATATGGGGTAAGGCTGAAACCTCGCTTTTGGCCCAGCCACATTTTTACCTGCCCCAGGTGCAGAGCAGATAGGTCTGGCCTGGCCACAAGGGCTTTCCAGGCCATATGAGTAATCCTGGTGGCTCTACTTACCGTAGCTAAATCATCTTGCTGTGCCTGTTTAAAATGCAGCTGATATTACCATACTGTTGAATAGTGGGTAGACATAGCAGACGACACAGCGATTCTTCCAAAGCAGCTCTTTATTTGTAAGCTGGAACAGAACTGAACAGCCAACAGCTCAGCCGGCCTGCTTTTATAGGCAGCCAGCTGTCAACATTGCAGCAACAGCAACCCAGGGTTTCCCACCTAAAATAACTGACGTGGACCTGAGTGAAAACTACATACACAATACTCCTGGTGGCCAGGGTGAGAACTTCAATACATAACACATACCATGATTGTCTGGGGGGAGGGAATCACTGCCCCTTAGATCCATGGGGAGCAGCCATTCTCCTCCCCGCTCCCTGCAAAATCATCTGGACAGTGATAGTGCACCATCAGTTCCCATCACTCTCAGGGAGAACTGCATGCACTAAGGAAATCATTTGTGAACCAGGCAAAATTCCATTAAAAATGTATATATTAGGGTAAATGTTGCTGATGAATTCTGAAATTTTTTCCCTTTAAAATATTGAATATTGACATGGAAATGTTTGGAGCTTCACTCAACAAGACCCTTGTTCCCCTCACAGAACTACAGTTTTCATAATGGTTTAACCATTACTCCATACCCTCTAACATTTCTCTGATGAAAATAGGGACATCCTATTCAACAACAACAATTTTATTATTTATACCCCACCCATCTGACTGGGCTGCCCCAGCTACTTTGGCGGCTTCCAACATATATAAAAACATAATTAAACATTTAAAAATTCCCTATACAGGGCTGCCTTTAGATGTCTTCTAAAGGTTGTATAGTTACTTCTCTCCTTGGCTCGGGGGTTGCTTAACTCCATACCCTCCAACATTTCTTTGATGAAAATAGGGACATCCTTAGGAATCGAATCAGAAACCGGGACAGCTTCTGTAAATCCAGGAAAATAGGGAGACTTGGAGGTTCTGTCAGTCTGAAGTGTAGCTCTGTGAGGGAAAAAGGGCCCTCCTAACAAATTTCAGCATCTTTAGCAAACTACAGTTTTCAGGATTGTTTGGGTCAAGCCATGACTGCTCAAAGTTGTACAATACTGCTTTGAATGTATAGTGAAGATGGGACCATATACTGTGCTTGTACCATTTTAAATAGTTTTATATAGCTGCACGCTACCCTGGTGTTTTGTAAGAGGGTGGTTTATTTTATAAATATAAATAAATAAATACACAGCCGGGCACACAGACAAATCTGAACCACAGGATTGATGATCTTTGTCTGACCCCATCCAAACCCCAGGCTTGGTGGGGTGAATCTGTGTGCATAGTGAATCTATGCACAGGCAAAATCCCCACTCACATTATCGGCATTAATGCTAAGAACTTCAGTATCATGGCTTGTGTTGTATTATTATTAACATTTTGCTGAAGGGGGGGGGGGGAGTCTATTTGCTGTTGCTCCCCTTTCAGCCCGTAATGAGGTCATTTGTTTTCTCAGCCCGAGAGGTAAAAGAAGAAAAAAAAGATATTAGTTTTAATTAATTTTTAAAACAAACTCATTAGTCAAATGCTGGGAATATGAACTTGAAAGCCCTTTTGACAAAGACAGAGGGACGGGTTATTTTCCTTGTTGCAATATTCTCTCAGTGGAAACATTTCTCTGTGCTTCTGGAACGAGACCAGAAAATGAGCTGACTGCGGTTGGCTGAGGAGGAACAGCCAGCGAAATAATTGCCTCTGATTCTTCCCACATCTTCCCATTGGTTCCATGACTTTTGATACATACACCATCCTACATTCCAGTTCCCATTCTCTTCTCTCGACTGCTCTTCTCTTGACTGCCAAACTGGCGACAGCGATGTTCGAAAAGGGAGGTATTGCCAGACTGGGGTAGCCCTGAGGTTTGGAGAGGAACATTAAATTTGGAAGTTTTAAAGTAGCAGGGGGCTTGTTGCAGAAAAGGTTCTGTGTCTCACCTCAAGGAAGACAGAGATGACTATAAAGTGTAATATGGAACTTTACTTAACACCATCAGTTAATACTGGTTAAAGCAGGAGGGGAAAGAGAAACTACATTTATAATTCAAGAAGGAAACCCCCTCCCAGAAACCCCATTGTGGCTCTGTTCTTCCTCTTAGTAAAGTATTAATTAAACATTGCTGCTTGTTTGAACAGAACGAAGAAGGAGGAACCCAGAAGAGTCCAGCGCAGACTGAGCATGCTCAGTATCCATGGGGCATTGACTAACTCAGGCTTCCTCAAACTCGGCCCTCCAGATGTTTTGAGACTACAGTTCCATCACCCCTGACCACTGGTCCTGCTAGCTAGGGATCATGGGAGTTGTAGGCCAAAAGCATCTAGAGGGCTTAGTTTGAGGAAGCCTGAACTAACTGTTGAGGCAGCAGGGAGGGAAAACTGGGTTGGCTGGAAAGAAGAGACATATAGATATAAAAGGCCTTGAGATAACCTCATTCTATGGGTAGGCCGCTTCCTGGATCATATTGGGTGTGGTGGAGCCACTATGCTATCTTCCTAGCTGGTGGGTCACTCCTAGTTCATGGGAGGAAGTCAGCATGGTGCAAATGCATTGGCAGGAGCCCCAGATTGGCTGTGCTGGCATGTTTGCCTTGCCCTGATCCCCCTATTTCCTCACTATTTACCCTCTCCCTCCCAGTAAACAACATCAAGCCAGCTACCGGGAAGTGAGTGTAGCAGCTCTACCGCATGTGACAAGATGCTTCTGGAGAATAGGCCATAGGAAACAGTGTGGAAATCCGAGATTTTAATATACAGTGGTACCTCTGGTTACATACTTAATTCGTTCCAGAGGTCTTCGTAACCTGAAACTGTTCTTAACCTGAAGCACCACTTTAGCTAATGGGGCCTCCTGCTGCTGCTGCCGCGCTGCGTGATTTCTGTTCTCATCCTGAAGCAAAGTTCTTAACCCGAGGCAATATTTCTGGGTTAGCAGAGTCTGTAACCTGAAGCATATGTAGCCTGAAGCGTATGTAACCCGAGGTACCACTGTACCTGGATTGGGCAGCAGGGTGTTCAACACAACGATAGCAACAAAAAACCAAAACCAAAAACTGCAGAGCCTAATGAACATACATAGTGGACCCAGAATGCTGATTGACTGGGGAGCAGATGGGAGTGGCTGGGACACTGAAAAGAAGCACGTTTTGTTGCAGGCGTTCCTTTGCTCCTTCTCATTTTTCTCATAATCAAGCTGTGGGTTCTGTTGCTTATGTAGCCAGAACAGAACCACTTAAGTGAAGGTTTTTCTAAGTGTTTTGTGGCTGGATGCTGCCCAGAGTGGCTGGGGAAGCCCAGCCAGATGGGCAGGGTATAAATTATTATTATTATTATTATTATTATTATTATTATTATTATTATTTATTACAAACATATGATCTTTCTCTCTTAGCAGAAAGAAGAACCGTGACACTGGAAGTTCAAACACAACCAACATACAAAACAATGTCCAATGTCGTTGCATACTTAAAAGGAGCCACAATTCCTGGTACGTATATCTTTAGTCCGCCACCTGAAGTGGTTGAAAATAAGAAGGCAGTTGGGTGGGGAATGACTGGGGGCAGACTGAGCTTGACAGGGCAGGACCTCATTGGTCTAGGAATCACTGAGTGCTGCATGTTATCTAAATTTCATTACTTTAATTTTCATTTTCTTAAAAATAGGATTTTATTAAAGCTTTTCCATAATACAATAAAGTAAAAACAAAACAAAGCAATCTAAACAAAAACAAAGAGAAAAGAAAACACCACAGAAAAACCAAAAAAGAGAAGAAAAGAAAAGAAATAAATGGGAAGAAAAGTAAAAAGGACTTCCCATTTTCCCTCTGTCAGTTACATAAAAGAAATTACTCAAAATAATCACTATAGAATAACTCCCAGAGGATCTATTTTCTGTAAGGCAATATTTTCCCAACCTCCTGACCCAAATAGGTTAATTCATTTTCCTTCTTACACTAGAAGTTCAAAATGGGATCTCTAATTATTATTATTAATAAATGCCAGTGATATTTTTTTCTATATTCAAACACATCAACTTTGTATCCAACCATTCCCTCATATTGAACAATAATAAGTGTTCCATCTTTTTTAAAAAGGTTCCATCTTTTTTTTTCAGATTGGTATATTTCAGGCAGCACTCAGCTAAGTTTTATACTCAGAGCAGAGCCACCGAAATTAATAGACCTAACTTAGTCACGTTCATTGATTTTGACAGGTCCACTCTGACTAAAACTTAGCTGAATGCCACCCAAATTCTTGTTCTGTACTGTTCTCTTGCGGCCTAGACATTATGGGGGGAAATATGGACACTAACACTCTGTTAGTTTCATATATTATATAAAGCAACAACGACGACAAAATCCTCTGACAAAATCCAGTCTATTGATTCTTGCACCAGTTAAAGCTCATTGCAGATTGTGTCTAAAATTCTTCTACAGTGTTATTGCAGTGAGGAGAACTACCAGGGAAATTTGTCAATCAGACTGTGTGTGCCCAATTAAAAAATGTTCATAAGTAGTAATCGCAGGGGGGTAAAAACCCTGAGGAATATGTAATTTCATAGACAATTTAATGTACAGACAATTTGCTATACAGACTTCCCCAGCACACGCCAACATGTTGCCAGCAGGGATGTGTGAGTAACTTCAGATAAGAAGAAAAATAAGAATACCCTTTAACTTTTCTTTATTTAAGAAAGGGGCTTTTTATGCTAGACTGTTGTTAGACTAGAATCATCATGACAGACATAAATACTATGTTTCCAAGCAAATGTACCAGAACAATTTGAGGCTGGGCAGGGGCTTTTAAAGTCGTTCCTTTTTGATGTGCTTTAAAGCTACGGTTGCCACAGTCTCTTGAAGCGAAATCTGGAGGCAGCTTGACATTACCTGCTGAGGTGACAAGTCTGAGGGATTTTTAAAGGGTTTTGACAAGACTAATGAATTTTACCAGGCTGTAGCTCTATAGGCAGTGGCAGGCGGTGGGCTCTGAATTTTCAGCGGTGTCCTGTGTGATGCTAACATACAGTGCCCCCGCTGCTCATGCTCTGTTCTGACGACATCTGGGGACCAAAGATTCTCCACATAAGGGCTCTTCTTATGTTCTTATAACACTTCAGTGCCTTTAGAGCAGGCATCCCCAACCCTCGACCCTCCAGATGTTTTGGACTACAATTCCCATCGTCCCTGACCACTGGTCCTGTTAGCTAGGAATCATGGGAGTTGCGGGCCAAAACATCTGGAGAGCCGCAGATTGGGGATGCCTGCTTTAGAGCAAAGAAGGCAACAGCCCACGGTGTCAGATATGCTCGTTTTGGTTTAGTCCCTGAGGCACAACCATGAATTTAAGTGTAATCATTTACTCCAGTTTTACCAGTTTCAGTCGTTTCTGAAACCTGCTCAATCTTCAGTGACAACAGATAAGTTCTGAAGATGAGGCACTCAGAAGAGTTCTGTATCGCGGGCTACAACATTACAGGGAACCAGGCAGAGGGCCTTCTCGGTAGTGGCACCCACCCTGTGGAACGCCCTCCCACCAGATGTCAAAGAGAACAACTACTACCAGACTTTTAGAAGACATCTGAAGGCAGCCCTGTTTAGGGAAGCTTTTAATGTTTGGTGCTTTATTGTATTTTAATATTTTGTTGAAAGAGTAGCTGGGGAAGCCCAACCAGATGGGTGGGGTATAAATAAATTATTATTATTATTATTATTATTATTAGGCTGGCACAGCAGGCAAATATGTTTGCATCTCTGGTTAGGATCAGGGTACCAAGTAGCCAAAATCTAACTAAGGCTTAACAGGTATAAAGCTTTTGCTATTCTCGTGAACAGACATCTTGAAGCCGGCTGATTTCAGTGGTGCACAGCAGATGCGATGCAGCTGGGCAAAAATGGGAAAGATCACCAATACAATTAATGCTTTCAGTGCCAATTTCTCGTGCTGCTTAATTAACAACAACAACAACAATTGCTTGGTTGTTGTTTTTCTTCTCCTCCCCACCCCCAGATAGATATGTAATAGTTGGCAGCCACCACAGCACGTTAGGTGCCTACATTAGGCAGCAGTGGACTCATGGAACTGCCGTGATGACTGCATTCATCCAGGCCTTGATGAGGAAAGTGAAGAAAGGATGGAGACCAGACCGGACCATCATTTTCTGCTCATGGGGAGAAACTGTGTTTGGCAAGATCGGCTCCTACGAGTGGGCAGAGGTAAGAAAATGCTGCCTTTTACCAAAGTCCTTAACCCAAGGGAAGCTGGGGTTGCCAGAAGGATCAGCACCAGCAGCCAGCCCTTTGGACACTAGCACTGTAAGGAGCTACAGTGGTACCTCTGATTACAAACTTAATTCGTTTTGGAGGTCTGTTCTTAACCTGAAACTGTTCTTAACCTGAGGTACCACTTTAGCTAATGGGGCCTCCCACTGCTGCCGTGCCGCCGGCGTGCGATTTCTGTTCTCATCCTGAGGTAAAGTTTTTAACCTGAGGTACTACTTCCGGGTTAGTGGAGTCTGTAACCCGAAGTGTTTGCAACCCGAGGTGTTTGTAACCCGAGGTACCACTACACCATAGCTGTCAACTTACAGATTTGAAAATAAGGGACCAGCAGCCTCGAAAATAAGGGATCAGCAGCCAAAATAAGGGATTTTCCCAGCACAGGTATGTTCGACTTCTGAGCCCCTCCAAGCCAAAGGCAGAAAGCCCAGCCAGCAGCCAAACAAAGCCTCAAGCGGTGGTTCCCACAGCACAGCAACCTGGCAAAGGGGATGCAGCAAGGAAAACCACCGTCACCTCTCTGCTGGGAAGCGCTGAGCATTGGCGAGTCCCCAGGCAACGCAGCCAATTTGATCGGCACTAGGCATGCAAGCTCCACCACCCCCAGTCGTTCTTAGACTCCTTATTGGGTGAGCAACGCAGCCAAGCAACACAGTTGGAGCCTCCCTCCTCCCTGGCTGGCAGGGAGGGAGGGAGGGAGAGGAGCTGCTTCCTTTGAAACCCGGGAAATTTAAGGGACATCATCAATAAGGGACAGCAGCAGGACACAGTGCTGGGATAAGGGACTTTCCCGCCAAATAAGGGATGGTTGACAGCTATGCACTATACTGGTACCCTCATTAGGAAGCATAGAGTTGAAAGGGACCATGAGGGTGCAATGCAGGAATCTTTTGTCCAACATGGGGTGCATTGCTGTGAGGGCTTTAATTGGAAATTAATGGGGAGAACAACTTAAAACTGGAAAAATTAGAATCTGAAAGAAACTCAAAGGTTTAAAGATGGGTCATGGGTTCGAAACCCACGTTGGGCAAAAGATTCCTGCATTGCAGGGGGTTGGACTAGATGACCCTTTTCTTCCAACTCTTGCGTTCTATTAGTCAAAACAGCTCAGCCCCTTGGGAGTGTCTGTTGACTGAAATGTTTGCAAGGTTTCCGGCATGCCTACCAAAGAGCTTTATTGACTAAAATGAAGATGATCTCATTTTTTAAAAAAATGCATTACAGACTCATATTTTTTCGGTGGTGACTGATGAGTCAGCAGCAAGGTAAACAAGGTGAATGAGACGCCTAAAAATAGTAGAAGGGAACTGAGCACTGCCTGCGATTAGTTCACACCAATGCAAGCAATTAATCACAAGTGCTTTTCAGAGTTCCCCCCGCAATTTGTAGACAATTAAAATGTTCCTCTGTGGCAAACAAAAGCTAAGCAGAGTCAACTGAATGGTGAGCCTACCAGATGAAAATAATTTTCTAGAGGTATGTCAGAATCCACTGAGGGCACAAGAAGTGTTAATGAGACAATCTGTCAATCTGGTAGAAGTCCCTACCTTTCTCAGTCAATCAGCGACGTGGAGGAAACTGGGTAAATAAGCAGTAAGGACAATCTAGGTGGGTGGTTAATTGGTACATGCCTGTCTGTCAGATCAGACAACAAAGCAAGGCAGAAGGAAAAGATGGATGGGAAAATGTTAAAACTAAGGATAAACACATACTAGCACATTTAATCAGAGCACTTGAATAAGATGGATCAGAACAGGTACATGTTTTACCTGGCCTGTTGTGATCCTCTGTATCCAAAACAATGAAGAATATGAAACTGTAATAGCTATTATCATAGCTATTATGTGTATCTGAAGAAGTGTGCATGCACACGAAAGCTTATACCAAGAACTAACTTAGTTGGTCTTTAAGGTGCTACAGGAAAGAATTTTTTACTTCAGCTATTATCATATTATTATTTCTTTGAATTGTTGCATTATCAGTTTGATTCAACTGCGGTGAATTATGGTGCTTCAGTTTATGATTCCCAATTTACCATTCCCAGCTATTTAAAATCAAAGAGCACACCAAGGTAAACAGTTGCTCTCAGACTTCTGCTTTCTATTTGCAGCATGCGTAAGTGTATTTAATAACGTTGCGACGTGCCCTCCTTGAGCTACAGCATGCTGATTGACTTGAATAAAGGATGTGTGTCTCTCGCTCTAACACACACACACAATACAAATGTGAAGGGGGCTTCAGCAGCACTGCCTTTCCCCTCCTGCAGCTGAGCGAAGTGTCAACAATGCTGTTATCTCTACGGATTACCATTGGGCATTCACATGAATGGGTCCAAGGGACGTGGGAAGTGAAGTCCTAGGAAGCTCATTTGGGAGGAAGAGATCTGCACATGGGTATAGCAGTGCACACATAGGGCCCTTTCACACGAACACCGAATTTGCAGCCGGTGAGAGGAATGTCCAACACCCATGCCATCAAGGGGGGTGGGGGTGGCAGCACTTCATGCCCAACCTTACCTCAGTGAGTTTTATCAATGTGCCCAAAGCCTGTGGCCATATCATCAAATGGGCTTCAAGGGTTATAGCATCTGATAGTCATAGTTGTGTCTAGCTACAAATGTAGCTCAGCTTTGAATGTGTGGAGGCGGGAGCCCTAGTCGGGTGTTCATAATGAAGGAATGAGCACACAGTGAGGGGAGAACTTGCTGAAGTGTAAAAGCTCTGCCTCCTCTCATTTGAAAAGGGGAGAACAGGAAGGAATGTGCTGGTTTCACCCCCGTCCCAAGCCACATTGCTCTCTGTGGTTTCTAGGGTGACTGTGTGTTGAGGAGAATCCTCCTATACAGGGTGGGTGCCACTACCAAGAAGGCCCTCTGTCTGGTTCCCTGTAACCTCACTTCTCGCAATGAGGGAACCGCCAGAAGGCCCTCGGTGCTGGATCTCAGTGTCCGGGCTGAACGATGAGGGTGGAGACGCTCCTTCAGGTATACTGGACCGAGGCTGTTTAGGGCTTTAAAGGTCAGTGCCAACACTTTGAACGGTGCTCGGAAACGTACTGGGAGCCTATGTAGGTCTTTCAGGACCAGTGCTATATGGTCTTGGTGGCTACGCCCAGTCACCAGTCTAGCTGCCACATTCTGAATTAGTTGTAGTTTCTGAGTCACCTTCAAAGTATCTCCGTGTAGAGCACATTGCAGTAGTCCAAGCGGGAGAGAACCAGAGCATGCACCACTCTGGCGAGACAGCCCGTGGGCAGGTATGGTAGGGTCTCAGCCTGCGTACCAGATGGAGCTGGTAAACAGCTGCCCTGGACACAGAATTGACCTGCACCTCCATGGACAGCTGTGAGTCCAAAATGACCCCCAGGCTGTGCACCTGGTCCATCAGGGGCACAGTTACCCCATTCAGGACCAGGGAGTCCTCCACACCCGCCTGCCCCCTGTCCCTCCAAAACCATACTTCTGTCTTGTCAGGATTCAACCTCAATCTGTTAGTCACCATCCATCCCCCAACCGCCTCCTGATACTCACACAGGACATTCACTGCCTTCACTGGTTCTGATTTAAAAGAGAGGTAGAGGGGGGTGGGAGTAAGATGCTTGTGCATACTCTCTCCCTCCACCCAACGTTGCAAGTGGCTGCAGCATAGGTGAAAATGGGTCACTGGTGCCCCTTACATCAGCTGGGCGAAGCTAAACTAGATACCTCCCCTTCTCCTTGGGCTGCTTTCATCCCAGAGGTCAATGAGGCTTCCTTTTGAATTTTCCTTTGTTCCCGAATTACCATTAAAGAATGGGTATTCCTGGGGAAAGCAGTGAGGCAAAAAAAAGGGGGGAGCACACAGATACAGAGGTTTGAAGTGTGAATCTGTGCCTAGAAAGTACGGTGCAAAAAGTGTGGATACCACCCCCCATGCCGGTGATCATTAGAAGAAAAATGCCTGTCTTGCTTTGACTTGGATGTCTTTACAAGTGATTTAGCACAATTCATGGAGTATAAGGCTATCAATGTCTATTAGCCACAAGGTATTAAGATTGAGGGCACAAGGGGACAGCAGAGGACAAGGTGGTTGGACAGTGTTCTCAAAGCTACCAACATAAGTTTGACCAAACTGCGGGAGGCAGTGGAAGACAGGAGTGCTTGGTGTGCTCTGGTCCATGGGGTCACGAAGAGTCGGACATGACTAAATGACTAAACAACAACAAATTACTTCCACTATTGGAGGCAGCACATCGCTGGGTACTAGCCGCTGGGAATCACAGGTAGGAAGAAGGCTGTTGTACTCAGGTCCTCCGGAAAAACAATCTCTCAAAGGACCTGTTGATGGCGTTTTACCATTTTACTGTTGGGAGTGTACAGTGGTGCCTCGCAAGACGAAATTAATCCGTTCCGCGAGTGTCTTTGTCTAGCGGTTTTTTCGTCTTGCGAAGCAACCCTATTAGCGGCTTAACGGATTAGCGCTATTAGCGGTTTAGCGGCTATTAAAGGCTTATCGGCTTAGCGGATTAGCTGCTAAAAGGCTATTAAAGGCTTAGCGGCTTAGATAAAGGGGGGGGGGGAAGCAAAAAAAAAATCTCAAGACTCGCAAGACATTTTCGTCTTGCGAAGCAAGCCCATAGGGAAATTCATCCTGCGAAGCAACTCAAAAACGGAAAACCCTTTCGTCTAGCGGGTTTTCCGTCTTGCGAGGCATTCGTCTTGCGGGGCACCACTGTATTAACTTATGGTCTCTGTGTGTGGTTTGGGAGCTGCACAGTCAGGGGGAAAACAATGCTGTCCAGGGTTGTAAAGACCGCAGAGAGAATAATTGGGTGCACTCTTCCCATCTTGGATCAAATCTATGCTTCCAGGTGTCATAAGAAAGCTGCAGAGATAGTGCAGGATAGTGCGCACCCTGGAAATGATCTCTTTCAGCTTCTGCCTTCTGGAAGAAGGTACAGGGTTATAAAGACTAGGACTAGCCGCCTGAGAAACAGTTTCTATCCAAATGAGATTTTGGTTTTAAACGCAGTGTAAGGTAGTCTCTGGGATGCGGGTGGCACAATGGGTTAGAGGGAAGAGGGTGGAAAAGCAAATTTAGGCCTGGCTCTTCCCAGGTGCTTTATGAAGTCAGCAGCTGCTGTAAAAATCTAATGGAGAGATTTGACAGGGGATGCCACTGTAACAAAGTTGAAGTGTGCTGAAATTATTGCTAAATGGAAAGGGGTGTGATTTGCTTGGGATCATGTATAAGCAATGTGCGGAATTTTTTTTTTTTTTTTTTTAAAAAAAGCCTCTTCCTTGCAACTGAGTGATGTTTTTAGAATGAGCTGTGGGAGGTGGGGGCGAAGTACCAAAAGGGCCCCTTGTAACTGACTGGAAGCAAAATTTGTTTAGTTCCACTTCAAATCATCTTTACATCAGACATAATTGTGTTACACCCCTTCTGCTCGGCATAAAGAGCCTCTTCATAGAACAAGCGGCTCATTACTGGGAAGGCAAATGGGAAATAATTGAAATGTGGCTCATGCAGATCCCTTTGCCTTAAAAAACATAATAAAGTGACAACACTGGAGAAAGGACGCAATTCAAATCTAAAATAATGGTTGCCTGGTCTGAAACATCAAGTGCATTGAGAGTGTGTCATTGATTGCATTTGAAGTTTGGTGTCTTGTCAGAGGCAAGTTTAAGATTTTTTCCCCTTCTTAAATAAAACAACTTCCTGTTATTTTGCAGTATGTAATGTTTTCATTCTCAGCTTTAGAACTGTAGAGATTCTTAATTCCTTCAGGCCCTGTTTTTCATTTTGTTTCAGACGATGTGAGAAAAGGAATTATAACCTTGCTAGAGAGAAATTAAACAAAGGCGTTCTTTGAAGTTCCTAAAATGATATTATAGAGGGTGGGGGAAATGAGTTAATTATTACTTAGGGAATTGGAGTGGGTAGTAAAACACAACACACACACACACACACACCTTTTCTTCCCTTTGCAAGGGACTAAATGAATATTGTACATCTTAAATGTGATCCTCTTATTCAGTATGATTGCTTGTTTCAGGATCTCAAGGAAGTTCTCCAGAGGAACGCTGTGGCGTATGTGAGTCTCCACAATCCAGTCAGGGGCAAAGCAGTTTTGCATACCATCGCATCTCCTTCTCTTCAGCAACTGGCAACTGAGGTTAGAAAGGTGAGAACCTTATTCAATTCCTCGTGATGTTTAAATCAGGGGTAATGCGAAAATTCATATTTGACATTTGCAAATATCATGACGGTGTACAATAAAAACAATTGCAATATCATATGATCATAAAATACAGAATGGCCAACATTGAATCAAATCCATTCTCTTAAAAACACATAGCAATAGGCGATGAAATGTCAGAACTGTAGGCGCCTGTCTCGTTTCAACGGCAGCAGTGTCCCAAACTCTATGGAAAAACAACATTAGTTCATGTAGAAATTAAATATATGGGAGATAAGTGTAGGAGTCTTCCCGAGATCATCACAGTGATCAGGCATTTTATATTAAAGCATGATATTTTTTTACTTCTGGAGGTTTTGGTCTTTGAGAGCTTGAATGATCAAAAGCGCCCAAAGCTACAGAATTCCTGTACATATAAGCATAGATTTGTAGAGAAAGTACCCTAAGGGTAATTGAGTATAGCCCTCTGCAACATAGGAATCTCAGCTAAAGCATCCATGACAGATGGCCAACCCTAAACTCTGCTTTAAAACCTCCACTGCGTTCCAAGGGAGTCTGTGTAAAGTCTTATGTCCATGTTGGGTTGCCAGACCTCTGGGTCTGACCTGAAGTCTCCAGTTTGCCTGGCCTCCTCCAGCTGGTAGGCAGAGGGCTTGGAGCTCCAGGTGGGTAAGAGAGCTTTTAATAATAAAAAATATTTTAAAATATATATTAAGAAGACCATGCATGCAGCTTGCAAACTTCAGCCCAGCACAGGAGTGCCAACTTGGCTTCGTGACCGTGGGTGCCCAGGGTCATGGATGCCATGCAGCGTGGCATGGCCCTGGTACTGGAATTTGTGGGTGCATGAC
Source organism: Podarcis pityusensis (assembly GCF_964106645.2). NCBI lineage: Eukaryota > Metazoa > Chordata > Lepidosauria > Squamata > Lacertidae > Podarcis > Podarcis pityusensis. The sequence continues at coordinate 12,433,487 of NC_138032.1, read as the reverse complement.
CATTCATGGGGAATTTTGTGGGTGCACCCAGGGCCCCAGGGAGTTGGCTGCAAATTATAGCATAGACACTCTGGGGAGGTCTATCTTCTTCTGCTCTGCTCTGCTCTCCTAATTAATTTCCATCTCCAGGGCCTGCCCCTGTGACATCACCAGGGGCCATTCCTAGGTCTCAGATTTATTTGGCTCCTGAAATCTCAGAGACTGGGATGCTCCTGACCTACCAAGTCTACGTGAACGTCGTTTTGGAAGGTCAGGGCCTACCTAAAAATTTCGGACCACGTGCCATTGTTCTCGCAGAGCAGCTTTATTGTTTGGGCAGGTTGCCGTTTCTACCCATTAAATGATTGTCGTTACAAAGAGTTAAGTGGGCTGATGGTATATAAATAAATGAGGGAAATGGGAAATCTACACTCAGCATGGAATAATGTGCAGAAGCAAATTTCTTGCTCAGACGCGTTACTTTGGGGGGGGGGGGTTGCTGATCTTCAATTCTTTAATTGGTTGCAAGGGATGTTGTTGTTTGGCACATAAACAACACGCAAGCACTCATTTTATTTGCCTGTCATGGGGATTCTGGCTGATATACTGAATTAAAAAGAAGAAGGCTGATTTAAATATTTGGATTATTAAGCCAAAGAGGAATTCAAACAATTTGAGACCTTTGGAAAGTGAGAGTGAACTCTGTTCAGCCATGCTAATTATTGTCCACATTGATGGCAGGAGGATTCTGCCAAGTTACATTTGTGCCTCTGACTGTTTTGTGAGGGAAGTTGCCATTTGCTGGCTGGCTGTGCTAATGAATCACCATTTATTTGGCAGACTGTCACTGGAAACTCAGAGTGGGTTGGTACGGAAATTAAATCTCCCAAATAAGACCATTAATTCATTAGTCTTGAATTTACATTCCGCATGCACAGAAGTTATCCTTGACGGATCAATTAGTTGACATTCCCCAGGGATTGCCTTGTTAGTCTGTTGCAGCGAAAACAAAAAAGAACTTTGTGGCACCTCGAAGGCCAAACAAGAAGATTGTGGCGTAAGATTTTGTGAGCAACTGAAAGAGTGCTGGTCAGCTCCTTCTCTCCCATGCAATGAATGAATGTCTCTCCCACTTATAAAGCCTCACACTTTGTATTGTATACTATCCGGAATCTGTGCAATTTTATGTTTTTGAGATCCATTCTTTAGATTATGGATGTATTTTTGTATTTATTTTTTTACTATATCTGAGAAGAAGAAATACTTCTCATTTACACCACTTCATAAACATTTTTTGGGAAGCAGTTTATAAATGAGGATTTAGGAATGTAAGAAGGCATTGATTTCTGCTCCAAACTATATTCGCCACCTGCTCTGCTGTTTCTTTTCCACTGCAGTTCAGCTTCCAAAAAAGCTATGATGTTTGACTCACTGTCTGCTGTGGAAGAGTATTATGTAATCAGTCACACCATTGTTGCATTGTTATGTTATTCTGCATCATTCATTTCAGTGCAAAGGAAATACAATGCAAATGTGTTGGGGGGTGTCATCAATCATGTATCGTTTGTGGGCTGAAAACCACCACAACCATGAACAGAAATTATGAATGAACCACAACAATGAATAATGATCACTTCAGAGGCTCCTAGTTCAGGGCATTTGAGAGAGATCCCACTTTGCCTTGCGCAAGTCACAAATCTTTCTAAAGCAGCCTGCTTCATTTTGGGATGCAAGATTCATTCAGATCCACTGCACATTCATAGTAAAGGGGAATTAGAAGGGGGAGCTAATGTTGTAAAATCATTGTTGGATTATAGCCATTGGTCATGCTGGCTGGGGCTGAAGGAATCATAGAATTGTAGAGTTGGAAGGGACCTCCAGGGTCATCTAGTCCAACCCCCTGCATTGCAATGGAAGCTGCAATCCAATGATATTTCGACAGTATCATGTTGGCTACCCCGATGAATAAACTCTCCTAATCAGTTGGGTGTGCAATTCGATAGCTCTCAACAGGCCAGCCATGTGCCACACTTATCCATGCTATCTATTACTAGCACAAAGAGGGGGGAAAGGAAACATTAATACTAGAATGAAGTTTAGGATATGGTTGCCTTGCCAGTGTAACCTATGCATTGCTGAACTTTATCCTCTCAACCTTTATAACATCTTAAGAATTGTTAGGATGACTGGGAGAGGGGCTAAGACTCCGATGACAGGAGGGGAAAGTGTCTGCATGAGCAGAGATACTGTTAGCATGCAGAGGGCCGGGAGGCCAGCTGACAAGCCCCAACTGAGCTGTTCCCTTCCAGCCGTCCCGCTGCAAAGACCATCACCTCTGCTCCAACGTAAATCAGCGAGCCGGGCTTCTGAGCCAGGGCACACTATCAGCAGAGAGAACTGCACACACAGAATAGGCATGAGGCTTGCGGAAGCATACTACAACTACAGATTTATTAATCATAAATCAGGACAAAGAAACATGTCATCTCTCTCTCATGTCGTCTCAGAGAGAACAGCTAAAAACAAAAGCTATACACAGCGGAAGTTCCCAGCATACTGTGCTGGAATGTAAACAGACATGTGATACGTATGAATCCCATGTTTGTTCCTTAAGGTGGAATGGAAATGTCAACAGATACTACCTGCTCTTCATTACTTTGCTGTGATTCCATCATTGCAGGGGGTTGGACTAGATGGCCCTTGGAAGACTCTTCCAAATCTGTGATTCTATGATTTGGAAGCCTCTGGGATGGCAATTCCCAAGCATGAGGCGAGGTTTTGTGTTTGCGTCGGCTGCATCTGCTGGGCCCTTGAGTATGTTGCATTCTGAGGGCAGGCAGTCCTTTAAATATCCTGGTCATCAGGTTTTGAATATCAAAACAATTGCCTTGAATTGAACTCAGAAAGGAAATGCAAACCAGTAAATTACCAGTGTAATATGCAATCTTAAAAAAAGAAAGAAAGAAAAAGGTCGCACTTAAGATTCTGGCTGTCAGGTCTCACACCAGTTTATAGTTTCCAAATTATTTCCAAGGACAGCCTCTTGAATCCAATCTGAATTGTTACCAAAGCATGCATGGCGTTTGCCGGACCAGTTGTGTTATTGCACATGTAATAAGAACGAGAGAGCACAAAGACTCAAAGCAGTGGCAGCTCCATGTCTCTTATAAAGCCTCGTTACACTCTGGAAGAGGGGGAAGAGTACCCTACGGGACTTTTTGATCAAATCCATTGTGCGCAATACAAAATATTAGCAGTAATAAAAAAACAGTGTGTTATATGTGGCATAATAATAATAAAAAATCCATTGTAGCTTCATATTAAAGGTTCCCTAATGCGAATTTGGACTATAAAGTCACTGGGTAAATTTATTCTGTAGTCTTCTGCTTAAATCTATAATTGTACAAAGTGTGCATGAAGTGAAATCATTATCTCTACTGTTGATAAAACAGTAATTGTGTCCTCGTTGTTGCTGTTGTTTGTCCTTATCTTGAATGCAGCCTTTGAGTCATTTAGCATTCTGCAAAGCAGAATTCTTGGGCTTCCTCATAAAAGAAGGTATTTGCATCTGTCAATCAAACTTTTTAATTAACCAGAAGAGCAAACCCAAAATCATAGATCATATTTACAAGATATCTGGCAGTAATCATGTACAATGAGTTATCTCTGCAACTGAAATATCATTGCATCCCGGCGTCCATACAGAAACAAGACACCAAAGATGAGAATTGAATAAATATGTTAGTCATAGCCTCTCCAACTGCTAGGTCAGGCTTCCACTCTTGTTATCTCTCTTGGTCTGTTTTTGTGCCCAGCCTGCCAGCATATGGGACACTCACTTTACTAACAGGGAGGTGATAGTCCTATATTCCATGAATTTGGGGAAGGGCCCTAGCTTAGTGGTAGAGAACATTTGCTGCATGCAAAAGGTCCCAGTTCAACCTCTGGGATCTCCTCATGTCTGAAACCCCAGAAAACTACTCCTGACTGGAATCCAGTGCTCACCAACTTTTGAGGGATGGTGAGCACATTTGGAATGGGCACCAGTCACAAAACGGCTGCAGGGGGTACATGACATAACACATGTAATGATCTCTGGCAGGCAATCAAGCCCCAATATGAAGTAATGACTCTCTGGCAGTTTTATGTATGTGGCGCTGTGGTCTAAACCACTGAGCCTCTTGCGCTTGCCGATCAGAAGCTCAGCGGTTTGAATCGCCGCGACGGGGTGAGCTCCCGTTGCTCAGTCCCAGCTCCTGCCAACCTAGCAGTTCAAAAGCATGCCATAACATGCTAGTAGATAAATAGGTACCTCTCTGGTGGGAAGGTAAACAGCGTTTTCGTGTGCTGCTCTGGTTTTGGTGTTCTGTTGCACCAGAAGCAGCTTAGTCATGCTGGCCACATGACCTGGAAAAACTGTCTGTGGACAAACGCCAGCTCCCTCAGCCTGTAAAGTGAGATGAGCGCCACAACCCCAGAGTCGTCTGTGACTGGACTTAACTGTCAGGGGTCCTTTACCTTTTACCTATTTTTTATTTTACAAAAAGACACATCCCATCCAGAGCCCGGCATCTTGTCTGCTCGCATTTACATTTGTTGGTCAGTCTGAAGTTTCGCCCTTTACACAGCAGGAAGGACGGCAGACTCCCCCCTTTCCCCCCTTGCCTTCTGATTTTTTCCAGACGTCTGGATCAGGGACTGAGAGGCTGACCTCCCTCCTCCTCCTCACTCTCACTTGACCCAGACTCAGACCTCTGCTTATCTGCTGATTGCCTAGCAACTCTCTGGCTGCCTTCCAACTTTTCCTCTCCTTGAGCACTAATAGAGTCTTCTCTGGGAAGTGGGGGTCAAACTGCCCTTTATCGATTCTGACAGCCATCTGCAGAGTCGAACCCTCATTCATTTAGTTCAGTCTCTAAGTCTAACTCATCTCCTGCACTCTGGGGGAGGGGGCACGTGCCCAACAACACAAAATGGTTGCCACGTTGAAATGAGCAGGAAAAGAGTAGGGGTATTATTGGGTTGTTCTTTTTCATTTACATTTTGTGTTTTATAGCTTTATATTATGATTTTATCTTTCAAAACCTCCCTGAGACCTGCGGGTATGGGGCAGTATACAATTTTAATAAATGATAAGAATAAATAACAAGAGACAGGGCCATAGAATGGTGCAGGCATGCCCCCCCCCCACTTCAATTCCCCTCCTCATCAATGGAAAAGGGCATCTACATCGGTCACCACCACGTTCACCCACAGAGAGAAGCTCTTTGCACCTCTCTTCCGACCAGAATGGAATGGAAGGTGTCCATTCTAGGTATGCAATGAAATGCAACATGTTTAAGGGAGTGTTCAATACAGGTATGGATTTTAAGGAAAATACTCAAGAGTAGGAGCTGGTAGGGAGGACGATAATGTAAAACCCCTGTGGATTTTGTGTTTTGAGCTTTTTTAAAAAAAGAAGAAGCATGGAAACGCCATAATATTCCATATTTCTGGTAAGATTTCTTTGAGATTCTTCTACCTTTTGTTTCTGCATGCATGACCTAAGCCGCCCCCTGCTCCACCCACAGATCTTGAACATAAGATTTCAGCCAGCTTCGGTAGAATTAACCCAAGAAGCCGCTTCTGATCATCAGAGGTTCGGAACTGTTGACAGGCATTGCAGGCTTCAGATTAAAAGCGAAGAAGTGACACCTTTTCTTATAAACCAAATGTCAGTTTCTTGGAGAATCAATGCCACTGCATAGTTGTAAGCGTGAAGTTTAATGTTTCAAATGGATTAATTCAGCTCAAGTAAGTAAGAGATCATGCCTCATTAACGACGGCTTTTTGGAGTATTATTACTTCAGGCACATCAGTCTCCAAGTAACTTTTCCCCCACCAAACTTAGAGTGGCATGAAAATGTAGAAAGGAGGAGAGGAGATGCTGTGTGAGGGACCACATTAGAAATGCGACAGGTACTTCCTGATGTGTTAGAGATGAAAAAGGAAAGCCACTGGGGGATGGCAGGCAGAGATAAAGCACTTTCTATTGTGGCTTCCGGCATATGGAATTCCCTTCAGAACAGAGGGTGCTGCCTTGTGCTGAATGAGGCAATTGTTCCATTGCATTGAGTTTTGTCTACTGGCAGTAGCTCACCGGGATCCCAGAAAGGGGACATGCCCAGCCTCATCTGAAGATGCCAGGGATTGCAAAGCAAGATGCTCTACCACTGAGCTATGGTCCTACCCTGGGTCCTCAATGGGTTTCTGCCAAGAAGTAAAGCCATTTATGTTCTCCCTGGTTGTTGTTGTTTAGTTGTTTAGTCGTGTCCGACTCTTCGTCCGACTCTGGACCCCATGGACCAGAGCACGCCAGGCACTCCTGTCTTCCACTGCCTCCCGCAGTTTGGTCAAACTCATGCTGGTAGCTTCGAGAACACTGTCCAACCATCTCATCCTCTGTCACCGCCTTCTCCTTGTGCCCTCCATCTTTCCCAACATCAGGGTCTTTTCCAGGGAGTCTTCTCTTCTCATGAGATGGCCAAAGTCTTGGAGCCTCAGCTTCAGGATCTGTCCTTCCAGTGAGCACTCAGGGCTGATTTCCTTAAGAATGGATAAGTTTGATCTTCTTGCAGTCCATGGGACTCTCAAGAGTCTCCTCCAGCACCATAATTCAAAAGCATCAATTCTTTGGCAATCAGCCTTCTTTATGGTCCAGTTCTCACTTCCATACATCACTACTGGGAAAGTTCTCCCTGGTACTAGGGGTTAATTGATGATATCTCCCATTGTTGTTGGTCACCGGACTGTTGTGATGATGGTTTGACTCTTATTGGTTGCTTTTTTTGTTGGTTGGTTGGTTTTGTAAATATTGTAAGGTTAAAATAGGTAGGGAATGAGCTTATTGGGGGGTTGTGTGAGATGATTGGTCATGTGCGGATGCCTGATTATCATCTTCCAAAGCAACTAATCTATTCCAAACTTAAAAATGGAAAGCATAATGCTGGTGGTCAACAAAAGAGGTTAAAAGACTGTCTCAAGGCAAATATAAAAAAGTGTAGTGTAAACACTGACAACTGGGAAACACTGGCCTGCGAGCGCTCCAATTGGAGAACAGCCTTTACCAAAGGTGTCATGGGCTTTGAAGAAGCTCAAACTCAGGATGAGAGGGAGAAACGTGCTAAGAGGAAGGCACACTTGGCAAACCCTCACCATGATCAACTCTTGCCCAGAAACCTCTGTCCCCACTGTGGAAGGACGTGTGGATCCAGAAATGGCCTCCACAGTCACTTTAACTCATTGTTAAAACCGTGTTTATGGAAGACAATCTTACTTGGCTATGAGTGATCGAAGAAGAAAAAGAAGAAGAAGAAGAAGAAGAAGAAGAAGAAGAAGAAGAAGAAGAAGAAGAAGAAGAAGAAATGCAATGGAATTAAATGCTATCGATCAATCAGTCTAGGGTCTTCCAAACTTAGGTCTCCAGCTGTTGTAGAACTACAACTCCTATCATCCCCAGCTACCAGGAACAGTGGTCAGGGATGATGGGAGTTGTAGTCCAACCACAGCTGGAGACCCAAGTTTGGAAAACTCTGAATTAGTCAATCAAGATGAATAAAGATGGCTGGCTCAAGGTCACTGTGTGCTTCAGCCTCCTTGGAGCCTTACTGTTGTTGTTGTTGTTGTTATTATTATTATTATTATTATTATTATTATTATTATTATTATTATTATTATTAGAGAATAACAACAACAACAATAATAATTTATTACTTATACCCTGCCCATCTGGCTGGGCCTCCTAAGCCACTCTGGGTGGCTTCTAACAGGATCTTAAAAACACAATAATAGAGCAAACATAAAACTTTCCTAAACAGGCTGCCTTCAGATGTCTTCTAAAAGATAGTTGTTTATTTCCTTGACATCTGATGCGAGGGTGTTCCACAGGGTGGGTGCCACTACCGAGAAGGCCCCCTGCCTGGTTCCCTGTAACCTCACTTCTCACAGTGAGGGAACCTCCAGAAGGCCCTCAGAGCTGGACCTCAGTGTCCGGGCTGATTGATGGGAATGGAGACGCTTCTTCAGGTACACTGGGCCGAGGCCGTTTAGGGCTTTAAACGGCCCAATTGTGCTTGGAAACATACTGGGAGCCAATGTAGAGATTTCAGGACCGTAGAATCCTTAGATCAAGGGTTGCAAACCTTTTTGGGGGCCATCTGGAATTTTGAGAAAGTGACATGGTGCCAGTCACAAAATTGCTGCTGTGAGGGTGGGGTTTAACACAAGATGGCTGCCACAGGGGTGTATAGGAGAGGTCGAACCAGTGCAAAACAAAATGAAACAGTAAGAGCAGACCATCTCATGCACACTATGGATTTTCACTGCCGTCACCGTAGGAGGTAGTGGTAGACATTAGATGACCCTTGAAGCTCTTTACAACTCTGCTATTCTCTTTGGACATGGATAAAGGGGAGAAATGCATGTCCAATATTGTAGTTTGTTGTGCCAGCAGACATAATTCCAGCTTCCCAGGAGGCTTTTATGAACTGTAAAAGAAAAGACAAACAAACTTGTACAAAGGGTATTGTTAAAACAGGACTTATTCCCCGCCCCCCTCCTTTTAGCATGTGGTATGTGTTCAAAAGAATGCCTGGCATTAAAAAAAAACACCCTTTAATGTTCTTAAATTGAATTTTTCTTTCCCCTTAATGAACGATGATGCTGTTTGTCTCTTTATGGTAATCTCTGCCTCAGAAGCTTCCCCCCTGCACCCTCCCCAGACTCCCCACCAGCGCATTCACACACTCCTTTTAGTTCAGCGTGGCTGGCTCAATTGCAGGGTGTTCCTCAGCGATTTGAGAAGTCAATCAGACTTCACTGAAACGTGTTGAAAACAGGGACCTTGATGTAGAAGTTTCGGCTCAGAGAGGTGGACTGCAGCCTGCGCACCTTCCCGTTCCTGATCACCACGTTTGAAGACAAAGCTGAAAGGGGGGGAGCTTTAGAAATGGCAGGCTTTGAAAAACAGAGGATTAATAATTCAAAATACAATTTGTCACCTGGCGTCGTTTGACAAGCAGGCAAACGCTACTGTAATGTGCAGTAATTATCTATTCCCCCACCCGCCCGGCGTGTTGGATCAACAGTACAGGTGCCTGGAACAGCACAGTTCAAAGCATACCGTTGTGGTTGCGATTCTTTACAGCCTGTGTAAAAACCGTGAGCAGATTTTGCCCTCCCGCGTGGTGCCTTCCCTGAATGTTGCACACTGGCACACACCTTTGTATTCCCATCATCTCTGATGTCTGCAAACCCACCCAAATAAAGAGAAGGGAGGGTCATTACATGGAGGTTAGGGGGTAGAGTATATTTGAACCTACCCACAAAGCACTTCAGGGGAAGGAAAGAGAGTGAACTAGTATAATTTCTACAGTTCACACTTGAGAAACACATTCTCCTCCCCAAAGAATTCTGGGTACTGAAGTTTGTTGAGAGTTGCTGGGAACTATAACTCTGCGCAAAGCAAACTATAGTGCCCAGAATTCTTTGAGGGGAAGAATGTGCTTTGAGTGTACTGTGGTGCCTCGGAAGTTGAATGGAATCCATTTCAGAAGTCTGTTCATCTTCCAAAACTTTTGGAAATCAAGGTGCGGCTTCTGATTGGCTGCAGGAAGCTCCTGCAGCCAATCAGAAGCCGTGGAAGCCACAACGGGCGTTGGGGTTCCAAAGAATGTTTGCAAACCATAACACCCACTTCTGGGTTTGCGACGTTCAGGAGTCAAAACATTCGACTGGCAAGGTCTTTGGGATCCAAGGTACGACTGTACTTTGAAGGTATAGTTTGTATGCAGCCATAATTAATCCCTGGGGAAATAAAATAGTCTTTACATGATGAATTGCCTGATTCAAATTTGCAGATAGTGTGGCACTACTGAAGAGGTCTATTCTATGAGAATCATGTCCCTTCCCCATTCTTTTTTGTGGAACGTTGTCTTTCTCTGTTATTGGGAAAACTGTTGGGGAAACTTACTGTTGCAGAAATTTTGTCCAATATTTTACCATTTCCACCAGCTATATGGTATTCCGTCTCTGAAATGATGGAATGTTTTCATGAAATTGCTCCTTTCATTAATGACCAGAGCCTGGATCAAACTCCACAAAGCATTGTGACATTGCGTAGCACTCGTAATTGACAAGCTGTGTGGAACCCGAAAAAACTTTGCAGCGTTTTCACAAATCCTTCAGCTATGCTGATTTCTTCCACGGAAGAGGTCTTCATCTACAGAACTCCATTGCTCCCTGAAAGGGATAAGAAGAAAAGGTCTTTGCCTACCACTGTTCTATTGATTTTATCTTCTGTGGCATCTTCCCAACATTTTTGTCTTGAAGATGCAGTGTGTACATCATTTTTGCTGCCAAAGTTCAGCTTACACTCTGTAAGTTTTGAAGGTCACCTTGCAATGGAAGGAAGGAGAGAGAGAGGAGAAAAAGCACACCTCTGAAATATATTGTAATTTGTATTCATCCCAGATTATACTGTGCAACGTTTTTGAAACTATCAGCTTTCAGTCTTTAAAGATCTGATCTCATAAATTCTGAGCTAAGTCCTAGGAAAAGTGTTTTATCAGGTTGTTGTTATTGTTGGGAGGAGAGAAGGAAATCCTAGACAAGTAGCTTTAGAAATCTGTATACTGTAAAGCCTGCTGTTTCTCCGCAACAGGTTTGTATTTAATTTCAGTTATGCTGCACTTGATGTAATAATAAAAAGAAAGAAAGAATGTTGCACAACACACATATGCTTTAGAAGGACAAATCTAGCAGTTTAGTCTCCTGAGGCACATGTGGAACTGCACAGATGGTAGTTCCACACTGCAGGTGAAATCACAGTATACGTTCTTGGGCATGGCTCGGCAAAGTTTTTGTGGCTTGGGCGGGTTCACGGTCCCCCAGACGCCATGGTTGTCCAGTGTGTGTGTGTGCACACACGCATGCGCTCCTTCTGGTGTGGAGGAGGCGTGCACAGCTTCCCATTGGCTGCAGGAGCTTCCTGCAGCCAATGGGAAGCCGGCTAGCATTGCGGAAAGCGGTTCCCGCTCTGCTCCACACTGGTTTAGCGTGGTGCATGGGAGCCAACTGAGTGGGCAGCGGGGCTCCCCGAGCGGGCAGTGGGGGTCCATGCGCTGGTTAAACGACTGGTTGTGGCCCATGGGCCTTAGGTTGCTGACCCCTGTTCTTGGGTATACCTGCATAAGCAACCTTGCAGGCCTCCAGCCAGTAGAAGGCAGGGCCGATAGGGAAAATACACTTTGCTATTTCCCACTGACACCTATACTCTGTCCCTTCCTCCTACTTGCTTGCTCTCTTCTCACTCGTTTCTTGCATGAGGATCCCATGAAGGCAGCTCAAGTCATGTAGTGTAGAACCAGTGGGGACATGTGTGTGTTTGTGTGTCTGTGCGTGTGTGTGCATGCTTGCGTGCTTGTGCACACACTTTTCCTTTTTAGCAATGTAGCGATGTATGAATGAGACAGAATGAAAGGAACTCCATGCAGCACGTAACTCCCTATTTTCCAGGGACAGTCCCAGATTTACAGAAGCCTTCCAGGTTTCTGATTTGACCCTGAAATGTCCTGCTTTTCCTTAGGACCTCCCTATTTTCATCTGAGAAATGTTGATGGCATGCATGCAACTCCAGCTTCCAAGCTTTTAAGATGACTCCTTTTCTCTCTCTCAACCCACAATCATATGCTTGTTCATTTTAGCTTAATTAATTAGGCCCACATTTATTGCTGCTGCTGTAATTTACTTGCCCTTCACCCTAAGGTCACAGGGTGAGGTGCAGCAATTAAAACACAATGTTAAAAACAGTTTTAAACAACTTGCAATCACAGAAATAAGGTAGGTACTAAAATATGCATCCCATGTGCCAAAAGCCTGAGTAAGGATGTCATCTTCAGCATTCCTCAAAAGTTGTGTAATGAAGATGCCAGACACACCTGTGTGGGGAGGGAGTTCCAAAACTTTGGGGTTGTCAGAGAATGTGAGTGTGTGGGTGTTTGGGAGTGAATCACATAGCAGAGGAGCCTCCACTTCAGGGCTGGCATAGTTCCCCCCGCTTTAACATAGCGTATCACGGTAATCTGGTACTTTGGGCCTGTGGTTCCAAAGGCCTCCCAGGACCCATCAACATCCCATTCCCATCCTATTCAGCCCTGCTGCTTCCAGAATAGCACTAACAGTGCATCTATGCCGGCAAAACATTCTGCAGTTGCACCAGGTGCTTCTCCCAGAGGCAAAAGCACTTTCCCAGGATGGAACAGCACTTAAACCATATCCTGAGGCTCCTTCATCTTGTCCTTGGTTTGCTTTAGGATGGCAGCTTCAGTTGCCCTTCAGTGTGCCCTTTCCATAGTAAGCTTTCAAAAGAACTACCTGGCCCGTTCATATTTGATGCTTATGAGTTAGTATTTTGAAGTGTTTCTATTAGTTTTGTATTTTTCCAGTTACAATAGACTAGTTGAATTCAGTTCCTAGCAATGCTATCAAAGTGTGTTTTATGCTGTTGCATTAATGGGTAATGGCAACTAGCTTCCTTCAGTAGTACAGTAGAGCCATTGTCTGCTTTGTGGTTGGCTATTAGTCACCCCCAGATCTCTGCTCCAAAAAAAAAATGTACCTTGTGTGATGACTTCACCACGTGATCAACCTCCTTACAAATGATTGTCTAAATTAAGCCACAGTGTCTACAGCTTCTACTTATCTCAAATGGAGGCATGTATGTTCAATAATCCGGCAAAGTAAGCAAGCGAAAATGCGAGACAACCAGAAATATCTCTAAATATCCCATAAAGCTTTGGCCTTCATACTGTGCGTTCCCATATTAAATGGTACTGCCTCACACCTACCTCACAAGGGCATTATGAATCTCAATTAAGGCTTGCTAAGTGCTTTGGCTGAAAGGCAGGTTTCATAAATATTACAGCACTGTAATTATCCTGTGCAGCGGGCTGTTGAAAGAGATAAGAAGTTCCTCATCGGATGTGGTGTTTTGGAGAAAACACTGGAGGGTTGAAATTTATGATTTCTGTTCTTATACGTGTAGGATGGCGAAACTGTGCAATAATTCAGATGGTGAAAAGTATAACTCGGTGACATCTTCTGGGTCACTTGATTCATCCACCTGCACCTCCAGCTGCAGGACGACGTTCATCCTTCCCGTGGCTGTGTTTTGTTTTGTTTTATAATAGGACTTCTTCCATCTCCTTTTTTGTAGAAGGCAATTGCTTACAAATATCATTCACAGGCATGTGAATTGGAAAAGTCAAGTATCACTGCACTGTCACTGACATTACTTCCAGTTCAGCACAGGAGCTTTGGATATGATTCACAGGGGGAGCAAAACCCTTGTGCCTGTGAACATCAAGTTGAGAGAGAAGGCAACATTTGCTTTACCAAAGATTAAACCAGCAAAAGGCAGGAAAAAAATGACTCATTCAAAGGCTCACAGTAAGGGAAGTTGGATGGCATTTGTATGAGAAGGTATCTTTTCAAGTTTTGTTTTTGTGGATGTGATTAAATATCTGGGCAAATACTTACACACACACACACACACACACACACAAACACACTACCCTTGCACTATAGTGGTTGGTTTGTATTGACAGCCACATATGAGTATCGAGAATTACCATACAAAGAACTACAGATGCATAATAGTGGGTGGTGACAATAACTTCAACGTTAGTATTTGGTTATCTATATCCACTACTTTTTTTAGAATTTACAAAATTCATCTGCAGAGCAATTTTGCAGTCCCTGCCAAGGAAAGCAGATGAGGAGCCATAGGATGCTGCTGACTACAAGCCAAGTCTTCTCATATGTCATTCTTTCATCATGATGTAATTTATTTCATTCTCACATTGAGCCTCATTTTTAAATTTATCTTCCCATCTCCAGTATCCTGTGATATGAATTAATTCCTTGTTGTTGTGTTATTTTGTTTTGTATGAGCCACCTTGCTGCAGTTAATGTTGATAGGAAATAATTTTTCAGTGTCCCTGATTTGTCCCCACCACTGGCATTTTCATTAATATTCTTTTTTACATGTTGAAAACACATTCATTGCTAGTGTCCACACTGATCTTTGGTTTTTATGTCAGCCTCCTTGTTGTTATGCCAAAAGTGTGTAAAACATGGATTCTTTGCCTGCAGATTTTATCCACTTATGTAAAAAGTGGTGGGGAAATGTTATGGCCATTTCTGTATTCCCCATTATACCCAAAGGGTGTGGGGAGCAGACTTTCAGATTTAGCAGGTCTTGTTCAGGCCTGAATAACCAACTGAATCAAAACAGACTGAGTTATTTCTCAGTGCTACAGATACAAAGCCAATGTTGTGGCTGGCACACCCCTTAATACGATCTTTTTCGTATATTTTCTCCAGAGGAGAGTATATTATTATTATTACTATTGTTATATTATTTATTTATGCACACCAGCTGTCAAATACGGTTTAGTGAATATTCGGCATTCTGATCCACGGGGGATAATTTTTACAGAAATATTCTGGGGCAATATTTTTCGGCACCAGTTTCTAAATTACACAAAAATATTGCCATTTACATATAAAATCATTCAACACAGAAAAGCCAAAACACTGATCCTGTGATATGACCCACATATTCTGAAAATGCCAAAAGTGCTTTCCATTGGTCTAAGTCCAGCACAAATTCATTCACCTTGCATTGAAGAGCAGGTTTTCCCAGAAGCTTACAAGGCAGAGGAGGAATTTTGAACATCCATTGTTCTTTCTGTTATCACCTAGGTTGCGATGAGTGCACTAAGTGGCCAGTTTCTAGCTGTCTCAGCATGGCTTTTCCAGCCTACTGAGAGGATGAAAGAGCAATAGATTGACATTTGCTTGACTTCTGACACTTTAGCCATTCCAGGTCAAGCTTATGAAAAATCTCAGCTTGATGTCTTGGGTCTGCTGATTTGCACTTCCTCTGTTAGGTGTTCTCCTGGGTAAGAGTGCCAACTCTGCAGGTAGCAGTACAGGAGACCAATCTGTCTTTTTTCAGTGTGGGCAGATGGGGGGGGTGCTGCACAGAGCTACTGATGAATTTGAGAAAGAGAGGTGAGGATAGTGCTTGGATAAGAGGAGGTGCCAGCAAGAAAATGCAATGCAGGGGTAGGCAGACTTCAGTTTTATCAGACCTATATCTTTTTTTCTTTTTCTTTTTTTACTGGATTGCTGAGATCTACCAGTCAGAGCCAGGTGCAAAAGAAATGCAGATAGCATTCAAGGACAAGATGTCTCTGAGCACATTCTAAGCAAAGGAATTTATTCTCAATAACAGAACTTCTCTCACCTCACAGTCCATTCACATAAAAGTCTATGCTGGTTAGCTTTGTTAATTTCAGCTCCTTAATTTTAGTGGAGAAAATTGTGTTCTTGATACTGGTAAACAATTGGGAGTCAGAAACCCATGCTGATTTACTGCCGATGAATTACAGTATATATTTGCCATTAGATCTCAGTTTGCTCATTCCTGTCCTAATGCATCCTTTTTTGTATATATTGCCCCCTCCACCCAGCTAGTTTATATAAAAAGCTTGGAGTGGTATGATTTAGCTGAAATCAAGGTGGTGGTGGTCAGTGGATGGGACTTACAGTTCTTATTGCACCCCCCCACACACACACCTTTTCCCCTTGTGGTCAAGAGCATTCATTCACCTCAACAATGATGAGTTTGCAAATTTGAAAAACCCTAAGAGGCTTTGCAAGAATTGTGTCAGGCCACAGTAGCATTCCACATTTTTTAAAAAGCTACTGAACCAGTATTTTCAGATACAGGACTAAGAAACGTCCTGTTCAGGCATCCGATGAACGTTTATGGGAATGAGTTGTTGGAGAGGTTATGTGGCTACGTGTGGCCATGATTGTAGGAAATGTTATTTGTTGTAGCCCTGATCAGAGGGATAGACTTTTGCGTGAACAGTTATTTCCTAGAGGGAACCAGAGCAAATATTATCTGAACCCTCTCTAGGGCTCTGCTTCAAATTGAAGACACGCAGGGAATCCTAACCCCAACCATATTTAAGCACTATTTTTAAAGTAGAAGTTGGTATTAGCACAGCATCTTTGTTGCTTACCTTGCCCTGCAGCAAGCTTAAATTTTAGCAAGAAGCTTTGCAACTGTTCTGTGTGCATCTGATAGCTAGCTTGGCTCCTTACTGTAGTGTGAAGTGTGTTGAGGAAATCACACAGCAACATTCAGTCAAGATGGATCAGTGGGATTCAGTGCACAGGGAGGTCTTGTTGTCTGGGCAGCCTAGGACCTTCAGGCACACTGCTCAGGACTGCACCTTGGATAGATCGCTTTGGTGTTGCTAATGCAGCAAAACAAACACAGGAGGCAGCAGTTGTTAGTTACAGGTTTCTGCAGCCACAGCAGGCGCTGTGATTGTCTTCACCCCTGAAGGCACACTCCATTGTCTCTCGAGACAGATGCATGCCAACAATAATTACAATGGAACTCTAACTCTGCTCCTAAAATCCACAGAAATGGCTCCCGCAACCACCCACTAATTTTATTCTGACTATGTAGGACTTCAGCAAATATATATCCAATGTCAGATATATGGGGGTTTTTTAAATGAAAATCCTTATTTACTTTTATTATGAAGTATTTGAAAACCCTAGAGTCAGGGGATATAGAAGGTGTTAACATTAATCTGTTCTGTTATTGATGCTTTGTCTTTGCTGAAGTTATTTTCTCCTTACACCACTGCAGAGTGGTTTTTTTTATCAAGAATGGCTTCAATCTGCCCTCAAAACTAACCCAATCAGTATTAATATTCTAGTTATTTTTAGTAAGCTGAGCATATCATATATGTAGATTCAAATTATGATGTGCGTAAGTTGAAATGAGAATACAATTGCTTAACAATCTAAGGCTTGGGGGGGGAACTTGTTTACTAACAAATTCTTTCAGCATAGAGATAAACTTGTTTGTTTAAATCAGTGTTTGGCTATTCTGCTATTATATTGTAATTTAAAATAAGCTTCACATGGCTGTTTCTTTGAATGTAAGGTGGACTTAATAGATATGTTTATGATGGAAGTCATTAAAGCTGCTCTGTCACAGTGTAAGCAGTTGATGCTCAAATCTGAGACGTATGTTCTTTTGTCTTTCTTGAATCTTGCAACATTCAGCTTCATTTGGAAGTTCTGTGCTGATTTTGACAGCACGGCTTCCTTGAGTGCCTGATCAGCTGAACGCTGAATGCACATGGTCAAACTCTCATTTTACATTCTCAGCTAGCGATGTGAATTGGAGTGGAAGTGCACTTGGCTAATCCATGTGTTTGATTAGGAAGGTCAGCAACATCTCAAATCATTGGTCTTACTAAATGCTTAGTGTCGTTGGCATTCTAGGACCTTTCTACTGTTGGCTTACATTCAGCAGTGCATTGAAGCCAAGAGGGCAGTAATGTGCAATGCAGACCTTAGTAACTCAAGTGAATTGCTCAGGGATCCAGAAGATAGCCCATACCCCTGCTTAGAAAAGCACAGTCCGCTGTAGGTGGGGCAGTCTCAAACATGTTGCTTTCTAGATGGCTTGGCAGCTGGCTGGCTTGTCTCACCAGCTTTTCCCATCTGCACGAGAAACAGATGCTAAGGCAGCCTGGTGATGTGGTAGATTAACCCAGTTTCCACTCCAGAGTTGGTGGGGAGTATTCTGTTCCTCTATACCCACTGAGAAGCACAGATTCCATCTGTTCATGAGTTGGCACTAACACTCTAGGGAATCTCAAGGAGCTCCTTGGATACTGCTTGCAAAAGAACATCAAAAGGTACAGTGTAGGCACATCCAAAGATGTCTGCCATTCCAGAATCTCTGCACTGGCAAGAGCGAATGTGAAAAGGGATTGTCAGTGTATAGTAAGTTGGAGATGGAGGGAGGGAGATACCTTTCCACTTTAATAGCATCAAGTCAGGAATAGGTTCAGCAAAATCGGCTTCTCAGGCCATGCCATAGCAAAGGGTTGTACCTGAAGGAGCATCTCCACCTCCATCATTCTGCCCGGATGCTGAGGTCCAGCGCCGAGGGCCTTCTGGCGGTTCCCTCATTGCGAGAAGCAAAGCTACAGGGAACCAGGCAGAGGGCCTTCTCGGTAGTGGCACCCGTCCTGTGGAACTCCCTCCCATCAGATGTCAAAGAGATAAACACCTACCTGACATTCAGAAGACATCTTAAGGCAGCCCTGTTCAGGGAAGTTTTTAATGTGTGACATCTTAGTGTATTTTTGGTCTTTGTGGAAGCCACCCAGAGTGGCTGGGGAAACCCAGCCAGATGGGCGGGGTACAAATAAATTATTATTATTATTATTATTATTATTATTATTATTATTATTATCTCAGTGGTAGAGCATTTGCACGGCATAAAGAAGGTTCTAGGTTCAAGCTCTGGCATCTTCAGATAGGGCTGAGACCCTTGTCTGAAATCCAGGGAGAAACCCTTGTCTGAAATCCAGGACAGCTTCTGCCAGTTGGACCATACTGAACAAGATGGATCAATGGTCTGACTCAATATAAGGTTGCGTCTCGTGTTCCTGTGGTTCAAGGGCAGATGTGCTGTCAGAATCTGGAGCCAAATGGACTACACTCAGGCAAGGTTCAGGGAAGTTTTTAATATTTAACGCTGTATTGTTTTTAACACTTGATTGGGAGCCGCCCAGAGTGGCTGGGGAAACCCAGCCAGATGGGCGGGGTATAAATACATTATTATTATTATTATTATTATTATTATTATTATTATTATTATTATTATGTAGTGCCACTAAATATTGCCAGATGCTTCAAGATGAAGGCTTTGTCACAATCTGCCAACACTGGGAGGCAAGAAAACCTGCTGAGCAAAGCTGCTGATAAGTTGTCAGTTAAGCTGTGGCCCGAGGCAGGCAAATGTTTGCAGTCACTGGACTTCAGGTGTACATTTGCTACAGCAGGAAGAGTTCTCATTGCATGCAGTTCTAAAGTAGCCATCAGGGTACGAACAGTAAACTTCTTCCAGAGCAAGACAGAGTCAGTTTTACCCTTGATTGGGCAAGCCAAGGGAGGTCACAAGAAGGCTCCTGCCTTAACAAGTTCCTGCACACTTGACAGTATTCATCAGAGATATTCACTGTTAATGATAAAGAGGTTGTAGCCCCTAAACACTTCTTTTTTGATGGGATGTGACCACAGACCCATTTATTTCAGCAGAAGCGTCTCTAGCCCCCATTTGGATGTGGTGTTTCTCACAAATGGTGCCATTTAATGCAAGGCTGGAGAATGGTAATGCCTATCATCCTTGAACATTGGCCATGTTTGCTAGAGCTGGTGGGAGCTAACAACAACGGGAAGGCCCCAAGTTGCTCAGTCCTGAATTAATGAATATTGTCGGGCAATGACCCACATATATATCCGTGAGGTTCTCCTTTGTGGGGAGATGACCTGGTAACGCTCCTTTTTTGTGTGCATACCATTACCCCCTGGCGGTGTCCTCAGTGGCGGACTTACACTGTTGGGGCCCTGAAGCTTGAATTGTTATGGGGGCCCCTTCACAACCAGCAGTAAGGTCTGGGTAACCACTGTTATCTTTTTCAATGGGATTGTTCCACAACAGAGCACCACACCTTTACAATGTCTGTGCTACTGACTCTCAAACTTTGGGATTGTTGAACTATATACAACAAAAGATTAATGTCAGGGACACGCCAGGCAGAGAGGAATCTGCAGAAGAAGAGGAATTGGCTGCACCTGAGTCGCCATGAAGTAGGAGGCAGAGCAAGCGATTAGAGTAGAGGCAGGCCAGCAGGAGGCGGGGAAGGACATGGCGTATATCTGGCCTTGGGAGGGGTCAGAAGCCAGTCGAGTCAACTGACTCCAACGACGAAGGATGAGTTGTGGAAGCTTGGACTGCTGTAAGCCTGTTATTGAGAAATAAACCTCAGCTACTTAAACTGCCAGCATTCCATGTCTTGCGTGGGAGAAGCGCTAAACCTGACAATCAATTTGACTCAAATCAATGTAACTCAAACTAGGTCTACTAGACACACACACCCTTTTTTTTAAAGCAATGTGGACTAAAGTCAATTCCGGGGTCTCTCTGAGATGAGGCTTAAGCTTCATTAGCTTCACAGTAGATCCGCCCTGGGGAGTCCTCCTAATGTTTTGGAGCACACAACTCCCATCTGCCTCAACAAGGATGGCTGTGTTGGGAACTGAAACCCAGGGCCGGCCCACTCATGAGATAAGGGGAGGTAATCACCTCGGGCTGCAGGATTCACATGGGCAGCAGATCCAGCCTGCAAAGAATTCATCACCTGCTGCTGCTGTAGCAACAGCTGTGTTGTACTCATTGAAGGCTGGATCTGCCCCCTCCTCAGCAGTTCCCCTGCCCCATGTAGCCTCTACAGCAGCCTCTTGGTGAATAGCAGGCATTGCTAGTCTCCTCCCACCCCTGAGGAGGAAAAGGCAGGGGGCTGCTTTCTGCTCTGGATCCTTCCAGCTCTGGATCCTTCCAGCATGATTCAGAGCGGGCCCCTCCCCACCATTACATCTTTTGATTTGATCCCCCCACCTTGTTCCTGATGTATATCTTCATTCACTGCTTCTTCCCTGGTGGGGGGCTACAATTTTGTGGTTCGCCTCAGGTGCCAAAATGTCTTGGGCAGGGCCTCCTAGAGGAGTCCAGAGCATCTGGTAGACACCAAGTGGGTGGTGTATATTTTGCAGTATATTTCGCAGAACTGTCTCTCCTCCAATATTTGAGCCTTCTAATTGACTTTTTCCTCTGACCCTTGAATTTATTCTTTGCTTCTATGTAAATGTCCTCAGAACTAAGGAGTCAAGACTTCCTTAACCAAAGTTAAATAGTATTTCTCAGGTTTATGTTTTTACGGGGCCATTTATATTCTGATACTTAGTGCAATAAAAGTTGAACTAAGCAGTTAGGCATTGAGATACAAGTACTATTGATCTTGTACACCAATGTCACAAATTCATCAATATTGTGTACATGAGGGATGATGCTATTTAATAAAAATACTGCTCAGCACTACATAATTACATTATAAAATTTTAAACACCCCTTGTTGGTATTGGAAATTCATTTTCCATATTATAAAATACTCTATCTTGTTACTCATAAGCAGTATTTTTTTTCATCAACCAGAGATGAGAAAAACCCCTTAACATTTTTTGAGCAAGATGCATGCCCGTAAGTATCATCTTGAAAATTACATCTCATTTGTACCTCACCTTCTTCTACGTTCGAGACAACTTTTACATAGTCCATAAAAATGTGAACATATATTTAGAAATGGGAGAACCCTCCAAGTTTCTCCTCCAATTGGATGGGGGGTTCCAATCCTTCCACCCCAAATCTGAAATGAGGGGGAACTTTCCAACTGTGTTGTCTTGCCCCTTCTTGTTTCTGTCACCCTCCTATCTCCCCAAGGCCACTCCACAGTCTCACAGTCTCTAAAGATGCTTTCCCTTCCTTCTTACCCTCTTGGCAGAAGTAGGAGCAGCAATGAGAAGCAAAATGGAGGTTTGTTTACCTGACTTCTTCTGCCAGCGTCTCTCTCCCTCTCCTCTCCATCCATCAGCCCAGAAGAAGTGAACCTGGGCACAATGCATTCTGGGAACAGTAGTTCTTTCAGAACTCCCTGCAGTTAAAACTAGAGATGCCATATTTCAAAAGGTAAAACCCAGGACACCCAGAAAGTTGTTGAGCTTTTCTTAGGAAGACCTCAAGATTGTAGAGCTTTTTTTAGAACCCATGACAAAGCATTACCTTTCAGAATCTACCCCTCACCCCGACGTCAATTCTGCATTTCAAATCCTGGTAATGTCTGGGGAAATCCTAATTAAGAGTCTTCCTCTGGGTGGCGGATCCTTTGGCCTTCCAGATGTTGTTGGACTCCACTTCCCATCAGCCTCACCAAGCATTGCCAATGCTCAAGGCTGATGGGAGTCGTAGTCTGAACCATCCAGAAGGTGCCAAAGCTGGGGAAGGCTACTTGTTCTCTTGCTACTGAACAATCATTTGAGGGCCAGAACATGCAGCTGAAGCTGACCAGATTGCTGACAAGGAGGGAATTGCAAGTGGCAACATCTAATTGAAATGAATTCCTCCCGCATTACCATTCCCTCTGAACGTATCCTTTAAAAGATGCTGTGTGCAGCGTAGCAAACAGGAATGCCATACGGTGTGCCTGATAAAATCTGGCAGCATTACAATAATCAGAATGTCGAGCAGCAAAAGCTAGAGAAACCAGCTTGAAAAAGTGAGCTAAATGCACTGGCAAATTAATTAATGTTAACAATACATCTTCTCTCTTCTTGCCCCTGGAATTTCCCGGTGTGCTTAGAATTTTTCAGAGAAGAGAATGTGCTTGAACAGCTGATGCCAAGATGTTAAACTGATCCCCAAGCAAATACCTTCTCCTCTTCGGATTGCTGTGTTTGTCACTGTCTCCTGCATTAAGGAAACGTGTAAAGTTCCTTATATAGGCCTGCTTCCCACTTTATCAACCGCCCCCCCAGGGGGTGGGTTGAGTTGGTTTGAGTCCCATCTGGAACAAGAGGGTTTTTCACTCTGTGTGAGTGTCTGGAGGTGGTTGGAGGATGGATGGCGGCTAACAGATTGAGGTTGAATCCTGACAAGACAGAAGTACTGTTTTTGGGGGACGGGGGCGGATGAGTGTGGGAGATTCCCTGGTCCTGAATGGGGTAACTGTGCCCCTGAAGGACCAGGTGCGCAGCCTGGGAGTCATTCTGGACTCACAGCTGTCCATGGAGGTGCAGGTTAATTCTGTGTCCAGGGCAGCTGTCTACCAGCTCCACCTGGTACGCAGGCTAAGACCCTACCTGCCTGCGGACTGTCTTGCCAGAGTGGTGCATGCTCTAGTTATCTCCCGCTTGGACTACTGCAATGCACTCTACGTGGGGCTACCTTTGAAGGTGACCCAGAAACTGCAATTAATCCAGAATGCGGCAGCTAGACTGGTGACTGGCAGTTGCCGCCATGACCACATAACACCGGTCCTGAGAGATCTGCATTGGCTCCCAGTACATTTCCGAGCACAATTCAAAGTGTTGGTGCTGACGTTTAAAGCCCTAAATGGCCCCGGTCCTGTATACCTGAAGGAGCATCTCCACCCCCATCGTTCAACCCGGACACTGAGATCCGGCGCTGAGGGCCTTCTGGCGGTTCCCTCATTGCGAGAAGTGAGGTTACAGGGAGCCAGACAGAGGGCCTTCTCGGTAGTGGCGCCCACCCTGTGGAACACCCTCCCTTCAGATTTGAAGGAAATAAGCAGCTATCCTATCTTTAAAAGACATCTGAAGGCAGCCCTGTTTAGGGAAGTTTTTAATATTTAATGCTGTACTGTTTTTAACACTTGATTGGGAGCCGCCCAGAGTGGCTGGGGAAACTCAGCCAGATGGGCAGGGTATAAATAAATTATTATTATTATTATTATTATTATTATTATTATTATTATTGCAAAAAAGAGGACGCCATGACAGCCATTCAAAGCAAATCAATGCAATTTGTACCCCTGAGAAAGGGGATGTGTCCTGGAAAAAGTCTAGTCCCCTTGTGACCACGGAGCAGAAACGAAACTCCTCCTCCTTCTGGAACCAAATTCACACCATTATCAAATTCTACTGGGGGGCTGGGTACCAAACAAATGTCATGGTTGATGTTTCGGTAAGGGGTTCTACGTGGGTCTCTGTATTGCATGGTGGTCCTTGAACGAGTGTTGACCTTTTTATGGTCCCTCCTCATCAACATTTAACCCAGACCTTTTACAGTTTGCTTTAAGGAAGGGTCGGAGCTCAGCAACAGAGCGTCTGTTTACATGCAGAAGTCCCATCCCTGGCATTTCCATGTAGAGCCAGAAATGTCCCCACTGAAACCCAGGAATACTTCTGCCAGTCAGTGTAAGACATACTGAGCTAGATGGCTCACTGGTCTGATTCAGTATAAGACAACTTCCTGCATTCCTACTGGCAACCTACACCCAGCCAAATTATTGCACAGGAAAGTCATGTTTTGTCAGTGATGAATAAAGCCAAACATGTATCTTTATTATTTCAAGCAAATCATTATTATTTCAAGCAAAAGAATGTAGCTCGGTGGTAGAGTATCTGTTTTGCATGAACGAAAGATTCAGGTTCAGTTCCTGGTATCACCTGGTGAGGTTGGAAATGTCCTCTCTCTAACATCCTGGGAATCCTTAGTGAATCAGGATGGATAACACTGAGCTAGACATACCAGCTATCTGCCTTGGAATAAGGACCAGAAGGCAGCATCACGAGAACAGGCCTTTTCTGTGGTTGCTCCCCATTTGTTGAATGCTCTCCCCAGAGAGGCCCACCCAGTGCCTTAGTTACATATTGTTAGGTGCCAGGCAAAAACATTCCTCTTCTTCCAGGCCTTCGGCTGATTAAACAATCTATAACCTTTTAAACAGCCGGGGTGGGTGCTGTTAAGTATTTTTGTGGTTTTTTAATTAACTGCCCTTTGATCTTCAGGGTGGTATAGAAGTTAAATAAATAAGTAAATAAATAAATAAATATCCAGAGTTACGGAAACTTGTGTGTGATGTAATAAGTAAAGTACTGAAGGGGTGTGGTGGGGACATATTCTTGATGCCATATCAAAACTTGCCGTAAGTTTGAGGGCAAGTCAATCTTAAGGTAAGTACTTAGAAATTGTGTGGCTATTCTAAGGTCTGTCTAGTGAAGGACTGCAACATTTCTTTAAAATAAAGTAGTTTAATTCTTGTTTTTCAGTGACTGCTTAAGTGATTTAGCATGCCACAATCCCCATTAATCAACAGATCAGTTTTCTCTGTGCCGCAATACAAGACATGCATGTTTGTGTATCAGGATTGGGGGAGTGTAGGGTTTTGTGTTGTTGTTTTTTAAAGAAAAGTAAGAAATCTGCATTTCTAAACTGGCACACAGTGTGAGGTTGTTAAATATCTTTCTGAAGTGTTTGTAAATTCTGATTCAAGAAAGCTCAAGAGGGTAGAGATAAATTAAGAACCAAGGAGTGAGGGGTTTGGTTGAACAGGAATCAGCTGCTATCTGAAGCAATTTGCTGAATTTGATTGTGTTCTTTAACGACAACTCTGTGTAACTGGTGACCCACCAAACCAAACACCTCTTGGAGGTCCTTTCCCAATTCTACGCATCCATTATACCAAGGGCACTGTAAACCAGCCTTACCTGAACTGCAAAAACAGGGACACTGTCAAGTGTCTGGCAAGCCATGTCACTTATTTTTCAGGCTATTTTTAGGCTTGGTGGGCCACAACTTGTGTAGACTGGCCTGAGGTCACTTGCTGCCTTCTGGGCTTTGCTATCTGTTCAGCACAACAGCAGTACATATGATTTTTAATTTTGTGAAAGTTTTAAACAGCTGACTTTACCTGCTTTTTTTGCCCATAATTTTATTGCTTTCTTCTTTCTGAAAACCTCTTTGCTTTGTTTTCACGATCAGGCAAGATAGAATTTAATGAAATAAGTGAACAATAAATAACTGCAGGGTGCTCACGTACAGATCCCTCCTTTGCTCAAACAGCTGGACAGGAGGGCACTATGTCAACTGTGATAAGTGGTCATGCAGATGTTGCAGCTGTGCATGGATGGTATGCTGGAGCCGCTCCTGAAATCTCCAGCTTGTATTAATCTTTTACACCTCGATCTCAAGGTATGATAAGAGATGTCTATGCATTTGCACAGGTATAGGCAAACTCCGGCCCTCCACATGTTTGGGACTACAATTCCCATCATCCCTAGCTAACCGGACCAGTGGTCAGGGATGATGGGAATTGTAGTCCCAAACATCTGGAGGGCTAGAGTTTGCCTATGCCTGCATTTGCAGATGTATGTATATAGGTGCGATGTGGAATTGGAAAATTTGCACATTCAGGGTTCCCAATCATATGGGACACCTACCATGTACACCTGTAGATACATAATACCATAATACATGGGTGACACTGTGGTCTAAACCACTGAGCCTCTGATCAGAAAGTTGGCGGTTCGAATCCCCGCGACGGGGTAAGCTCCCAGCCCTGTTCCAGCTTGCGCCAACCTAGCAGTTCAAAAGCATGCCAGTGCAAGTTGATAAATAGGTACCACTGCGATGGGAAGGTAACAGTGTTTCTGTGCACTCTGGTTTCCATCACGGTGTTCTGTTGCACCAGAAGCAGTTTAGTCATGTTGGCCACATGACCCAGAAAGCTGTCTGTGGACAAACGCCGCCTCCCTTTGACCTGAAAGTGAGATGAGTGCCGCAACCCCATAGTTAACTGCTCAGGGGTCTTTTACCTTCTTACATAATACCATATCAACCAAAAGGTCTACAGACCTTCTGTTTAGACGTTAAGCTAAGGGTGGGATCACTGGGTATGGTCCCACTCCCTCTTCCACACATTTCAAATGGAGCAAACTTGTGTTTTGCATTGACCTGTGGGACACCCTATTCTCTAGCCATAGACATTTCTGACCACCCTATTCTCTAGCCATAGACATTTCTAACCATAGGGTTCTGCATGAAAAATCTAGGCTCACTAAGTGTACGTAACATGTACACTCCAAAAGTAGGATGATTTTACACAGCCTGATCAGGACCAGATCCATCTTTCCAGGGCCCTTGGAATGCCCATCCCCTCCCCCAATTATCACTATCATTACTATTCATTTCTATACCGTTTTATATATTTTTTTTAAGAAACCAACTCAAAGTGGTTTCTCAAACACATTAAAACATCAAATAAAACAGTGCAGAATGAAACATTACTAAAGAAAGGCAAGTACATTCAAAGCAACATAACGGGAAACTAAAATATTATCTTTTATTTTTTCCCCAAAACAAAACATTCCAGAGGTCAGCTACAAAATGCACAATTATTGCAGCAAAGTTTAAAACAACAACCTTAAACATTACTAAATAAAGTCAAATATAAAATTCACATTTAAAATATCATAATTAACAAGAGAACAACAAACGTTCGTAAGCATAGCACATCGCTGCTGCTTTTTCTATCAGTCCTGCCTATGGTGATTCATGGTGGGCAGCGGCTTTGGAAGCTCATGCTCAGTGACCTGGGTCTGCCCAAAGGGACAGCCAAGATGGTCTCTGGCCTCTTCAGCAGCCTCAGCCCTTGTAGCTGGAGTCAGTCAGAGCCCCATTCTCTCGGACTAGGTGAGCAAAGCATGGCAGGGAGCAGGTCTTCCAGAACTCACAGCCAAGTGCTTCCCTGCCCATTGTAGTGGGTGGCCTTTTTTCCCCAAATAAATATTTATGCAAAACCCATCTGAGATGAATTTATGAACGAGGATATGCAAAGCTGACATTGGCTGTTCTGTTGATTTGCACTGGTAAATGGTTCATATGATGTGCATCCACTGGAAATGCCTTGCTTCCTTTTCTAAACTTAATTTCCCATGAAGTTTTTTTTTTTAATTCACTCCCCCCACCTCAGCTCAAGCCAATCGTTGCCGTCAACGATTTAGAAATCCCCATGAGACGGAAAAATCTATTTCCCGAAGAGTTGTTCTAAGCAGCTCATTTTCTTTGGTAGGTTCAGAAAGCCTGTTACTGCTCTGTTGCTGGTTTCCTTTGAAAGCTTCCTTCCTTCCTTCCTTCCTTCCTTCCTTCCTTCCTTCCTTCCTTCCTTCCTTCCACTTGGGCCTCCATACACACTGGGCCACCAATGGCAAGAAGGTCTTCTCTTCTGGTGATTGCCCACCCCTGAGGTCTCCATGCTTTGTGGAGGACTCTGCAAAGGGCTACTCTCCCACTTTCAAAATCAATGCAGTGAGGTAAAACAAAAAGAGACCCAGGCCCTTATGTGAGATGTTTCTGGTACACACAGAAAGTAGAATGAGCAGGAGTATGTTTGTACCAGGCACTGAAGAAGGAGACACCAGAAGTCTTCTTCTTCTTTGGTGATCACTTGTAACCAAGTAAGAGTGTCACCCAAAACATGATTTTAGCAGTGAGTCCATAACTGACTGTGGAGGCCAATTCTGGATCCACACATCCTTCCACAGTGAGGACATAGGTTTCTGGGCGGGAGTTGATCATGGTGAGGGTTTGCCAAACATGCCTTCCTCTTAGCACATTTCTCCCTTTTGTCCTGAGTTCGGGTGTCTTCAAAACCCATGACACCTTTGGTAAAGGCTGTTCTCCAACTGGAGCACTTGCAGGCCAGTGTTTCCCAGTTGTCGGTGTTTATACTACATTTTTAAAGATTTGCCTTGAGAGAGTCTTTGAACCTCTTTTGTTGACCACCAACATTACGCTTTCCATTTTTTATGTTCAGAATAGAGTAGTTGCTTTGGAAGATGATAATCAGGCATCTACACAACATGACCAGCCCAACAAAGCTGATATTGAAGAATCATTGCTTTGACAATGGTGATCTTTGCTTCTTCCAGTACACTGGCATTAGTTTGCCTGTCTTCCCACCAGAAGTAAGGCAGCAGGCAACCTCAGCTAAGGTTCATGCTAATGGTTTTATCTTCCACTGTTCCTAAGGGTCTTGAGCTTTCCAGTCACGACATCCTACACCACGTCTTAGGCTTGCGAGGCTAAATAAGTATGATATATCAATGTGAACCCTGTTGAAATGATCCATAATATAACAGTATTATTGTGCATGCTGTTCGGACTCCCAAGTCAAATGCATTGCGTTTGTCTTTGTCTTTACATCAACAATAGCATGCACATTTTAAAAAATACATTCATTTAAATTGTAGCATTGCTGACCAAATCTCTAGGCATACTGGTGGTTAATGTGCTTAGGAAAACATCACCTACATTTGCTGTAGTTTTGATAAACTTAATATAGTGTCAGGGAACTGTCATCAGTACTGGAGGGAGAGCGCAAAAGCCAGAGGGATTCCAGAGAGCATTCAGGGATCGGGAGAAGCAGCCCATCTTCTGGGGAAGAGAATCAGCGTAGCACCAGTGGAGAAGGGGGGCAGGTGGGGGAAGTGGCGAGGCGGTCCCATGACTCCTTGCCTGGGACCAGCGGGGAGAGTAGGGGTCCTCTGTTGCCCACGCCCTCCTTGCGCAGAAGGCTTTCGTGCAGAGAGGGTAGGCGGAGACTAGGCGTCAAAGAGCTTCTTTGCTGGAAGAAGTTTAAGAAACGCCCACTCACGGATTCTGCCAGCGACTGAGTCAGCCACAGGTGAGTGGCGGTCCGAACAGATGAGGTTCACTTTGGCAGCCCAGCCAGGTGTTTGCACCCAGCCAGGGAGATAGGTACCTGCTTATGCACGAGCAACCCCTTAGAAACCCTTACATATAGCTGTACGTGCGACTCCCAAAACTAACATTGAATCTAATTTTATGTTTTTCAGAGGCACAACTTCACCTGTCTTGGGCAAGACAAATGTGCAGAATCTAATGTCAGTTCCGTGCAAATGCAAGGCGATTCTGATTATTTCATCAACCATCTGGGGGTCCCGGCTCTGCAATTTTCATACCAAGATTCGACAGCATTAGAGGTAATTGCTAATGAAATCACCAGATAGGACAGGCTAATCAGAAAGCCAAATCTGGCTTCCCTCAGCAAATTCTGCCCCTATCAAGTAGATGGCTTGTCAGAAGCTGCTGGCTCATTTGTTTGCTTCTCTTGAAAGGTATGGATGTTCCTGCAGAGTATTTGGTCTCATCAGCTCTCTCGAAGTGTGTGTCATGTTCCATTGGAAAGGGAAATGTGTGCTGTCTCTTGCATTTTCACGCAGGCAATCATAACAAGGAAATTGCTGCAGCAGGATTAACATCGGAACATAATTGTAATATTCACAGCGACATGGGATGTGCAAAGTGGGGGTTTTTGTGTGTGTGTTTTGCTGTTTTACGCTGAAGGATGGGCTTGTGTGCTGTCCCTGATATTAAGTGCAAGGGGATTATATGTATACAAAGCATTCCTTGCCTAGAAAATAAGGGGACAGGGGAGGAATATGTGAGTGGAGAGAAGAAAAATGATACCAGTATTTCTAGGGAACTTTTTTCTGCCTGCGTTAAATATGTTAAAGGATTATTATCACCACCCCCATCATCATAATTTATTGCCACAATGATTTCTTTTACCTCCCTTCCAAGTTTTACGGGCAAACCATTGCAGCACCACGAGTTCCGAGATACCACCCTACGCACTTTAAAGAGAATGTTAATAGCAACCTTGGTGTGTGTGTGTGTGTGTGTATGTGTGTGATTTTGGATCGGGACCACAGCACTGGGAGAGAGTTAACCCCTTCTGCAACTCCAGAAAAACACTCTTTTTTTACAGTCTGAAGTGTCCCCTTCTGCAACCATTTGCCCTGCAGGGGAAACCACATAGGTACAATTCAGGTTAGCCCTCCCTGCTCCAGTCCCAATCTGAATAATCTGATTTCACCAGTCTGCTCTCTGTGCACCCCACTCCCACCTGCCCTTAGATGCTATTAGCATTTTCTTTTAAAGGCAAGTAAGCACTGTTCACGGGGCACCCAAACTAGTCTGGCCCAAACTGGAACCAAACTGAGTTTGGAGGATTTTTGTTTCTTGTCTTTAAAAAAAAAAGTAAGAAAGAAAAGAACCAATGGCACGACATAATTTATTGTTATAAATGATGGATGCTGTTAGATGCAGAGTGTTTGGAGGGAAATGAAGTTGGCAATCCTTATTTAGGGTTTTTTAATGTTTGCAAGATAGTACAATTTCAAAGTGAAATGTGAAGATGTTTCACATTTACAAACGACAACAAGGGTAACTTTGTCTTGGCTCTGACTTTACAACAATGCTCCCAGCACAATGGGCATCTGGCAGAGGAGGCACTCCTGTGTATGTTCTAGAGAGCCAGTGTGGTGTAGTGGTTAAGAGCGGTGGACTCGTAATCCGGTGAACCGGGTTCGCTTCCCCGCTCCTCCACATGCAGCTGCTGTGGAGCTAGCTGTGGACCTTGGGCTAGTCACACTTCTTTGAAGTCTCTCAGCCCCAGTCACCTCTCAGAGTGTTTGTTGTGGGGGAGGAAGGGAAAGGAGATTGTTAGCTGCTTTGAGACTTCTTAAGGAGAGTGAAAGGCGGGATATCAAGTCCAAACTACTACTACTACTCCTCCTCTTCTTCTTCTTCTTCTTCTTCTTCTTCTTCTTCTTCTTCTTGCACTGGAACTTGCAGACATTCGACGAAGCTGAATGTTGGAAGATTCAGTGGCTTAGGGCCCTCGTATTTATGGGACCGCCTCTCCTGGTATGCCCTGCAGAGGACCTTAAGGTCCATGAATAACCATAGTTTAGAGGTCCCAGGCCCTAAGGAAGCCAGACTATCCTCCACCAGGGCCAGGGTCTTTTCAGTGATGGCTCTGACCTGGTGGAATGCTCTGTCCCATGAGACTAGGGCCCTTCAGGATTTAACCTCTTTCCATCGGGCCTGTAAGACAGAAAGCTATTCTGCCTGGCCTTTAATTTGAATTCAGCCTGATCTTTTATTTCCCTTCTCTTCCCTCCCCCTCCCCTTTTATGAAGATCACCAGCTCTGAGACCCCACAGCTAATTCTCCCCTGGCCTCCTCACTGGCCCAAGGAGGACCAATTCAGCCAGCTAGCCCTGAGGATTATCTAATTGATTTTTGATTTTTGAATTTTATTGTTATTCATGTTTTTATACTGTATTTTATCCTGCTTTTATAATTAAGGGTTTTAAATTTGTTGTTAGCCACCCTGAGCCCGGTTTTGGAACCGGGAAGGGCGGGGAATAAATAAAAAAAATATATTATTTATTATAAAAGAAAGCACTTATTTATACAGTGCATAGTTGAACAATGGAATTCCCTCCCCCATGATGGCCACCAATTTGCATGACTGTAAAAGAAAATCAGAAAAATTCATGGAGGAGAGGGCTATCGAGGGTGAAGTGAAGGACATGGGGCAGGAGCTGGTACTGCAGGTGAGCTGTGCGCAGGCGAGCTGCAAGCAAGCTGCCGGCTAGCTCTGTGGAGGCTCCTTTTATTGGCATAATATGCAAAACCAGTCAGATACATTTTGGACTGTGACCTTTACACATTTTCCAGTCCCGACATTGAGGGGTGGTACAAAGTTATTTTGGCACCTGTTTCTACCG
Source organism: Podarcis pityusensis (assembly GCF_964106645.2). Lineage (NCBI taxonomy): Eukaryota > Metazoa > Chordata > Lepidosauria > Squamata > Lacertidae > Podarcis > Podarcis pityusensis. The sequence continues at coordinate 12,401,342 of NC_138032.1, read as the reverse complement.
CGTCATTTTCCCCTTGCACAATGTATGATGAAGGAGACAAAGGTCTCTGAGACGAAGGTCACAGACAGGACACGGCAGACTACTGAGACTGCAAAAGGTTAAAGAGAGGGCAAGATGTTCAGTAAGCTGTGGCTTTATCTGTGAGGGGGAGTGTGCTCCACACCCCAAGGTCACGCATGCAGGCAGCTGAGGCTGCCTGCGGGCGGGAGTGTGCTCCACAACCCAGCGATCATTCCTACAGAGGGCTACTAGCCAGAAGGGCTATGCTCAGACTCCATAGTCAGAAGCAGTAATGCATCTGAATGCCAGTTGCTGCAAATCACAGGAGGTGGGAAATCCCTCTTGTGCTCAAATCTTGCTTGTGGGTTTTCCACAGGCATCTAGTTAGCCTCTGTGAGAACACAGCCAGTCACCCGATCCATCAAGCTCATCTCATGTCCTTATGCGTATATGAAACCAACATAGTTGGGAAAAGATGGTTCTGCAGCTGTGGTATAACACACCCAATATTTTAAATGTGTTTTCTGTCAATTGTCCTTTTGGAGAAGTTGCATTATTTTATTTCTTCCATGCACATTCCATTACCCACCTAAATGGAAAGCTCAAATCGAGTAGCGGGAGCTTGGAACCCGTTGTGCGTTGGCATCTGCACCACTAATTTGCCCATAATTAAATTTCCGCAAATGCAGAGCAATCTTTGGGTTTGCCAAATGGCGGAGTCATTTCTTCCACCCTGCCCAACGCCCGCCCCCCTTCCACTCCGCACAGACACATTTTATAAGAAATGGTTGCGTTAATTGAAACGTCTGTAGTTGGTATCCTTTCTTTTTAGCAAGGAGGCTTTTCAATTTGTAAAACACTGTTGCACCTTATTAGGAAAATCATTCTGTTTCAGATTAAGTATAAGGCAGAGGTTGTCGTAAAAGAAATGGAAAAGCAGATGTTCTCTGATTAAGAGTGCAATGTTTATGACAGGCTTGTGGTCCAATGCTCATTTCTTTTGTCACTTAACAGCTGTTCTATGCAACTTCTGTTCCAGAGTTGTGTGTTCACTAATCTATATAAGAATCTATGGGCTCCGATGACATCAAGGCATGCGCAGAAGCCATTTTTCTTTCAGTCATCTATGAGAGTGAGTGAGTGAGTGAGAGAGAGAGAGAGAGAGAAAGAGAAAGAGACAGAGAGAGACTTAACCTTTCTGAAGTACAAGAACTCAGGGCAGTAAACAAACTTAAAAACAAAAACAACACAACGTTATTTCATACAATTGCAATTGATTAAAAGAGAAACTCTGCCATTTTGAATTAACATTTTGGGGGAACAGGGCTAGATTTAGGAATGATGAGGCCCTACGCTACTGAAGGTAATGGGGCCCTTTATACGTCCAGCTGTCCTTTGTCAACAACAATTTGTCACTGTTTTTTGTGTTGAATATATGCTATACGTCAATTTATGGACCTAACAGGTATCTAAAGCCATTTGCACATTACAAAATATGTATTTTATGAAAGTAATCGTTGAACTGAAATACAATTAAGAAGAAATATATTAATCGTGAAATAATTATTAAGCTCTAACTTAAAGTGATTGGGGGCTCATTACTTGCATCATAGGAGCACAAAACACTGTTGCTGTATGTAGATTTTATTTTATTTGTTTTTTTATCTTATATTTTGGAAATATAGATCCAGTTTTTTTTTTCTTTAATTTTTTTGGGGGGGCCCAAGAGAGTGAGGCCCCAAGCTACAGCTTGTTTAGCTTGTATGTAAATCCGGCACTGTGGGGAAACCTCTGCTAAAATAAAGTCCCTTCTCACACTCCTATCTCCACTTGGGAGATTTCTGGAGTGGGCATAGTTACCACCAGAGGTGAGATATGTGGCATTGAGAGGCAGGACCTTCTGGTGGTGTCACCAAGGAATGGAGAAGGCATTTGGTTCTGTTTGCGCTTCAGTGCAAACCTACCTAATTCATGCTTCCTTTAACAATTTATGGACAGTAATGCAGCTAATCCCTTGAAATGTGTGCCTCTCCAAAAGTTGCAGCACAGTTCTCCATCCAAAGAATGTGTACAAAAATGGATGTATTAGGGAAAGCATTCAAAAAATGCAGATATGAGTGACAACAACATACAAAAGCACATTGCAGATACAAGAATGAGGGGAAATTGGTTGCAAAAATGTGCTTACTGATAAATGTGTGCTGAAATCCTGTTTTGTTACTGCTTGAGTGTAACAAAAAGGGGGGGAGACCCTTGAAGCATATTGCAAGAAGAATAAAACAATTAAAAACAATTAATTTTTAATAAAAAATACTTAAAACATACAGAATTAATTAAGATTAATGATAAACTAAAAACCAGATTAAAACACATAATATCAGCATTTTATACGTATGGCCAGGTATGCCTAAACAAAAAATTCTTTAAGCAGGTACTGTAGGCAGTAAAGCAAAGGTGCCTGCCTGATGTCAATGAGAAGGGAGTTCCAAAGTTCAGGTAAGGTAAAGGTAAAGGACCCCTGGATGGTTAAGTCCAGTCAAAGACGACTATGGAGTTGTGGTGCTCATCTCGCTTTCAGGCCGAGGGAGCCGGCATTGGTCCACAGACAGCTTTCTGGGTCATGAGCCAGCATGACTAAACCGCTTCTGAACACCGTGACAGAAACCAGAGCACATGGAAACACCGTTCACCTTCCCACCGCAGCGGTACCTATTTATCTACTTGCACTAGTGTGCTTTCAAACTGCTCTGTTGGCAGAAGCTGGAACAGAACAACGGAAGCGCACCCCCTCGTGGGGATTCGAACTGCCAACCTTCTGATCAGCAAGCCCAAGAGGCTCAGTGGTTTAGACCACAGTGCTGCCCCACTAAACAAGAGATTTTTTAAGAAACAAATGCAGAATGAATATTGTGTGGTAAATGCAACAGGGGCAGTTCTGCAGATCAGAGTGGTTGAGTGTACCTAAACAGCACGCATAGTAAAAGGGACCCCTGACCATTAGGTCCAGTTGTGACCGACTCTGGGGTTGCGGTGCTCATCTCGCTCATCTCGCTTTATTTCTCATCTCGCTTTATTGCTCATCTCGCTTTATTGGCCAAGGGAGCCAGCGTACAGCCTCCAGGTCATGTGGCCAGTATGACTAAGCCGCTTCTAGCGAACCAGAGCAGCGCACGGAAATGCCGTTTACCTTCCTGCCGGAGCGGTACCTATTTATCTACTTGCACTTTGACTTGCTTTCAAACTGCTAGGTTGGCAGGAGCAGGGACCGAGCAACAGGAGCTCACCCCGTCGCAGGGATTCGAACCTAGGCTCTGTGGTTTAACCCACAGCGCCACCGTGTCCCTTTTAACAGTACACATACGGTACATAAAATCAAAGACATATATGCCCATTCCAAACGATTTATCAGATAAAATGTCTCCATCAGCAATATGTTCTGAACCTGTGCATATAAGACTATGTGGACAGGCCTTCTTGAAGTATTACACTCTGTCATGAATAGCCAGAGCCAGGTGTAATAGCTGGGTAGGGAAGCATGGCCATATCTTCCTTCGCACCATAATGGAGGATTCAGAAAGGTTATTGTTCAGTCTGAATGGGAGACCTGCCGTGGATCATAAATTGTAAGGCAGGAGGGCCAAACCTCATCTCGCTTTAAGTAGTTAAACCATTGTTGCAACCGGTGACAAAACGGGAACATTTTCTCTGGTCCCCAATTAAGTCTTTAAAAAGGCTAATCTTAAAGAGAGTATTATTGGCATAATTGTCCCCAAAGACCCGGTATAGATCTTTTTGGAAAAGACTGATGATTATCCATTGCTTTTATTGCATAAAAAATTGACCTTGACTCATCACTGCAAAAATGAATTAAGGCAAGGCGTCAAATTTAAGTTGCCAAGGAGGATATAGTGCTTCTGTTGATTTTCTTAGGGAGGGGAGGTGCTCTGAGCTTCATTTAATGGCCTTTTCCTCATGACCTCCTACATAAAACCTCCCTCAAAGCTGCCATTTATATCTATTGATTATATGCCCCCCAATTAATTATGAATGAGAACACCTCTACTAATCTTTGGTTTGTAATTATAATTTTAATTCCTTTGTAGTTAATCTTTTATATATGTTTGACTATTCTTACTTTATGCATAACAATTAAAATTAAGAGCCAGATCATTGGCTCTTGGTGCAGTTACATCTCCCCTGTGCCAAGTTTATAAGCGGCTTCCACACTACAAGAAGTCATCCCAGGCTGTCTGAGTAGGGTGTCAAGCACCACGTAAGGTAAAAGGTAAAGGACCCCTGGACAGTTAAGTCCAGTCAAAGGCGACTCTGGGGTTGTGGTGCTCATCTCGCTTTCAGGCCAAGGGAGCCGGCGTTTGTGCACGGACAGCTTTCTTGGTCATGTGGCCAACATGACTAAACCTCTTCTAGTGCAACAGAACACCGTGACAGAAACCAGAGCACACAGAAATGCTGTTTTACCTTCCCGCCAAAGCAGTACCTATTTATCTACTAGCACTGGTGTGCTTTTGAACTGCTAGGTTGGCAGGAGCTGGGACAGAGCAACAGGAGCTTCCTCCGTCGCGGGGGATTTGAACCACCAACCTTCCGATCAGCAAGCCCAAGAGGTTTAGACCACAGCGCCACCTGTGTCCAAGCACCATGTGGCTCTATCCTGTATCCATACAGGTCATCAAACACAGATGCCCTTCTTCTCAAAGGAAAGGAACATGAAGCATAATAATTTTGGGGCAGCTGGGCTTATAGCATGCAGAGCCTGTACTGCACAATTGTAAATCTCTGTGCTATCAGAATGAATTCATGGGATGCCACCCATTTTTCCTCCCTCTTTACTTTCCTTAACAATACTGGTCCCTGAACCTGAAAAATAATTAAAGGAGAGAGAGAGAAAGTGTCACATTAAGCAGAACCTATTTTGGCACTGTGTCCTGTGTTTTTGCTGGGTGGCTGCCCCTTATCAGCATTTGACACTAGGCCTGGTGCTCAGACTGCTGCCCCAGTCCCCCACCTCTGTTCGGCTGCTGCATTTAACCTGAACTGTGCACAATCTGGAGGCGGAAGAAAGCTAAATGCTTAACAAAATGCCTGTGTGGGCAGGTAGATGGTTTTTTTCTTAAGAGCAAACTTGCTAGTGGCCATTAGATTCTGATTAGCTTTATTATTGAGTATATTATAGGTCATGTGGACAGTTAATCTTGGATAATCTCCACACAGTTTTCAATTATTAATTAACATTTCTCCCTGAAAATGGCTTGGTGGCTCAGAGCTTATGCTATATGCTGTCACGCACTGTCACAAATTATCCCCAGTAATGATTTGAGGAGGCTAAATGGCTTTTCTTGAGACCAGGAGGCCTATCCTTAACATCTTTCTAATACCCATGCAGTTTCATACCTTGGGGAGGTGGGGGCAGTATAGAACTTAAGCAGTCCAAAAAACAAACTCTTCCTTCCTCCCCATCCATTTTTTTCCTGTTTGACTCAGTGCAAAAATATAATACCAATAATACAATGTGTGTGTGTGTGTGCACGCACACATGCACATTTGTAGCATTCATATGTATTATAAATGCATGGATTGTAAGTTTGGCAGTGTGTCTAGGCTGCTCAGATGACAAGACTTCCCTCTCAGCCTAGTGGTCCAAAGGAAAGCAGAACGATATGTTTGGTTCCTGCTTGGCTGCCTGAGTTGCCGGAAGAAGGTGTAAAACCACCTTAGGGACTCCACTCTGAATTTGTGTAGGGTTTATACAAACCTTAGCGTTTTCTTCTCCTGCAAGGAAGCAGAGGATTAGGATAAGTTTTCCTTCATCTACAGAAGCCACCTTCCCAACTTGATATGCCCCATCCTTTGCTATTGTTGTCATTCCTCTCCCTCTGTCCCTCTCTCCAGAGTATCCTTTTCTCTCTCTCTCTCTCTCTCTCTCTCTTTCCTTCCTTCCTTCCTTCCTTCCTTCCTTCCTTCCTTCCTTCCTGTCATGCTAAGCTTTTACACCATCCTCATTGCCATGGTGACTGAGTTTACAGAGCCACCAGTAAACAGATTTGTGCATATGAGCTTATTACAAAAATAAAAAAGCTGTATATATGTGTTCTCTTAACACTTGGCTCCTCTGACTTGCAGAAAAAGAGGGGAGGGAGAGAGCAAGAGAGAGAGAAACAAAGTACTGCATAAATTGTATTTTTTAAACTGAGACATTTATTCCAGAGCTTGAGTCTTTCTCTTTGGCTTGTGCATTGATTCAAGCTATTGCTATAAGAGATTAACAAAATGTTGAGAATGTAGTTCAAGACAAAGAGTGGAATTAAACACTGTAACTTTTACAGATGCTCCATCTTTTATAAACCTCTATCATTTATATCTCCTTTGCCTCTGAGTTATCTTAACAACAGCAACTCAAATACTTTAGCCTTTATTCATATAGAAAATGACCCAAACTCACTCCTAAACCTGAGTGTTTTATAATAATAATATAATAATAATTTATTATTTATACCCCGCCCATCTGGTTCTGTTTCGACATCCACCCTGGGTCGCTCCCAACAGAATATTAAAAACACAATAAAACATCAAACATTAAAAACTTCCCTAAACTGGGTTGCCTTCAGATGTCTTATAAAAGTCAGATAGTTGTTTATTTCCTTGACATCCGATGGGAGGGTGTTCCACAGGGTGGGCGCCACCACCGAGAAGGCCCTCTGCCTGGTTCCCTGTAACTTGGCTTCTGGCAGTGAGGGAACCACCAGAAGGCCCTCGGAGTTGGACCTCAGTGTCTGGGCAGAACGATGGGGGTGGAGACACGCCTTTAGGTATACTGAGCCGAGGCCATTTAGGGCTTTAAAGATCAGCAGCAACACTTTGAATGGTGCTCAGAAATGTTTTTTGTTTTATTAAAGGACCATGGTCCCAAGTAGAAGTCCTGACTCTAACCTTTACAGCCCTAAACAGTCTGGATTCAGGAAAGACACTCGTACCCTCGAGAAGTTATTCATTGTCAATTGAACTCATTTGGGTTGGGTCTTGCTCTCTGGAGAAGAAGCAAACAAATTCGCTCTATCATGTGACAGCACTTTAAGCATTCCGGTAATGCTTGAAATTGTGCAGGAAATGCATGGTTAAATCTCAGAGGCAGCATAGGCATTACAGTTAGTGAGCTGGAGGAGATGAGTCATCCTGTTGGTGCCTTCATGGCTCTTTCAGCACCAAAATTACTATGACATATGCAAAATGTGTGTGGGTTTTATAATGCAAATTGTCATGACTTGTACATGCCACAGAATTTAACTTATCGTGATGTAGATTTCTTTGTCCCCCTTTCTCTTCCACATTGCCCTGGGCGAAGTTTGATTGAGCCACAGAAGAAAGCCTTCTGCAGTGAGAGTGATTCCCCGATAGTTTCCGCATTTACGACAACAGCCTAGGATGGAGAGGATGATTGGCATTTATTAAAAGTGGAAAATAGAGCACAGCCATCATCATCCTTTTCACTTTTATGCTCTTCCATAATCTAGAGGCATATCCAGCTCTCAAAATAACCAATAGCCATTCTAAAACATTATCTGTTTGTTGTTCAACCCTTTCATTCTGACCGTTTCTGATAGCGTTTAGCTCGTAACGTGATGTGCTTTCTTCTGCTGCGATAATAAGGCAGGTAGATCAAGATTATGGCTGGTATTATTAGTTTGTTTCAGAAAATAATGTGATGTACATTATTAAAAAACCAACCTGGATATTTCTCTCTCTCTCTCTCTCTCTCTCTCTCTCTCTCTCTCTCTCTCTCTTTCCTTATTTATTGATGGATGTAAATTTAGCATGAAGTATTTTATGCTAGCTGTCCAAATTCTGGCTATGTAAGGCTTCCAGGACATTTATTTTTACCACCTAAGTCATAAAAGTTGTTTTCCATATCTTCAGTCAAATGCAAGTACAGGCCAAAAAAAAGAAGAAGAAGATGGGGGGAAGCATAAAAATTTCCTTGTTGCGTTACTCCTAGCCTATGCAGAGATACAGTAATATCATGGTCCACAAAGCAAATTGGGTAGGTAAGGGGGGGGTGGAGATACAAAGAGTAGGTGTTCGGTTAAAATACACTGAAGAGTCTTGACAGTTGGAAATTGTATCGTCTTTGGAGGGAATGCATAATGATTTTTATTTCGTTTGAAATATGCAGAACTTTCTGAAGGTAACTTTCACCCTCTGTTATTACTTTCAAAGCATCCTCTCTCTCGATAGATACAGGTAGATGGTGACAGATGATATAGATAGATAGATAGATAGATAGATAGATAGATAGATAGAGGTATACACTCACAGTTATAATTGCTAAGTGAGCAATTGCTGACATTCTCACTGTTTCCCCACTGTTTACACTTGTAAAATTTATTTTGCATTATCTTATTTTAATATTTAGATTCCTTGCTATCTGTACCATGTGATAAATGAGCTGACACAAAGACATAACCGTACATCTTTGTAAACACTGAAGACATTCCTCAGGGAAGGGGCATCCTGTTCACCCAGTGCCAGATTTATGTATAAGCTAAACAAGCTATAGCTTAGGGCCCCACTCTCTTGGGGGCCCCAAAAAAATTTAAAGGAAAAAATCCCTGGATGTACATTTCCAAAATATAAGATAAAAAACAAATACCGTATTTTTGCTCTATAAGACTCACTTTTCCCCTCCTAAAAAGTAAGGGGAAATGTGTGTTCGTCTTATGGAGCAAATGAAGACTGTGCAGCTATCCCAGAAGCCAGAACAGCAAGAGGGATTGCTGCTTTCACTGCACAGCGATCCCTCTTGCTGTTCTGGCTTCTGAGATTCAGAATATTTTTTTTCTTGTTTTCCTCCTCCAAAAACTAGGTGCGTCTTGTGGTCTGGTGTGTCTTATAGAGCGAAAAATAAAGTGAAATAAAACCTACATGCAGCAACAGTGTTTTGTGTTGCATAGGCTCCTATGATGCAAGTAATGGGCCCCACCTGCTAGCCTGCTCCCTAAAATATCACTGGTTTGCTCATTTCTATATACAGTTGTACCTTGCTTCTCAAACTTAATCCGTTCCGGAAGTCTGTTCCAAAACCAAAGCATTCCAAAACCAAGGCGTGCTTTGCCATAGAAAGTAATGCAAAACGGATTAATCCGTTCCAGACTTTTAAAAAACAACCGCTAAAACATTGTATTTCACTATTAATATACTTCTTCTTAATTGTATTTCAGTTCAACAATTACTTTGATTAAATACATATTTTGTTATGTGGAAGTGGCTTTAGATACCTATTAGGTCCATAAATTACCATAGAGCATATATGCAACACAAAAAACAGTGACAGTTTGTTGTTGACCAAGGAGAGCTGGACATATAAAGGGCCCCATTACCTTCAGTAGCTTAGTGCCTCAACAAACCTAGATCCGGCCCTGTGTTCACCCCATACTCCCCCCCCCCTCCCCCTGTAATTCGTGTTTTGCACACTTGGGCTATGCTGCATCATTTATTTATTTATAACCCCCCCCCCTTTTTCAGTTCTATTCCATTTTGGAGGTGGTTCCTTGTTGTCTGAAAGGAGAAGCCAGCGTGGTGTAGTGGTTAGAGCATTGGACCAGGTGCTGGGAGGCCAGGATTCAAAGCCCCACTCAACCACAAAGCTCACAGGGTGACCTTGGACCAGTCAGCCTAGCCTACCTGGCAGGGTTACTGCAAGCATAAAATGGGGAGGAAGAGAACTGTCTTCACCATCTTGAGGTGCTGGGAGGAAAGGTGGCATATAAACACATTAAAAGAATGAATGAATGAATGAATGAATGAATGAATGAATGAATGAATAGGATGTTTTACAGCGCTGATGTTTTAAAATAAAAAGGCTGCAGCTCAGATGTGACCACTAACTAAAGAAATAAATATGTTTATTCAAAGCATTTCAAAAGGCTGCCACAACAGCTTACTACTATCAGAGATTAGACCACCCCTGGACTCAAGCTTTTAACTTGAAAATACACGTCACAAAAGGAAGGAGGACTGGGGAGGAGGAAGAAAAAATAAATCTCAAGACCCATTCTTAATTACAAAGCTCTTGTAACAAGCAGCTGAGTTCAGGGAAAGTAGAAGAGAAATGTTGCTGGTACAGTCATACCTCGTGTTGCATTAGGTTCATGTTGCGTCTTTTCGGCTTGCGAACGTGGCAAACTCAGAAGTATACACTTCCAGGTTTCACCCCGCGTGTGTGCACAGAAGCGTTCTGTGCACTTCGCGCATGCACAGAAGCATTCTGCGCACTTCACACATGCACGGAAGCGCTCTATCATGCCGTGTGCGTGCGCAGAATCAGTGCTCTATTTATGGACTTTTGGGGGTATGAACGGCACCCCAGAATGGATTGAGTCTGTAACTAGAGGTACCACCGTATTTCATCCAAGCTCTTGAAGTCCGGCACTCCGATCTCTCTCCCTCTCTTATAGCCTGACAAAATGTCTGCTGTAGTTTGCAGCTGAAGGAGGAGCCGAAAGATGCTAGTCTTTCAACAGAGGAGACAGAGAGGCTGCACAGTCCCATCTCTCTCCATCTCCGAATGTGAAAGTAATATAAAAACAACCTCCAAATATCAATAAAACTTAATTAAGAAATACAGTACAACAGTTACACCTAGAGACTGACAAAACACAGCAAAGCAGAGAATGACTAATAACCAACTGAATTAAAGTAGCAATATGCTTTGCCCTCTGAACAAGAAATGGATTAAAAATGTCTCTCAACAAAATTGGCGGGAGTTGAGGCGAGAGCGGTGACCTGTTGGGGGTCTCCCGCGGAAGGAATTCCAGAGAGACGGAACAATTACTGAGATGGCTTTTTGCCCCATCACTCTTATCATGAAGGGACTTGGAATAACATCTCCTGAGGACCTTTTTAAAGAAAGAATGTTTATTTGCAAATAAAGAAAGAGAGAGAAAAAACACTGCCAGCTGTCATTAGCCATACAGCCTAAGCTGCAAAATGTTGTGATTTGCATTACAGAACCTGAGGTTTTTTAACGGTGGTTCTCAAACCTTTTAGAGCCACTTCTCCCTTGGTTCTATGAACTCATCCCCAGTGCCTCCTATAGTAATAATGATGATGATGATGATGATAATAATAATAAATTATTATTATTATTATTATTATTATTATTATTAGTATTATTATTAGTATTATTATTATTTATACCCCGCCCACTCTGGGCAGCTACCAACAAAATATTAAAATACAGTAGTCCGTCAAACATTAAAAGCTTCCCTAAACAGGGCTGCCTTCAGATGTCTTCTAAAAGTCTGGTAGTTGTTTTTCTCTTTGACATCTGGTGGGAGGGCTCTTAAAAAGCATTATTCAAATAGCAGTTTGCATGATGCGGTCTGTTGGCATCTGTCTGTCTTGGGAGACAATAGAGAGGTGCACCTTTGTGGGTGAAGTCAAGCTGTTGCAAGGTTGTAGCGCTTGCTGAGGCTGCATATGCTGATACAGGAGAGACATGTTTTGTTGCAGCTGGGGCAGATGAAGGCGTCCATTTGTCCTCTTGCAGATTCAGCATGGTGTTTCCCATGCAAGGAACTTTTACGCACTTCCAGCTCTGGTTTGCCAAATCATTTAACGCTTCATTTTTGCATAGGTGTCATAGCCGCTTTTCCTGTTAGCCTTATGGATAGGTTCTCCATCCAAGGCAGGAAACACATGCATACAGGTCCAAGCAGCTGCTGCAGAAGAGACACAGGCATGGCATCATGTTATCCATGTTGATCCATCATTGCAGTTCTACTATGTGCCTAAAACATACAAGGACTGCTGAGTGTGATGAATATTATATTAGGCCTAAAAAGGTAAAGGGTCCCTGACCATTAGATCCAGTCGTGGCTGACTCTGGGGTTGCGGCGCTCATCTCGCTTTATTGGCCGAGGGAGCCAGCATACAGCTTCCGGGTCATGTGGCCAGCATGACTAAGCCACTTCTGGCAAACCAGAGCAGCACACGGAAACGCCGTTTACCTTCCCGCCAGAGCGGAACCTATTTATCTACTTGCACTTTGACGTGCTTTCGAACTACTAGGTTGGCAGGAGCAGGGACCGAGCAACGGGAGCTCACCCCATCGCGGGGATTCAAACCACTGACCTTCTGATCAGCAAGTCCTAGGCTCTGTGGTTTAACCCACAGCGCCACCCGCGTCCCTTATATTAGGCCTAGCGAGGCCCAAATTAACAGCAAGAAGTCACCAGTGTGACTTTGTGGTAGGGTTGATTTTTATTTCCTTGTCAAGAGCAGGCCCATGCCCACCAAGTGACAACCCAAGCTCAGTGTAGGCTATCCTCCAACATTTCTCTGATGAAAATAGGGATGTCCTAATGAAAAGCAGGACATTCTGGGATCAGAAACTGGGCCAGCTATTGTAAATCTGGGACTGTCCCTGGAAAATAGGGGCACTTGGAGGGTCTGAAGTCCAACTTGGATGCACACAAAGTTTTGCAAGTCTCAGCCAGGCAGATATGGATTGTATGGAGACGTTCTTTATTTTTGATCCTCAAAAGTGCTTCGGCTTTTGAACTGGCCTATACAGACCATGAAATATACTAATAGTAGAAGGATGTCTGCTACCCCCAAGAGCAAAGGCAAAGAAATAAACAAAAGCTCTATTTGCATCCATCACCTGGGGCTTTTTCAGAGAAGATTCAGAGCAGGGAGCTAAATGGGTAATGCGCTTGCCTGGCAAGTACCTCTGCATGACCGATGGCTCACGCCAGCTGACTATCTGCAAGCAAGCTAAATAAATACAACTTTTCTTTTCTTTACCTCTGTGGATCATGGGATTTGTGAATGACACCTAAGCTAGCTCACTTAGATGTCTGTGTTATAATGGCCCTCCAGAATGACAGAGGGAAAACGAACTTTGCTGTTAGGACCACAGCCAGTCATTAAAAAATGCCTCATTCACATTATTGCTTCCTAGTGGGCATTTTCGCTCCAGAGCTCTAGTTAAAGGATATGTATAAAACCCCTATCATTCCTGGGTTTCGGATACAAAGACATGGAACCATAATGGGATGAAGGGAAAACAGAGAGCCAGCTAGCAGCTAGTTGCTCCAATCTCTTTGGCAGTTTCTACTGTCCTGCTGTTAATATTTCTTTTGAGAGGCGAGCTTTTTCTTTCTCTGATCTAAGACGGGCTGAATTCAACCAGAAACCTGGTTACAGCCAGGAGCTGCATGGGTGAGTCAACACTCTTCCAAAGCAAAGTTGCACTCCTGCTAATACTTATCTGATGGTTTACTTGACTGCATAATGTTTGTAGTCATTTCTTGATATATCAGGTGTACTGAGAAGGTACTGGAGTAATAAAAGTACATGGGCTGTATTCTGTACCCAAAGCACAGCTCATTTGTTTTCAACAAAGAAAGAAAGACTCGGAGGAATGCAGAATGCTCCTTATACTAGATCAGACTGCTTGTCTCAATGAGCTTTTCTTATCCAACCAGCCCAAAATAGTCTTCTCTGACTTCCTGGAATTATGTTGTCATGTTGTTTCAGCCAGAGAGGTGATACGATAGCCATCTTCAAATATCTCAAGGGTTGTCACATGGAAGATGGAGCAAGCTTGTTTTCTCCTGATCTGGAGGGTAGAACTTGAACCAATGGAGTCAAGTTACAAGAAGTGAGAGCCCAACTAAACTTCAGGAAGAACTTTCTGACATTAAGAGCTGTTTGACAGAGGAATGGACTCCCTTGGGAGGTTGTGGACTCTCCTTCATTGGAGATTTTTAAGCAGAGGTTGGGTGACCATCTGCCATGGATACTTTAGTTGAGATTACTACATTGCAGCAGGATCAGTTGAAGGAACTGGATATATTTAGCCTGGAAAAGAGGAGATATGCCCGTCATCTTAAAATATCTCAAGGGCTGTCACATGGAAGATGGGCAAGCTTGTTTTCTCTTGCTCCAGAAGGTAGGACCCGAACAAAGGGTTCGACAAGATGACTCTCAGAGTCCCTTCGAAGTCTATAATTCTATAATTTTATGTCAACATAACTTAAATAATTGATTAGGTAAGTTACATAATTTCACCACAGCATACAGTGAGAAAAAAATAAGACAGCCTTTGGTTGGAAGACAAACTGCAGTGGAGGAGAGATGGAGCTGCGTGTGACAATCACAATGTGGATTGGAAAATGTTGCCTTCAAGAATCCACAATGGAAGGCTGTAAGCAGGCTGAAGATGACATGTGAGAGGTCTTGGAGCTTAACAATTATTTTAATCATGTGGATTAACCAAGTAGCTGAGACCAAACTTCCATGCAATATACAGCTCTTTCTTGTTTCTCCCCAAAGACTAGCAGGAGGATGATAAATTATGCAAATGACTAACCACAGAAAATAATAGCTTTTTCAAAATAAAGAAACATGCATACTGACAATTTTTGTAATCTATACAGGTAAACATTTTTTTCACATGCCATTTAAATGGACACCAAAAGTATAATGAACCGCAGACGAGCATTCATTATCAGCAGCTCTCATCTCGTACTTATAATGGGATAAGAGATTTGTTTTTCCTCGCGGCATTACGTAACAATGAACTCAAAGTTGCTCACGTAAAACAATCCATACAATCAGCTTAACCTCCACGTGTGTTTTGCCTTGTAAAACACTGAGCCATTAGCCTTAACAATGTCAGTGTGCTCTTGCTACAAAATCCAGCTAAATTAGCATCCAAGGGAATATTTAAGAGCACCTTTCACAATGAGTAATGTATTAATGCATTATGGGCTTCTATTAAACTGAGCAACCCTTCAATGCTCTGTGAAGGATTTAGAAAGTGCTAATGTGTATGCTCAGGAGGAAAGGAAGAAATGGGTTCACTTCAGATCTGCAAAGACAGGTGCAGACTGTAAAGCAAATGTATGGCATCAGAAAAGCAGCCTTAGGTAAGATATTTAGGATTTGGAGGATACAAGCCCAAAACGATTCAAGCACCAGGGATGGCTTGTCTAAATTGACTTAATTCTGAAAAGCAGGTGTGCCATCCAGTTTCAACTGAAGCATGATGGGTGATTAATTTCATCCCTAACTATTTCTACTTTGCAAGTAAGAAACTCCTTAAGAAAATGAGAGGATCTCTGCTGGATTATCCAGCCCAGCATTTTGCCTGCCCAACCGACCCAGTCATGTAGAAGTTACATGTGTTTTATATATTTTTAGCTACTGCAGATTTTAATCAGTTTAATAAGTTCATACAAACCTCTTTTTTTTTACCCTATTATTGTAATGTCCCCCCCCCCATATTTTTCTAAACCTCTTAGATATTGGTGTGTTGCTTTTTTTAAAAAAAGCTACAGTATATAAAGTTTGTCCAATAAACAAACAAGCAAGCAAGCAAAGATAAACTTCTCTTCCCTCAGCAGCCAATCAGATACCCATAGAAGCAGAAGCAGAACTGAAGAGCAACAGAATTTTCCCCACCTACTTCGCCTGCCCTCAGAATGTACAGTGGTATCTCGGGTTAAGTACTTAATTTGTTCCGGAGGTCTGTTCTTAACATGAAACTGTTCTTACCCTGAAGCACCACTTTAGCTAATGGGGTCTCCTGCTGCCGCTGGGCTGCCGGAGCATGATTTCTATTCTTATCCTGAAGCAAAGTTCTTAGCCTGAGGTACTATTTCTGGGTTAGCAGAGTCTGTAACCTGAAGTGTATGTAACCTGAGGTACCACTGTATAAGACTTATCTACATTCACAGAACGCCTTGACAGCTTATCAGGACTGTGAGGTGGCAGGCTGGGGAGAGGTTGGGGCAGTTCAGGCACAGAGGCGATCCTGTCAATGTACCCAAACTGCTCTGAACTTGCCATTGCCCTGCTCCCTCAACAACTGGCAGTAATTGTGGTGCTGTTGCCATAGACTCTATGGCCGGATTTACGTACAGTGGTGCCTCGGGTTACAGACGCTTCAGGTTACAGACTCCACTAACCCAGAAATATTACCTCGGGTTAAAAACTTTGCTTCAGGATGAGAACAGAAATCGGGCGGCGGCGGCATGGCGGCGGCGGGAGGCCCCATTAGCTAAAGTGGTACCTCAGGTTAAGAACAGTTTCAGGTTAAGAATGGACCTCCAGAACGAATTAAGTTCTTAACCCAAGCTATAGCTTAGTGCCCCACTCTCTTGGGGGGGGGGGGGGCAAAAAAAATTAAAGGGGAAAAAACTGGATGTACATTTCCAAGATATAAGATAAGAAATAAATAAAATAAAACCTACATACAGCAACAGTGTTTTGTGTTGTGTAGGCTCCTATGAGTTAAGTAATGGGCCCCGCCAGATAGGCTGCTCCCTAAAATATCACTGGTTTGCTCATTTCTATATATAGAGTGCCTACATTCTGCATAAGGGATGCGGGTGGCGCTGTGGATTAAACCACAGAGTCTAGAGCTTGCTGATCAGAAGGTCGGCGGTTCGAATCCCCACGACGGGGTGAGCTCCCGTTGCTTGGCCCCTGCTCCTGCCAACCTAGCAGTTCAAAAGCACGTCAGAGTGCAAGTAGGTTCGCCAGAAGCGGCTTAGTCATGCTGGCCACATGACCCGGAAGCTGTACGCCGGTTCCCTTGGCCAATAAAGCGAGATGAGCGCCGCTACCCCAGAGTCGGCTACGACTGGAACTAATGGTCAGGGGTCCTTTTTACCTTTTACATTCTGCATGGACTGGTTGCATGGCAACATGTGCAAATGGCTTTAGATACCTATTAGGTCCATAAATTACCATATGACATATATTCAACACAAGAAACAGCGACAATTTGTTGTTGACCAAGGAGAGCTGGACATATAAAGGGCCCCATTACCTTCAGTAGCTTAGGGCCTCATCAAACCTAAATCTGGCCCTGCCATAGGCCATTTCAGTCATCTATGGTCTTTCCCTGCTTCCACACCGAAGGGGGTGCATGTCTTTTCTTCATCCATATTTAGTTTCATTAAAACTCACAAACATCGTAGTAACAAACAGATGCTATTGAGTTATAGATTTTCTTTTCTTTCTTTTTTTGCATTTTTAGAAAATGCAAAGATAGGATTCACCACGAAGCATCTTCAAAGCTGTAAATGCATATTCCCTCCCCCAAAACAACCATCACTTTAGATATATGGCGGTTCTGCAACCCATTCCATTTCAAGCTTGTTAATTAGTTTGTCCTCGTCTGCATACGATTTTGCACACTGTGTGTAACTTTATTCCGCCTCGCGAATATTGCTGTAGTCTTCTCACATTTTGTGTTGTCACTCTTTTATTGGTTTTCATACTTAACTTCATCTTTAATGACCTCAAGTTACAGGAATGTCTGTTTTATTCTGATTATTTTTAGCCATGAGGATGTTTGAAAAATGCACTTATGGTAAATGAGTCATTACGCTTCCCATCCCTAGATTTGTGCTTGGTAAGCAAAGCAGCATGACTGAGCATGGCTCTGGGGGAATTACGTGAAACATTAAAACATGGGAATTGCCTTGCTGGGCTCAAGTAGAGCTGGTCTGCCTCCAGTTGTAGCCAACCAGATGTATCTGGAAACTTATAAGCAACTGAGCTTATGATCACTACCCTGGTGATGGTGATCCCAATGTTTATCCCCAGCATCTGGTCATCAGTGATGTACCCAGTTCATCCCACTCAGACCCTTGGCTCAGTTATTACCTATTCCAATATTCACCACAATCTAAACACAGATGAGTTTTCAAGGTGCACTCAGTGGGTTAATACAGACCTCCAAAGAACATGGCTAGGCAGATGCTACGATGCTGTACCAACACTTGACATGTCCCCTGAGTTCTCCTTTCGAAGAGTGGAGTGGGCAGAGTCCTGTCCGAAGACAGGACGGGATCAGGCAAGCAAGGGAGCATGCCCAAGAATAGGCTTGGTCTGAACAGAGCCAGTGTGGTGTAGTGGTTAAGAGCGGTAGTCTCGTAATCTGGGGAACCGGGTTCACGTCTCCGCTCCTCCACATGCAGCTGCTGGGTGACCTTGGGCTAGTCACACTTCTTTGAAGTCTCTCAGCCCCACTCACCTCACAGAGTGTTTGTTGTGGGGGAGGAAGGGAAAGGAGAATGTTATCCGCTTTGAGACTCCTTAAAAAGGGAGTGAAAGATGGGATATCAAATCCAAACTCTTCTTCTTCTCTTCTTCCACAACCAGCGTCTTGGCCATGGAGATGTTGGTGGAGTCAATGATGCAAGATTACTATCGAACCTAGGCTTGTCTCGCTCCCTGAAGGTAGGGAGCACATCACTAGCAGGATGTGGGACTGGGGTCCATTTGGGCCTTTTTTCTGGGAATATTCATGGGGTACTTCAAGGCATACAGAGATCTCATGCTGAATGTGAGAACATCAAGGTGTTCCCTGTTTAGGGAAGCTTTTAATGTTTAATAGACTATTGTATTTTAATATTCTGTTAGGAGCCGCCCAGAGTGGTTGGGGAAACCCAGCCAGATGGGCAGGGTATTAATAATAATAATAATAATAATAATAATAATAATAATGAATCGTATATAGCTATTCGACAATATCAGAGAGCCAGTGAAATCTCCCTCCCCAAATTGCCCAAAGCAGAGGGTAATTTTTTATATTAAAAAAACTACTGATAGTTTGTATGGAAAGCATTTCCTCCTTCCGCAATTTAAGAGGAGAGAGGGTTTGTTGTTGAAATGATTCTGTAACAATATTATTATTATTATTATTATTATTATTATTATTATTATTAGCAGGGAGGACTGGTGTATTTCTTGGCTACTTCTATTCTGATGTGAGAGATGGGACAGAATTGAGACTCTATTGACATTTTAGTGAGAAACTGCCAAATCCTTTCCCAGCTGGATAAATGGGTCTTTACCATGAGTGTTCACTTGTTAAGGTTATAGTCTTGTTGTAAATGCAGCGGCGTAGCGTGAGTTGTCAGCACCCGGGGCAAGGCAAGTAATTTGCGCCCCCCCAACCCCTAACCTGCCGATCTGAGTCGAGTTGCTGCTGGCGCTGCCGCCCAAACCACGCCGCTTGCCCGGAGGAGGAGGGGGGCAGAGAGGCGAGGAAAATGCAACATGGCCCAGCAGCTGCAGCAGCAGCAGCGGAGGCGGGGCTGTGAGGAGGGGCTGCCTGGCACGTCCTCCGCGGCCCTGACGCGCGGGGCTGAGAGCCGCTGCCTGCCGGACGCCTTCAGCCCGGGCGCGCGCACAGCTCGTCGGTTCCACGAGACATGGGGCTCTGCTACAGCCTGCGCCCGAGGCTCTTCGGCGACTCCGGAGGCAGCGAGCGCGTCCCCACAGATGTTGCGCCCGGTGCGGCCGGCCCCCCTGGCACCCCCCACGCTACGCCACTGTGTAAATGTGTTTGTTGTGTTTGCTTTTTTAACTGTTTTTAATTGTAAATCGCCTTGATATGGTGGTTTAGAAGGTGATCAGTAAATTAACTGTAACCACAACAATTCTCAATTTTCAAACCAATACACAAACTGAAATGCAGGTATCTTTTGAAGTTCACCCTTCTTTGACTTTTGTGCTGCAACGTGTACAGAAATGCATATATTCAGGGAAACAACGTGTACAGAAATGCATATATTCAGGGAAACAACGTGTACAGAAATGCATATATTCAGGGAAACAACGTGTACAGAAATGCATATATTCAGGGAAGATACGCGGAAACTCATGGAAATAATGTGCAAGAATTCATTATATTAGGGAGAACTGCTTGCAAAATGTCTATATTAGAAAAAAAATCGCATTACAATGTGTACTAATGGAAATGTACATAAAATGCTGGTAGTCTTTGTAAGGATTTTTTAAAAAGCAAAAAAAAAAACACAAAAAACCCCTAAATTCCTTCAGAAATGTGGAGAACTGAATTTAGGATTGGGAGGGTGAGAAACTAAGCGAAACCGAAATGGGCAGATTAATCCATCCCTCTGTCAAACTGGCCATTCTTGTGCAATTCAGCCATGTCTACATAGGAAAGGCAGAGAGTTCGTTGCCAGACCATCTGTTCTGGAAGGTAGGTTTTTATAGTGTGCATTTAAGTAAGCCCGCCTGTAATTAGCTGGCCTCACATTTTATACTTCTACATCGGTAAAATGGGGACGAGCGAGTTCTAATTAATGTAGTGAATGGATGGCTAAATCTACGGAGCAGGTGGAGTACATATACATGAGAGGGAGAGAGATGTGACGTTATTGTCTTTGCTGCCAATTTTATGGCTGCTTTGGGAAAATCAGGCTCTATATTGTCTTTCTGGGACCAATCGCAATAAATACTTTATGGCTATTAATCATGAGACCAATCATTTGGCATCATTAAAAAGTTACCAGACTTCCTCTGTTAGACCTTTTTTTTTGGTTTTGTTGATGAAGTACAAAGGACTTATCATGACAAATGTTGCTGTTAACCCGAGGGTCTGCGGATTCAGAGGCAGAGGTGTAGGACCGGGTACCATATGACCGGGTACCATCTGACCTTGCTATGCCACTATGTTCAGAGGCCCAAGGGGAGAGGCCTAGGGCTTCAAAGGTGGAACCTAGCTGAGCTGAGCAAGGGTAGGGCTTGACATCCCTTGGTATTTTGTTAGACAAGTTTGAAACTTCTTTCAGCTGATCTCCAGTGCAATTTTGTTTCTCTCTTCCCATTGTGTTTTCAGTACACTACTACTACTATCAACAACAACAACTTTCTTATTTTATTATTTATACCCCAGCCACTCTGGGGGGCTTCCAACACATAAAAATGCAATGAAACATCAATCATTTAAAACTTCCCTATACAGGGCTGCCTTCAGATGTCTTCTAAAAGTTGTGTAGTTATTTATTTCCTTGACATCTGATGGGAGGGCGTTCCACAGGGCGGGCGCAACTGCCGAGAAGGCCCTCAGCCTGGTTCCCTGTAACTTCATGTCTCGCAGTGAGGGAACGGCCAAAAGGCCCTCGGAGCTGGAGTGGAAATTGCGACCGTTCACAGATTCATCTCATGTCTGGAATGGAAATCAAACCAGCGAATAGATTTGGTATTTGCTGTTCAGTTCGCAAACGATATAAAACTGATTATGCTTTTCCTCCCTTTGCACCGCATTTCCTTTGCATTGAAATGAACAGGATGGGACAACGTCAAGACAGCATGATCTGTGTAATATACACCATTAATTCAGCCAATCACACGAGATACATAATTTTGCAGTGAGATGAATGGCACAGTTTGGGGAGGATGCCAAGTTGCAGACGAACAGAAACAGCGCTGTGGGTGACAAACTCAGGGTGGAACAGAAAGCAATGCCTTCTTACATTCCTGTTTGGCAGGGCCTTTTCACTGGCTGTGCCAATTCCTCTGCTAATCTCCCTTCTTGGAGCCTTCCAATGGCAGATGAAGACATTTTTGTATAAATGGGTCTTTGGCCTACAGAAGCATTTGTGGGGTTTTTTGTTTTTGTTTTTCTACTGCTGGTTTGTTTTCCTTGGATGCTTTTTTTAAAAAGCTGCTTTTGGTTTTATTTTCTCCTATTTTCATTGCGCTGTTGCTTTTAATATCAGCTTTGATATTGTGTTAGTATGTAACCACTATGAGTCGTCTTGGTTGTAGCAGGTAATGGCAGTTGTGGAAAGGCAGGATATATATTCGAAATCAGGAACGGGGAACCTTCACCCCATCGAATGTTGCTGGACTTCAGCTCTCATGAGCCTTGGCCAACGATGCTGGGATTATGAAAGCTGTAGTCTAACAATGTCTGGAAGGTCAGAGGCTTTCCGCCAGCACTGTATATAATAAACATACTCTGTAATTGTGAGACAAACCATGAGACCAAGGAACCCTAGTTAATGGGTGAGGTGGGGTTGGATCAATACAGTACGATTAGGGTTGGGGGATGAATCCAATTCACTTTGCATTTCTAGATGAACTTCCCTATTTTACACATTCTGCAGCAATATGCGAACCAAAACAAAGCCATCCTTTAAAATCCACGTGTCTCCAAATTTTGAAATGCAGCTCTCCAGCAAAGTAATGTGTACAAAAATGCACATACTAAGGTTCGGCATGCATATAAAATGCATATATCAGTGAAAATGGCAGGCAAAATTGCTTTGCAAAAATGTGGATATTAAAGAAGTTGCATTAAAAAAATGGATATTGCACTAAAATTCTACTGAGGGTTTTTGTGGGTGTTTTTTTTTTTTTTTTTTTTTTGAAAAATCGCAAACTGATGTGGAAAAATAGAGAATGGAACTTACAACGACAAAATGAGAGGTGCGGGGACGACAACCTGAAATGAAAATATTCACCTAACCCTAATTAAGAGACAGGATTTGGATCATTCTTGAATGCTGCTGAACTGAAGATCATGGGAACAAACCATATCATTAGTGTAGCGGTGCTGCAAATCCGTTAGGTAGAGGGCTCTGAGTTCTCTGACATGTGCATCGTTCTCCTGCATGAGAAATTCCACCTCTTCATTCTAATGGAGAAGGCCCGTATAGGCTTCCATTTAACTGTCAAGATAATAATAATAATAATAATAATAATAATAATAATAATAATAATTTATACCCCGCCCATCTGGCTGGGTTTTCCCAGCTACTCTGGGTGGCTTCCAACAAAACACTAAAATACAATAACCTATTAAACATTAAAAGCTTCCCTAAACAGGGCAGCCTTCAGATGTCTTCTAAAAGCTTGGTAGTTATTTTTCTCTTTGACATCTGGTGGGAGGGCGTTCCACAGGGCAGGTGCCACTACTGAGAAGGCCCTCTGCCTGATTCCCTGTAACTTGGCTTCTCGCAGCGAGGGAACCGCCAGAAGGCCCTCGGCGCTGGACCTCAGTGTCCAGGCAGAACGATGGGGGTGGAGACGCTCCTTCAGGTATACTGAACCGAGGCCGTTTAGGGCTTTAAAGGTCAACACCAACACTTTGAATTGTGCCCGGAAATGTACTGGGAGAACGGCTCCCTCCCCAGTCCAATGAAGGGAAGCATAACTGAGCACCCAAATATTTTGGCAGGCGTTAAATCAGGACCCATCATTTTAATTAAGTAACACCCCCCCCCCAAAAAAAAATCTAATGAGGTAGCCGTTGGCCTACAAAAAATCAGAATCAAGGTTCCACTGACTCCTCATTTAAGCTGCGCAAGGCTTTCGTGCTGATGCAGGCATTATTCCCACATCTGCATACACAGGAAAATGTGAGAATTGCTAATACACGAGGCTGACAGATTGGTGAAGCCTGTAGCTCCAGAAATTGCAGTATGACACTACACTGGCATACTTCATTTCAAGCTACTTTAGAATAACTGCTGCATTTCAAAAAGGTTGCATCTCATTTTGCCCCTCTGCTTGCTGAAGTTCGAAAACTATGTTTAATATTCCCTTTTCTTTTATACATTTATACTTGTTTACACATGTTCCCCATCAAAATCTTGAACGGGAAACGTCAGGAGCATAGTAAGCAGGTCAGTTATTATTAGCTTTCACTTTATTGGCCTAATCTTATCTTCTAAACATTTATACAACTGGCGAGGTAAGTTAAATTCTACACAGAGAAGAGGGCTTCCGTTGTCTCATCAGTTTCATTTAGATGCATTTGTAGGCGGCAATGGGGAAGAGAGGGTTTGTCTACAATTATATAGACCTGAGGAGTTATTTTTATGGACCTAACCCCTGTAAATATAAATGTCACCAACTATAAAGCATGTTGCTTGTTAAAGTCGAAATATAAAGCAAGGTTAAAAAACACAAGTAAACATGGCAACAAAAGTGCTCTCTGTCTATCTGAACAATGCTTCTGGTACATTCCAGCTGAGTTATAAACTCACATTAATATTTCCTGAGAGAATTGGCAGAGTTTGTCATTTTGAACTACTACTCCCCCCCCCCAAACCTTTAAAAAGTCATAGAGCGATTGAGCACAAGGAATGAATCATCCTCTCACCCACACCAATTATTTACTCTTCTGGCGGAGTAAAAAATAACAACAGACATGAAGTCAGTTGGCATTGCAGAGGGAAAGCAGTCGCCTACACACTGTCTGGTCTTGGGGTAAACATATCGGCTTTGTTTCTCCCCTTGTAGAAAAGAAGTAATTCAGCTTTATCTCAGGACCTTCCTCCAAGAACTGGAGAGGGCAGAGCTTAAGTCTGATGAGGTAGGAACTTTGGTCTCTGTCTCACCAAAAAGTACTGTTTGGGCGTTATCCACATGCAGAACATATGTAAGGGGGAGTTGGTAGGTTGCCCTGGCCCTGACATCTTGCATGCATGTCAGCAAAGGCAAAGCCTACGCAGAAGTAGCTTCTTACACACCTGCTTTGCCTCTGCAGACATGCCCACTGATGCATGGACTTCCAGGAGGAGTGGCCGGCGCCACTCAAGGTGTCAGGGGTGGGACCTGGAGCAAATTACTGCCGCCATCTTCTTCATGCATAGGTTTTGCACGTGGAGAATGCCCAAACAGATTAAGGGGTTTCCTCCACCACAGAGAAGGAAGTGTGAGGATTCAACAAGGTTCACCTTCTTGTTTTCACAGCCACAAGGGAAGTTCTAGTTAAAACAGGAGTCAGTGGGCTCCATGGAGAAGGGGCATTCTTGCCCACAACGGGGGAAGCCACTCTCTTTTCTGACATAACTATGGACCTTATTACAGTATTAACAGCTGGTTGCCTTGCAGATGATGCAGTGTTTTGCCATCATTTTAGATACTTTATCCATGGTGGCTCTTGGGGTCTCAAATTTCAGCAGCACTCTGTGTGGTGCCGAAATTCGGAGCTCTTCCACCCCTCATGCTCCATTCTAAATCATAGTTGTGATGTCCCTGGCAACACAGCTGAGACTACATGCCCAGTGATACTGAACTGGTCATGCTCCCCTAAATCCATCTCTGACTTTACCCTCTATCCTTTGCAGACATTCTGAAGGTGTACAAAAGATACCCCACATTCATTAATCTTAAAACAAACTGATCCCAGGGAATGCACCCTTTAAAAGGTTCCCCACCCCACTCTGGTGTTACAGGAGAAACCAAGGCTAAAAATCCTCAGGCTTCTTCCCCAGTTCCGTAGAGAATATATCTCACCTCATTCTATTGTTCAACCTCTCCCATAATCTCCCATCAAGGTGGTGGTAGTCAGAGTTTGAATGCATAGAGTTTGCTCCTCAGAGGATGTTACCACGGATCTGAAGTTTCATAATGTACATGCCTCAGTAGCTAGCCTCCGTTTTAACTGATTCTGTGGAGGTCCCTTCTCTTCAAAACAGAAGCAGCATTTGGTGTGAGACTGAGACCTACCTTGGCCTTCTGAGCCTCTTCTGCTTCTGCTGCCTTTTCCTAAGCCATTTTGTTGTGGGCCAAAGAGCTTGCCACTTCAACCAGCTCTCTGAAAAGTTGACCAAGGATTGTCACAGAAAGCTATCCCTAACTGCCATCTTTAGATGCTACTGAGGTGTCTGCTTTTGCAGTTGCGGCAGAGATTTTTGTGGAAATTCTACCCATTCAGAAAATGGCATACCCCTTGCAGTTCTGGCTCCAGGAGGTGGGATGTAGCCAAATAATGAATGATCTCCTGCCTAAAAGGAGTGCAGAAATTCACCAGAGGAGATTCCATGACCACCCTTCCTGTCAAACAGTGAGTGTTATTTATAAACACTGAAAAATTAAATGCTAATGCTCCAGAGCATTTGGGGATTTCAACTGCATAGGCACTGGTAGCATTGCAGACACAGACAGGCTTCCTAACATGCTAGTCTCAACTGTTGAAAGAAAATGTAAAATCAATAGTGTAATGAAGCAATATAATGCAATAGATGTAAAATAAATTCTAAATAGCCATTAGAAGAAAAAGAAAGGCCAGCCTATAATCTGCATTTCCTAAAGCAGCAGCAGAAGTAGCAGTAGGAATAATTGATAGTGGAGCATATACTAGGCACAGAGTCCAAGGATGTGTGATCACATATTGCTAGTCCCAATTCAGCATCCAGTAAGCAAAATCAGCCCTGAGTGCTCACTGGAAGGACAGATCCTGAAGCTGAGGCTCCAATACTTTGGCCACCTCATGAGAAGAGAAGACTCCCTGGAAAACACCCTGATGTTGGGAAAGATTGAGGGCACAAGGAGAAAGGGATGACAGAGGACGAGATGGTTGGATAGTGTTCTCGAAGCTACCAGCATGAGTTTGACTAAACTGCGGGAGGCAGTGGAAGACAGGAGTGCCTGGCGTGCTCTGGTCCATGGGTCACGAAGAGTCAGACACGACTAAATGACTAAACAACAACAACAACATTTTCATCAGAGAAATGTTGAAGGGTATGCACACCCTCTCCCCCCAGGTCCACACCCCTCACCGGTCTTGTTTCACATCCACATTGAGTGTTTTTGTGTGGCTGGAGAGCTTCCTGGAACTCTGAGAATGCCCCTTGCTTGCCTCTTTGTGAAGGAACTAGCCTACTGTGCCAAAGTTTACAGGGCAGTGTTTTGCCCTGACTTGCCTCTGGCCCTGCCCACTACTGGCATGTGGCCCCTGGAAGATTTCATAGAAGGGAATGTGGCCCTTGAAAGTGGTATCCCACCTCTGTACAGGCCTCTGTGCTGGAGTCCTGGCTTGTGTTATGCTCAGTAATATATATAATGGATGATGATAGGTAATGATCTCTCTGATAGGTTCCTCAACGCTGCAGCCCATTGGCTTTTTATATTTTAAAAAAGGCAAAGCTCACATTTGTATCTCTTTTCCTCCTTTTCACAATCATTTGTTGATTGAAAAAGAAAAGAAAGAAAAGGATGACTTCTTACTTGCTTAAAAAAAAAATATAGAAACCCATTTCTGATTTCTGCATGGTTTACTACATTCTCAAGGGATGCTTGCAATTTTTTAGGATTATGCAGTTTTATTGCTGCTTTTTATGATATTGTAAAGCCAACGCAAACAGTGGGAGAGGTTAGATGAAAATATGAAAATAAATAAAATGCTGTCAACACCTGTAGCAGTGTTGCTGTGAAGCTCTTAGTCAATCTTTTATATGGCCATTATGTTGTTAGAACTGTTGGGTCATCTTTCCAGCTTCTTGAGATGGTTCAATTTGTCTAGGTCATTCAGATCATACATGAAGTTTAGAGTAGATTTCAAAATAAATTCAGCGCTCATGATTTCAGTGGTCTTCAAACTCTACAGCTTAAACTCACTTGTAACATTGTGTGAAATTCACTCATCTTTCCGTAAACTATCCTGGATTATTTAAAAATAAGAAAAGTTTAAAATGTACTGTAAGTGTGGTAGCAACAGTGTAATGATCCACAGCTCTTAATTGTTGGAGCTTTGACCATAAGAGTATAAAGGAAAGCCACTCAAGAGCAGCATGGTTGGGGAATTTGTGGCCTGCCATTGGACTCCAACTTCCACCAGTTCCAGTAAGCAAAGTCAATGGCCAGGAATGATGGGAGTTGGAGTCCAATGACATCTGAAAGTCGACAGGTCCCCCTGCCCTGATACGAGACAAGTGTATGCATGAAGATCACTTCTGTTACCTGGTTTTCTACTGCAGTTGTTTTGTGGCAACAGGTTGGTGTGGGAGGAATAGAAAAATATTACATTTCTTTCACGGAACGAGGAATTTTAGCCTCCATTTCGACAGCTGCATTTGTGATTCCTCAAATTGTATGGAAGTGATTATAGTGCAGCGTCTCCTATCTCCATGTGCTCTTGAGTAGGTCACTTCTTATGCATTTCTTTCATCTTATGCAGTTTCTTTTATGTGTTTTGGGGTGTCCACAAGGACACTCCGTGCATATCATTGGCAACAAGTAAACAGAAAAGAAGGCTTTTTGTGTGAGCTGTGAAAGTTTGTTTATCACACATTCCATTATATATGCAATCATATCAAATGTGCCTGGTCTTGCATTTAAGTAGGAACCACATAAGCTTCAGTTCATATGGCATATCAGGGATTTTTTGGCGGGGGCAGGGAGAGAATGATAAACTTTTCCTCTGTGCTGCAGTCTTGATGAAGATCATCCTCCTTCAAATCTGCGTGGTGTCTTTTGCTGAGTGTGAAAAGGGTTGCACATTTCATATCCCTCTAAAATGAAGTTAATTACATGGGAAAGGGTTAGAAAATCTAAAGAATGGACGGAAGAAAGCAGATGTACATTCTGACACATGCCATAAATAAATCAAAGGGAATGAATTTATTTTTTTGTTCCCATTTAGAGGCCAAATGTAATTGATTCATAAATCAATTAATCACTGTGTCAAGAGACCAGAGGGCAGCAGAAAATGGTGCCCAAATTAAAATGAAAAGGAGGCAATTCTCTTTAAGATTGGAAGTTGGATGCTCAATCGAAGTCTAATCAGAAGTGACCCACTATTGTGAAAGGGGAAGCATCAATATCTTTCTAATTTCACAAAACACTTCCTTAAACGAAAGCTCAAATGATCAGGAGAACTGATCATTCTTAAGGGAAGATGAGTGAGTGATCTTGTCTGATGATATTTTGGTTGACTGCAAGTGTGATGGACACAGGAGTGACACCAGAGAAGCCTGATCAAAGGAGTGGAGGAATGACAAGGACCATTATCAAGATCACTATTGGGATACATCCAACCTGGAATACCAGAATATTGTTCCAAAAAATCAGATAAACTTTACAAAGTCCGCAATACCCGAAGGAGCGTCTCCACCCACATCGTACACTGAGGTCCAGTTCCAAGGGCCTTCTAGTGGTTCCCTCACTGCAAGAAGTGAGGTTGCAGGGAACCAGTCAGAGGGCCTTCTTGGTAGTGGTGCCCACCCTGTGGAACGCCCTCCCATCAGATGTCAAGGAAATAAGCCACTATCTGACTTTTAGAAGACATCTGAAGGCAGCCCTGCTTAGGGAAGTTTTTAATGTTTGATGTTTTTAAGTACTTATGGTGGGTGGCGGTGGAATTAATTAGCTGGAACTCTCTGTTTCTGCCTGACTGTTGAAATAATCTGTTTGTATTCTTATTACCAACTCTCCTTACCCCCTCAGAGGGCAAGGGAACAGCAGAAGACAACATCTGTTGGGAATGCTTTGTAGCTGTTGTAGTC
Source organism: Podarcis pityusensis (assembly GCF_964106645.2). Taxonomy (NCBI): domain Eukaryota; kingdom Metazoa; phylum Chordata; class Lepidosauria; order Squamata; family Lacertidae; genus Podarcis; species Podarcis pityusensis. The sequence goes on along the minus strand of NC_138032.1, from coordinate 12,372,255 downwards.
CTTGAATAGTGAAAGAAGCAGATCAGCAACACAGCTTTGTCTGTCAAGACCTGAGTAGACGTAAAGGCAGGGCAAAAGTTAGCATCTCACATGTGGCAATATGGTGTTCCTTTATTATCTGTTGCATATGGTTAGCTCCTTCAGTCCTCAAGGTGTTAACACACTGCATGAGTGTCGGCTAAGTAGCACATTTTCAGTTATTATGCTTATGAGGGAGAGATAGTGTTGCTATTGTTGACTCTATTGAATAAATCAATGGGAAGACTCATTCATTTGTGTGTGTGTGAGAGAGAGAGCATGCTGCTGGATAAAGCTGCCCTTACTAGTTACTGAGATGTGCTTATAAAAGTATCTGGGCTGCACACTGTTCATTGGGATAAAGAGAGGTTGACTTGCTGACCTCCCGGAAAAACACAAATTCGATCTTCTCCTTTTAGGTAAAGATCATAAGTCGACCCGGATGGTCGCCAGATTCTGTCTACAGATCTGTAGGCACAGACCATCCCCCAATACTGTTGGGTGTAGTGAAGGGTTAACCTTCTGTGTCTCGAGGCTGAGAGGAGGCGCTTACAAGGGAAGTAAGCCAGGACTTGACGAAAGCAGCTTGGAATGCTGTGAGCTGAGTGAAAAGTGAAAGCAGTTTTGTTACGCAGCTGCACACTGAGAGAGAAGGACGCAGAGAAAATGCAGCTACAATCTGATGGTCTTTATGAATTGTAAATATGCTACCTTTTGAGCAAATAAAGGGATATTAGGACAGAAGAAACGTGTGGGACTTGTTTTACTGCCCTTTCAACACGGACGCTGTGCAATTCTGCTAATTTGCTTTACGACCTGCAGAGGCTCGCAGAGGGAAGCGTGCCGGACGCCAAACAATAAAGCAATAAATCTACCTAACAAATACAAATCAGTCTGTCAAGAAAATCCCCATACTCAGACCCACAGGTGACTGGGCTAATTTTCTATGGTAGTTTTTCCTAAAGATTTTATGTGTTTATGCGTTTAGCACATTTTTTAACATGTAAGCCATTGTTCTCACAGTGGCCAACCACATGCCTTTGGGAATCCCCAAAGCAAGATCCAAGCGTGAGAACATACTAGCACCTGGTTGGTTAGTTAGTTAGTTAGTTAGTTAGTTAATATACTGCCCTATACCCGGAGGTCTCAGGGCGGTTCACAAAAAAGATCGTGATATATAAAATAAAAATAAAAATAAAAACAATAACCCAGTAATTCACACACACACCTCAAAGAGCCACATTTTAAAAGGGTATAGGATGTCAATCAGCTCAACCAAAGGCCTGGTTAAAAAGGAACATTTTTGTCTGGTGCCTAAAAGGTATATAATGAAGGCGCCAGGTGAACTTCCCTGGGGAAAGCATTCTACAGACGGGGAGCCACTGCAGAGAAGGTCCGTTCTTGTGTTGCCACCCTCTGGACCTCTTGAGGAGGAGGCACACAAAGAAGGGCCTCAGAAGATGATCTCAGGGTCTGGGTAGGTTCATATGGAAAGAGGCGGTCCTTGAAGTATTGAGGTCCTGAGCCGTTTAAGACTTTATAGCTCAAAACCAGTGCTTTGAATTGGGCCCAGAAACTAATTGGTAGCCTGTGCAGTTGGACCAGGATTGGTGTAATATGCTCAAACCGTCTTGCTCCAGTGATCAACCTGGCTGCTGAATTCTGCACCGAACCGTCTTCAGAGGCAGCCCTACGTATAACACATTGCAGTAATCTAACCTTGAGGTTACCAGAGTAGTTACAACAGTAGTTAGGCTATCCCTCCAGTGGTGCTTCATGAACCTTTACGATAATGGTAATGGGTGGATAGTTTGGACTCAACCCAAATGATACTGCAAGGCCTTTTTTAGCATGCAAAGTCAGTCCAGATGAGCAATTCATTCAGAGTTTCAGAAAACACTCAGAGACAGGAGGGTTATTGAGGAATTAATTCAGAACAGGCAGCGTGGGTCAAGTGAATTGGTTCAGGGCCATGAAGCAGGTTTGCTCAAGCAAGGTATTTTGCAGCATGATTTAAAACAGGGTTGAGACAAAGCCTGGTGGTAGCTCAGTAGAAGGGCAACTGCTTGGCATGTTGGATGCCTTAGGTTCAATCTCCGACATGTCCTTTCTCTGAAACCTTGGAGAGCAGCTGTCACTCTGTGTAGACTATACTGTATTGGGCATTTGAAACAAGCCACAATTGTGTGCAGAGTAGACCACATAGATGGAATCACTGAAGAGATGCAAAGAGACCTTTGCAAGGTTTAATAACAAAAACTCCTCAAACATACATCTTACATAGTGGTTATAATCATCACCCATCCATCCATCCACCGGGGGGGGGGGGGGGGTAAGGTCATAACTGTCAACGTTTCCCTTTTTTAAAGGGAAATTCCCTTATTCCGAATAGGATTCCTCGCAAGAAAAGGGAAAAGTTGACAGCTATGGGTAAGGTACAGAGTAAAGCTCATTATATAGCAAACACAATTGCTGCCACAGCTAATCAGAGTGACCTATCAGCACCTGTTACACCGCCACACAGCTGCAAAAACTAGGTCAGGATATGCACCCTGGCCCTTAAAGTGGTACACACCCTGTGGAACAATAATGAACCCTACCTTTAAACAAACTATCCAACAGACTGAGCTAGATGGACCAATGTATTAAGTCAGTATAAGGCAGCTTCTTGTGTTCTCTAAGTTCCTGTTTCAGAATACTAGGCTATGCTCCGTATCTGATTATCAGTCTTTGCCCAGCTTGTCATCTCTGCCTTAATCCTGCTTGTGTTAAAGTTGTGCCTTATCAACAAGGCGAAGTGGGTGGCTCAGCTTCTGGGACTCTTGTCATATGTCAATGAATTGCTCAGAGCCTCTTCCATCAATCATGCAGTCCTACAGTGTTCCAGTTCAGCTGTGATGTGACAGAAGGTTATTTTCAGGAATTCGGTTGAAGAGAAGAAAGTTGGTCGATGGCTGCTGATCAAAAGATGCCACCCCATTAACCGGGAGCGTGGAAGAGAAGGGCTTTTTGGTTTGTCAGGTAGATCTGATGGTCTTTGGGTGGTGGTCGGCTCTTCATCCCATAATGAAAACCCTTGGAGTGTTTCCAAAACTGCATTTAAAAAGTTGGGAAATAATTCGTGGGGAATGTACAACAAGGAGAGTGCAAAAATTGTACTATCCCGCCATGACACACTTTGCACCTACTTTCTGTAAGCAAAATTATTTACAAGTTACTAAGCATTAAAATAGGAGCTTCCTGCAGCCAATGGGAAGCCAGCCAGGGTTGCAGAAAGCAGTCCCCGCTCTGCTCCGCGCTGGTTTAGCACGGTGCACGGGAGCCGACCGAGCGGGTGGCAGGGATCCATGGGCCGGTTAAACAACCCCCATGGGCTGCTTGTGGCTCATGGGCCTTAGGTTGCTGACCCCAGGGCAAGATGGTAGGGTCACACTACAGAGAGTCTGTGTGAATGAGAAGGTTTTAAGTCCATGTCTAAAGCATAGCACCATAGACACTTGTTTGGGAGGGTGTTTTGTAAAAATAAGTGCAACAATGATCAAACGCTTGCTTTGAGTGGTCACGGAACAGACCTTAGGGGCTAGTAGCACAGTGAAAAGGTTCTGTCCTGAAGACATCATCATCATCATTTTATTTGTACTTTATATGAGCTTTAATATATGGTGTGTACACAGCCTTAGTGGTTTCAAGTGCACTTAGTTCTTTTAAGCGGGAGGGTGCTGGTTCAAGTGCTTTATTGATTTGTTACCTATCCATTGTTGGCAATTTGTGTGTGTTATTCACGCAGCAGTACATTGGGCTCTGCTCCTTTCCACTTAAATGTACTGATCTATTCAGTCTCCCTGCATAAACATCTAAAATAAAGATGAATCGTTACTCTCAATCATGCCTCTCTTATGCACTGTCATCCTAATAATGAATGACTGGAGTGGTTTTCTTCCTGGAGATATTTGGTGTGTGTGTGGGGGGGTGTCTGTGTGTGTGTGGCAGGGTGGGGGTGGAAGACAAGAAAGTGCTGAGCTCTCGTCGATGAAAATACAGTGGTAAGGAATCTATTACCTCATTAATTCTTCTGAGAATGATTGATTATTCAACATTCAGATCTTGCGGGTTTCTTTAATGTTTCATCCAGCGAGAAGCAAGGAGGTCACCACAGTTATTTCCTACTTTGAAACTGAAACTACCACTTTGTCTTTTCTGGTTATTTTTTATGTATATAATGAATTGGAAAGATTGCATATGGGTACTTTTTTTTTTAAATTTCTTTCCACATTGCTATATAGATTTGTAAGGTATGGTGTCCGTGGGTCTGATTTTCTCAGTATTGGAACCATAGAGATATAAGCTGTACACAAGACCCTTTCCGGCCATGCCCATCACACTGCTGTTGATATAAAGGTTTTTATATTTGCAGTACCAGTTAAAGCCCTACTTATTTATCCAAGCCTTTGGTTGTGCCTTATTGGTAGAGCATCTGCTTTTCATGAAGAAAATCTCAGGTTCAATCCCTGACAGTTCTGGGTAGGCAGGGGAATGTTCATTATCTGAAACCTTGGAGACCTGCTGCCAGTCAGTGTAGGTCGTACTGCGCAAGATGGACCAAGGGTCTAACTCAGTAGAAGGCATCTCCTTATGGTCCATCTGTTCAACCAGTGATCTCTTTAGCCACTGAGAACCAGGATATTTGCATAGCCACTCCCTTCATCTGCATATTCCCATCTGAGGTTCTGTTTCTTGCTCACTAGATGTCACATTTTCTTCTCTGTTCATTTTGTACATAGAAGAGGGATTCTGCCACTGTCTCCACTTGCAGAGCCAAAGCTGCATGGGCGTTCCATATACAGTACTCAAGAGCACTGTACGATTGAGGTTCATGTTCTAGCAGGATTCCAGCAGAGAACTTATGGAAGAGGAGGTTGGAAGGGAGCTTAGGCTGGGGCTGGATCTTGGGAGAATAGAAAGGATCATTGGGCACTGCCTTTTATATGTGCAGATTGCTTGCAGGAGAGGGAAGTCAGTTTGCACCTCGTGTGAGAATTGTGATTAACATATCTTGTGGACTTGTGGAAAGGCAACAAATTTCTGGGAAATGATTTATAATGAACTGAAAAAGATGCTTAAATTGACCAACACCCCCCCCAACCCAAAGCATTTTTGTTGGGGATAATAGGGACGGAAATACCCCAAAAGCTGTCTAACCTTTTTATGTATACAACAACTGCAGCTAGAACTTTATATGCACAGAAATGGAAAGACGAAGAGACTCCAACTAAGGAAGATTGGCTTATAAAACTGGTGAACTATTCAGGAATGGTGAAACTGACTGCTAAAATAAGAGGACAAAATGATTGTACTGTCATAGAAGAATGGAGGCCATTGGAGGACTATCTATTGAATTATCATTCTTATATGAAATCACGTGCAGGATTTGAGATATGAGCAATGGAAGAATGTGGAGAATGGATTTGGGGGGCTTAGAAAATAAATGTAGATGTGTTTTAATGCAACTATTAAGTGGAATATAAAAAAAAAACGGGAGGAGGGATGGGAAGTCAAGAAGAAAATATGTAACAAAAAATATATATATGATTGAAGTTATGTAATAATTTGGAAGATTTAATAACAATAATTATAAAATGAGAGAGAATTGTGATAAAATTGCTAGAAGCGTTTGCCAAATTTATTTTGCATGAAATGCCACTGATGTCTAAACTTGTTTAAGTGAAACAGCCAAGCTTGGTTCTTTGTAGAAAAGGAGCACACTGAAGTTTAAAACAACCAGAGACCCTCAGAGCAGTGTCCTAGCTGTCAGAAGCAAGCTGGGAAAGTTGCAAAATGCATGGCACAGCAAATCAATCCTGTTAAATCTTCCAGCGGCATTAATATCACTTCCAAAGCAAAGGTTTCAATTTCAACACTTCACAGTAATATATGGTCTCTAAAAGGAAAACTTTCTGGCAAGTCAGGAATGGATTAATCACGCTTTTGATACTAACCATTCCAAAATTCAGGACTGTACTAAATGTGGATATAAGGAATTGAGCATCAGGCAGCCGACTTTTGAATATCAGCAGATGTCAGACATGGAGAGAAGCTTCAAAAATGTATTTCCAAACATACAGGTGCTTATCACCTATGGCAAAACACAGCTAGAGGAACATTTAAAAACAAAATCTCCAGCAGAACTGCATTCAGAGTTCATCAAACGTGCCATTATCTTCCCTGGCTCACACTCAGATGCTAAATCAGAAATGAGGGACCTTCTTTCAGCCAGAGGACTATATTCTGTCCTTGGGGTCAACAACCCCAAGGACCACTTGTTAGTGCTGGGTGGGGACAGAAGCAAAACTGGGTGCCCAGTCAGGCTTATATTATGAAAACTGAGAACTGTGATGTGAAGAAGCAGCAGCACAACCTCTTCAGTGCAAATTGGTTGCTTTCAGATCATTGAATTATTTCCATATGTACCGAATCCACAGTTGTGCTTCCGCATTTGCGCAAGATACACATGGAGGTCCTTTGCTTAAGCTGAAAATTAGCAGAAGCTACCAATGGGCTTTGAACAGTAAGGTTCAACAAATGGCAGGAGTTGAAGTAAAAGAAGGATACTTCCCCTCTTTTGGTGAATTGGCACTGGGGAAGAAAAGCTGGTTCTTTCCATGTGGTAACTCTCCACATGTTTTTTTTAATTTATTTAATCATTTTTTTGATACAAAGAACAACTGCAAAAGACACTACACCAAAAACCATAATAACAATAACAACACAATTTGACAATTCAGATTTAAATACGCTGATATACCTTTGCCTACACCTTTTTAACAATATTTTCCCACCTCTCTCCCCTCCCCCCACTTCCCACCACTATCCGCCTTATCGCTTAAATATTCATTCCAGATTTCTTCATATTTATCCATTCTTAATTTGCGTCGACCTGCAGTTCGTTCATATGTAGCTAATCTGTCCATATTATCAAACCATGTGCTCAATGGAATCTTTTTGTGGCTCTTCCAATTCATCAAAACAAGTTTTTTTGCTTCTAATATAACATGTTGGTTAAAAGGGTTTTCATCCATTAAATTCTTTGCTGGTTTAGCTTTGTGCTTATCTGATGGCTGTTTTAGAATTGTTGCATTTGTTTTAGCTTTATGTTCCTATTATTTATGCTATTATTAGTTCTTAATTTGTATGCTGCTGTTTTGAGTTTGTGATCTGGTTTAAGTTGGAGATTGTATTATTTATTTATTTTATTGTTCTGTTATTGATTTGTTAGCTGCCTTAGTTTGCTTGGAAATATTGATGGGATAGATTAAAACCAAAAAAGCCCAAACCAAATGCATAAGCGTGAAACAGTGAGCACCTGATAACAAGTAGTGTTAATTTATTACTGTTAATCTTGGCAACTCAGTAATAAACAATGGTCCATCTCTGAAAACTATCTACTACCAGTTCTTCAAATAAACTAGCTCTTTTTTTAAATGAAGTTCACTGTTTTGCACTTTAGCACAACATCTTGAATGCCAAAAGAAAAAAGGTAAATAGGATAAATGGATGAAACTGAATTGAACTGTAAACTGAACTAGTTCAATTTCTAAATTGTACATGAACAGGAATTAGTTCATTTTTATAATTAACATTCTAAGCTATGCCTACTGCTGAAGGGGAGGGATGCAGTTCCTCTTGAATAAATAGTCGAAATAAAAAAATTCCTTCCTGTAGCACCTTAAAGACCAACTAAGTTAGTTCTTGGTATAAGCTTTCGTGTGCATGCACACTTCTTCAGATACACAGTGTATCTGAAGAAGTGTGCATGCACACGAAAGCTTATACCAAGAACTAACTTAGTTGGTCTTTAAGGTGCTACAGGAAGGAATTTTTTTATTTCGACTATGGCAGACCAACACGGCTACCCATCTGTAACTTGAATAAATAGTTTTGTGTTTTATGGCTCTGATTGTCATGCATATATAATTTCTGACAAGCCAATTAGTCATTTCAAGTTTTGGAATTACTAGCAATGCACTAATGAAATCAGTATGGATTTTTCTCCCCTTAGGCGTAATAATGCATTGAACGGGGAAGTACATTTACTAAGATAGACGTCATTTCAGGAGGACACTTTTTTTTTACAGTAAAGATAACTGTATCCCGTTTTTCTGTTCCAGAGTTTGGAACAAGTAAATTAGATCACTAAAATGAAGTCTAATCATCAGCACAACTTTAAAACAATTTGAGGTCCTTTGAACCTTCAGATAGAATCCAATAAGGCATTTGAAGAAGGAAATCAATAAGAAGTCTTAAAGGTTCTCTCCCTCTCCTTTTCTCTTTTTTTGTCACACAGACGGCAAGTTTTCTCTCTGAAGCCCATTTCCCTCTACATTCAACAATATCCAATGAACTGGTGTCTTCCTTCAGCCTGCATGAATCCATCGCAAAGGTAGAGGAAATTTAAGATGTCTCGCTCAGTAATACAAGCATTCCTTTCATGTTAACCAGTTATGAATGAATCAATTTCTGTTTCAAAGGTGTTTCAAAAATATTTGTATATGCCAGACTGGCTGGTTATTTAACTGCATTAGAGTGCATTTCACATTCTCAGTATTCAGAATACGAAAGCTTCACAATCTGTTTATATTTAAAATATTTGGGCCTCACTGACATACTGATTGTCCCACTGTTTGCTTTGGTGTTGTTGTTGTTTTTAAAAAATATTCCGGTACTTCCACAATAGATCACAACCTGAAATTTGGTATACACAGAGATATTCAATGGTGTTCATCATGCTGACTAAAGATGATGTTATGTTCTGTTTGTCTTGGAAGACAATCCTGTATTCTTGATAGAGTATTCTCAAGTTTTTCCATCTCCAGGTTTTCCCTTTTAACCACCTCTTCCTTCACCAAAAACCTCTTATCTCCTACAAGAATATAGAAATGTACTACACATATTTGATTCAGAAACTTCTTATGAACTTACTCAATTTCTTACAGTTTAATATCCCCTTCCTTCCATCATGGAACCCAAGGTGCTATAACTGTGGTTCCCATTCACTGACCAGAACCAAAGCTGCTTATCTTCAGGCAAAGTAGTGATTTCATGTGCCTTCAGGTCATAGGATGGTATACCAAGGATGGGGACCTTGTGGAACACCAGATGTTGCTGAACCACAGCTCCCATCATCCCTGGCCTTGAACCATGTTGAATGGAGCTGATGTGAGTTGGAGTCCAACCACATCTGGAAAGCCACAGGTTTCCCCAATTTCTTATACCTTCAAAAGAACAATAACCCAACAAAGAAGGCAAGCTCCTTTATCCTCACCTCTGAAGCCCTTTTCATTGACCAAGGCAGCTGCTGTGGGCACATTTCCATCAGAGAGAAGGAAAAGGAAATCCATGGAGATTCTTCATTTGTGGATCTAGCAGGCAGACCTGGAAACTGCTTTGCGGAGGCTGCCACTATATAGGAAAGAGTAGAGAGAAGACTTCTTGTCATGGCCTGTTGGAGTTTTTATGAAGCCTTAAACTGGGAGTGCTGCAGATTAAAGAACATTTGTTGTGCCGGATTCCCCTTTCGCCTTTCTTAGCAAGCAAGACAGCTGCTTTGACACGCGTCCTTGACACTAAAAGGATTTCAAAGGGGATCCCTGTCACTCCATCCTTGGACCCTGAGGTCTGGAGAACGCACAATTCATCAATCCTGTTTACAGGAAGAATTACAGTCACCGTTATATCATCTGCATTTGAACAGTCCCTGTGGTATGTGCTGGAACGATTAGCAGTGACAGAAGTGCTTTTGGATAGGGAGATGGCAGTTTCTTTGAGATAATTATCACATGAAATTTCAATGCGGTGGTGGTGGTAAGGAAACTAATTTGTAACCTCTTTTTCAAACACCTCCATTGGCCTCCACCCGCCTCAGTTGAGCAGGATGACAATTCTCATATTTAGCTGTATAAACTCCAGCACTGATGTACTAGGTAATTATAGATGCTGGACTTAATGATATTATGGGTAATAGTCTTAGCTGGTACAGTGGTACCTCAGGTTACAAACACTTCAGGTTACAGATGCTTCAGGTTACAGACTCCGCTAACCCAAAAATTGTACCTCGGGTTAAGAACTTTGCTTCAGGATGAGAACAGAAATCGTGCAGCGGCGGTGTGGCAGCAGCAGGAGGCCCCATTAGCTAATGTGGTGCTTCAGGTTAAGAACAGTTTCAGGTTAAGAACAGACCTCCGGAACGAATTAAGTTCTTAACCTGAGGTACCACTGTAATGCATTTCGTTTCACCAACTTGAAATGGTCCCCTATTGAGATGGCAATCGTATTCGTTTGCTCCAAAATGTGGTAAACTAACCCTCCTATGTTTGAGGTTCTTCCTGCTCATTCTGTTAAGTGGGACCCTAGACTTCTGCCCCCAAATTCTACTGCACTCCAGAGTCCATCCCCCTCAGGTAAGATTTGAGCCAGGGCCAAGATGAACCTCCAGAGAAGGAAGGGCTAAAAACGTCAGCTGCCTCTGCCTGAATATGGCTTAGCTTGACTAGAATCGGAGCTCAGCCTGGAAGCCTTGGTTAAATGTTTGGGGTCTCTTGCCCCCACCTCCACAATTCCCTGACAGCTCCAACTTTCATTGTGGGAAAATGCCTTACCTTTAGACAGAAGGAACAGGTCACAGGTCACAGAGAGCTCCCTTTGAAGGTATCATCAGCTGCAAATAATGATAATGTTTGGATTGTCATTTCCAGCTGGGTGTTATGGGGTCTGTAACCTTGCCAACAAAGGTCCTTATAGTAAAAGCTATGGATTTCCCAGTAGTGATGTATGGAAGTGAGAGCTGGACCATAAAGAAGGCTGATCGCCGAAGAATTGATGCTTTTGAATTATGGTGCTGGAGGAGACTCATGAGAGTCCCATGGACTGCAAGAAGATCAAACCTATCCATTCTGAAGGAAATCAGCCCTGAGTGCTCACTGGAAGGCCAGATCCTGAAGCTGAGGCTCCAATACTTTGGCCACCTCATGAGAAGAGAAGACTCCCTGGAAAAGACCCTGATGTTGGGAAAGATTGAGGGCACAAGGGGAAGGGGACGACAGAGGACGAGATGGTTGGATAGTGTTCTCGAAGCTATCAGCATGAGTTTGACCAAATTGCGGGAGGCAGTGGAAGGCAGGAGTGCCTGGCATGCTCTGGTCCATGGGGTCACGAAGAGTCGGACATGACTAAACGACTAAACAACAACAACAACCTATAATTCCTCACAGGAAGCCTGTTGTTCCATACTACTCCCCCAAAGCAAGGCCATTCTCTCTCTCCACCCCCCCCCCCCCCCCGTTTAGGAAAGCAGAGCAAAGAAGGAAGTAAACAGCAACAAAGGATTAATTGGGGTGTTTTTTTTCAAGTGTTCAGATCAGATACTTGGGGGGGGGGGATATGAGGTGGGATTTTTTTCTACTACTTGACTGGAAGCCCCCAAAACATAATTTGTCACTGAAAACAGGGTGGGTTTCTGTGCATGTCCAGTTGTCAATCCAAACAAATCCAGGACAAATCCTGAAATGGACTGCTTGGCCCTGAGAATTATTTTACGGTTTTTAATAGGTAGGCACACTCTGAGAAATACTTTTCCTCTTTCCAGATTTCAGTTAATGCCATCCACTGTGCTTCTTCTTCTCCCTTCGGAGAAACCCCAGCACTCTTTGGAGTCTGTGGCATCTGCAATGACAGGGAAATTGGGGATTTGCCACACAGTTCATTTTTGTGTCAGAGAGTACAGGACTCGAATTCTTTTTCTGAGTTGTTGGAAGAATATACAACAAATTTAGAAAGAAGATAGAATATGTGAATGATTATGATGATGGGAAAGAAGTGGCCACATTAGTATGAACCCTTGGCAAAGCAAGACAAATATCCATGTGTGCTTGACACTTTAGTACAATAAATTATTTTTCTGGGGTGTGAATTCATAATTTTGAACTTGTAATTGCATACAGTTTATCTTGTTGCGTGGACGTTTTAATTTATTAAACACATTTATATAGACCTGTTGTGGCTTTTGGCAGGACCAAATGCATTTGAAGTGAACTATCTATAAAGTAAAATGGGTTTGGTGTTATCCCAGAAGGCCTAAGGGCCTTGGGTTGCTCTGGGAAAGTGCCAGATCCACTGAGGTGGCCAGCGCCTTTTGAAACCCTGCATAATTGGGGTTCTAAAAAAGTTTATGGGTGCAGAAGTTCCTCCACTTCAGAACTTGACCTTCCATGAGTCAGAATGTGGCAGAAAGGGTGATGTAGTAGGTCAGAGCTAGAAAACTCACCCCTGGCATCCTCTTGTGTGTTTACTTTAATATCTGGAGAGGGTGCTGATTACTGGTAGAACTGAGCCAAATTTCTACAAGTTTCATTTTTCATGTCAGAATTTACCCGTTCAAGGGGAGAAAACATTTCATCAAAGGGTAGGTTATGTTCATCCCTTAGGTTAGGGTTGTTGAATATCTACATCCCTTCCCAAACTAAAAAGGAAAAGTAAACAACCAAAGTGAAAAATGAAGCAAATAAGTAGGGGGAAAGGTTTTATCTACTTTTTTAATTAATGGCACAATCACAAACCTGGATCTGCTGGGGTGAGCAAGTTAGGATGTGGAAGGTCTCTAGTTATGCTGGCGTAAGTCCCCAACTTTGGCTCAGCCAGAGATACACCATCCCTCATCCCAGCTCAGCTGGTGCTCATTAGCTCTATCATGTGACCTGACAACATGGTATAAGCCCAAAAGGGCTGTGTAATTTAAAGGCTTCGGCTGGGCTTAGCCTGGCTCAGGTAGCAGTAGACTGACTCCTGAATGGAGTTTGGATCTGGCTTAAACTTGATTTAATTCACTCTGACTTTCGTGTTTGCTCCCTAAGTTTTTGAGAGAACCAGAGCTTAGAGACAGAGCTGCTCCAAAGTCCCCCAAGACTGATTTACAGCTCCAGCAAATTCTGCAGACCCTGAACCACCCCGTACAACCAGTGCTTTATCCCCAAAAGTGTTTAGGGGTACTCTCCATTTCCTTCCTGTATTTGGCCCCTCAATGAGGCCAAAATTAGATTCACAAAATGTTTAGGGGTATGCATACCCCTGTGTCCCTCCCCCTGAAAAAAGCACTGCATACGACTAAACTCCTGAGCTTTGGGAGAGCAGGGAATCCGCAATCCCTGAGCTTGTGTGGCCTAAGGTGAAGCTTAGGTAGTCAGTTCATATATACCCAAATTTTTCACTCTATAAGACGCACCAGACCACAAGACGCACCTAGTTTTTGGAGGAGGAAAACAAGAAAAAAAATATTCTGAATCTCAGAAGCCAGAACAGCAAGAGGCATCACTGCGCAGTGAAAGCAGCAATCCTTCTTGATGTTCTGGCTTCTGGGATAGCTGTGCAGCCTGCATTCGCTCCATAAGATGCACACACATTTCCCCTTACTTTTTAGGAGGGAAAAAGTGAGTCTTATAGAGCAAAAAATACTGTATTTCCTGTCACTCCTTTTCCCTGCTCATGTGAATGTAGACAGGGCTATTGCCAGTTGTCTGGGCTGGAGATAGAATTTATGGAGGGGGGTCCCTGAAGGTGCTCACTGTGGCCTAATTTATGGACTGTGCTTTTTGCAGAGTCTTAAAAGCCAGCTGTTTAAGCAAGGGCCAGGACTCAGGGGCAGAGCATCCGCTTTGCAGGCAGAAGGTCTCAGGTTCAACACCCAGCATCTCCTGGTCAGGTTGGGAGACACACCTGTCTGAAACCCTGGGCAGCCACTGCCAGTCAGTGTAAACAATGTTGGGTGGACCAATGATGTCACTCACTATCAGGTAGCTTCCTATGTTCTGATGCCCCTATGTTCCTTTGGTGATTTTTTTTTTTTTAATCATTCTTGTGTCCAGGACTTACACGGATCTTCAAGGGGATAATAGAAAGCATCCGAATAAATATATAGAAATGCTTATGTTTTCCCGCAATAGCAAAACTGAAATAGAAACTGTAGCTTTCATTTCTGTGAAATGGTTCCATATGCTTATATCCTACAGCAAGGACCAAGCAACGTGTTACATCAGATATGTTTTTTAAGGTTACCAGATGTCCCCCTTTCCCCAGATTCACAATCAGTCCCCATACAAAATCCATTGAAGTTGAAAAGTGTCCCTGGATTCATTGAAAAAAAATCTGGTAACCTTATATTTAGATGCTTGACTTGAATGTTTTTAAAATCAAACTATCAGATGTAGGGGGGCCCAGATCATGATAGGGAACATGGCGGGATGGAGGAGTTTAACCTTTTGCCTCTCTATCACAGTCTTAATGACCCACCCCCACCCCCCAGAAAAAAATCTTGCTACTTGTATTAGGATAGGGTTTCCCAAACATGGCTCTCCAGCTGCTTTTGGACTACAGTTCCTATAATGGCCACTGGACCTGCTAGCTAGGGATGATGGGAGTTGTAGTCCAAAATCAGCTGGAGGCCCAAGTTTGGGAAACCCTGTATTAGGAGGAAGCTCAGAAAGGTGTGTATGGTTTTTTCCTGGTTCTGCAGAAGGGATAGAAAGGGTTAAACTCCACACTATCCCTGTGGTCCTGCATCTCTCTGCCCCCAATAGCTGCTACTTTGGTCTTTAAAAATAGTCACACTTAATCCAAAAATGTGTTTCACGTAATATCATGTTTGGCCCCACATGATAGCGCAAGACCAGACCTGCTGGGTCAGGTCAATGGCCCACCTAGATCTCACAGTGGTCAACAAGATGCTTATAGGAAACATGAAAGCAGAAATTGAGCACAATAGCATTCTGCCTTCCTTAGGTTTCCATTGTCCAAGCAGATGCCTATGGGAAGCCCATGGTCAGGACCAGAATGCAACAGCACATGCTTCAAACCCCCAGCTGCACTAGTAAGTTTTATTTAAGGTGTTGTGGACCAGGTTGTGCTTAACATGTACTCGCAATTTTCTTTTTACATTACCAGCCACTTGAAGAATCCAAACTGCTTATTATACATATCCTTCCTCTTTATTTCAGACAGATGAGAGTTGCTCGGTTTAGTGGATGGTTTCTTTTGCTTCATCTTTCTTTACGTTCTTAAATTACCAAGGCAGCTAAGAAGTTGGGAACTGTTCGAAGAGGAAGGAAATATTGATGCAATCTAATATTTTTTAGCGCGTGTTGTTAAGGTTCTTCCATCTTTCCAATTGTCTATTAGACTGCAGCAGAACAAAATCCTTCTGTAGGACTTCACCTATATGATTCAGAGTCTAAAAATACCATCTGTATACCATCTGCACATTGATCTTCGGTATAGTCCCCTAGAGGAAGAGAGAGCTCAATAAAGTTTTATTTACTTTAAATGGAGTGTAGGGGAGGAGGCGGGTTAATTTAATTTCACCTGTAATGGAAATGTCTGAGATGGTACATGAAAGGGAACTGCAGCTATAGAGGGTAGAACATAATTTATCTGATGAGTTCTGTAGTTAAGCATAAATATTAACACATCAGTTATCCATAGTCAATGTATGAATGGTGGTAGAATTATTATGTTGCACACACCGAAACATTGTGTGTGAGAGCAGGAATTTCTTTCATCATTGATTGATTCTGTATGTGGGTCCCAAACCAAAGCTCAGGGAAGTGCCTGTCGCTCATTGTTAAAACATGTGCTTTGCACACAAGAGGGTTGTATGCAGAATTATACTCAGAGTAGACCCAATGAAAGCAGCACACTTAAGGTAGTCAAACCCATCAATTTCATTACGTCTCATCAGCTTCAGCGCACGCTGTTCAAGTTTCAATCCCTGACGTGCAGCTAAAGGATTTAAGGGTTATTGGTCTGGTCCGGTCTGGGCTTTGTAAGATTCCTGTCTAGGAAAAAATAAATCTGTCAATTTCAGTTCTCTAAGTTTCTCATTTTCCCAATCTTAAATTAAGTTTTCCACATCTGCTTTCCTTTCATTATCATGAAAATTCACCAGCATTTTAGCGGAAATTTCAAATATGAAACACTTTTTTTTTTTTTTTGCAGGCAGTCATGACTAATGTACACATTTTTGCAAGTAATTTTCCCAAGTGAAAAGTATTTTGAATGTTATATCCACCATTACAGGCATTTAACGCAGATTTTTGCATGTGTTCATTGTTGTACATAATACTTGCTTCGAGAACTGCATCATAAAATCCAAAGAAATGCAAATTTCAAAGGGTAGCTGTGTTTTGGTTTCGCATGTTGGTTCAAGAAGTTTGAATTAGGCAGGTTCTCATTAAAATGCAAATGAAACCAAATTTTCTCTCAGTTATTCTGCCTGACACCTTGGACTTTTGTTTTGTTGTGTTTAAAAAAAAACTGATTGCATGATGATGGTGATGGTGATAAGTTTTTGGAAAATAAGAAACTTCCCCTCTTGGGCCCCTTATTTATAGGTAGCCCAACCCCATTCTTGCATGGTTGGTGATAATGCCAGCAGCTCAAGAGCCAGTGCAGTTCTCCCTATTCCTAAAAACCACTCCATCCAGAAAACTTTGGTGAATTGTTGCTGTCTCATCTAAGTCATGAGAAGGGGCTCCCACAAAAGAATAGGGTTATACTTTTTTTTCAGGACAGCATTGCTTCATGTTGTGTTACTTTTATTGTTGTTAGCCGCTCTGAGCCTGGCTTCAGCTGGGGAGGGTGGGATATAAATAATTTGTTGTTGTTGTTGTTGTTGTTGTTATTAATGGAGCCATATCAGTTCTAAACTTGTTCCGGGGTTGAAAGCCCGAAAACGATGAGCAGCGCCTTGTTGGATCAGACAAGAAGGTTCAATCTTGTTCACAATATTGTGCTCTCAGTGGGAGGAGGGGATTAGATTCAGTTCGCATTTCTGAACTCACAAAACCCGCATTTTCCCAAACGATAGGTGAACTGAAGCACACCCGGCCTTCCAAATTTGTGCATTATCTGAGCACTCGGGAGGGAAAGACTAGCACCTTTTCATCTTCTTATTCCAGAATTCTATCTCTCTGAACACAGCTTGTGAATTTCCTTAAGAACAACCCTTGCTCATATCAAACCGTTGCCGGCAACCCTCCCTGTGCACACCCCTCCTTTTTTGTGGCATATTAAATTCTGGGGGGGGGGGGGCAGTGCCTGTATACCTCTGTAACAGAGAGAAAAGATTCCAGTGTCTCATACAATGCAGGCTTTCAAACTGCCATCAACGGGGGTCTGTCCTTGAGTTGATGGGGCTTCAAAGTGTCGCATTTCTTCCAATGTGGAATGTTCGCAGATGTACACTTCCTTTTTGCCATTCATAGATGCATAATTAAAGTCGACAAAGGGGAAAAAATATTTACTGAAAGTGAGGTTTTATATTTACCTTATATTTTGTGGGCATACTTTACAATTTTTCAGTATATTGCTCTCTCACCCCCGCCTCTCTCTGTGTGTAGATAGATAAGCTAGGGCTTCCAGAGTTAGTGACCTTTACTACTTATAAGCTCATTATCACACTAAATTGAGCTGCCATCGGTGGAATCCTTTCTGAAGCCAGTATTTCTAATCAAACACGACCTTCCTTCATCTGTAGCAGCATGTTAAAAATGGAGAGAGAGAGAGAGAGAGAGAGAGAGAGAGAGAGAGAGGGAGGGAGAGAGAGAGAGAGAGGAGGAGGAGAAGGAGGAGGAAAGTATTTGGTGGTGTGCCAAAGAGGGGGTATGATCCTGCCACATTGGTCTAAGTGAATGTTTATTACTTCTAGTTAAGAATGTTGGATAATTATGACCAAAAAGGGGAAACTGAAGCAGATTTTTATTTTTATTTTTATTTGTCCCATGTTCAGAAAGGAGATCAATCCATTGGTGTTTTCTGTTGCTGTTGTGCTCCCAATCCCTTCTGGGATCTTTACTTCCCCTTCAGGGAAATTACTGAGGTCACCATGCATAGCCAAGCCCTTTCCAGGCTCCTAATCCCTGCCTGGTCCCTGTCTGAGAGAGTGAAGCCCTGTCTCAGCCCTTTCTAGGCTCCAAGCTGATCACTCTCCGATTCCTATGTGTCATTCAAGACCAAGCACTTTCTAAGCCTATCTGACTAGGATCCAAACAATGACGAAGGCTGCTGCCTCCACCTTGGAGACCCTCAAGCCAAGTTTGGTGACAATAGCTCAAGAGGTGGCCAAACATGTAAAAAACAACAACGGGCAAAGTCACAGTGAAGTCACATTTTGGTCCACCATCTTGATTCAAAATGGTGCCTGGCATACCAATGGTGACTGTCTGCTGCCCCCATCTTGGTAACCCTTTTGGCAATGACCTGAGCCTCTCTAGCAGAGATTAGAACAGGCTTCCTCAACCTCAGCCCTCCAGATGTTTTTGGCCTACAATTCCCATGATCCCTAGCTAGCAGGACCAGTGGTCAGGGATGATGGGAATGTAGTCTCAAAACATCTGGAGGGCCAAGGTTGAGGAAGCCTGGATTCAAATAACACATGGATTAAGTTGTAGTAGATGACATCTGTTCAACAGAGTTAAAGGAGTTAAATATTTCAGTATCCACCCTTACCTAATTTAGAAGCAGGCTTGTATGTAATAATGCCATTTTAGCTTTCACTACTTCTTCTCTCTCTTTTTTGGTATATCTTTTCAATTGTCTGGCATCTTCACAGCTGGGCCTGAATAAATAAATCCTGATTTAGCAAAGTAAATATTGCTTTTATGATAATCAGTACCCAGCACAAATGTGCCGTTATTGCTGTAAATTCAACATTTTCTCTCCATTTTGAGATGATAAAGCTAACACTGGCTTTAAGGAATGTGTCCTATAATACCAATTACTGTTAATCTTTCGAGGGACATAAGATCGTTCAAATCGGTTGCTTGAAGGGTCATGGTTGTAATTTAAACTATGTTTTCTCACACACGAGCAGTGGAAGAATCTACAAATTCAGGGCCAATTCTTCTATGGCCAAGGGAGGGCTCAACCTCTGGAGATTTTATGCTTTCCCAGCTAAAGCTTCGTAAGATTTGCCTTGAGGGTTGGGGAAGGCAAAGATTATGCGGTGATGCAAAAGAGAAACAGTTAAATAATTTGCCTCAGCAGCTGATGGGCACCATGTTTAAATGACTGGCTATTGGGATTAGGTTCATTACAGCTAAGTATATAATCATAGTTAATCATTTCCTGGTTTTAGGCTGGCAGAGGACCAGGCAAAATAGCCTGGCTTGGCCTTGAACAATCCATGTCCACCCATATTTGAATTCTGCAGCCCATCTGCCAAATATATGCAGGCAGGATTGGACACCATTCCAGTAAACACGGTCTTTGGCATTATGGCTGAGGGTGTCCCAATCAAAATCGTGGGAAGCATTTTCAAACTAGAGAATGTTGTGATAAACATAAGATCCCTGCTGAAACAGTCTATTCCATGTTGTCCCTGTTCTAAGCCATGCCCTTTTCTAGCATCTCTCTCTCCCTCCCTCCCTCTCTCTCTCTCTCTCTCTCTCTCTCTCTCCTTTGTCCTGTACCACCCATCACCACCCTAAGAGGCATTCAGCATTCAGTTGCTGTGGGTTAAACCACAGAGCCTAGGACTTGCGAATCAGAAGGTCGGCCGTTCGAATCCCTGCGACAGGGTGAGCTCCCGTTGCTCGGTCCCTGCTCATGCCCACCTAGCAGCTCGAAAGCAAGTCAAAGTGCAAGTAGATAAATAGGTACCTCTCTGGCGGGTAGGTAAACGGCGTTTCCGTGCGCTGCTCTGGTTCGCTAGAAGCGGCTTAGTCATGCTGGCCACATGACCTGGAAGCATTTACGCCGGCTCCCTTGGCCAATAAAGCGAGATGAACACTGCAAGCCCAGAGTCGGTCACAACTGGAACTAATGGTCAGAGGTCCCTTTACCTTTACCTTAGGTAAAGGTAAAGGTACCCCTGCCCATACGGGCCAGTCGTGTCCGACTCTAGGGTTGTGCGCCCATCTCACTTAAAAGGCCGGGGGCCAGCGCTGTCCGGAGACACTTCCGGATCACGTGGCTAGCGTGATGAAGCTGCTCTGGCGAGCCAGCACCAGCACAGCACACGGAAACGCCGTTTACCTTCCCGCTATAAAGCAGTACCTATTTATCTACTTGCACTTAAGAGTGCTTTCGAACTGCTAGGTGGGCAGGAGCTGGGACCGAAAGACAGGAGCTCACCCCACCGCGGGGATTCGAACCGCCGACCATACGATCGGCAAGTCCTAGGCACTGAGGTTTTACCCACAGCGCCACCCGCGTCCCACCTTTACCTTACCCAGATGTTTAAAAAGTTCATATGATGTGTGTGTTGTTGTTGTTGTTATTGTTGTCTGTTCTATTCTGTATGTTTGAGATTATCGTTGAAAATTGGCAATAATTTTATTTTATCTTTCTTGGTAAACTGTTTTGAGGATTTTTCCTAAAATAAATTTTAGGAAATAAATGAATAACTACTTTTTGCATCTTTGCAAACGTCAGAGTTTCACCACGCCTTCTGATACCATGAGTGGATGGTGAAGGTTTGACTATATATAGGCATCCATACTGTGAGAATGTGTTTACTATTTAGTATACCTCTGAAATCTGAAGGTATCGTAGAATTGTAGAGTTGGAAGCGACCATGAGAGTCATCTAGTCCAACCCCCTGCAATGAAGAAATCTTTTGACCCACGACCCTGAGATTAAGAGTACCATGCTCTACCAACTAAACTATGTCATAGAGACATCTACTAAGCCTAGACAGAGCCATATTCCATGAACTTTTATAATTCCCCTTAAAAGCCCTCTAAGCTGGTGGCCATGGCCACATCGTTTGTTAATGAATGTCATGGTCCGGGTTACAGGCAGTCGGAGTCCCGGCTTGGTACGGCGGGACCGGGGTAGAGGTCGGGAAGCAGGAATCAGCAGTCCAGGGGTCAGGAAGCCAAGAGTCCACAAATCAGGAAACCAGGAATCAGGAAGCCAAGAGTCCGAGGGTCAGGAAACCAGGAGTCAGGAAGCCAAGGGTCCAAGAGTCAGGAAGCCAAAGCACAGCTAGGTGGGTAGCGTGTTGCTGTGGCAAAGAGCCAGAGGGAAATGCTGGTCTTATATACCCCTCCCGGCCCTTGCCACCAGGTGCTATGAGTCTTCTGTCAAGCCTCACCTGTGCAGCCATGCTTTGCCCTTCAAGGCCAAACTCAGGAGGGCCCCAGTCCTGCGAGGCCGTACCAGTCACAGGGCCTGGCTCCTGCACGCACTCCTGACAGTGAATTACATAAATGAATGTTGTCTGCCCTGGACCTACTGTCAACCTTGATGTGAAGTTAGAACTCATTGGTAGATCACATCCTTTACATGCAGGAGGACCCAAGTTCAGTCCTTAGCATCTCCAGGAGAAGACCACTTTCTGAAACCCTGGAGAGTTGCAGTACTGAGCTGGATGTGCCAATGGTTTGCTTTGGTAAAACACAGCTTTCTGTGATCCTATGTTCTAGTCTTATAGAAGAGGGAAGAACATTCGCTCTATCCACTTCCACCATAGCATGCATAATTCTATGAATCTATAACATTTTCCCTAGGAAAGGGGCTGCAATCCTACGTTCATCTTGGTTACTCTTGAAGAAACATCAGGGCCATGTTTGTTCTGTATACAGCATTCAATGAGAACCAACCAAACCAGTAACTGCCTCTATCTTATCACGTTTTGGTCATTGTCTCATCACCTTCTTGTCATAGATGCAAGTGACCTTGAACCATCATGGGACACAAATTATTATTATTATTATTATTATTATTATTATTATTATTATTATCCCAGCCAATCTAGGCAGTTTCCAACACATATAAAAACGTAATAAGACATCAAATATTAATATTAACAATCAGGTCCAATATTTTAAAAGTCCAAAAGAAATCTTTGAAATAAACAATTTATATCAAATAAAGCAATATTCAATAATCCATTCAAATCTAATGTAAACAGTAACACTTGTTGTTGTTGTTGTTTAGTCATTTAGTCGTGTCCGACTCTTCGTGACCCCATGGACAAGAGCACGCCAGGCACCCCTGTCTTCCACTGCCTCCCACAGTTTGGTCAAACTCATGCTGGTAGCTTCGAGAACACTGTCCAACCATCTCAGCCTCTGTTGTCCCCTTCTCCTTGTGCCCTCCATCTTTCCCAGCATCAGGGTCTTTTCCAGGGAGTTTTCTCTTCTCATGAGGTGGCCAAAGTATTGGAGTCTCAGCTTCAGGATCTGTCCTTCCAGTGAGCACTCAGGGCTGATTTCCTTCAGAATGGATAGGTTTGATCTTCTTGCAGTCCATGGGACTCTCCAGAGTCTCCTCCAGCACCATAATTCAAAAGCATCAATTCTTTGGCGATCAGCCTTCTTTATGGTCCAGCTCTCACTTCCATACATCACTACTGGGAAAACCAGAGCTTTAACTATACGGACCTTTGTTGGCAAGGTTACAGACCCCATAACCCCCAGCTGGAAATGACAATCCAAACATTATCATTATTTGCAGCTGAGGATACCTTCAAAGGGAGCTCTCTGTGACCTGTTACCTGTTCCTTCTGTCTAAAGGCAAGGAATTTTCCCCACAATGAAGGTTGGAGCTGTCAAGTAATTGTGGAGGTGGGGGCAAGAGACCCCAAACATTTAACCAAGGTTTCCAGGCTGAGCTCCAATTCTCCAATACGGACCTTTGTTGGCAAGGTGATGTCTCTGCTTTTTAAGATGCTGTCTAGACCAGTAATCTATAGTAATCACAAATTCCAGATTACAACACTGAAGAATCAACCAGCATTGTTATTCCCATAGATTACTGGCATGTGTGTGGTGCTGGTGAGGTTGTAAGAATACTGGCTTTCCTACATGTTTATGTTTTGACCGAGGCAAGATTAGAACTGAGAACGTCAAAGTTCTTGCACACTTCGATTCTCTCCTTTCTCAAACATACAGCAAACAGCTCCATTTGACCACATCTCAGACTGAATGGCTTCTTCTACCATTCTCCCAAGGGAGAGATTTGGTGAGAAGAGTCAACTGTGCTGCCCCTTCACCTCTTGTGAAATCCCCAAACGTGGGCCCTGTTAAAAAAATTAGCCGCAGACCTGGAGGAAATGAATTATGCCTCGTTAAGAAGCTGCGGACACATGCATAAAGCTTAAAAGATCATGAATATAAGCACTTGAGTCTCTTGTCATAATCTGTGGCCGTGTGAATTATCACACCGGTTAATGATTCAAAGTGCTACAGAGAATGGTTAGCTTTTCATAAGGATAGTTCAAAAGATCACAGTGAAATGCAGCCATATGTAAAACTACACACTCATTAGCGCTGAGATATAGGCAAGGAGCCAAATTAACATTCTTGCACTGTCGTTCCTGATTCGAAGGCAGCCAGTTTCTGGCTGTAAACAAATGGAGCCAGCTATCAGATTTACATCCCCTCCTTCCTGTGAACCTCCAGGTTTATTTATTATGTCTGCATTATGTGAATTTCTTCATTTCCCCGGGAGGAAGAATAATCAATAATTCCAGTATCTGTGTATTTCACTTACCACTGTACAGAACAGGGGGACATCAAGTCTGTTAATGCTTGTCTCCTCCTACTCTGAGAAATTGCACAACCCTCTTTGGGAAATTACCAAAATATTCACAAACAGAAAACCACCAGCCGCCACTCCTCAGCATGCTATAACGTTTTAGACCTAGCAACAACAATAAGTTGAAGATCAGCTTCTCCCCACCCCTTCTCTCCAATAAATCGTGCATCTCTGAAATTGCATTGTAAGAGCCAAACTAGATGAGATATTGGCAATCTATGATCAGTGCTGGGAAGGGGGGATGCCAGCCTCTCATCCCACCACAGTATCATTTCTTCAAATCAAATACCTTCACCCAAATGCTGTTGGCTTCATTAGAAAAAACCATACATCAGGGATGTAGGAACACATTGGTCTATCTATGCCAGTGTGCTCTACACTGCCTGGCAGCAGGATTTCAGGAATGAAAGTACAACAGTCCCTTTTTTAGTGCTAATATGGTAGGCTCACATTTAAAGGCAAATCCAACAAATTTATCCCACATCCTAAACCCCAGGGGCATAGGATTGCAGTCTGTAAGTGTTGGAAGCATTTGCAATCCTTACAGCAACCTGTCAGGAATCATAGAATCATAGAATCATAGAATCATAGAATCATAGAATCATAGAATCATAGAATCATAGAGTTGGAAGAGACCACAAGGGCCATCGAGTCCAACCCCCTGCCAAGCAGGAAACACCATCAGAGCACTCCTGACATATGGTTGTCAAGCCTCTGCTTAAAGACCTCCAAAGAAGGAGACTCCACCACACTCCTTGGCAGCAAATTCCACTGTCAAACAGCTCTTACTGTCAGGAAGTTCTTCCTAATGTTTAGGTGGAATCTTCTTTCTTGTAGTTTGGATCCATTGCTCCGTGTCCGCTTCTCTGGAGCAGCAGAAAACAACCTTTCTCCCTCCTCTATGTGACATCCTTTTATATATTTGAACATGGCTATCATATCACCCCTTAACCTCCTCTTCTCCAGGCTAAACATGCCCAGCTCTCTTAGCCGTTCCTCATAAGGCATCGTTTCCAGGCCTTTGACCATTTTGGTTGCCCTCCTCTGGACACGTTCCAGTTTGTCAGTGTCCTTCTTGAACTGTGGTGCCCAGAACTGGACACAGTACTCCAGGTGAGGTCTGACCAGAGCAGAATACAGTGGCACTATTACTTCCCTTGATCTAGATGCTATACTCCTATTGATGCAGCCCAGAATTGCATTGGCTTTTTTAGCTGCCGCGTCACACTGTTGGCTCATGTCAAGTTTGTGGTCAACCAAGACTCCTAGATCCTTTTCACATGTACTGCTCTCAAGCCAGGTGTCCCCCATCTTGTATTTGTGCCTCTCATTTTTTTTGCCCAAGTGCAATACTTTACATTTCTCCCTGTTAAAATTCATCTTGTTTGTTTTGGCCCAGTTCTCTAATCTGTCAAGGTCGTTTTGAAGTGTGATCCTGTCCTCTGGGGTGTTAGCCACCCCTCCCAATTTGGTGTCATCTGCAAATTTGATCAGGATGCCCTTGAATCCATCATCCAAGTCGTTGATAAAGATGTTGAATAAGACCGGGCCCAAGACAGAACCCTGTGGCACCCCACTAGTCACTCTTCTCCAGGATGAAGAGGAACCATTGATGAGCACCCTTTGGGTTCAGTCAGTCAGCCAGTTACAAATCCACTGAGTGGTAGCATAGTCAAGACCACATTTTACCAGCTTCTTTACAAGAATATCATGGGGCACCTTGTCAAATGCCTTGCTGAAATCAAGGTAGGCTACATCCACTGCGTTCCCTTCATCTACCAGGCTTGTAATTCTGTCAAAAAACGAGATCAGGTTAGTCTGACTTGACTTATTTTTCAGAAATCCATGCTGACTATTGGTGATCACAGCATTCCTTTCTAGGTGCTCACAGACTGTTTGCTTAATGATCTGCTCCAGAATCTTCCCTGGTATTGATGTCAGACTGACTGGGCGGTAATTATTTGGGTCCTCTCTTTTCCCCTTTTTGAAAATAGGGACAACATTTGCCCTCCTCCAGTCTGCCGGGACTTCGCCTGTTCTCCAGGAATTCTCAAAGAGGAATGCCAGTGGTTCTGAGATCACATCTGCCAGTTCTTTTAATACTCTTGGATGCAGTTCATCTGGCCCTGGAGACTTGAATACATCTAAACTAGCCAAGTATTCTTGTACTGTCTCCTTAGTTATTCTGGGCTGTGTTTCCTTTGCTGAATCATTTGCTCCAAATTCTTCAGGTCGGGCATTGTTTTCTTTATCGGAGAAGACTGAGGCAAAGAAGGCATTGAGGAGTTCAGCTCTTTCTGTGTCCCCTGTTTGCATTTCACCATCTTCTCCTCTGAGTGACCCCACTGTTTCTTTGTTCTTCCTTTTGCTACGGACATACCCATAAAAGCCTTTTTTGTTGCTTTTAACCTCTCTAGCAAGCCTGAGTTCATTCTGTGCTTTAGCTTTTCTGACTTTGTGTCTACACATGCTGGCTATTTGTTTGAATTCCTCTTTGGTGGTTTCCCCCCTTTTCCATTTTTTGTACACATCCTTTTTTAATCTTAACTCAGTTAAAAGTTCTTTAGATAGCCACCCTGGCCTCTTTAGGCACCTTCCATGTTTCCGTCTCATTGGTGTTGCCTGACGTTGTGCTTTTACTATCTCCCTCTTAACAAACTCCCAGCCATCATGAACTCCCTTTCCTTTTAGTATTACTGTCCATGGGATCTCACCCAGCACTTCCCTAAGTTTTATGAAGTCAGCTTTCTTAAAGTCAAGCAATTGAGTCCTAGTATGCTTGGCTGCTCCTTTCCGCTGTATAGTAAACTTCAGAAGAGCATGATCACTCGCGCCTAATGATCCTTCCACTTCTACCCCACTAACCAGGTCATCAACATTGGTTAGGACCAGATCTAAAATGGCTGTTCCTCTTGTTGCTTCTCCCACTTTCTGGACAATGAAGTTGTCTGCAAGGCCAGTGAGGAATCTGTTTGACCTTATGCTCTTGGCTGAGTTTGACATCCAACAAATATCCGGGTAATTGAAGTCCCCCATTACTACTATCTCCCTTCCTTTTGCATGCTTGGCCATCTGTTCCAGGAAGGCATCATCTATGTCCTCCGTTTGGCTTGGGGATCTATAGTAAACTCCCACAATGAGGTCACTGTTATTCTTCTCTCCCTTAATTTTGACCCAAATGCTCTCACTTTGGCTTTGAGGTTCTAAATCTTGGATCTCTTCACAGGTATACACATGAGCCAGGTCCAAGTGAAGATTTACAGCCAACTGCAGAAAGCAGCCAGGAACAGAGAGGCTTAGATTTCACTCAGGCAGGGGAAAGCCGACAGCTGCAGACTTCGGCTCTTCCTGACCTTGAATGGCCGGATGATAAGGCAGTAGCTGAGAGCAGGCTGGAACACAGCCAAAGCTCGCTGGAAGCACAAACAGGAGTGAACAGACATAGGGGGAGCCTCTCAGAACAGGAAGAGGTTGGATCTGATCCACTAAGTCCGAAGTTGGTGAATGGGAGGGCTGCTGGATAGGAAGCAAAACAAGAGACGTAAGGGTCGTAAGTTCAATATCTTCTGTCAACACCGGAAGGAATCTTCAGAAGGGTCATCTTGAGTGATGATGCCAGAGGCTTTGTTAGAGCCGTCCAGAGCTATCTGTTTGTTTTTGCAATAAATCCTCCTTTTTAATTACTTACACTTACTGTGTTAGCAAGCTGGGAACCTGGACTCCTGACACAATCTTCTAAGGTAGATCAGTATTATCAGCCCTATACTGCAAACTGGGGGCAATCCTTGCTGAATGATAACAACTTGACTCATTCCAGCTATTGACTTCACAGCTGAGGTGAGATTTTGAGCCAGTGGCCTTCCAGTTCCCACCCAGATTTTTGTATTTATTGTTGCATTTTTCTCGGAATTTCCCATCAAGCATGGTGGCATACGTGGTTTTCTCCCTCACCAATTTATCCTCACAACGACCCTGCCAGGTACATTAGATTGAGAAACATTGACTGCCCCATGGTTACCCTGGGAGCATCATGGCTCAGTGAGGTTTTAAACTCTGCTCTGCCAGTTCCTAGTCCAGTGGTTCTCATTGCACCAGTGTGGCAGGAAAGGAAGGCAAGTATGGCAGGAAGATTTAAGGACAAATGAACATTTAAACATTTCAGTATACTATGCTATGCTATGCTATGCTATGGTATCAAGTTATTTTTTAATTTGCAGAATATGGATAAATATCTTTTCAAAACAAGAGCAAGAACATTGGCTATTCTTCAGCAGTTCTCCATGACATATTGTTGTGTTTCAACTCTGACAATTATGAAAGATCAGAAAAGAGAAAGGCTTCTTTGTGTTGATGAGGAGATGAGTGTTTTGTTTGTATTAGACCTCATAGAAAAAATGATTACCCGGCAAAAGCAAGATCACACTTCTCATTGAGTTTGTGTAAATACTCAAGGTACGTATGTAACAGTCTCGTTCATAACTATATTTTGAGAAAAAGTTTCATGTTCTTATGTAGCTGCATTGTTTTAGACTTTCTGAATGTCCCATAACAGATTGAGGTTGAATCCTGACAAGACAGAAGTATTGTTTTGGGGGGACAGGGGACGGGATTCTGAATGGTCCTGAATGGGGTAACTGTGCCTCTGAAGGACCAGGTGTGCAGCCTGGGAGTCATTTTGGACTCACAGCTGTCCATGGAGGCGCAGGTCAATTCTGTGTCGAGGGCGGCTGTCTACCAGCTCCATCTGGTACGCAGGCTAAGACCCTACCTGCCCGCGGAATGTCTTGCCAGAGTGGTGCATGCTCTAGTTATCTCTCACTTGGACTACTGCAATGCGTTGTACGTGGGGCTACCTTTGAAGGTGACCCAGAAACTGCAATTAATCCAGAATGCAGCAGCTAGACTGGTGACTGGGAGTGGCTGCCGGGACCACATAACACCGGTTCTGAGAGATCTGCATTGGCTCCCAGTACGTTTCCAAGCACAATTCAAAGTGTTGGTGCTGACCTTTAAAGCCCTAAACGGCCTCGGTCCTGTATACCTGAAGGAGCGTCTCCACCCCCATCGTTCAGCCCGGACACTGAGGTCTACCTCCGAGGGCCTTCTGGCGGTTCCCTCATTGCAAGAAGTGAGGTTACAGGGAACCAGACAGAGGGCCTTCCCGGTAGTGGCGCCCACCCTGGGGAACACCCTCCCTTCAGATGTGAAGGAAATAAGCAGCTATCCTATCTTTAAAAGACATCTGAAGGCAGCCCTGTTCAGGGATGTTTTTAATATTTAACACTGTACTATTTTTAACACTTGATTGGGAGCATCCCAGAGTGGCTGGGGAAACTCAGCCAGATGGGTGGGGTATAAATAAATTATTATTATTATTATTATTATTATTATTATTATTATTATCATCATCATCATCATATTATAAAGTACCTGTGTTCTATGTTACAAATCAAGCACTGATAGGAGTTGGTCCCACCCCCATTGTATTTCTTATCAGTATAAAAGTTGTTGTGGCTTGAGCAAACTTTTGTTCCGACTCAGAGAAAAATGTTTGAGAACCACTATCTTACTCCATTGCTACAACCACTCGGCCATGCTCTTCCTTTTGGGTCCTGCTTGCGGGTTTCCCACAGGTATCTCTTCCTCCCCTGTTAAGAACTGGCTGCTAGCCTGCTCCAGCGGGGTCTTCTTGTGTTCTTATGATACATGTTCATATGTCTCAGATTTATTTTCTCTACCTCCACTCTATTTGCTGCAAACATGGAATTTATATCCATGTTTGGTGTTCTTTCCACATAGCACGTATGGTGTTTAAAATTGTTCACTGGAGCGTGATGGTTTGCTTAGAAGAAGAAAACTGATATTTGAATTTAAAATTCCATGCTGGGGGGTAGGGCACACAACTTACGGGCTTTGGTTTTCTAATGGGAATATGTTGCATCATTAAAGGCAGGATTAAAGCTGCAATTAATGAATAACCCTCTAATTCCCCAACAAGGCAAACAAACTGACCCCAAGGTGCTGCTTTTAATGTGGAAGTTTCATTGCAATATACTTGGCTTTGTAATAAACAAAAAACACCACGATTAAAAAGTCCAATCTGGAGTCACGTTTTTTTGTAGCTGCTGCTGAAACCTCATCTGGCTAATTAGCTCTTCCAGTCCAGTTTCTGCAAATGTAGTTCTTACAGTGTGTCATGCAAATGTATATTAATGCCATTTAGAATCTAAACAGCTTGAAATTTCCCTCGCTGCTCAGCAGAGGTCAGAAATGTTTGCAAGAGAATAAGTTTTAAAAGAGAGAGAGAGAAAGAGAGAAAGAGCTGATTCGCAGGACAAAAGAAGAAGAAAGAATTCAAGCCAGCCAAAGTCCCCCTGATTTCAATGGGAACACATTAATCATGTGCATAATGCTGTGCCATTGAAATCAGTGAGACTGTAATGTGCTTAAATTTTCCTGTATCATATTCTCACGCCCAATCTCCAGTATATATTTAAAGCAATGCTATGCCTCTTTAAGCAGTCATGACTTCCCCAAAAGAATCCTAGAAACTGTAGCTGCAAGGTATTGAGAGTTGTTAGGAGACCGCCATTCCCTTCACAGAACTACAATTCCCAGAGTGGTTCAGCAATCAATCCCACTTCCCAGGGAACTCTGGGGATGCGGGGAAGGGCTGTGGCTCAGTGGTAGAGCATGTGCTTCGCATGCAGAAGGTTCCAGGTTCAATCCAGGTAGGTCTGGGATGGACTCCTGTCCGAAACCTTGGAGAGCCATTTCCAATCAGTGCAGACAATTCTGACTTACATGGACTAATGATTCGACTTGGCATAAGGCAGCTTGCTATGGTCCTAATTGTCCACGTGAGTTGTTAGGAGGGTTCTGTGCCATGTTTGATCTGTAGCAGCTCACTCGGTAACACTGACAGGTAATCGTGTGCCATGCATACTCTAGCAAAGTTTAAGATTCTAGATTCAAGTAGGCCGTGTTGGCCTGACGCAGTTGAAATAAATTAAAAAATTAAAAAATTGTCCAGTAGCACCTTAGAGACCAATTAAATTTGTTCTGGGTATAAGCTTTTGTGTGTATGCACACTTCTTCAGATGGTTGTTGTTTACTTGCTTAGTCATGTCCGACTCTTTGTGACCCCATGAACCAGAGCACGCCAGGCACTTCTATCTTCCACTGCCTCCCGCAGTTCGGTCAAACTCATGCTAGTATCAGTATTCAGTATATCAGTATATCAGTATAGTATTCAGATGGTATCTGACAATTTTTTAAAGTTTAAGATTGTGCAACGTATTTTAAGTCCTTTCGGTTCTGAAGCCACAGAAGACAAATCGAGTGCTCCCACCAGCTCATGTCATTTATTGAAACTCTCAAGGTCTGCTCACACTTGGAAGAAGAGTTTGGATTTAATATCCCGCTTTATCACTACCCGAAAGAGTCTCAAAGCGGCTAACATTCTCCTTTGCCTTCCTCACCCACAATAAACACTCTGTGAGGTGAGTGGGGCTGAGAGACTTCAAAGAAGTGTGACTAGCCCAAGGTCACCCAGCAGCTGCATGTGGAGGAGCGGAGACACGAACCCGGTTCACCAGATTACGAGTCTACCACTCTTAACCACTACACCACACTGGGTCTCTAACTAACCATGTGGGCCATGTGACAGACAAGGAGAAAAGTTGGTAGTGCTGGCTCCCAGCCTTCAGGAAGGTGATTCCATGCATCTGCCATGTGCAGGTCTCAGCAATTTTTGTAAGAACAACATCTGCCTGCTGGATCAGGCCAATGGCCCATCTAGTTCAGCATCCTGTTCCCACGGCGGCCAACCAGAATGTACATCACCATTAGCAGCAGCTTGGCTAAAGAACAATATCTTCTGAAGGGAAATGTCCAATGATAGCCATGGCCAGAATGCCTGACTGCAAATGCTCCTCTGGTGAGCAACGCATGCCAGATGTCAGGTGTTTATATCAGAGCAAGGTAGTTATAGGTCTAGGCTACATTTCAGCAAGTAATAGCATTCCAGTAATTATTTAGTCCAGTAATTAGGGATGTGTACACATTGCCGCTTACTCTAAAGGGACGCGGGTGGCGCTGTGGTCTAAACCACTGAGCGTCTTGGGCTTGCCGATCGGAAGGTCGGCAGTTCGAATCCGCGCGGCGGGGTGAGCTCCTGTTGCTCTGTCCCAGCTGCTGCTACCCTAGCAGTTCAAAAGCATGCCAGTGCAAGTAAATAAATAGGTACCGCTGTAGGTGGGAAGGTAAACAGCATTTCCATGCGCTCTGGCACTCGTAATGGTGTTTCATGCGCCAGAAGCGGTTTAGTCATGCTGGCCACATGACCCGGAAAGCTGTCTGCAGACAAACGCCGGCTCGCTCGGCCTGAAAGCAGAGATGAGTGCCAAACCCCATAGTCAAATTTGACTGGACTTAACTGTCCTCTAGGTTTTACCTTTTACTGATTACTCCAGCTCCAATGTGCTCCCCCTGCTTTGAATCTGAGTGCACATGATGTTAGTCCATAGTTACCCTATAGCTTCTTGAGGAATACTCCGGTTTGATGCTCTTTCCTTCAAACCAGATTCCATCCAATTAGGAATCAAAAGCCACAGTTAAGCTGAGGTGTGTACATTTCAGGCAGTCACTGCACATGTGCAAATGGCAGCACATGCACAGGTGGAAGCTTCAGCGAATTCAGAGTTTCGCTTGGGGAAACAAATCAGGTAATGGGCATCAGTTGAAGACACCCCTGCCTCCTCTCTGGTGTTAATAGCAACATTAAAAGGGATCTTGAAATATGGCAGAGGTGGGGGAGACAGCCTCATTGTATTTCATGCTGCTGATGTGTACATAGCCTTGCTCCGAACCTAATGACTAAGTTACCGAGTGTGTAATTTTTTGTGAGCCTTTTGTATTGTTTTATTGAAAAGTTTTCAAATATAAAGAAATAAAGTGATGTGAAGAAGAAATAAAAAGGCATAAGAATAAGAATAAGAATAAGAATTTATTATTTTACCTCGCCCATCTGGCTGGGTCTCCCCAGCCACTCTGGGTGGCTTCCAACAAAGAACATTAAAATGTCACACATTAAAGACTTCCCTGAACAGCCTTCAGATGTCTTCTAAATGTCAGGTAGTTGTTTATCTCTTTCACATCTGATGGGAGGGTGTTCCACAGGGTAGGTGCCACTACTGAGAAGGCCCTCTGCCTGGTTCCCTGTAGCTTTGCTTCTCACAGTGTGGGAACTGCCAGAAGGCCCTTGGTGCTGGACCTCAGCATCCGCGCAGAACAATGGGGGTGGAGACGCTCCTTCAGGTATACTGGGCCGAGGCCGTTTAGGGGGAAAAGAAGCAATATATGAATACAATGGTACCTTGAGTTACAAACGCCTCAGGTTACAAATGCTTCAGGTTACAAACTCCACTAACCTGGAAGAGTTACCTTGAGTTGAGAACTTTGCCCCAGGATGAGAATGGAAATTGTGTGCCGGCGGCGCGGCAGCAGCAAGAGGCCCCATTAGCAAAAGCACGCCTCTAGTTAAGAACAG
Source organism: Podarcis pityusensis (assembly GCF_964106645.2). Lineage (NCBI taxonomy): Eukaryota > Metazoa > Chordata > Lepidosauria > Squamata > Lacertidae > Podarcis > Podarcis pityusensis. The sequence goes on along the minus strand of NC_138032.1, from coordinate 12,339,104 downwards.
TTTCAGGTTAAGAACAGACCTCCGGAACGAATTAAGTTTGTAACGCATATGCAATGTGTGAAAGGTACCCTAACCCATACATTCTTATATAAATTTGATATTATTATCCTAATACATATGTAAATATTAATAGCCTACTACATTATGTATGAACCCATTCCAAATCGTGTCATATTTATCCAATGTTACTGCAAAAGTAATAGGACTGGCGGGGATAAATGTAAGACATGATCTAAGAACGTTCAGGCCAGGATGTATTGAGATCCTCCATCAATGGCCCAGGAATCTCCTGTCACACATTAAGAATCTCAGAGCCCATCATATATGTAATGAATATCCACATGGAAGGTTTTTTGTTTGTTTGTTTTGTTTTGTTTCGTTTCGTTTCATTTTTTTGCTTTTCAGTGGACAACACCAGTATAGGACTTCTTAAAACACATGGAAGGAACTGATGAGCTGACTGGCTATAATTGACCATGTCAGATTAAAAGGGGGCGAGTGGTAAATGGCAGGCTCCAATTGTCAAAGGGGACAGCTAGTTCTTTGCATCTTGGAGACATGACTTGCATTTTCTCCCGCAGCGCCAGACTCCTTGATTCCCCATAAGCTTTCCCTCATCCGAATTAATGCAAGCTCTTTTTTTCCTGAGCTCCCCTTCACTAATTTCTTTTGACACCGCAGGATTCTCCTCCTCTGCTTCAATGACCCGCTTTTAGCTTGTGCTTTCGTCACCAGGGTAATGCAACTGACAAGCGCCTATATGAAAGCTGACACAACTCATTGATATATATTGTGCTTGCAGAGAGCAATTTGCCCAAAGATCATAGCCTGCTTAGCTATTTGTCTCACACCTACCTGGACAGACAGGGCTGTAAAGCTCATCCATCAACATTCACAATGAAAGCTCCGTGGGATTTTGGAAAACGTACAATGAGAAAATGAGAGCTTGTGTAATCAAGATAAGATAAAAGGTGACAAGCAGGAGAGCTGATACAAGTCAATGTTTCTTGGGAATGAAGGCTCATCTCGCAACTTTAGATTAAGCACAGGTTTATTCTTGTACAGTTGGATCCCAAAAGACATCCAAAAAATGATTTTGGATGCACCAGGAGCTTTAAACTTTTCAGCAGCGGAGGGTGCATATGATGACAATGCAGTCGCCCATCAAACAGTAAGATGAGCAGATCCTGCAATTGCTTTTGAGTACAATGAGCAAAGCTGGTTTGGATATACTTCTGGGAAGTGCAGCTACTTAACCTAAATCTCACTTTGTGTTGTATTTGCAGAAAACTGGAGATATATGCTCCGAATATCACAACGTGTTTCTGAACAGTTATTCTGGTACCCTTCTGTTGCACCTTAAGACCAGTTCACACAATGGGGATGTATGTGCCATAGCTTGGCCTCCTGATCATGATCAAGGATGCAGTCCTAACCCTGGCTGCTGCCTGGCAGGGCTTAACAGGACGATTGAACCACTGACACACCTGCAGCCCTGCTCAGCATCCTGAACAGGGTAGAAGATTGTAGGGCTTGAGCTGGCAACGCAACAGGTCCTGATGCCGTCATGGGTGCCAGCAGTGGGTCTGGATTTAAATTAGAAGGGGCATTCAAATCTCCAGATGTTCCTTTTTAGCAGTTAATGGTGATTCAGATCCCCAACTTCTTCTTGGTCAACATAAACCTGTTTTGTTTAAAGATGTGAAAGAGATTGGAACCTCGTAAGAAATGTGGAGGTGTCTAACGTAGGATGCGACGAGGGAAGTAGCAGTTTTTATTTCAAATGAAAATTCCTATGGGGTCATCACATTTGAGTCATCTTATACATATTTCCCATTTTGTGAACAGATGTGGATTTAAAAACATGCATTACCCATCACCAACTTTGCTATAATATAGTATCTGAAGTCTTACTCCCTAGCTTCTGCTGTAGAAAGGAAGAGCGTGGTATTTATAAGATGCAAAATCGTTTGCATTGCAAAGTGTAACTATATCAATGGGCCCATTGAGAGAATCATACTGCCCTGGGATGAGCTTTCTGTCCCTGAAGTAGCTTAGACACACCTTCTGTCAGTACTGGGCTGCTGGCTGCAGTCTCTGGTGAGACAGGGACCATGGACAAGCCAGCAGGAGCTATGGACCAGCTCCAGGAAAGGGCTCTGTGGTACAGCACTTGCCTTGCATGCAGAAGGTCTCAGCTTCCATCTCTGGTATCTTCTGATCAGGCTGATGAGCTGCTGCCAATCAGAGTGGACATTATTGAGCTGGATGAAGCAATGGTCTACCTCGGTAGATGGCAGTTTTTGATATTTAGCTATAGTCAGCATCACAGAGCATGTCAGGGCTGAAAGGCAAAAGAGTAGGATATCCTGGAACTAGGCAGACGGCAGCACTGAAGGGCAAGCCAAAGGAACGCAGCTGAGATCAGGAAGACCTTGTTGAGCAAGGAAGGCTCAGCTGGAATTATTGGTGCTATCAAAGCAAGACGTTGCGGTGGAATCTCACTGAGCAGAATGAAGAGGATGATCCCTAAATGCAGCAGGGGTAGCTTACCTCATTTTGAAATAATTCACATTATCATATAAAGACTGGGGCAGATAAAACCATTATGTCCAGATTCTAAAGTCATGTAACTGCACTGCTCCACTGTGGCCAGAAACAGGAAGCTCTTTTATAGTTCTTCCTAAGAGGTTCCAACAGCCAGCCTGAGTGGGTTGAATTAGTGCAGGGATGAAGGCCATAAATTGCCTGGGCAGGATGCTACAACGTGCAGTTCAGCGGTTCGCCACATGAGGCAGCCACACAAAAACCCCAAGGGCTCCTGACTTCTTGCCATGTTGAAAGGAAGAAAGCATCACACACCCCAGGTATTTCTCTGCATGATCCCATTGTTTTGTCATTTCTTGCAGTGCTCATGTTAAGAAGATGCCGTCTACTGCATGATCATGAAACAAATGCCCTTTCTTCCTTTGCTGATATTGTTTCACTTTGTGCAGGTATATCACTGTATGGCACAGGGCTTCCCATTTTAAACAGCATGCTACATTAAGGGCTGGGGTTGGGAGATGAGCTCTTGAACAAAGCCTTCTGATAGCACAGCACACGTTTAAGGTTTTATGAAACTGTCTGGAACCAAGGCGGGGGAGAGCGAGAGAGCTCACTGTAGCTATTTTTAATAAGCAATGGAGCACAGCTATAAATCTGGGGAGGCTTTATGAGGTTTTATTTGCTACATTATTTGTGCAATGATAGCCTGATGAACACTCTTATAATTTCCCTTTTATGTCTTTGGCCCTATGTCATTTAAGGCTGTTTGAATAACCCAGTATGTAGGGAAGATTCAGATATGGTGTGAAAATGCACGGGGCAATAATGTTTAGGGATATTTGTGTGTTCAGAGGAGACACTCTTGGTTCACGATTTACCCCACAACTTACATTGCTTCTCACTTTTCTTCCATGTAACTCAAGGAAGCCTCCAAAGAGTTACTTCTTAGTCTCCTATCCAGATACCGCTTATCTTAGGAACATTGGAACCTGCCTTACACTGAATCAGACCAATGGTCCATTAGTGTCATCTAGACTGACTGATAGTGGGTGTACAAGATTTCAGGCAGGGTTCTGTCCCAGTCCTCCATGGAGATCCCAACCCTGAGAACTTCAGGTCCATTTCCCCTTTGTTAACACCTCCCAACAAAGGGAGTGGTATTCACTACTAAGGATAGCAAAGGTAGGACGATTGTGTTGTATCTAGGGCTGAGTGAAAAGGACCTCTCAGCATTCTTCACACGTGTGTGTGTGTGTGTGTGTGTGTGTGTGTGATTTTGCTGAATATTCTCCAGGGGGAAACTGAAATTCTGTTCTTAGGTCATATTGGCAGATGAAGAAAGGAACAGGCTAAGAAAGGAAGACTGGAAGGTAAACCCATTGCTTCCTTCAACAATAATAAAATATTATTAAACAATTGTAAGAGAGTATCATCAGTGGATAGTGAAACTGGGGGAGAGCTAGTTTGATAAACTTTCAGGGTCGGGGATGAAAATTCAAAACAGTTCAGGAGCAGTTCGAAAAGGAAAAGAAATTCTCATAAAATTATTTTCTGTGGAGTTTTGATTCAGCGCCTAGACATTCAGTGGTGTTGTTAATAGTCACAGACAACCAAAATGATCAAAGGGATGAAGTAAGTCCTCTATGAGGAAAGGTTGCAGTGTTTGAGACTTTTCTTTAGCTTAGAGAAAAGTTGAGTAAGAGGAGACATGCTACCACTGTGTACAAATAGGCATGGCATGGCGAAACTGGCTAGAGAAAAGTTTTTCTCCCTCTCTCATAACAGATGAATGCTGGAAGACTGGGGAGGGTATAGCCAAACTATGGAAGTCATTCCCAAGGGAGGCAATGATGGCCACCAACCTAGGTGGCTTTAATAGAGGATTAGACAAGTTTCATGGAGGAGAGGGCTATCGATGGCTGTTAGCTGTGATGGCTATTCTCTGCTTCCACAATTGGAGGCCGTAAATGCTTCTGAATACCAGTCGCTGGAAGCCACAAGAGGAGAGAATGGTCCTATGCTTGGATCCTGCTTGTGGATTCTCCACAGGCATCTGTTTGGCCATTGTGAGAACAGGACTCTGGACTAGATGGGCTGTTGACCTGATCCAGCTGGGTTTTCTTATGTTCCTAAAGTTATCTTGTGCTGATACATGAGACAATGGACACATCGATTTAGCCCCACTGTAATCTGTGTCCGTCGCGCTCTCTCTCTCTGTGTGAACATATGTTTGTGCCACATCCAAGCGATACTCGGTCCAGTATACCTGAAGGAACGTCTCCACCCCCATCGTTCTACCCAGACACTGTGGTCCAGCGCCGAGGGTCTTCTGATGGTTCCCTCGCTGCGAGAAGCCAAGTTACAGGGAACCAGGCAGATGGCCTTCTCGGTAGTGGTGCCCGCCCTGTGGAACGCCCTCCCATCAGATGTCAAAGAGATAAACAACTGCCAGACTTTTAGAAGACATCTGAAGGCAGCCCTGTTTAGGGAAACTTTTAATGTTTAATAGGTTATTGTGTTTTAATATTCTGTTGGAAGCTGCCCAGAGTGGCTGGGGATACCCAGCCAGATGGGTGGGGTATAAATAATAAATTATTATTATTATATTACTTTATGCCACTCGTGGAGTGCTTGCTCACTAATCTTCTATCACAACAAATCTGTTAGTCTTATATGGCAGGGGTAGGTAACATGAGAGCCTAGAGATGTTGTTGGGATACATTCCATCACCCCTAACAGTTGACTATGCTGACTGGGGCTGATGGAAGCACCATGTTGACTACTTTTGCTTTTGGTATAACAAGACTGTCCTTCTCTGCGCTTATTTTTTTTTTATGTGCTTTTTTATTTTTTTATTTCCCCGCCATGAAATTTCACAGCTACCATGCTAGTCGTCATGTGATAATTAGGAAATCACATTTTGTCCCCCATTTCAAATCAATATTCTTGTAAACCAAATAGTAATTTCCAGCTCATAAGGAATGTCTTGTATAATTGCAACACGGCTCAAGCAGTCCCTGATGCATCTTTGATTTGCCATTAATTGTGGCTTGTTAAAAATTGTTTTTGAGAGCTGTACGTGACAGCCTCTTGTTTGGGAGGGGAGAATGTTGGGAAGGAAAGGCGGCTTGTTTTGAGCTCCTGAAACTTTGCGTTCTGAATCTGAGGCAGTAATGTGAAAAATTCATCTGATGATTGCATAGAACTTGGCAGGTTTGTTATTTCTTACATCTCCGTTACGAAAGATAGCAGCAACTGGATATCAGTGTGTGTATATATATATGCAATGGAATTGGTACCTAGTCACACCCACACCATACTTTGAAAGGACATGGCTTCCCCCAGAGAATCCTAGGAACTGTAGTTTGTTGAGGGTGCTGAAACTGTAGCTCTGTGAGTTGAAGTACCGTTCCCAAGATTCCCTGCGAGAAAGCCATGTGCTTTAAATCCACTTTAAATGTACAGTGTGGATGTGACCCATGTATGTGTGTGCACAGACACACAGTATTTTCCTTGCTTAGTCCCTTCTCATCACTAACCTAAGGATACATCCTCGCCAACATTATTTTTTCATGTGATTTGTTCCATTGCACATGGGTTGTTTGAGGCAGCCTCCGGGCTTTGCCCTCTCCACTGATAAGCTGCGGCGTCATGAAGGAAAGACGCTGATATAGAGAAGAAGCGAATGTTGATGTGATAAAAATGAAGCAGATAAACAAATATAAATAAATAAATAAAACAACTTCGCTAGGAAAAAGGCCTTCAACTGGAGCCCATAAAGCACTTTTCCCCCAAGGCTAATCGTAGCAGAGAGGGGTCACTTTTGAGGAATACTTTTGAGGAGAGGGGGAAATTAACTCTCCCCTCCCCAGCAGCAACCCCCTCAACCACCGTAGTTAGCTTTGGGGGGAAAAGTTATAGTAGTAGCCTTGGTTACGGAACTAGAATTATTTTAGAGCCTAATTAAGGTGTGCATGCAGTGCTATTTTTCAAGAAAAAAGAGGTGCCGGAATTCATCACGAACGCCTCCCTTGTTCTCTTAGAATGGCAATGGAGCTGTCAAGTATGGGAGTTCCTCTCTCCCTCCTGGTGGCTCACCGATAAGAATTAACGAGCATTTGGCAGATTTATAGTCCTTTCATTTCAGCATTATGTTACAAGCATAGACAGGCATCCCCCCACAAGGATATCAGTTGCCTACTCTGACCCATCCCCATTTCTGCAGCAAGAAGCGTGCCAACAGGAAGTCCCCCCTGCGTCTCCTTTCTTCTCTGACACACTTGTACCTCCAAGTTTGGGGGGAGGGAAGAGGTTCCCCCCACTCTCGATCAGTGTATCACCCAGCTGCTCCCTCCCTTCTGGTTGCTTAGCTACTATCTCATAGCTGGGTAGTTCCTCTCACAACTGTGCAGCTTCTGTGTCTGCCTGTCTCTCTGCTTCTGGAAACACTGGACTCTTCTGTTAGGAGCTGATCTCCCTGCAATTGTATTCATCAGTCTTCCGATCCAGACCAGCCCCTGACAGGTGCCCATCTGAGAGGTGCTGGAACTGAGTTTCAGTGTGTTCCAGATGGGGAAACAAGCCCTGTGTGCATGTACTGATCATCCTCCCCAGCTGCACTCTGGAGGAAGATCCCATTCGGCCTGGTTGGGGGGAGTGACAACATGCTTTTCAAGTTTAATTGCCGGCGGGGAGGAAAGTGAGTGTGTGTTTGCACACATATACAACTGGTGTGGTGTGTGTGTGGCATCCTTCACAGTTTTATGCAGTTTGCCAATATGATCATGGCTGGGGTTGCCATATGTCTGGAATTACCTGGACATATCCGGAATACTGCTGTCTCTAGCAATAATAATAATAATAATAATAATAATTCAACAACTTTTTTGTCCGGATTTTCACTGTTTGAAATTTGGCAACCCTATCATGGGCACCAAAAAGATTGGTGACCCCTGGCCAGATGCAGTGACATGGAGGAAAGGTGCAAGTTATCTATCCATATTTTTTTTTCAATGGAGCTCTTTCTCTGGTGGTATTATCACAAGAAGAAGTGATGCTATCAAGTTTGGGGGAGGTTCCCCCTGAAACCTGCTCATCTGAAGCAGGAAAAAGTAGTCTTCTATTTTGACGTCTTATGCTGCAATCCCTTCATTTCTACTCAGAAATAGGTGGCAGGTAAGTTAGGGTGGTGAATCTGTCAAATTCAGTTTCTCATTTTTTCCCCTGTCTGAAGTGCAACTCCACACATTTCTACACAAGTTTGCAGAACAAAAATTCAGACCTTTGTGAAAATTCATCAGCATTTAAGTGCAAACTTCTCATATATACATTTTGGTAAAGCAATTTCCCTCCAACCTTTGCATGTTGTTTTCACTAATGCATGCATTTCAGTGCAAACATTAACCTGGTTCATACATTTTTATACACATTAACTTGGCTGGAAGACTGCATTACGAGTGTACGGAACAGTGAATTTCAAAGGGTGTGTGTGTTTCAGTTGGTGGCTTGTGCAAATTAGATAGGTTCAACTTCACATGTAAAGCTGAAAGGAATTTCTCCCCCTTTTAAGGTATAGGACTGCAACTTTTCGCTGTTAAAAAGGAAAAAAACAGGCCAAGGACCACCGTCTTTCTCTAGAAAGTGCTTACATGCACACTTTCTCCCACTTACATATTCTGTACTAAGCACAATGTAAATATGATTTGGATCCTGGCCTTCTGATTAAATCTGACAAAATACAGAGTAGCGCTACTAGCTGATGCAGTCGAGATGCGATCCGAGAAAAGGCATGCTTGAGAGAGCAATAGGTAAAACAAATTGCATAACCTTTCAAAGAGCTCATTACTAAATCTGAACTTTAAAGGGGTAGTATGAACGAAACCTGACGAGGATTCTTAAAAGACAGACTTTAGAGTGGGTGGAAAAATGGGTTTGCATTCTTGAAAATTAATGACCCAGTAACAGATTTTGTGAACAAACAAACAAAGCTTGTCCTTTGTCCTCACTGCAAGAATTTTGTAAACAACAACAACAACAAAATTTATTGCCATGACTTGTAAAGCTGTTGCAAAGCTTATAAATCTCCTACATGGTTTGTAAATATGTTCCGGATTGCTGAAATCCATTTTTTAGTGGGGCAGGATATTTGCTGTAAATCTATTCCGTAAGTCCCGGAGAAGTTTAAGGGTATTTAAAAAGAAAGGAAGCAGCAGCTAAGCCCTATATCATTTTTAAAACAGGATTTTAAAATCAGACCGCCGACTTGCAACCCCAGCTTTTCCTCTGTATCGATTTTGGCTCTTCCTTATCATTCTAGGAAAATATAACATACTTTACTGTCATCCCATTTGAAAGTTCACTTCGGGGCGGCGTGCTTGGAACAGCTGTTTTCCGTTGCTCCCTGTAGCAGCTGCCTCTGTGCTGCAAGCTGTTTCTGAGACACAGCTCACCATGCAGATTGTGTGATTTTTCCTCTGTGCTGCTACAGGCCTGAAAGATGGTCAAGCAGAGGGTCCTCCTCCCGGTCTTTAATTGGGGTTGACAACATTTGGTTTTAATATTAGCCGTTTTCACGTGGTCTGAACATGGGTTGACTGAGGATCTGGAGAGGGGAAGTGGGGATGCAGTTGTTATCCTGTCCCCAGTGTCTGTTAGTTTCTGTTTCCTCACTGTGCAGCTGCTTGCAGTCACAGGACTGTTTACATTCCACAGAGTCCAGATACTGTTGGATTCTCATGGGAAAGGGAGACAGGATGTGACGTTACTGGTTTCCTCTTTCCTTTGTTCTGTTGTTTCTTTTGTTCAGTCGCTCTCTGCTTCTCATAGAGAGGAGATGTATTTTTCTTTGCTCTCTGCATAGCTTAGTAATAAAGTATAGCAATGTAGCCCATACCTGCCTCATCCTTCCGCTGTGGCGTTGTTTTAATGTTCTGCTGGGCTCAAAGGAAGATGAGCCTTATCAGCTTGGATGACCGGAGCTGAAATTCCAATAGTGTCTACATGTTCTTTTGCATTTTTTTTAATATAATTTTTATTAGGTTTTTTTAACATATCATTTTCAACAGTAATGAAACATACTTTTACATCTTATTCAAATTTTTGACTTCCATCAATCCTGTCTGAAAATTATCCAATCTAATCTCTCAGTATGCATTTCTTATCTTCCCTATTACATTTCAAATTCATAACCAATATCTCTATCTTTTTCTACTTTGTAACACTTCGTATATTTCTCCTTACAAAACGTCTTGTAGTCCTACTAGCGTAATTTGTTGATTACAGTTGCTCTTCAAATAATTCATATACTTCTTCCAGTCTTCTGTAAATCTCTGGCCCCGCAGGTTTCGAATGCTTCCTGTCATTTTGTCCAATTCTGCATAGTCCATTAATTTCATCTGCCATTCTTCTTTCATCAGAATTTCTTCTTGTTTCCATTTCTGGGCTAACAATACTCTTGCCACAGTTGTTGCATATAAAAACAATTTAGCTTCTTGCCTATTAATGTCCTGACGTATAATACCAAGTAAAAATTCTTCTGGTTTTTTTAAGAATGTATATTTCAACATCTTTTTCATCTCATTATATATCATTTCCCAGAAGTTCTTTACTTTTTTACATTCCCACCACATATGATAAAATGTTCCTTCTTTTTCTTTACATTTCCATCATTTGTTATTTGTCTTATACATTTTAGCTGATTTCACTGCTGTAATATACCATCTATACATCATTTTCATCATATTCTCTTTCAAAGCATTACAGGCTGCAAATTTTATCCTTTCATTCCATGTTCATTTGCATTAGGGAGGAGGTCACACAAATACTTTGAAAGAACATGCAGTCACAAGGCTTGCCCACCACTCCTGTGTATGGGTTATCCATGTCCAGCACCACTGGTGAACACTCCCCCTGCCCCAATGTCTACATGTTCACCAGGCATTGGAATGAGTTTTGTACCAGGGATAGGGGAGAATTTAGATTCAGTTTGCATTTAAAGGCAAACATATCTAAATCTCATTTTTGGAAACTATGCAAGAGTTGGAACACAGCTATCCTTCAAATCTCTGAATTTTGCAGTGCAGCACTGCAGCTAAATAATGTGTACAAAAATGCACATCCTGGGGGAAAGTGTCCCTCTAAATGCGGACATCGCAAACTGATGTGGAAACTTGAAGAGCCAAACTTAAGATTGGAAAGATGAGAAACTGAGAAAAGCCGTAAATGACAGGTTGTTGCATTCCTATCTCACGCAAACAGAGATTTACGTGGGTAGACCTCTTTCATGCAAGGAGAAGCCCCATCCAATCAGGCAGCCAGGAATAAAAACAAGGCTCTGGACTTCAGTGATCCTCAACATTCATTTTGCTGACACAGCTAAATCTGGACCAAAGACTGGGTCACCAACTGCTAAGCAATGATATAAGCAGATCCTGTGTCTTGTAGCAAATATCTACTTTACCAAGTGGATCCCAAAAAGAGGGGTTCCAATGTAGATTTTGTGAGGTTGGAGAAAAAGCAAGAGTTCATCTTCACTCCACCGTGTGTTCAGCTTTGAGAGGAAACAATAATGGCAATCCTGAAGTTGTACATACAAGATTAAAGGTGGTAATTCATAGTGCACTGGACAACATTAGTTTCATCAGGTCCTAATGAGAAATATATCAACATAACAAGCAGAGCAATATTTTACTGCAGCTTGAATTCCTTTGGGGGAAAGAAAACAAGCCTTAACGAGTGAAGCAGGCATGGGTTATGTGTCCACCCGCATCCCAATTTACCTGACAAGGATGTGCATTCAAGTGTTTAATATGAGTCATTCATTGAGTCAATTAGGGCATAGGGCTCAGTGTGCGTTGCGAGGTTTCTGAGTGTCCTTTTGCTGTGTGGTACTTTGCTAAATGGGACACGGGTGGCGCTGTGGGTTAAACCACAGAACCTAGGACTTGCCGATCAGGTCGGCGGTTCGAATCCCCGTGACAGGGTGAGCTCCTGTTGTTCGGTCCCAGCTCCCGCCTACCTAGCAGTTCGAAAGCACGTCAAAGTACAAGTAGATAAATAGGTACTGCTCCAGCGGGAAGGTAAACAGCGTTTCCGTGTGCTGCTCTGGTTCACCAGAAGCAGCTTAGTCATGCTGGCCACATGACCTGGAAGCCGTACGCTGGCTCCCTAGGCCAATAAAGCGAGATGAGTGCCGCAACCCCAGAGTCGGTCACTACTGGACCTAATGGTCAGGGGTCCCTTTACCTTTACCTTACTTTGCTAAACAGGGGGAAAGGTTTAACCAAGAATGGCAGGGGTGGGGAATTGGTCCAAGGGTTGCATTCACTCTTGACCAGCCTTCCAGGGGCCATGTGCCATCAGTGCCCAAAATGAGTGTGGCTACCCTAGACCTTTTGCATGCATGTGGACACGCACTGGCAGAATCACAGGTACATGCATATTCCCACTCTGTAGGGTCTCAGTGTCAGTATTTTCCACTGCCACTATTGCAGAGGGTCATGTGATCGGATGATCATTTCTTATCTCTGTGCGTGTGAGGGAAAGTCAAGCCGACAAACTTCCGCTCTTTGCTCTCTGTCCAGCTACAAAGCTAGAGAGGATGTGTGAGAAGCAGCCCACACAAAATGCCTTGTTTCTTTTGCTGTAAATAATAAAATACTTGATGCCACAATTCCTACACAATTTTGCTTTCACTGACTCTCCTAATACGCTTTATATTGTGTACATTTCTCTTGGATGTGTGCCGATGCCTTCTAAGGGACTCCCGTAAGAGGCACCTCCCGTCACTCAGAGAGCAGGAAAAAACATTGGGAGGATGGAGATCAGTCCCCAAATTGCGGATTGGCCACCTGAAGCAATAAGCAACAAATTCTTTCTCTGTTAGAGAGATTTTTCTCTCCTACTATCTCACAAGATAGTTTCTTGCAATGCACTCTATATGGGACTTACCTTGTGCTCAGAGATCTGCACTGGTTATTGATTTATTACCACGTCAAGTTCCAAGTGAAACTATTGGTATCTAAATCCCTCCTAAAACACTGGCTCAGGATTTCAGTGTTTGATCTAGGGAAGGGTTTGTATCAGCACCTGACCAATGAGGAATTTGTCAGCAAATGGCAGAAAACCATGGCTAAAAAAGCCACCTCTATTGGTCTGTCACCCCCCCAACTGTATTACCTGGGTTATGAAGGCGCCCTAAAGACATTAAAGCAAAGATTATGGGATAATGCACACAGTGACTTGCGATCTCAATCACACGCAGTCTGTAGTCTGCTGGCAGTAGGAGTACAATACGGGCATGTCTTTAAGTTAACATCTTACATTAAAAACTTGACAGTACCAAACTATCGAAGGCTTTTCACCAAAGCCAGACTAAATGTCTTTCCTTCTGCAGTGTTGGATGGCAGGTTGAGAGGAGTTCCCTACCAGGACAGACTTTGCTCGTGTGCTCAAGACATCGATTCCATAAAACATATTTTGTTGCACTGTGCAAAATATGAGCAAGCCAGGGCTGAACTGATACTACCCTTGCTGGTACCTTTCCCAGGAAAATCAGGGGCTCACTATGTCAGGTTCCTGTTGGAAGACCGGACAAATGCTAGAACATTAGCAGTGGCAAAGTTCTTATCGGTGGTTGCAAGAACCAATGATCCCTATATTCTGAACAAAATGCTTGTTTAACCTGGAGGTAGGCTGTATGAATTGTGTATTGCTTTGTAACAATTTGTTGGGTTTCTGGACCGTAATAAAGATTGTTGTTGTTGGTATCTAAAGCCCTTAATGTCATGAGATCAGTTTACTTGAAGAATCGCCTTACCCCATATATGCCCACTGAACTGTTTTGTTCTGAGGAACTGACACTGTTGCAGATGCCAAATAATTCTTATTCTACTGTTGCAGCACCTACACTTCGGAACTTCTCGTCTCTTGACATCTGGCAGGTGCCTTCACCGTATTCTTTTCGATGCCCAATTAAAACATTTTTGTGTAGGCAAGCCTATCCAGATGGTGACATATTTTCACCTCTTCTTAATTTACTCGTTTTTGGTTATGATAAAACAGGGTCCCTCAGCTGATTTAAAAGAGGATTAGATGACTATATGGGGAGATGGCGGAATTCGTGATTATAATACCTCCACTGTCAGAGGCAATATGCCTCTCAATACTTGTTTCTGGGAGTCACAACTGGGAAGAGTGCTGTTGTAAAAGGTAAAGGACCTTTCCGGGTCATGTGGCCAGCATGACTAAACCGCTTCTGGTGCAGCAGAACACCCTGACAGAAATCAGAGCGCATGGAAATGCTGTTTACCTTCCCGCCGTAGCGGTACCTATTTATCTGCTTGCACTGGCGTGCTTTCAAACTGCTAGGTTGGCAGGAGCTGGGACCGAGCAACGGGAGCTCACCCTATCTCAGGGATTTGAACCGCCCACCTTCTGATTAGCAAGCCCAAGAGGCTCAGTGGTTTAGACCACAGCGCCACCCACATCCCTTTGGTGCTGTTGTGCTCAGGTCCTATTTGTGGGCATTCTATAGATTAAATTTGTTTGGAAATATTGATTTTAAATACACCATTAGAAGACCAGTGAATGCATTTTGCTTTATGAAATACCCATTGCTTGGAATCTCCTCTGAAACTGCAGGAGAGGAAAGTCCTGTTCTGCTCAGTTCTAGCTTTTGGACTTACCTTGGGCATCTGGTTGGCCATTGTGAGAGTGGAATTCTGGACTTGATGGACTCTTGTCTTAATCCAGCAGAATGTGGGGTACCATTTTTGTGTGTGTATCTACATCACTAGTTTTATTGTCCTTTAGAACTGCAGGAAAATGTAGTGTGATATAAACTGACAGGCCAGTGGCTAATAAGCATCACACAACAGAAGGTGAAGTGCCATTTCTTTCCTTGGAGACACAGGACTTGCTGTTTTAAACCCGAATGAAATAGTGGTGCTTTGGTTTGGCTGGTTGAAGCCAGATGCCTCTTTGCTCCTGGCGACTGTTGCACTGAAACTGAATCCTGACCTTAAGTGGCTGGTGCTCATTTCTGGCTGTGATTAACAGGATGGTTAAAATCATTTTTCATGCATTGCCGTTACCAGTTACCCTCCCTTGATTGCAAAAATGTGTCATCTGTATATATGTAAACTGTACAGCACAGGAGAGGGGAATGTTATGAAGACTTGGAGACAGAGGGAGAGATTAAAATTACATGAATGCATGAAAGACAATGATCTCGGTCCAAAATTTAATGGAATACTCTTTGTAATGAAAGCAGCACGACATCTGCATTATATGTGCAAATCTTTTAAGAGTAAAGGGATCGAAATCAAGGTTTTCCTCTGGCATTTTCCCCTCTGATTCAACTGATTTGAAATAATAAGTTTGGCCCAATGGAAGTTTTCTTTCTTAAGTTGAATGAGAGGAATTTAAAAAACAGTTTTTACTTATCATGGAATCATAAAATTGTGGAGTTGAAAGGGTCCCCAAGGCTCATCTATTCCAACCTCCTGCAATGCAGGAATCACAGCTAGATAATTCCTGACAGATGTCAGGAATTCCTCTTTAAAAAACCTCCAACGAAGGAGAGTCCACCACCTTCTGAGGGAGTCCGTTCCATGGTCAAATTTTTAACATGAAGCATTGGGAGCCAAAGTATGCACCTGAATTTTTGGAGACAAAACCATATTAAGATATAATTAGAAGTCTGCATACCAGTTGAAATCTGAATTTTGAAACACAAAAAGGGAAACGAATAACTGCAGGAGTTGTGCTAAGTAGTTTCTGCATGCACTTTTTATTTAATTCCCCACTGTATGTCATCTCAATGGGGTGCCAAGTTCAATAGTTGAAATCAACTTCAGGAATATTCATGGGAAATAATTTGTATTTCAAAAAATTCTGTGCAGATTAAAAAAAAATATTTAAATAGTTCCTTTCCCTCTTAAAAACCTGCACGGGAACAGGATGGGGTGAATTTTAGTCCCGTCCTCAGATGAACCAGCCCAGCAATAATTTTGGTTTAGGGCCCAAGCCTGAAGCACAACCTCTTTTTAACTCACCTTCTGAAACCACCTTAATCTCACGCACCTTTCGTCTCTTGCACCCTCTTTTTCCACCTCTTGCCTGGCCCTTACCCAGTTTTTGGAGTGCCCACTCCTGAAATAAACGGCAAACTCCCTGTGCTCCTGAGGCATTGCGATTTCCTCCCAAGAAATAGGCAAGAATATTTTCTGAATGTCAATGCAGAAATCCCTTTTTGATTGACCTGGTGTCTTATGTGTTTGTGTGTGTTTTTAATAAACTCCCCTTCTCCATCTTCTGTTCTTTGCAGTTCTGGAAATAGATTAAATCATGACATTACGGATGAAAACTAATAAAATAATTTGAGAGAAAAGAATGTATTGTACTATTCCTCTCTAACCCAACTAGCTGTCACTACTGGAAGCCTGCAGAGGTAGAACTCTCATTACACAGACAGGACACATGGTGTGCATTTTAGCTAGAGATGTTTGAGGAATTCGATTCAATTTGATCTGCATCAGTTGGACTAATGTTTGCAGGGAAACTTATGATGTAATTCCCAGCAGCCTAAGCATATGAAAATGTGTCTAGAAATGTGTGTTTTGAGAGAAGCCAGGATGACTATGCTCTGCTTCCACAGTTCAAGGAAACTATACTTCTGAGTACCAGCTGCTGGAAACCACAGGAGGGGGGAAAGTGGTCTCCTCCTTGAATTATCCTTGTGGGTTACAAGAAAGGAGATTCCAACTAAACATAATTTCTGACTGTAAGAGCTGTTCAACAGTGGAACAGACTCCCATGAAAAGTGGTGGGGTCTCCTTCCTTGGAGGTTTTTAAGCAGACATTAGGTGGCCATCTAGCTGAGATTCCTTCATTGCAGGTGGTTGGACTAGATGACCCTTGGTGTCCCAACAATTCTATGATTTCTAGAGCAATCAACCATTCATATTAACCAGACCATCCTTAGGACTGTTCTGTATGAAACCTTTCTGCACATTAAAAAACAAACACTCGTAAGTTTCGCTTTTAAACATTATTTTGTCCATTATTTATGTGTTTGAAATATTTATAGACCTCTAAAATTAACCAAATATCAATGCAGTGTGCAACAGCAATTAAAACATTTTTTCCCCAAAGAAAATTTGGGTGCTGCTGTCTGTGAGTCAACTTTTAAAATGAACCTTTATGCCTGGCAGGCTGCTTTTCATTGGCACAGACCTTTTTGAAGTGGTTAGTATTCAAATATGCAATCTCTTATCAGCTCTCTGAAATGATACAGACCTGGGAGGAATGCCCTGCATCATTTTCCTGAATGTGTAGATAGATCTTCATTCTGTCTCTCACCAATTGCTTCAAAAGCTGTGTTGAGCCAGATTATACGACACAAAACTTTGGTTTTTTTGGAACGTTTGGTTCTTAAGTTTTATTCCAGCTCCTAGTCAAAACATTCAAAGGATGTGATGCAAACTGCTCCCTCACATATGCGGCTTACCGGAGAGAGATATATTTCCACTGTTGGGGAGGACAATGAGAGAATCTCTTTGGCAAGCATGAAGCTGAATCATGCTCAGAATATTTATCATATATGGGGTCCGATGACTCCCAACACCCCACAGAGGCATCTAGTTGGCTACTGTAAGATCAGGATACTGGACAAGATGGGCCATTACCCTGATCCAACAGGCTCTTCTCACTTTTGCACATTTGCACATGTGGCTGGTGTCTAAAGGAGCCTGTGCATAGACATGCTCATGCCCAGAGCTCTCCAATGCAAAGAGGGATTCTGCTTAATCATGCCCCCTGCCCTACACAAATATAGGAGATCTCGGTGCCTGCATCACAAATTGAGTCCCTTCAGATGCTGGCTGACTGTGCAGATGGTGGGCCCCATGGTGATGTGGGGTGGGAGTGTTGATGTCCCTGCAACCCCATCACACATTCGTCCAATGCATGGGGTTCAGCTGCACCGCCATATTGAAGCTTCTCATATAATAACAGACCACACTCAATAGAAGTGTACTGTCCATATCAAGGGAAGTAATACTCCTACTCTAGTCTGTCTGGTCTAGTCTGGGACGCGGGTCTGTCTAGTCTAGTCTGGGACACAGTTGGCGTTGTGGGTTAAACCACAGAGCCTAGGACTTGCCAATCAGAAGGTCGGCGGTTCAAATCCCTGCGATGGGGTGAACTCCCGTTGCTTGGTCCCTGCTCCTGCCAACCTAGCAGTTCGAAAGCACGTCAAAGTGCAAGTAGACAAATAGGTACTGCTCCGGCGGGAAGGTAAACGGTGTTTCTGTGCGCTGCTCTGGTTCGCCAGAAGCAGCTTAGTCATGCTGGCCACATGACCCGGAAGCTGTACGCCGGCTCCCTTGGCTAATAAAGCGAGATGAGCGCCACAACCCCAGAGTCGGCCACAAGTGGACCTAATGTAATGGTCAGGGGTCCCTTTACCTTTACCTTTAGTCTGTCTTGGTCAAACCACACCTGGATTGCTGTGTCCAATTCTGGACACCCCACAAGTTAAGAAGGCTGTTGGTGAGCTGGAACTTGTGCAGAGGAGGGCAACCAAGATGATCAAGGGTCTGGAAACCAAGCCATATGAGGAACGGTTGAAGGAGCTAGATATGTTTAGAGGAGACTGAGAGGAGATACGATAGCCATCTTCAAATATCTCAAGGGCTGGCACATGGAAGAGGGAACAAGCTTGTTTTCTCCTGCTCTGGAGGGTAGGACTTCAAGTTACAAGAAAGGAGATTCCGACTAAGAACATTCTGACAGTAAGAGCTCTTTGACAGTCTCCCTTGGGAGGTTGTGGACTTTCCTTCCTTGGGGATTTTTAAGCAGCTGTTGGGTGGCTATCTGTCATGGATGCTTTAGCTGAGATTCCTGCATAGCGTATGACCCCTGGGGTCCCTTCCAAGTCTACAACTCTATGATTCTATGACATTAAATGGTGTCATATAGGACATCTCTGTGTTTTTAAGCAGGTGGATGGGAGCATATTAGCAGGGTGGGGGTTAACCCTTTCCACCCATGCCATTATCCCACAGCTGCAAGAGGGAAGCTGCTATTTGGTGCCAATATGTAGCTTGGCTTTAAGTGAACCATATTTTCACAGTGTGGGACAGTTCCGTTTCAAAATAGCTGGGCATATGCTCATTCCACTGCTGAAATGCACATGCAAGAAATCCCCAGAAGCCATTTGGCCAGATATGTGTGATGGCAGTAAAAGAGACAGAAGAAGAGGAATATGTGTCCAAAAGCCAATTGCAAACAGAAACCTACTGATTGTGTGCATTTTTAAAATTATTTTTTTGCAGATTTTGCATGTCCAGGGTGCTACATGCGCAGGTGGTACTGTGAATTGCTTCAAACCCTTTAATCGTTTATCTTTTGTTCTTATCTCTAGCTCTTTCTTACCTCCCTGGTTTCTTAACTCTTTACTTAACCCTTTAATTCCTGTACTGCTTCCAGAGACTGCTGTGATCAGTAGCACTACAGCAGCAACTGCAAAGAGATTACACTACAGGCAGAAGTCTGTCTGCATGATGACCTTGTACACAACATGTTTCCTGATGTATGAAGGATCTCTGGGTCCTCTAGGAAGAATAATTGTTTGGGGATAAAGCAGGGGTAGCCAACTCCCAAGAGACTACAATCTACTTACAGAATTAAAAACTGACAGTGATCTACCCCAGTTGTTGACCTTTTTTGGGGAAGGAAGGCACCGTTTTTGGGGAGTTCAGGTCAAATTTATTGAACTTTTATTAGAGAGGAGGAAAGCCCTGTTCTGTTTTTATTTATTTTTTTAAAGCAATTTATTAAGTTTTACAATAAAAATAAACATAATAAACAATGTAACATTGATCTTGACATATTTTCACATTTTCTTTAGACTTCCTCACATCTCCCGCTCCCATTTTCATCGTTATAACGTTTTGTCAGCAATTTATCATCTTATTTAAAATTCTTATATCCCTTATATTTCATAATCTTATAATTCTCAAAAGGAGCTAAGTTTCACAATCTTACTTATTTTCTTAAAAACTTCTAAATTTAGTGGTGCTCAGTTATTTTGATCTAGCGTCTTGTTTAGCATTCACTCAAATTACAGTACTTTTGTAAATAGTTCTTAAATTTCTTCCAGTCCTCCTCAATCCTCTCTTCTCCCAGGTCACGGATTCTGCCGGTCATTTCAGCCAGTTCCATGTAGTCTATCAGTTGTATCTGCCATTCTTCCAGTGTGGGTAGATCTTGAGTTTTCCAATGTTTTGCGAGAAGTATCCTTGCTGCTGTTGTTGCATACATAAAAAATGTCTGGTCCTTCTTTGCCACCCCTTGGCCGACAATACCCAAAAGGAAGGCCTCTGGTTTCTTAGTGAAGGTATATTTAAATACCTTTTTCAGTTCATTATAAATCATTTCCCAGAACGCCTTCACTTTAGGGCAAGTCCACCAGAGGTGGAAGAACGTTCCCTCACACTCTTTGCATTTCCAACACTTATTATCAGACAGGTGGTAAATTTTGGCAAGTTTGACTGGGGTCATATACCATCTATAAATCATTTTCATTACATTTTCTTTCAGAGCGTTACATGCAGTAAATTTCAATCCATTGCTCCACAACCTCTCCCAGTCCTCAAACATGATATTATGCCCAATGTCCTGTGCCCACCTTATCATAGCCGATTTAACCGTTTCATCTTGTGTATTCCATTTCAACAGCAAGTTATACATCCTTGAAAGTACCTTAATCTTTGGTTCTAACAATTCTGTTTCTAATTTCGATTTCTCCACCTGGAACCCTAGTTTTTTATCATTTTTAAAAACTTCTTTAATCTGAGCGTAATGTAACCAATCTCGCACTTTGTCTTTCATTTTCTCCAAACTCTGCAATTTCCAATTGTCTCCATCCTTTTCTAGTATTTCCCAATATTTTGGCCATTTAGCCTCCATATTGGGTCTTTTTCGGGCCTTGGCTTCCAAAGGTGAAAGCCACCTTGGTGTTTTATTTTCCAGCAAGTCTTTATATTTTGTCCAGACATTAAACAATGATTTTCTGACAATATGGTTCTTAAAGGCCTTATTTGCTTTAACCTTGTCATACCATAAATATGCATGCCATCCAAAAGCATTGTTAAACCCTTCCAAATCTAGCACATCAGTGTCCTCAAGAAGTAGCCAGTCTTTTAGCCAGCAGAACGCTGCGGCTTCATAATACAACTTTAAGTCTGGCAGGGCAAAGCCCCCTCTTTGTTTTGCATCAGTTAATATCTTAAACTTAATTCTGGGCTTTTTGCCCTGCCAGACAAACTTAGAAATGTCTCTCTGCCACTTCTGAAAGCACCCCGTTTTGTCCAAGACCTGAAGTGTTTGAAATAAAAACAACATCCTTGGCAATACATTCATCTTGATAGCAGCAATTCGGCCTAACAAAGAAAGTTTCAATTTTGACCAACTATCTAAGTCTCTCTTAATTTCTGTCCAGCATTTTTCATAATTGTCCTTAAATAGACTTAGATTTTTTGCTGTTATGTTTACCCCTAGGTATTTTACTTTTTTAACCACATTAAGTTCCGTCTCATTCTGAAACCGTTCTGACTCTGTATCAGTCAAATTTTTCCCCAAAACCTTAGTTTTCTGTTTATTTAGTTTAAATCCAGCCACCCGACCAAAGTCATTAATCAGTTGTAATACTCTTTTCGTACTGGGCTCTGGCTTCTGCAAGGTCAAAACCAGGTCATCTGCAAAAGCTTTTAATTTATATTGTTTCTGACCGACCTGAATTCCTTCCACCAACCGATCCTCTCTAATCATGTTCAATAGCACTTCCAGAACCGAAATAAATAACAAAGGGGAAATAGGGCAACCTTGTCGTGTCCCTTTTTCAATTTTAAACTCTTCTGTAACCACATTATTAACTATCAGTTTAGCTTTCTGTTCTGAGTATATCGCCCCGATCCCATTCTCAAAACCCCGTCCCACTCCCATCTCTTTTAAATTTCCCATCATAAATTTCCAGGAGATATTGTCAAAGGCCTTCTCCGCGTCTATAAAAATTAAAACTGCTTTTGTATTTATGTCTGTTTGCAAAAGTTCCAAAATGTCAATAATGTTCCTTGTATTAGCAAACAGATGTCTTCCTGGGAGAAAGCCGGCCTGGTCCTTATGAATTACTTCATTTAAAACTTTTTTAAATCTATTTGCCAAAATGTCTGCAAATATTTTGTAATCCACATTTAAAAGAGAGATGGGACGGTAGTTCTTAAGTTGTGTCTTTTCAGCTTCCGACTTTGGTATTAATGTGATAAACGCTTCCTTCCACGACTCCGGTGCCCTCCTCCCCTCCATAATTTCATTGCTGACCTCCATCAAAGGTTGTATCAAATAGTCTTTTAATGTCTTATAGTACTTGGAGGTCAGCCCATCTGGTCCTGGAGATTTGCCAAGTTGCATGTTCTGGATGGCTTGTTCGATCTCCTGTCGTGTTATTTTAGAATTCAGGATTGTCCTATTTTCTTGTGACAATTTAGATAGTCCGTTTTTTACCAAAAATTGTTTAATCTCAGCATCATCTTGCGGCCCTTGGGTGTATAATTTTTTGAAGTATCTCTGGAAACACTTTCTGATGTCCACTGGATTCTGAATGTTTTTTCCATCAACCTCTAAGTTTGTAACAGTATTTAATCTTTGTCTTCTCTTCAGCTGCCAAGCTAGCAGTTTTCCACATTTATTCGCCGACTCAAACGTTTTTTGTTTCATTAATTTAACCTTCCATTCAATTTCCTGATTTATCAATTTAGAATATTGTGTTTGATAAAGTTTAATTTCTCTCAGAGTTGGCTGTGACTTCGGATTCACTCTTAACTTTTTCTCTAATTCTTTTATTTTATCCAAGATCTTATCTTTTTTCTCATTTTGTGTTCTTTTCTTTACTGCATTCTGTTGTATCAAGAACCCCCTCATTACAGCTTTGCTTGCGTCCCAGATTATTCTTTTTTCCACCATATTATTCATATTTATCTCAAAATAGTCCTTCAAAACTTTTTGGGCCTTCTTGGTAATTTCCTGATCTCTAAACAAATTGTCATTCATCTTCCATCTAAAGGATCCAGTTGGTAATAGTGTCATATCCATCTTTACTGCATTATGGTCGGAGCAGGTCTTTGGGCAGATTTCCACTTTTCTGACCTTAGGTGCCAGGCCTCTAGAAATCCATATTTGGTCGATTCTTGTCCAGGTCAGTTGGGCTTCAGAAAAGAATGTTCCCTCTCTTCCTAGTGGGTTCTTTGTCCTCCAAATGTCAATCAAATCCATATTGTCAGTCATTTCAAAAAAGGTTTTA
Source organism: Podarcis pityusensis (assembly GCF_964106645.2). Taxonomy (NCBI): domain Eukaryota; kingdom Metazoa; phylum Chordata; class Lepidosauria; order Squamata; family Lacertidae; genus Podarcis; species Podarcis pityusensis. Next base: position 12,316,195 of record NC_138032.1, on the reverse strand, counting down.
GGTAGTCTGCCGTCTTTTGTAACATTTTGACTTTGTGACTTGTCCATGTTAGTTGATACGACCCCATTCATATCTCCCATCATTATGATGTTGTTGTAGTCTAGATAGTCCAGCATTGTCTCCTGCAACTTCTTGTAAAATTCCGATTTCCCTTCATTAGGTGCATAGATTCCTAATATCAGCAGTTTCTCTCCTTGATATTGTATCTCAATAGCCAAAATTCTTCCATGTTCATCTTTAAATAGGAATTTAGGTGACAGGCTCTCTTTTGCATATATCACCACACCTCTCTTCTTAACTTTGTCGGACGATACAAATTCCTGGCCCAATCTTTTATTTATTAACACTTTTCTGTGGAGCCTCGTCACATGTGTTTCTTGTAAACAAATAATGTCCAATTGTTCTTTTTTTAATATATGAAATATTTTCTTCCTTTTTTCCGGAATGTTACAACCATTAATATTCCAGCTCAACAGTTGCAGAGACATCCTGAACTATCTGGTTATTTTTCAAGGGGTGGTATCTTCTCAGGATCTTCAGGTTCCACAGATGCTGATGTTGGTACTGGCGTTGCCTCAGGCCCAGAAGGTAGTTCAATTCCTTTTTGAAGGTCCTCTCCGTATGTAGACAGGAATTTGTCTCTCTCTTCCGGTGTTCTTACTTTAACCTTTCTCCCTCTAAAGGTAAAAGATATTCCTTGGGGAAATTCCCACCTGAATGGGATTGCGTTGCTCCTTAGTAGTTTAACAAGTTCAAAATAGGCGGCTCTAAGATCAAGCAGTAGTCTTGGGATATCTTTATAAATTTCAATTCTTCTATCCAAAACCTCCAGTGATTTTACAAAATGTAGTCCCAAAATCTTATCCCTTTCCTCCTTTGATCTCAATGTTATCAAACAGTCTCTGGGCCTCTCCTTCTTTATGAATCTTCCAAGTCTGAAAGCTGACACGATTTTAAAGTCCTTTTCTTCCAAGTTCCAGAACTTGGAGAATTCTTTGGTCAAAAACTCAGTTAGATGTCCTTCTTCTGCCTCTTGTAGTGATCTAATCCTTAAGTTGCTCTCACGGTTTCGCAGTTCTATCATAGAGAGATAAATCTGATGTTCCCCAACTTGTTTAGTGAGTGGTCTTACCTCTTGCTCTAAATTTTCTAATTTTTGTCTGGTGTCCTCAGTCAATTTCCGATTTTCTGCTGAGGCCTCCGTTAACTGTCCAATTGCTTGTGCATTCTGTGCCACTTGTGTGGTTAATTTATTTAGACATTCTGTGTTTTTGTCAATCTTTGCTGATTGCGCATCTACTTTCTTGTCCAAAGCTTCCAATTTTTCAAAAATTTTGTCTAGAACAGAAACAGATGCTCCTGAGGCCATATCTTCCAATTGTAACTGCTCTGCTTCGCCCTCTCCCTCCACTTCTGAGGGCAAAGTAGGCACAGATGATCTACGTGTCTGTGAGGCTGAGGTTAGAGTTGTTAAAGTTGTTTGTTTAGCTCTCCCTCTTTTTCTTGTGCCACTCATTCCAACGTTATCTGTCAGTCAAGGTCACACTGAGTTATTCCCATGGGAATGGAAAGGTCCAGAGCAAGCAAACAGCAAGGGAATCGAAAGTAAAAAGTGCATGTAAAGTCACTGTTTTAATCCAATCCTCTAGAGGGAGCTTAATCTGTCTTTCAGAGTCTAATTTAATGTCCAAGAACCTTCAAGTACAAATGTTTAGCAGAGTTTATAAATGATCACTTTGTTGCAGACAGTGCTTATTTATCTCCAAAAAGAATGTTTCAAATTTAAAAGGTCTCAATACCCTCAGATTGTTTCAAGTTCCAATATACAGTATCCAAATCTGCAGTGCTGACAGCTCCCTTACTGCTCAGGCAGCTCCTGACTCTGGGTTTCACCTTCTAATTTGTAATCCAATAAAAGGAGGAAAGTCAAGTGCAAGTAAAAATCCCAAATCTTTAGCTTAAGGTCTTTACTTTAAGATGCAAGTTCAATAGATGCTTAGATCTGCAAAACTTAGAATCTCTTTCTTTCAGCCTCCACTCCTCCAGCTGATTGCTTTTTTCAAGTTCAATGGCTGCGGAAGACGGACTTCCTGCTTCCACGTCTCTCCGCTTTCAGCCAAGTTCAAGCCAATTTAAATTTTCCCTTTAAAGTCTCAAATTCAAGTGACTCAGTCTTTTACTCACAAGTTAGTTGCTTTTTCGTCCGAATCCGTAATTTAGCAGGAAAAGGGATCAGCGCTCACCGACAGTAGCAGCGCGGCTTCGCTCCTCAGGCTGTGAAACAGCTCTCAGCGCCGCATCCCCCCTCCGCGCTCCGGAGCCCCTTACGGGGTTCCTTCTGCGCTTGGAGGGTCGCTCAAGGCGCCCACCGAGCCTCAAGACCCCAGGCTCTTGCCGCCTGGGGTTTTCCAAAGTGGGTCTCCGCTTCGCCGTAGCGGACGACCCGTTGCCTGCGGAGCCTCCTCTCCCGTTCAGAAGAGGACCGCCATTGCCGTTCGCGCCGCCCCTGGAAGTCGCCCTGTTCTGTTTTTAGGGGTTCAGAGCTAAGGAAAGGGACCCAATGATCGACGACCAAAACCTCCCGGGGATCTACCAGTAGATCGCAATCAACCTGTTGGACATCCCTGGGATAGAGCATATTCATGGTCTAGAGCAGTGATGGCCAAACTGGCCCTCCAGCTGTTTTTGGACTACAGCTCCTATCATCACTAGCTAACAGGACCAGTGGTCAGGGATGATGGGAATTGTAGTCCCAAAATAGCTTGAGGGCCAAATTTGGCCACCACTGGTCTAAAGGCATCAAGTTCAGTCTTCATGAAAAATTGCCAGCATGTTAGTGTGGCTTTATTACAAATGTATTTATTACAGATGTGTTTCCATATGCAGTTTTGGATAATATACACTTCCCCCCTAATATGCACATATTGTCTTCAGTAATGTATCACACACATTTTACCACAATATATGCATTTTTCTGCATATTACTTGGTGGAGAACTGCATTGCAAAATTTGAATAAGTCTGAATTTTGAAGGGTCTCTGTGTTTCATATATTGTTTCAAAAACTGCAGATTTGGTAGATTTGCCTTTAAATGCAAATTGAATTGAATGCCTCTTCCATGGCTACTTGTGTGTAGGGAGTGCTGAGAACAAGGAAGCAAGAGATGAGGAAAAGCCTGATAGGACTCCTACACACAGCTGGGGCTCTGGATTGTTCTTGGGAAGGATTGCATTGAGAGGTGCAGGGATGAAATTTCTTTAACATGTTGATTCAGAAGAGTGAAATCTTTGGCAGGGCATGAAGGAGGATGGTGGGTCAAGAAGCCCAGGGAGAAGGGCAAACAAAACAAAAAGGCACAGGGCAGCAGAATGTCGAATGCAAATTTGAAGCAGACAGCCGATTCTTTGGCTGCAGGTCTCCAGTTAATTTCTTGGGCTGCAACCCAGAGCTCCTTTGCAGAAGCAGCTCACACAAAAACATTCACAAGGAACAGTAACAGTGTCCACCTAGTGGGACTCCCTGCAATTACAGGAAAGGAAAGGAATTTTCCACTTGTAAACAGGAACACCAGACGTGGGAAAGGAATTTGACCTTCACTTTGTTATGGCTGATGGTCAAAAAGACCAGTCAACTTTGAGATCAGGGAAACCTTGGATACATAGAAGGCAATCATCTGCTGGTTTGCCCGCATCGGCAATACAATCTAAGTCTGGTGGAATGTCTGAGGAATTTTTAGCCAGTGCTCTGGCTAAGATTAATGAATCAATACAACAATTAAGTACAAAGGTGGGGGAGACGAATAGGAAGGTGGAAGAGACGAACCAGAAAGTGGACATTGCAAACAGGAAAATTGATTTAAATACAGAAACATTAGGCAATTTGGAGAAAAAAGTAAACAGCAATACGGAATCTATTCAGAGACTACTGCAAGACTCAAAGTCTATACAGGAAAAGACTGCTGCTGTAGAATTTAAATTGGGGCAATTGGAAACTGAAAAGGTACCAGACTTGCAGAAAGAGATTGCAGAACATAAGTTAACGTTGTCTATGATTGACCTTAAAGACAAACAAACGAATCTTAGAATTAGAGCCGTTCCTGAGTTGGAGAAAGGTACCCTGATAGACTTTTTGACACAAGAATTTTTGGACTTTTGGAAATCGGAATTGAAACAAGAGGATTTTAAGATTGTGAGGGCTTTTCGACTGGGGAAAGGAGGAAGAAAGATTAAAATAAGGGACTGTTTGATCACCCTCCGATCCAAAGAAGAAAGGGACAAAATTTTGGGCCTGCATTACGAAAAACCTTTGACAATCATACAATCAAAAGTGGAAATCTTCAAAGATATACCAAAACATCTTCTTGGTTTAAGAAAGGACTTTGGAGATTTGGTGGACTTGTTGAGGAAAAATAAAATTCTTTTCAGGTGGGAATTTCCCCAAGGTCTATCCTTTAGTTTCAAAGGAAGAAAGACCAAGATTAGATCAGTGGAGGAAAAGAACAAGTTTCTGAGTGCATACGAAGAAGATCTACAGAAAGGATTGGGAAAAGACATTGCGATATCGGATAAGAGTCTGCAAAAAAAAGTGAAACCAACGCCACCAACAGACATAGACAATCTTCTTGGGGCTGTTGGAGGAGAAGGAGAGTAACTACAAAATGACACTACAAATTTTAAGCTGGAATACTAACGGTCTAAATTCGTCGGCAAAAAGGGGGAGAGTATTCCATACATTGAAAAAAGAACATTTGGACTTGATTTGCCTACAAGAGACTCATGTGACAAGGCTACATCGGAAAATTTTGATAAATAAAAGATTGGGAGAAGAATTTATTTCATCGGATAATGTTAAAAAAAGAGGGGTAGTACTTTATGCGAAGGAAAGCCTGTCACCAAAATTTATATTTAAAGATGATCAAGGAAGATATATAGCAATTGAAATTCAATTCCAAGGACAGAAATTTTTGATAATAGGCGTATATGCACCAAATGAGGGAAAATCAGAATTCTTTAAGAAACTGCATGAAACTCTCCTGGATTATTTGGATTACAACATTATTTTGATGGGAGATATGAATGGAGTAGTGTCTACAAACATGGATAAAGCCCAAAGACAAACAGTGACAAAAGATGGAAGACTGCCAAGGACATTTTTTGAAATGACTGACAATATGGATCTTGTGGATATTTGGCGAATAAAGAACCCCTTGGAAAGAGAAGGAACCTTCTTCTCTGAAGCAAATATGACATGGACAAGAATAGACCAAATCTGGATAACTAGAGGACTGGCCCCTAAAATTAAAAAAGCGGTGATTTGCCCGAAAATTTGCTCTGATCACAATCCAGTAAAGATTGAAATGATATCAACACCAATTGGAGCTTTTAGATGGAGGATGAATGACTCCTTATTTAGGAATGAGGAAATTATTAAAAAGGCTCAGAAGAATTTGAGAGACTATTTTGAGATAAACTTGAATACTACGACAGAAAAAAGAGTGATTTGGGATGCCAGCAAAGCGGTGATGAGAGGATTTTTGATACAACAAAATGCAATTAGGAAAAGATATCAAAATGAGAAGAGAGAAAAAATTTTGGAGAAAATTAAGGATGGAGAAAAAAGACTGAGGGCGAAACCGAACTCACAGGAGATTTTAAAAGAGATAAAGCTATACCAAGTACAATATATGAAATTGATGAACCAGGAGATAGAATGGAAGATCAAACAGATGAAACAAAAGACTTTCGAATCGGCAAATAAATGTGGGAAATTACTGGCCTGGCAAATGAAAAAAAGACAAAAGCTGAATACGATTACGAACTTGGTAGTAGAAGGGAAGAACATACAGAATCCTGGAGAGATTCGGAAGTGCTTTCAGAATTATTTTAAACAGTTATATACGCAGGAGACTCAGAAAGAATTAGACATTGACCGATTTTTGAAAAATAATGGATTACAAAAAGTATCTCAAGAGAGTAAATCAATATTAAACTCTACAATATCTGATCAAGAGGTGGAAGGAGCCATTCAGAATATGAAATTGGGCAAATCTCCAGGGCCGGATGGACTAACTGCAAAGTACTACAAAACTTTGAAAGAATGGTTATTGCAACCGTTGAAAGAACTTTGTAATGAAATACTACGGGGAGGAAAAGCACCCAAGTCGTGGAAAGAAGCATACATTACACTTATACCAAAAACCGAAGTGGAGAAGACACAGTTGAAGAACTACCGTCCCATATCCCTATTAAATGTGGATTACAAAATTTTTGCGGAAATTATGGCTAAAAGATTAAAAAATGTATTGGTAAAAGAGATTCATAAAGACCAGGCGGGCTTTCTCCCTGGGAGACATTTGTCAGATAATACTAGGAATATTATTAATATTTTGGAAAAATTGCAAGTTAATATCAATACTAAAGCTGTTTTAATATTTGTAGATGCAGAGAAAGCGTTTGACAATATTTCTTGGAGTTTTATGAAGAAAAATTTGCAGGGGATGGGGGTAGGCCAAAGTTTTGAAAATGGTATAGGTGCAATTTATTCGGAACAAAAAGCCAAGCTTATTGTGAACAATGTAGTTACAGAAGAATTTAAGATAGAGAAAGGAACAAGACAGGGTTGCCCAATCTCCCCATTGCTTTTTTATATCGGTCCTGGAGGTTTTGCTCAATATGATTAGAAAAGACCAGTTGGTTAAAGGTATACAACTCGGAGCTAAACAGTACAAATTGAAAGCTTTTGCTGATGACTTAGTTTTGACATTACAGGAGCCAGAAGCTAGTACAAAAAGAGTATTACAATTAATCCAAGAATTTGGTCAAGTAGCAGGTTTCAAATTAAACAAGATGAAAACTAAGGTATTAGAGAAAAACCTTACAGAGATTGAGAAGGAGAGGTTTCAGAAAGAGACAGGATTAACAATTGTTAATAAAGTGAAATATCTAGGGGTGAATATGACTGCCAAAAATGTGAATTTGTTTAAAGATAATTATGAAAAATGTTGGTCAGAAGTGAAGAAGGATTTAGAAATATGGTCAAAATTGAAGTTATCATTGTTGGGCCGAATTGCAGCGATAAAGATGAATGTATTGCCTAGAATGTTGTTTTTGTTTCAAACATTACAAATTGTGGATAAAATGGACTGTTTCAAGAGGTGGCAAAGAGATATTTCCAAATTTATCTGGCAGGGCAAAAAGCCTAGAATAAAATTTAAGATACTAACAGACGCAAAGGAAAGAGGGGGATTTGCCCTGCCAGATCTTAAACTTTACTATGAATCAGCCGCTTTTTGTTGGCTGAAATATTGGCTACTTCTTGAAAATGTGGACATTTTAGATCTAGAAGGTTTTGATAATGTGTTTGGATGGCATGCATATTTATGGTATGACAAAGTCAAAGCGCATAAGGCCTTCAAGAATCATATTGTCAGGAAAGCATTATTTAATGTTTGGGTGAGATATAAGGATTTGTTGGAAAGTAAAACACCAAGGTGGCTGTCACCAATGGAGGCAAAGGCATTGAAAAAAACAAATATGGAGACAAACTGGCCAAAATATTGTGAAATTTTAGAACAAGTTGGAGATAAATTAAAATTGCAGAGCTTTGATAAATTAAAAACTAAAGTTCGAGATTGGCTTCACTACTATCAAATAAGGGAGGTTTTTAACCTAGATAAAAAGATTGGTTTCCAGGAGGAAAAATCTAAACTGGAAACGGAATTGTTAGAACCTAAAACTAAAAATCTGTCAAGAATGTATAATCTGCTGTTGAAATGGAATACACAGGATGAAATGGTTAAATCTGCTATGATTAAATGGGCGCAAGATGTTGGGCATAATATCATGTTTGCTGACTGGGAACGGTTATGGACCACAGGTATGAAATTTACGGCCTGTAACGCCTTAAGAGAAAACATAATGAAAATGATTTATAGGTGGTACTTAACCCCAGTCAAGCTAGCAAAAATCTAAAGAAAATGAAAAATGTAAAGAAAATGAAGGTACTTTTTTTCACCTTTGGTGGACGTGCCCAAAGATCAAGGCCTTCTGGGAAATGATTTATAATGAATTAAAAAAGGTATTGAAATATACTTTCTTGAAGAAACCAGAGGCCTTCCTCTTGGGCATGGTCAGCCAATTGGTGCGAAGGGAAGACAGGAATTTTTTTATGTATGCGACAGCAGCGGCAAGAATACTTATTGGGAAATACTGGAAGACACAAGAATTGCCTACCCGAGAAGAATGGCAGAGGAAAGTGATAGACTATATGGAACTGGCTGAGATGACCGGCAGAATTCGAGATCAGGAAGAAGGGTCGATGGAAGAAGACTGGAAAAAAATTAAAATATATCTTCAGAAACACTGTAATATAAAAGAATGTTAGAAAAGGTTGGAGAAGAATATTAGATCGTATTGGCAGACAGGGTATAATGGAATAAGTAAATATGAAGTGTAAACTAAAGATAGAGGAGAATTAACTACTTTCGAATGTTAAAATAAGTAAATGAAAAGAGGGTTAGAAGGATTTGCTGGAGATACGATTCAAATTAGAATACAAGGCAGGGAGGTGAGAGGAAGTCATGGAAACAAGTAAATGGGAAGACGGTTGTAATGGTTTAATTTGATTTTTGTTATTTTTTATTGTGATTTTTTGTCTTTTGTATTTCTCCTTTTACTGTTTGTCTTTTATAAGATGTATGTGATTTGTTTTTTTCTTTTTTTTTTACTTTCTTTTTCTGTAATTTTAAAATTGGAATAAATATTTTTTAAAAAAACAACAAAAACATTCACAAGGAAAATCAAGTGGAATCCAGAGGATCTATTCCCCACGGAGAAGCCTTCTCATACAGTGAGTGGTCCATACAACTTGTGGAAATGATTGTACATCCATGCACAAAAATTCATTAACCATGTTTATATTCGTGGTCCTGCAGTTTGGCCCTTGCGTAGGACCTGCTGCCAGGTAATAGGATCAAAGGCTAAGTGCTATAATGCAGAGATGGGTCATTGTTTCCATTTCTATATTCTAGCCCAGTGTTTCCCAAACTTGGCCTTCCAGCTGTTTTTGAACTACAATTCCCATCATGCCTGACCACCAGTCCTGCTAGCTAGGGATGATGGGAGTTGTAGTCCAAAAACAGCTGGAGACCCAAGTTTGGGAAACACTGTTCTAGCCCCACAGCCTGTGTTCCAGGAGCATGTTGGGAGAACAGGATCCATTCCCAGCATGCCTCCTTTCTGCCCTGCCTGCCATCAGAGCTCCAACAACAGGGAAACACCAGTGTTGGTTCATCCAGACTGCCTGGGAAGGGGTTTCCAAGGACAGATCTCCCTTTCTAGGCATTGACACTGAGAGCAGAAAATCATACAATCAGTGACCTCTCTCCTCTGAATTACAGCCCTAGTTCTTCCTCATTCAGTTTTACTTCTTCTTAATTCTAACAATGGAACTTAATATTTCCACATTTCCATAATTTCACCTGAAATGAAACTTTTATTTCAAGATCAAAGAGTTCTTCTTTGCATTAGCACTTTCATTTTGGTGGGAAGCACTGGGAGTTTTTTTTGTTTGTTCGTTTGTTTTAAAAAAGCTCTTTCCATGAATGTGTTTAATGATGGTAAGATTGACAATTAAAAGGAGCTTAAGTTTTCATTGCTTGGAGTGTATCCTACAATATAGCCATTCTTTCAAGGGGATATAATATATTATTGATAGGTGGCCTGCTTCAGAATTTATTAATTCAGGCTAAGTAAAACACGGTTTTTGCATAGCCTCTTGCAGAAGGCAGCAATCTGGTCACAAAGGCTGCAATCTTGCATGCCGTTAGGCTGCTTAACAAGGCGATCATCAGGAAGATGCAAGAGAATGCTGCCTTCTTCCAAGTCAGACTACTTGGTCCATCTTGCTCAGTATTGTCTACACTGTCTGACAGCAGTGTTTCAGCCAAGAGTCTCTCTGCAGTCTCTCAGCACCTTGAGATGCTGGCAACTGAGCCTGGGACCGTCTGTAGGCAAATCCCAGGTTCTTCCATGGAACTATGACCCCTTCCTGCTGAGTTCAGTGGTGTGTTTATCTGCAAAGCACCATTGGTGTGCACACAGGGCCGTCTTTACCCGGGGTTGCAAGGGGTGCAGGGCACCTGGGCGTTGAATTCTGGGAGGCGCCGGGTGCCCGCCGCTCTAAACTATCTTGTTGTTGTTGTTTAGTTTTTAGTCGTGTCTGACTCTTCGTGACCCCATGGACCAGAGCACACCAGGCACTCCTGTCTTCCACTGCCTCCCGCATTTGATCAAACTCATGCTGGTAACTTCGAGAACACTGTCCAACCATCTCGTCCTCTGTCGTCCCCTTCTCCTTGTGCCCTCAATGTTTCCCAACATCAGCGTCTTTTCCAGGGAGTCTTCTCTTCTCATGAGGTGGCCAAAGTATTGGAGTCTCAGCTTCAGGATCTGTCCTTCCAGTGAGCACTCAGGGCTGATTTCCTTAAGAATGGATAGGTTTGATCTTCTTGCAGTCCATGGGACTCTCAAGAGTCTCCTCCAGCACCATAATTCAAAAACTATCTACCTTAACTATCTACCTGTTATGAAATAAATAATTTTGATCAAGCTGATATTCAAAGCCGGCCGCCTCTGCCACCTCCACCCTGGCCACTTTCTCCTCCACAGAGTCCTGCTCTGCATTGAGAGGCGTTGCTCTCTCGTCCGCCGTCGGCGCGGCTGCTGCATCCCTCTTCTTCTCCTTCCTCCTCTTGGGGAGCTTTTAAAAATGCATGGATGTGAAACTGTACAACTTTGCAGAGCTCAGGCACCCAGTTCTTGAGGGGCGACGGCAGTGAGACTTGGAAGAGCAGAACGCTGCTGCCATTGCTGCCGCTGCCATGGCCTCGCCTGCAACCGCAGAGAAGTATATCTTGGGTGTAGACGTGGGCAACACTAAATCTGGGGGCGCTGGGCAGATCTTTGCACCCCGGCGGCGCATATGCTAAAGACGGCCCTGTGCGCACAACACTTTTACATAGTATAGGAGGGCAGGTCCCTGCCCAGAGGAGCTTACATTCCTACGTTAGGTACAGTAAAGGTAAAGGTGAAGGGAACCCTGACCATTAGGTCCAGTCGTCGCCGACTCTGGGGTTGCGCCGCTCATCTCGCTTTATTTTATTGGCCAAGGGAGCCGGCATATAGCTTCTGGGTTATGTGGCCAGCATGACTAAGCCGCTTCTGGCGAACCAGAGCAGCGCACGGAAACGCCGTTTACCTTTCTGCTGGAGCAGTACCTATTTATCTACTTGCACTTTGATATGCTTTCGAACTGCTAGGTTGGCAGGAGCAGGGACCGAGCAACGGGAGCTCACTCCATCGTGGGGAATCGAACTGCCGACCTTCTGATCAGCAAGTCCTAGGCTCTGTGGTTTGACCCACAGCACCACCCGTTCCCGTTTGGCGCAGAGGAAGTGTCAAATGGAGAGGGGGGAATGTCTTCCTCTTCTAGACATGATGTGTTGTTTTAGAAGTAGCCGAAAAGTAGTTATTAACATGCACTGGTTTGGTTGTTTTTTGGTTTTTTTGCAGTCTAACGTTGACTGACATATTCGGCACTTAAAAACACATAGCATCCATTAAAAAAGCAAGAGGTTAGAATGTATTTTGACCCGAGAAACCAGTATCTCCATTGTCTTTCCCAAGGTCAGGAACTGTAATTCCCAAGCCCATCTTTTAAAGGACAAGGATCAAGAGGTCAGAGGAGAAGCAGTCATGTTGAGAGAAATGCTTGCCCCCCTGGTGACAAGTTTTTCTTGTCCACAAAAAAATTTCCCCATCCGATTATGTCTCAGATCTTCAAGAATGCTTGGTTTCACCTATGTAGTTACCATTGGAAACAGCATGTAGTTACCACTGGAAACCAACACTGGGGATTTTATATTTCTGCTGACTACTGCTGTCATGGACTGGGTAGAAAGGGTAGTGCTTGTATTCCAATTTAGATATTTCACCCCATGATTTCCTTTGCTTGGCTGACAGGGAGCCTTAGGCCTCGGGATCATTCATACACTGCACCAGATAGATGAATCACAAACATCGGACAAATTGTGCATCTGTTTGCATTTGTAAATGTCTGGCTCATTCGTGACATTACTCATATGATACCAGATTTGTGTGTTCTTAGAACCTAGATTTATTCCTTACTGCATGAGTAATACAAGAACTAATAATTGCTTTAAGCCAATAAGAGAGCTCCCTTAGGTGATCCAATAAGTTGTGGTTGGAGAATTTGATTCTCCCCCTTGCTATTTGCAACCAAGATAACAGACACCTCATTTTTGTCTCTTGAGGATACACAAACCCCAGCTGTGAACATACCATAATGAAATCCATTATCAAATATACAGACACATCTATTAAGTATTGTGATGAATTAGATTTTTTTAAATGAAAGCTACATCACACAGTGGCGTAACATGGGTTGTCAGCACCCGGGGCAAGGCAAGTAATTTGTGCCCCCTAACCCGTGGATTTGCGCCCCCTAATTCGTGGATTTGCGCCCCCTAACCCTAACCCCCAGATGTTGCGCCCGGTGCGGCCGGGCCCCCCTGCACCCCCCACGCTACGCCACTGACATCACACATACAAAAATGTACTATGCATATACACAACATGTCATTTTATTCTATTTATTTTTGAACTTCTGTGTTCAGCATGTTTCAAGTACAGTGGTACCTCGCGTTAACAACTTAATTTGTTCTGGAGGTCCGTTCTTAAGCTGAAGCTGTTCTTAACCTGAGGTACCACTTTAGCTAATGGGGCATCCCGCTGCCCCCACATGATTTCTGTTCTCATCCTGAAGCAAAGTTCTTAACCCAAGGTACTATTTCTAGGTTAGCTCAATCTGTAACCTGAAGTGTCTATAACCTGAAGCGTCTGTAACCCGAGGTACCACTGTATTCAATTTGCACTGCTGAGCATATCTCCTGTACCTGCTCAGCTAATCCATCATTCCTCAATTAAGATTTTTTTCTAACAATACATATATAAATATATATATATAAACAAAGGCTTGATCCTGTTCCCCCCCCCCCCCCATTTCCCCTCCTTAAGTCTGCTATGGATCATGCATAAGCAGGAATTCAAAAATGCCATTTGCCTTACAAACATGACACCCTGATTTATGGGAAGAACATTATGCATAATTGCTAGGGTTTTAAAAAATATTATTCTATAGCTGTCACTCTGAGGGCTGCACATAGTAACCAAGACAACATGGCTCTAGAGTTGGGTGGACAAAATGATATAGAGATCCTTTTGGCACAAACATTTAGCATAACCGAGTGAAGCTTTTCAGGAGAAGTAGGGTGCTTGGAGGAGCTCATGGTTTTAGACCACATTTCAAAACCACCCCCATGCACCAGCTCCTTTCAGAAGTGCCGTCATACATTTATGGAAGAGCTGGAGTGGCCACAAGGGGCTCAAGTCTTAGTCCAAGGAGGTAAAAGCCTTTGACCAAAACATTCTTGCAAGAGAACAGGGTTCAATGTGCACTATTGTCTCAAAAGGCCAAGGTCAAGCACAGAGGTCTAGGTCCCAGGCGTGAACCCGCATCAAGGTCAGGAAATAACTTGAATAAAATAGGGGGGGTCAGGTAAGCCCCACCCCACATAATCAAGCACATGACGGGGCACACCCACCCTATTTGAATGGTAGTGCCCATCAACCTTTGGTGGGCCTGGCCCCCTCAGATATTTTATTGGGGGGCTGAAGGGACCTCAGCCCCTAGGAGTTGGCTCCTATATCAGGAAACAATCCAAAGTCAATATCACTGAGAGTAGAGCAGGGAGGAGAAACTATACACAGGAGCAAAGAACAAGGAGATGGAGACTAATGTTGTCTATAGTAACTGGAAGGTTTGGAGACCTCTATACTGTGGTCTCCTAGACCATATCCTAGCCCCAGCTGCTGGTGGTAAAGGATTTCAAGGGGTTGCTTGCTGATGAGTTGTGTGTTGATACTTGGTCCATAGATACATGCTATGTCAATGCTCTTTGGCCTAGACCTAGGCCTTTGGACTGAGGAGTGGTTTCACCCCATCCTCTGACAGCTTCATGAGTTCTTTAGCTTATCTTCCACTAGAAGGCCCCTCAAGGAGTTCCTCAGAGTTGGTTCCAGGAGACCCTGCCTGCTCTCCAAGTTCCTCAACCTATAGAGTTTCTCATTCATCCTCCAAGGACTTTATGTCTGGCACCAGGTTAGGGTGAGGCATCACAAGCTGCTGTGCTGGTCCTGTTCCCAAGTGTCAAAGACCACTAGCTTCACTCTGTGTTCAGTGGATGGTCTGAATGAGGAGCCCATATGTGTGTGGCATTGTTCTCAGCTGGTGGTATTCAGTGAACTCATGATTGTCCTACTCAGGCCTTTATAATGTGAAGGAAATCCAAACTGTTTTTGATATGTTCCAGTTCACCAGAGTCTGGAATAGTTCCAGTCCAAAACCACTAGAGGATAGACAGAGGTAGTTGAAGAGAGGGATTTTTGGTGGGCTTTTCTCCTGCCTAATGTGGTTTTGAATTTCTGCTAAATAAAGGGGGTTGGTCACCATCCTTCAGGTAAAGAATACATCTTGCAGTCACGATCCCACCAGTGATCCCATGTTGCTGAAGGCCAATCTGATAGTCAAGGAAGTTTCTGAATTTGGTGTATGACTTTCTATACATGCCAATATCTAGCCTTTTTGTTGAGTTTCAGTCCCACTTAAAAATACAGGACATTCCTTGTTCATTAATGCATTTATTTCCTGATCAATATTTCCCAAAGCATGAATAAAATATATGAAGTGTTTTCCTTTTAGAGAAATACACATCATATTTGTAGCATTTATTGAAATGATTAATCCTATCTTGTTTAGAAACAGCTATCTTTTGTGAATTATTATGCTCTAGTTCATCTGTAGCAGCTTTTGAATTACTCTAGTCTTCTCTCAGAGAGCCCTCTGCTGACCCAAAATGTATCCTGTCAGATTAGATGTTTGTTGAGCTGTCTGTTTAAACACAGAAATACATCCTACTACTTAACCTTTGAGTGTCAATAGTGCCAGAGAAGAAATGTGAAACTGGAAGGTTATATAGCATTATGAACAAGCTTGAAGAAATGTGTACAATGTGTACAGGGCACCATTTTTCACAGACATTTTGGGCAGTTCCAAAAATTTCTCTATATTTTGGCAGTTTTCCCAAACTTTGCATGAAATTGTTAATTTGCATTGCCCTCACTTGCCCTCATCATGGCGTACCTAAATCTTAATGGCCAAGTAACCCTCTTTAGTGTGTGATTGGGTGGGGTTGCCCATGGGACTAATTCAGAAAGCAGCAAGTCAGGGGGAATTATGGGATAACCAGGGCAAACACTGCAGTCAGGGAAAATAATGGCAGAACTGAAGTGCATATTCACACTATTTATGTATTCTGGGAACATAAATTTCTACCCTAGCTAAATTGCTAGTTTTCCTTTGTTTTCGCTTGAAAATCCAACATGGGAAACATTCACTCCTTTCATCCCACAACCCCAAGAAAACAGGGAGTTTCTGCAGCTTTCATTGTGTCATGAGTAATTTCCCCAAACATTTGTGGCTTAGTGCATTGTCCCAAGTTAAGGTGGGATAATGTTTATTTTTAGGGAGGTAATTTCAGTTCAGTTAAAATGTTAATGTAAACTTAACCAGATCTTTCCTCCTTCCTTCTTTCCTTCCTCCATCCCTCCCTCCCTCCCATTTCTGCCACACGTTCCCATGGATTTCCTAGGAAATGTGACATTTCCTGGAGTATCTGAAGAAGTGTGCATGCACATGAAAGCTCATACCAATAACAAACTTAGTTGATCTCTAAGGTGCTACTGGAAGGATTTTTTTTATTTTGTTTTGATTACGGCAGACCAGCACGGCTACCTACCTGTAACATTTCCTGGAGTGTCTATGGAAATATTTTGCTGTTTTCCAGGGACACTCCAGGAAATGTGATGGGCCTGAGAAATTATTTTAAAGTGTAAAAGGGGAAATACAGCAGTGGAAGAAACAAACAGCCTGAAACAGTGGTTCTTAAACCCTTTTTGGCTCACAGACCTCTTTGAGAATCTATGGACCACTCATCTCATTAGGGGAAAGAAAACACCTAAACACAACATTTTGCATGCAACTTATTTTACTGCACTGGAAAAATCATTTTTGGACCCATATTCATGGATCCCCCAAAAAACCTTCCATTGACCTCTTTGGAAACCTTGAAGATGTCCAGAAATAGTTTGGTCCTATGGCATGGTGGTTGTCTGTTTTTCAAAGTAGAAGACTTGATAATCTCAATTTGTGTGCCGAAGTTCTTGGATGTACCTAAAGTATCTCTTTGGATTCCAGCCATTATGTTCAATAATTAGGACATTAAGTTCAGGCCATGTAATTTGGAATATGCAGAAAATATAAAAATAAATTTAAGGAACCTCAGAAAGGGGAGGAAGGAAGTCGAGTTTCAAAATGTTAAAATGATTGTAAAATTATTGAAATGTATAAAATTGAAAATCATAGATTTATTTATTTTTTAAGTTCAGGCCGTGTTTCAAAAAGTTGTCTTTGGAGCGCTGTGTCTATTTTGCATGTATGTTCAGTGCTGTGCTCCTGGGATGGCATGGCCAAAAATAAGACCATAAATAAGAAATCAGTGGCCTTTTCTGTCTTGCTGCATTATGCGGGCTTGATGCACGTTTCTGCAAAGTTATTACTCACCCTGCTCAAAATCAATGCTCCAAGCTTTCCTCCCCATGATTGATTTCTCCAGGTTAACGTTCCACATACGTGATTTAATAAACGCTATGATTACCCCATTAACACACATATAAACTGCCTGTGACATAATGCAAAAGGAAAGACAGAGAGGGAGGGAGATCACAAGATTTGTAAATTGCTTTACTGATAAGGTTCTCTCCCCACCCCCCGCAACTACCTTTTTATTTCGACACTTCTAAATTTAACTGTTGGGAGCCAACTCTTCCTCCCTTCAAGTTGGTTTTATTTATTTATTTCATTCCATTGGTGAATCATAGAATTGTAGAATACTACCTTGAGCTCTTGAGAGGGAAATATAATGTAAATACATTTATCTAGCTAGTTATCAGTTGGTAAATTTAATTTTTTCCACTTAGTTTGATAAAAGGGGATTATTCTGAGGAACGGTCAGTATTCTGATCCAGTTGCTGGAAAAATGTATTGTTAAGTCTTCACTAGGTGTGCTCAACATTGGGATGTGGGATTTGGCACCCAAGCGTGTTGGGAAATTCCAACAAAAACACGGGGGAGGAAATTGACTTTGTTCACTTATTCATCTATTGCCTGTAATGGAAATGAATTCTACGGCTATGATGAGTATTTGCTGCTGCTGTCCTTTTCAGCCTACAAATGATAAATTGTGTCTGTCTGTCCCCCCCCCCCCCCAACCAATTTGCATTGTGTTTCCTTTTGCATTGAAATGCATGATGTGCAATAACACAATGGCAATGTACGGTAACTGGTGTGATTTAAATAATAAAATATGCAAATTATTCAAGGGACATAATTTTGCCACACTGGACAGAGAGATGAATGACGTAGTTTTTGGTAGAAGGTGAACTGCAGTGGAATGGAAAGAGTGTTGCATGCAATGGATACAATCTGGAACAGAAAAATATCTTCTTCCATCCCTAGCTACCCCCCACCCATCTTTTTTTAAAAAAATGCTGATCTAACTTTCCAGTTTCTTTCTTGGTCCCTTGGGATATCATTAACTTTGTTCTTCTGCAGAGCTTCCTTTCACCTCCTTGCTCTTCCTTCACAGAAGATGACAGCTCTTTTTCTCAGCAGCCTCCCTGGCATTTTCTCCCCTTTAGGTAGAAATCTTTACAGCTTCAGATCTTGCCCCTGCTTGGAAGTGGGTTTCAAGCTGATCTATAGTGTGCTCTCTGTCTCCATGTACTGTGGATGTGTCTTGCCCCAAATTTCTTTGCAGGCTTTTAAGATATTCTGCTGGGATATCTCCCCCCCCCCCTTTCCCCTGTCTCCAGAAATCCTGGATGTTTGATAATGTTCCAACAACATCTTTTCTGGGTGTCAACAATGATTCTTTCTCAAATATCAGATAGTACAGAGTAATTTGCGTGCCAAGGCCCCGTGACCCAGTCACTCGCTACGTAATGAAATAACCAGACCAGACAACAGTATAGAGTTTTGGGGTTCAAATAGGCCACAGCTTTAATGGTTACAGATATGAGGTTTAGGCATAGGCATTGGGTGAAGCCATTTATTCAACTTCATCCTGTCTGCTGGGAGTGTATCTAAGGGTAAACCACACTATGGGGGCCACTATGACCTACATCAAATAGGGGTACCCCCTGAAGGGTCCCCACTGGAGGAGTTCTATGGCCCTAGCCCCCACCGGGACATGGGACAGATGCAACACCTCACAGATCCCTTTAACAGTATACCTTTAACCAGGCATAGGCAAACTCGGCTCTCCATATATTTTGAGACATTTCCCATCATCCCTGACCACTGGTCCTGTTAGCTAGGGATGATGGGAGTTGTAGTCCCAAGACATCTGGAGGAGCAGGCAAAGGCTACAACCTCCCCTCTAGCCAAAGCCTAACTGCTAGTTGAGCCAGGCAAGGAAAACCGAGGGGCAGAACCAAGCAATGCTCATCAGCCGGGAAGTCCTGCCCCCTGGGGAATGCCCAGGCCTGCCTACTATTGGCCAATCCACAGGCAGGCCTCCTGTCCCCCTCAGGTGGCCTTCAAATCACTGACATGAGGCTATGGCCAAGCAAAGGTCTGCACTTTAAAGCTCCAAATTTTCCCCGGATCTTTCCCCATGAATGATTTCCTGCTCTTTAAAGCTGAAGTGCAACAAACAGCAGTTTGGGTTTTCTGTGGGTTGCTGTTTGCTCTGTAAAAAGCACATGGGTTGCACTTTTCAGCTTTATTTTATTTTATTCCCACCCCACCCACTGGAGTTTTCTTCACACAAACCTGCTCTTTACCACTAAACAGCAATGAGTAAGCCTCATTGAACTCAACAGGGTTCTTCTGAGTAGACTGGTAGAAGACTGTGCCATAAGAGACTTTTCAAGGCAGCTTATCTTCATGAGGCAATGCCTGTTTGTATATAATGTCAAAAATAACACACCCGGGAATTAAAACCGAACACTAAAGCAGATAACACCGTATGTTATAAAATACAAAAAAACAAACAAACCCAAATAAGGAGTTAATAAAATAATGAGTCAAGTTTAAAAGGCCTGGGCAACCTTCCCTGATATTTAAACCTGGTGCCTGAACCTCATATGTGGGGCTTCCTCTAGAAGCTGCAGCCTGTAAAGGATGTAGCAACTATATTGTTGAAAGAAAGAATGAGAGAAGGAAGATAAGAGAAAAAGAAAGGCAGATGTTCATGTGGAATCAGTTTGTTGATAGATTACCGGTAGTCAACTACATGAGGTTGATGAATTGGCAGAAGCCCATTGTAATCAGTGAGAGCAACTATTAATGCAATATTCTTTATTTTGTAGTTCCAATGTATTAATGTAATATAGAATAATAATAAAAAGCACATTCATATGTTAATGCTGCCTATTCTTTCTATTCTTGGGTGGTGGAGCTTTTGTTTATTAAGTAGTGAAATATCTTACCTTGCAGTGCCTTTGGGTAATATGCAAAATGCATTTAAAGTTAATTGATTAGTCGGTGAAAAGACAGAACATTAATCAAGGGCAAACCCTTCATATGGTTGACAGCCCTAATGGCAGTAAGTAAAGGCAAATAGTTTAGGTTGAAAAAAAATGATAAGTGAGAACACTGAAAGTGATACTATATATCAGGCTGGAATTAATGGTGGAGCCTGGAACTGGTCAAGTTGAAGGCCACTGTTCTAAATCAGACATTCCCCCTGATCCAATTATTCTCTGTGAACATGAGTAATCTGCTGTGCTCTGGGATGTCAAGATCTGCATAGGGGCCTCAGAAGTGCAAAAAAGAATGGCAGCCCATAAATTGTGGAACTTCCTCCACATACCACTGTGTGTGTACATCTTTTGCCATATTCTGAAGATGCAAATGTTCATTGCTCTTTGGCAAGTAAGGTACAGTGGACGCTTGGGTTGCGATCGTGATCCGTGTGACGTGTCTGCGCACGCGTGGGCTGCGATTCGGCTCTTCTGTGCATGCGCAAAGTGCAATTTAGTGCTTCTGCGCATGTGCGAGCGCCAAAACCCAGAAGTAACTTGTTCTGGTACTTCCGGGTTTGGCGCAGTGCGCAACCTGAAAATGCACAACCTGTAACCTGAGGTATGACTGTATTTTGTTTTGTGGGATCCGTCTCTCCTGTCAAATATATACTGCTCTGTTTTGGTTGGAACAGTTTCGTCTGTGTTTATGATTGCATAATATATTGTTCTAGCCAGATCCTGAACTTTATGGTGAAGGGCAGGTAAGAGATCTTATAAATCAAGTTGCTCATTTTAACAGAGAGGGGGTTATATGAAACACACATGATTTTGCTCATACCATGCCACTTCTGCCATTGAAATGAATGGAGAGGACTGCTTGCGCAAGAGGCCTGATTGTGTACATTGAAACATATGGTGAACTATGGATCAGAATACGGTGCTTAGATATAATACTGTTGGCATCTGTCTGTTTCGAAAGACAATGAAAGAATGCAACTTTGGATGTGAAGTCAAACCATCGGCGAGTTACAGTGCCTGCTGTGGCTGTAGAGAACAATACAGAATAGACTTTTTTATTAGGCATAAAATGTGTTAAAATTTATTTCATCTCCATTTATTTGTTTTTTTCCTCTCTTTTCTTTTTTCCTTCCAGCTGACAGGCGAAGTAATTTTGCAAATTGCCAACAACCCAGTACTGCCCTTTAATGCCCTGGATATTGCATTAGAAGTTCAGAAGAGCTTTAGAGGTACGGTAATTTGTTCCATGGTCCAAGGATTCTTGGTGAATGTCTTTTTTTTTATTTATCCCTTTGCTTTTTGATGGTGAGCATTTGCTTTTCATCTCTGTAAACAAACAGTACGTGCCGATTTCGTTGGACCAAATTTTTGTATGCATACCCAGCCTATGGTCTGAAGGAACTTGATTGCTGCTCAGCAGGTCTGGGTGTGATCAGTGTCTAGGTGGGTGACTGCTTGAGGAATCCCATGTAGGGTCCTTTGGCTCCATGTTGCAAGAAAAGTGGGGTATAACATGTAAGCCAATAAAGAAGAAAGTGTGTAGGCATTTGTGTGTTATAAATTACAGCAGCACGCCCAGGGCCGAATTTAGGTTTGATGAGGCCCTAAGCTACTGAAGGTAATGGGGCCCTTTATATGTCCAGCTGTCCTTTGTCAACATTTATTGAATATATGTGTATATATATTTGTGTTGAATATATGCTATATGCTAATTTATGGACCTAATAGGTATCTAAAGCCATTTGCACATGTTGTCATGCAAAACGTCCATGCAGAATGTAGGCACTCTATATATAGAAGTGAGCAAACCAGTGATATTTTAGGGAGCAGACTAGCAGGCAGGGCCCATTATTTACATCATAGGAGCCTACACAACACAAAACACTGTTGCTGCATGTAGGTTTTATTGCATTTGTTTTTTATCTTATATTTTGGAAATGTACATCCAGGTTTTCCCCCCTTTAATGTCTTTGGGGGCACCCCCAAGAGGGTGGGGCCCTAATCTATAGCTTGTTTAGCTTATACATAAATCTGGCACTGAGCAGTCCTATGCATCAGGATTGGCTATATTTTTTGGCCCGGGGACCACATTGAGGGTTGGCTACTTCTTCAGGAGCTATATGTCAGCAGAAGGTGAGGAGCAGACTCAGCAGCAGGCTCTCTCTCTCTCTCTCTCTCTCACACACACACACACACAGAGAGAGAGAGAGAGAGAGAGAGGAATTTTAGCTTCCTGGGGCAATGCTGGTGTAGAAGAAGAGGAATATTTCTTCTTAGCCCAGCCTGGGGATCAGAAAAAACAGAGGAATGTGAAGCCCTCTTCTTATCCTTAAAAAAAGGGAAACTTCTCCTTTTTAAAGGTAGGAAGAGGTTCCCAGCATGTTAAGACCAAGCAATGACTGCATGGAAAAAGAGCAAGCAGAAAATGGACATAATGAGATAAGTGAATTGTATTAAAGATCGGCATATAGCATATAAATTCATGATTCTATGAATTTGGAGCAGGAATCTTAGGAGCGCACATGGAAACAACTATGACCAAACTTGTAATAATAATAATAATAATAATAATAATAATAATAATAATAATAAATTATTTGTATCCCGCCCTCCCCAGCTTTAAAATAAGCAACCTACATCAAAAAAGTAACATTCAACAATCATTAGGATAGTATAAAATAATAATATCACCATATAAAAATTAAACCGAAATCCACTCAACAGTTACAATAAATATTTTCTAAACTATAAACTATATAATAATAAATGCTACACATTTACTTCGGAGTACGTTCCAGTGAAGTTAGTGGATCTTACATTGTGTTGAGACAACACAATAGAATTGTGTATAATTTTTAATAGAAGTTACACCAGTGACCAGTATTTAAATCACAATCAAGGATAAATACCATTTTAGGGCCAAACTGCGAGGGTGTTTCTCCCCAGCTCCTTGTAGGGCAACATCAAATGGAGAAAAGGGAAAGGGGGAAAAGCACAGAACCCCCATGGCTCCTTGGTTTGAAGACTGGCCATCTTGCTTATTTATTGCTGCAGTTCACGTTGGCAGCAGATCACTCCGGCTTGCCTCTCTCCTTGCAGCCACTAGGAAGAGGGATAATTTAATGCCGAATAAGTTGCTCGAGTTGATTTATCAGCCGGTTCTTGAAAGCTCTGTGTTAGAAATGAATGACCTTGATCTGTGTGTTTGGATGAGAGGGAGGGGGAAAAAGAAGACAGTTCCGCCTCCGGGAAGGCAAATAGAGAGACCCAGGCTCTAGGAAATATCACAGCTGGCTGTCGGCACCTACAATATGTGCAGCAGCTTTGCTCCTTCAGTGTTTGGGAGAGTCAACCTTGCCCCTAGAGCAGGAATCCCAAGCATGGTGGCCAAATGCAGCCACCCCCAGGCCT